>NC_136380.1:162854990-163456865 GCF_965140285.1 Lepidochelys kempii
GCTGGGAATCACACCCCCAGCTCAAAGTGTAGGGTTAATGGCCTAGTGGATGGAGGAGGAGGTGGGGAGAGCTGTAGAAGTGGTATATCTTGATTTTAGTAAGAGTTCTGACACAATCCCCATGACGTTCTCTAAAGCAAACTAGGCAACTGTGGTCTAGATGAAATTGCTATGAGATGGATGCACAACGGGTTGAAAGACTGTACTTGAAGAGTATTTATCAGTGGTTCTGTGTCAAACCTGGGAGGAAGTATTGAGTGGGATCCCGCAGGGTCCGTCCTGGGTCCGGTACTATTCAATATTTCCATTAAGGACTTGGGTAATGGAGTAGAGAGCTTATAAAATGTATGGATGACCCCAAGCACTTTGGAGGACAGGCTTAGAATTCAAAAGGATCCTCCCAATTTGGAGAATTGGTCTGAAATCAATAAGATGAAATTCAATAAAGACAAGTGCAAAGTACTTCACTCAGGAAGGAAAAATCAAATGCACCAGTACAAAAGGTGGTAGTACTGCTGAAATGGATTTGGGGGTTATCGTGGATCACAAATCGAATATGATGTAGTTGCAAAAAAGGCTATAATTCAGGGTTTATTAACAGGAGTGTCGTATGTAAGACAGCGGAAGTTGTTGTCCTGCTCTGTTCGGCACTAGCGAGGCCTCAGCTGGAGTACAGTGTCCAATCCTGGGTGCCACACTTTAGGAAATATGTGAATAATTTGGAGAGATTCCAGAGGAGAGTAACAAACATGATAAGTCTTAGAAAACCTACCTGGGGTAGTCAATAGGTGGACTGCAGGCCAAATCTGGACTGCCAGATGCTTTTGAATAGACCCTGAAAGCTTTTTATTTACTTACCATTTTTTATTATTTTCCTCTGAGGTCTGGACCTTGACTATACCTTAACTAAGAAATTTGGACCTTCACAAAAAATAATTGACTACCCTTAACCTACCCTATGAAGAAAGGCTAAAAAAACCTGGGTATGTTTACTCTTGAGAAAAGATGACTGGGGTGGGGGAGAGAGGGGAAGCTGATAAGTCTTCCAATATGTTAAGGGCTTAATAAAGAAAACTGTGGTCAATAGTTCTCCCTGTTCACTGGAGGTAGGACAACGAAGTAAGTGGCTTAATCTGACCAAACTTTAGGTTAAATAGTAGAAAAAACTTTGAGTAGGTAAGCACTGAAATAGGCTTCCAAGGGAGGTTGTGAAATCCCCATCACTAGAGGTTTTTAAGACCAGGTTAGACAAACACCTGTGAGCAATGCTCTAGGTCAGCAGTTCTCAAGCTGTGGGTCCAGACTCCAAAGTGGGTCCGGCTCTCTTTTAATGGGGTCACCAGGGCTGGTGTTAGACTTGCTCGGGCCCAGGGCCAAAGCTGAAGCACGAGGGCTTCAGCCCTGGGTGGTGGGGTTCAGGTTACAGGGCCCCACCTGGGGCCAAAGTCCCTGGCCTTCAACTTTGGCCTTCCCCGCTCAGGGCAGTGAGGCTTGGGCTTTGGCCCTTCCCCTCCCCCCCGCCAGGGGGCTGGACTCGAGCTTCAGTCCCACTTCCTGGGGTCATGTAGTAATTTTTGTTGTCAGAAGGGTTGCAGTGCAATGAAGTTTGAGAACCCCTGGTCTAGGTATACTTGGCCCTGCCTCAGGCCAGTGAACTGGACTAGATGGCCTCTCAACGTCCCTTCCAGCCCTAATTTTCTGTGATTCTGTACTCTAAGTCAGGGGTTCTCAGCCTTTTTCTTTCTGAGATGTGTCTCAACATGTGCAAAAACTCCAGGGCCCAGCGTGGGTGGAGGGGGACTCAGGTCTCTGGGACAGGGGTGGGACCCTGGGGCATAGGCGTAGTTTGACTTCTGTTTCAGGGGGTGGGGGGCAAGGGCCGGCAGGGCTCAAGCCAGCTATGCACCACGGGGTCTAGAGTGCCACCTCCATCCCCTGACTCATCTCATCAGGCTACCCATCTATCTGAGGCTGGGTGTTGGTGGCTAGTCCCCGAGGGCTCTGTTGGGCTCAGAGCTGCCTTGGCAGCTCTGACTGGCTGCATGAGCAGTCTAAAGAAGCTGGGAGCTGTGGAGTAGCCGCAACCCCAGGCACCAGCAACAGCTGGGGGAATGCCATGGCTGCCTACTCCATGGCACCGCCAGCCAAAGGAACAGCTGCCCCTCACTGCCTGCCTCTGTCTTCCTGATTCGGATCTGGTCAGAGGTTGGGGGCTGAGGGAGAGGAGGAGGTGGAGAGGGTGGAGCTGCCCCCAGGACTACCCGACTCTGGGTAAGGCACTGCAGTTTACAGGGGGAAACACCTGTGTGCCCCCTCAACTCTTCCCATGGGCTGAAGGTTTGTGCCTGTGGCCTCGCTGCTCCTGGCTTCAGGGCGACGGGCAGGAGGAGCTCAGGGTTTCAGCCTTGCACTGCTCTCAGCTGTGCGGGAAAGGCGGGGGCTCAAGAATTCAGCTCTACACTGCTCCTGGCTATGGTGTGGGTGTGCTTGGGGTTTCAGCCCCACGCTGCTCCCAACTTAGCCTTGCCAGGGGTGAGGGTGGGGAGGTAGCACTGGGGCTCAGGGCTTCAGCCCCATGGGGACGTGCTGGGGCTTGGGGCTTCAGCCCCGTGCCACTCCAGCCCCGTCGGGGAGGGGGTGCTGGGACTCGGGGCACTGGGTTTCAGCAGCAGAGCTCGGCAGCCGCCCTGAAAGGGCTCGTGGACCCCCAGCGGGCTGCAGACCCCTGGTTGAGAACCACTGCTCTAAGTGACCTGTCCAAGGAGACACAGGTAGCCTGTGGTGGAGCAGGGAATTGAGCTGGGTGTTCCAAGGCCCAGGCTAGTGCCCTGAACACTGGACCATCCTTTCTCTCCAGTCCCTGAGGAGGCAGGGTACCTGTGCATGCAAACTTCCTCCAGAAAGAATCTCTACAGCAAATGATTCTGGAAGGAATTTAAACACAAATTTTGTAGCAGCTAAGTGAAGAAATATTATGTGACAGTTTTCTGTCACGCTGCGCAAAAGGATGTGCAATTTGACTCTTCCGTATACCCATAGATTTTATTTTGATGCTGTTTGTGGTTGTGTCTGTGATACCACTAAAACAGGAATAAATAAAGGATGTTTGCCTTAGGTAGAGGGTTTGTGAAGGTAATTGCTTGCTATTCTCAAAAGAAATTCCTATAGCAAGCCCTTCTTTGTAATTTGTTAAAACCTGAGTGCATTTATATTGCCTACCCCAGTTTCTCTGACTTCATCTTTCTTGAAGTGAGCACTTTATACAGTAGGTAACTAAGCAGGGAGGGAGAAATTTTCCAAAGGGAAAGGCAGATTTATAAAATGTATAGGTCCTATAAAAATAAATTCTATAATTGTGGGGAAAACAGTCATTCCATACTCTTTCCTACAAATAAACGATGCACAACTTTTAAATAAATCAGATCCTTAAGTATCCTTGTGCCAGATTTGACTTATAGTACCTTGTTTTAGGAGATTGTTGTAATGTATGGAAGCAGTTAGAACAGGTAACAAATTTATTTTTGACAGCATGGTGCTAAAATTGGCTATATTGATATGTGGATATGACACATCTGAATTTAAGCAGTAGTAACCTTCCAAGATGTGTGTTAATAGCTGAAGTGAAGAATTATGAACTGTAGTACAAATCCACTCAAGTATATTTAGCCAATCTTGTCTTAAACAAGTGAAGGCTAGGTATTAAAATGAGATGGAAGACAAAATAACTATTGAATGTAAGAGGAAAATTGAAATGCATTATTAGACTGTATTGCAATCATCTCTTTAGTTGGGACCATCGATCAGCCATTCTTACTTTCTTTGAAAATATGTACTTTTAAAAAAGTGAATTTGATTTTCATGACTGATATTACACAGGCTATTTTAAAGTCTGAAATCCTATACAAAACAGGTACAAGCACAGATGGGAGTATAAGCTTCCCCTTGTTGCTCTTCCAATATGTTTCAAGCATGACATAGGGGAAACCATCTCTGGAGAGGGCCAAGTCATCCTAATCTTTGGCTTGTTTGCTTAGATTGCCTACAAGTGTGGTGGTTAATGCTGTTTGATTTGGTGCTTAATGTGATTTTTTTCGGTGTAAATTGTTCTCTGTGTGAAGTAATCCTTTCAAAATGAGGCCTCACAAACCTAGGAAAGCTGCATGTTGATTGGATGAACACATCCTACTTATTTCGAAATTAGGTAGAAAATCAAGTTTGATTAAACACTTGGTTGTCTCTTTCACAAAACCTTTTCCTTTTCATAGACCAGCTCCAGCTATATAACTTTTTATATTTATAGTTTGATTATTGAAAATTAGTTGCTGGTATTAAGGACTCCATAAACAAAATGATATTTTAGCTTCCCTAATAAAAGCAAATATTTGGTACAGAATTAGTCACTATCTCCTGTTACCTTAGTTCTATTCAAGCAGCTCCCAGTGCATTATCTACTTCCAGTGTAGAAAATTAAGTCAATGTAAAAGTATACTCTGTTTTTTAAAAAGAGGTCACGAATAGCCTTTCTTCCCTTGGTAGTCACCAGTGTTCTTATTATGCTTCATTTATATAGTTGGAGGACTCAGGAAGACCAGCTGGGCCCCCTGTCTGCACTCATCAAGAGTTAATTTCTGAAAGAGGTGCTGTTGTCATGAACAAGTGCAGAAGGTACTCTGGTGGTCCTGCCAAATAACAAGAGCTCTTAATTAGCAGCAATGTTCAATCAGGCTGCTTAACCTGCCACAGAACTGAGGAGGTCATGTTCCTTCCTGCTACGCTGCCCCTGTAAAAAGCACCCAAGAACTGATCCCAAATGTTTTTTTGCTGTGAGCATGGTTCCTAAAGACAGTGCATGATCTATTAATGAATCTTCATGATTATGTATACGCACACAGAATTTGAACCAGTATTTTTATGTCAGACCTACTGTTAATACCTATTATTAAATTATTTGTATTACTGTAGTGCCTGGGAGCCATGATAATGGTGCCGTGCAAACAGAGCAAAAGACCGTTCCTGCCCAGAGCTTATGTACAGTAGTTTTACTAGCTATATAGGAACAAAGGTGTGATAAGCACTTTGCAAACATATATATCAATGTACTTTATAGTATGCAAACAAATAGCACATGAAGCAAGAAAAATAACCTGAAATAAGTAGTAGGAAAAAAATTAGTTTTACATATACCCATGGTATATGTTGCGCGAATAACGTGTTCCTTCAAACAAACTAAATGTGCAAGAATCCCAGTAGCTAGTGAAAGCAAAGGGAAGGGGAAAAAAACAGAAAATGTATTCTTGTAAAACTAGCTGGAAAATTTACCAGCTCAAAGAAAACATCCGCTTGCTTGCAATTTACCATGATGAATAATGAAAGAACTAATGATATTTTGCTCATCCATTTTAAAAAAAAATTACTCTCTCATGAAAGTAATATTTTGCAAAGTTAGCGTCAAATTAAATAAATAAGCATAGGATCCAAGAAGAAATGTAGTCTGAGCCAGATCCCTGAGATAATTCAGAGCCAAACCTGTTAGAATTGTAAACATTAATACATAACATATTAACTCTAATTCTGAATGTTTGTTAGACTAGATGATTCTTAGTCTCCAAGATAGTAAAGAAAGACTTCGCTACAGTTAAATGGACACAACTATCAGCAAGGTTGGGTCCAAAATGTGGTCCAGTCATAATTATTATTCTGGTGAGGAAAGTACTCTTGATTCTTGCAACATTAATGTATGGTATAGCACACACACACGTGCACTCTGAGTGGAAGGGGTTGGACACAAGTTACTCCTTAATTATTGTGTTTAAATGGACCTTTTCAACAGATGACCTTCTTCTACTGAGGGAACTTTTTAGATGTCTCTTTTTTTATATGGCTGGAGAGTTTTGGCTCCAGCTCTTTTGTGCATGTAAAATATTGCAGATCAGACACATTTTCTTTCATTTTAATTTTTAAAAAGTAATAGTTGATCTACAGTTGAATTGATTGAAAAAGTACCAATGTTAGTGAAAACACACCACTACCAAAAATGGTGGGAAATATAAAACTAAAAACAGCCAGCAGGCAAAGCATGTTCAATTTCCTGAATACAATGGAAACATTTTGGATCAGATTTTGCAGTGTCCCTTATTCACATTAAATAGTGCCTTATTCTTCAAGTCGTGCAGTTGAAATCAATGGGGCTTTTTGTAGAATAAAGTACTAATAAACTTGAATAAGGGTGGCAGAATCCGGCTCTTTATTAACAAGGAAAAATAATGTATTCCTCTAAAGAGTTCAAATTGTTAATGTAAGTTATATGATTGTACAGAAACCCTGCTAACAAGCTTCTACATGGGTTTTAATGTTGAGGTCATGAATAGGTTCCAGGATGTCTCAACTACCCCTCCCTTTCTTATGGCTATATGGGAGAAGTCCTGGAAACTATGGGAGGGGTCCCAAAATTTTTTAATGTTAGAACATAGGATAATCATATGGAAAACGTTTGGGAACCACTGAGCTTCTAGAAACCAGCTTTCCATATGCTTAACTTAATGAAAACCAGATTTATGTTTTGTTTTCTTTTTTTTAAAAGTATTTATTTTCTGCATTTCACAAAATTACTTATATTTTGGTGACTGAGATATTTATTAAAAAGAAATGATTCATTTAACACAGGAAAAGTGTTTTTTATTAAACTTGTACATATAAAATATTTTAATGAAAATTTCCCTCTACTGTTTGAAATATCCAGTAAGATAGAAACTTCATCTGCCAAGTTTATTTGTTCTTTGATTTAATTGTCATAGGAATTTAATATAGAGGGAACCTATGTAGCTGTATGAATGGAATAAAAATCCACTGAAAACAAAACTCATTGAATAAGGTTTTTAGAGTTCAAACAGGGTTTTGCTGTCGCATACTATATATGCACAATGGAATCAGTTCTACCATCCTTACTCGCACTGAGTAGTACCTTATGCAACAAGCAATCTTATTTTAAATGTGAGTAAGGGTGGCAGAATCTAGCTCAATACTAGGTAAATCAGGCTTACAGCAGGTCTGCTTCAACAAGTCTGTAGTTTACTAAACGGGGAAAAAAAGGTTTCTACATTGTGACTAAAATATTTCTCTTACAGTAAGGATAATAAGGTTGTTTACTAGGTCTGTATAAAAATAAAGTTTCAGTGCTTAATATCGTTGGGCTACTACCCCAGATTACCCATACAGATCAGTCCCATATATTGGTAGCACAGTGGGGATCTGTGCAAAGGGAACAAAAGAGACTTTGTTATACTTTTAAAGCTTTTTATACATAGTAAAGTCCTATGACAGATACCTGTCTTGATGATCATCCACCTTCTTTAAAAATAATGTTAAGATAAAGGGCTTTTCAATATTATTCTAACATGGAATGTTGAAAATATAACTCTAAATCTGAAGAACTGTTTATCATGCTAATATGTTTTTAATTCAGAATGAAACTGAACTGCAGTGTGGGGGTAGACTCGGGGAAGAGAGAGAGCGTGCTTCTCTCTAACACAGGGGAGGGCAAACTACGGCCCACAGGATTGCCAGCCCCATGATACAGCGGGGCTAAGGCAGGCTCCCTGCCTGCCCTGACCCCACGCCGCTCCTGGAAGCAACTGGCACCATGTTCCTGCCACGTCCCTGCCCCCTGCAGCTTCCATTCGCTGGGAATGGGGAACCTTAGCCAATGGGAGGTTGGGGGTGGTATGCAGGCAAGGGCAGTGTGCGGCAGAGCCGCCTGCCCCACCTCACCTCCAGGAGCCACTGCCGGACATGCTGGCCACTTCCGGGAGTGATGTGGGGCCAAGGCAGGTAGGGAGCCTGCCTTAGACCCATTGTGCGCTGCTGCCACCCTGGAGCCGCTAGAGGTAAGCAGTGCCGGGTCGGAGCCCACACCCTGAACTCCTCCTGCACACCAACCTCCTGCCTTGAGCCACCAGCCCCCTGCTGCACCCCTCCTGCACCCCAACACTCTGCCCTGAGCCCCCTGCCACACCCTGCACCCCTCTTACACACCAGTCCCTTGCCCTGAGCCCCCTCCTGGACACCGCAACCCCTCCCACGCCCCACACTCCCTCCTGCATCCCTACCCCCTGCTTCAGCCTTACATTCATGGCCCTGTATACAATTTCCCCACCCAGATGTGGTCCTCGTGCCAAAAAGTTTTCCCATGCCTGCTCTAACAGGAGGGAAACAAGAATCAAGTCAGTCTTACACAACTTGTTTTTGAGATCTTTGCTCAAGAGAGGCTACTCCTATTCCAAATCTGTGCTGCAGCAGTCTGATGATATATATTCATCTAACTCACCTTTTAGTCACTACTGTGACTTTTATGACAGTGCATAAGAAGAATATCTTATATTTGCATGTAGTTGCACATGGTGTCTAAAAGCTCTGGTTTTAAAATGCAACAGGGAACTAATAAATGAGAACTCTGCCTTTATTTACATCTGTATTCAAAGTATTGCATAGGGTAGGCATATTCTTAATAGATAATTATTTGAGGAGCTTAAGAATATAAGAATGGCCATACTGGGTAAGACCAATGGTCCATCTAGCCCAGTATCTTGTTGTCCGACAGTGATCAGTCCCAGGTGCATCACAGGGAGTGAATAGAACATGGCAATTACGAGTAATCTATCCCCTGTTGTCTAGGGTCAGCGTCTTAACAGTCAGACATTTAGGGACACCCAGAGCATGGGCTTGCATCCCTGACCATCTTGGTTAATAGCTATTGATGGACCTATCCTCTATCTAATTCTTTTTTTAACCCAGTTATACTTTTGGTCTTCACAACCTCTCCCTAAGAGCATAATTTTAAAAATGAGGTGAATTATTTAGGATTTGTGTTTCTAATAGTTCCACTAGTTCTGTAGGTGTTTGTACTCTGAAAAAAGGAAAATAATCTGTATACATCTACAGTGACTAATGAACAGCTGCCTAGTTGTAAAAGACGGATGGCTGTTAAAGCTGTTCTGTTGACACAACCCCTGTGCATTGTAAAAAGGGACCATACTCTTTTCATAGAGCAAAAATACATTGGAAGTCTTTGTGACTTACTGTGTAAGTGGAAAGATGGTGCACTAATCCTTTTGTACATATATGCTTATCATGGCAACCACATTGTTCTGATGGTTTTGTATAGCTCTGAGAGAATTCAATGTATCTGTTAAAAAGGGATTTTGGAAGAGAATGTTTATCATCGTTCTAAGAAATGTGAATGTTGGAATCTTGGATGAGTTAAGCCAGTCAGCTTGATATTTGCAGGGTGCCAGTCATTGTGTTCAGTTTTTTTGTTTTTGTTTTTTGCAATCACTTTTTTTTTTAATAATCTGGTTTTATAATTCAGTAGTTTCTGAAAAACAAGGACAATAACAGCTTAGGTACCGACTGACTAAAGAATTCATATCCTGATTATTTTAAAAATTAGTAAATATTTAATAGGTTTGAGTCAAAATATGATACCTGTTTCAGGTTTGTGATAGTTCAGCATTTCTTGTGTAAATTTATGTTATTTACTAAGAGAGAACAGAAAGGGAGGGTTGGAGAAGGAGAAATGCACTCTAGACCTAGGAATTTAATGGAATCTACAAGGACCCTAACCATATCTGTAATATGGAAAGGCACAATGATCTAGTATCAAGCATTTTATCCTCCTTTAAAAAATTTTTTTTCATTTGTTAGTTATCTGGGAACCAAAAATAGATTCTTTTTTTTTTTTGTCAACTTAAATGTGAAATGCGTTCACATTTAAGATACTAGTTTCTAAATATATCCTTGTAAAAGAACTACTGAAATTATTTTCCAGGACTATTGTTCACGGGTGGAAGATAACATGTGTTTATCATGATCCCGTTTTTTGTCAGAATGCAGCACAAGGTGATTGTTCAGGACGTAACAACAGCTCGAATTGAGTAGTTTCCCATGCCTGTGTAAATCTGTTCATCTAAATCCTACTCTTCGCTTAGTTTGCATCTATGTAAGTCGTAAGATAACATGTACATTGTGTTTATTCTCTGCTCATAATATCTTCAGTGTGTAAAAGATGCTCAGAAAAAAATTGTAATAAACATTCTTTAGCAAAACCTGGATTGCACATGTCTAATTTCTCTGCCCACATACGAATAAAAATACAAAATTGGCATCAATGAAAACAACTTCACACCAAAAAATTAGAACAGTAGCACAATAGTCATTGTATTCAGTAGCAGGATAGTGTTCTAAATTTGGTGAGTATAGATTAATTTAAGGAAACAAAAAATTGGAGAGGAGAATAAAGGTTTCAAAGTGTATTTTTTGAGTACAAGAGTGTGATTATGTTGAATGTTCAAATGAGATGTAAAGATCCCTTGGTACTTTTCATAAGAGTTAGGAGTTGCGTTACCCTGGCCATATTTCGGGTTAATTGTTCATCTTAGGTAATTACGTGCTGGTTACCTAAATTCCTCTTATGGTTTTAAATTGGATAAATCATTTATCACATTTTGTGCAACATACTGTTAAGTAGAGATGATGCTGTATGTTGTTAAACAATTGCTTTGGTTAACCCCAGAGGAGGTTTTATGTGATTGGTCAATGAAGTAACCTTTGTGTCTTGATTCATAGAGCCCTGCATGAATACAAAATTTGTATCCGCATCTGATCCGCAAAAATGGTCCATGAATATCTGCATCCGTGGATATAAAGCAGATATCTGCCGACTTGCAGGACTCTATCCATTCAACTTTGTAAGGTGCTTCTGGGTCTTTTAATGTAAAAAGTACTGTTTAATTGTAAGATCACAGTGCTTGTGTGTTTGCAAGCATATAGGCAAGGAAAAAATATATTTTTTAAAATGACCTAGTGCCTTTCATCCAGAGATCCCAACATGCTTGATTTCTTCACCCATCAGTGAAATTCATCTATTTCTGATATGGAGTGTGGTAGTTCTTAACCAAATATGCAGCCACGTATATACAAAAATTCAGGACAGAAGAACACGCAGAATACTATGCCTAAATGAAAATACTTCAGATTTTTAAGTAGGCAGAAAGTAATTGTACAGTTGGAATTTAGTTAAGATATTTGGACTGCTATTCCTAATTTGGAGTAGTAGGCATTAATTATGGTTTAGAATAGATTAGATTACCTTGACACAATGAACCATAATGACCTAAAAGAGCAGTTACATTTTATTATACCAGTGATTCACAAATTATTAAAACTTTTGAGACTGAGGATTCTCTGTAGGTACAGAGATAAGTCTATTGAGAACCTTTTTTGCAATATCTGTACATGAATTTAATGCTCTCTGGGGATGGTATATGTATTTTAAAGTGCACTTGGAACACCTCAAGCAATCTGGTATACACTTAGGGAATGTCTGCACTGCAGTTAAGACACCTGCAGCTGGCCAGTGCCAGCTGACTTGGGCTTGCAGGGCTCAGAATACGAGGCTGTTTAATTGCAGTGTGAATGTTCAGGTGGGACCCCACAGGATTTTAAAGCCCGAACATCTACACCACAATTAAACATCCCCATGAGCCCAAGTTATGGGTTTTTAATTGCGGGATAGACCTACCCATAATCTCATCACTGTTAGTATAAGAACCAAAAAATTATTTTGGAGTCGTATGAGGATCATACCTAATAATTCACTGAGAGGATACTATCATAGAATATCAGGGTTGGCAGGGACTCCAGGAGGTCATCTAGTCCAACCCCCTGCTCAAAGCAGGACCAATCCCCAACTAAATCATCCCAGCCAGGGCTTTGTCAAGCCTGACCTTAAAAACTTCTAAGGAAGGAGATTCCACCACCTCCCTAGGTAATGCATTCTAGTGTTTCACCACCCTCCTAGTGAAAAGGATTGTCCTAATATCCAACCTAAACCTCCCCCACTGTAACTTGAGACCATTACTCCTCGTTCTGTCATCTGCTACCACTGAAAACAGTCTAGATCCATCCTCTTTGGAACCCCCTTTCAGGTAGTTGAAAGCAGCTATCAAATCCCCCCTCATTCTTCTCTTCTGCAGGCTAAACAATCCCAGTTCCCTCAGCCTCTCCTCATAACTCATGTGTTCCAGTCCCCTAATCATTTTTGTTGCCCTCTGCTGGATGTTTTCCAATTTTTCCACATCCTTCTTGTAGTGTGGGGCCCAAAACTGGACACAGTTCTCCAAATGAGGCCTCACCAATGTTGAATAGAGGGGAACGATCACGTCCCTCGATCTGCTGGCAATGCCCCTACTTATACATCCCAAAATGCCATTGGCCTTCTTGGCAACAAGGGCACACTGTTGACTCATATCCAGCTTCTTGTCCACTATAACCCCTAGGTCTTTTTCTGCAGAACTGCTGCTAGCCTTTCGGTCCCTCGTCTGTAGCGGTCATGAGATTCTTCCGTCCTAAGTGCAAGACTCTGCACTTGTTCTTGTTGAACCTCATCAGATTTCTTTTGGCCCAATCCTCTAATTTGTCTAGGTCCCTCTGTATCATATCCCTACCCTCCAGCATATCTACCTCTCCTCCTATGTTACAAAGAATCTCAATTGCATAATTTTTTAAGGAAAAAATATAATTGAAGTGCAAAATCTCCATAGTTAACCTTTACAGTTTCAGTGCTGAATGAGATTTTAATCATTACGTTTTAATTAAGATCAATGGGAGTGACAAGGCAAGAACCCTATGGAATTCTTTGACAATATACTTCTTTGATTTAAGTGCTTGAAAACTTAGAACTTTAGTTAATACTTTCCTTTCAAGCGTCTGAAAAGAATGCATTTAATAGGATGCTGCAGGACCTAAGGATATTCGTAACATAATATCCTCTCAGTGAGTTATCAGGTACTGTATGATCTTCATACAACTCCAAAATAATTTTTTTGTTCTTGTACTAATAGTGATGACTCAATGAGATTATGGGTATGTCTACACTGCAATTAAGATTTATATATGTATACACACATTGCAGGGTTATACAGCTTTGGATAAAAGGATTATCACAAGTGACTGATATTTTTAAGCACAGAATACTGAGTTCTAAGTCTATAGAATTCTAAGTCTATAGAATACTGGTGTATTCTGCCTTTCGAGCACCCTTTTTTCATTAAGTAAATTAGTTTTAGAATATTGAATTAAATGTTTTTTAAAACTGTATTTTTTCTGAATTATTGTGCCGTTTATCTAAGCACTGTATTCTGTTCAGTTAGTTTGAAAGAAAAAATTTGGAGAGTTAAATTTTCATCATCAGAAGGAAATCATACCAATCTAAGCGCTTGATGCTAAATATTGCCAAGGGGTGAGCAAAGTCTTATTTTTGCTTAATGTATATAAAGCTATTCTGTTTTGTTTGTATATTGTCTTGTACAACAGGATACATGTTTTTTTGCTTGAATTCTAGTGCTGTAATCCATTTTAGATCATTCTGCAGACAATTTTACACATACAAATAGAGATAGTATGTGTCATGGGAATAGTGGTGAGGTGTGAACCCTTTCATTTTTAAATCACAGGTTCGAATCCAATCTGAGGTCCAGTCCTGCAAGTTGTTCCATGTAGGAGGACTCATGGTCACATACAGAGCCTAGGGGGTCCACTCATGCAGAATAAATTTCATGATCATACTCAAAATTAGTAGTAACCAAAAGTCAGAAAAACTACTGTACCCCAAAAGTAGCAGTAAACTGTTACATTGCTATAGCATTATCCATATGAGGATCTTAAAGTATTTTACTAACTGGAATAAATTAAACCTCACAAGACCTTTATGAAATATTGTAGATAAATATTATGTGCATTTTAACACAGGGAAATTGAGTTGCAGAGGCTATGACTTTTGCCCAAGTTCACTCCAGTATTTATGGAAGAAATTGCATATATAGGTAGAAAAGAGGCCATGTCCAAACAGAAAAGAATTTGATTTTATATAATGATTCAAGAATCTCAAGCCTTTGAAGTAACATGAAATACTAGAAATGTAGTAACTGTACAGACAAATGGATTTAATAATAGCTTGTCTGCAGTCTTGGATATTAGAAATTATTTTATTGACAGGGAACTCTCGTCAGAACATCAGTATCACCCCCTACCTTTTTTTAAGTAACGTGGGACCTTCAGTGTCAAATACGGACCTACTGGTGTTAACTGTTTGTTTGCTGTATCCATCTTCCTGTTTCTTTTGCTGTAATATGGAAACTTATTGATTCATTTGTTTTTCCATTCAGCTTACATTAATGCTGAATTGTGTCATGCCCATCCCACTGTACTATTTTTTTTTAAAAGTACCTGGAAGCTGCACCACAAACATTCAGGTAAATAAAAGCTTCATGGGCTACAGAATTCTGTGGCAGTAGAAACTTAATCACAGTTTGTTTGGAAAACTGGTAGCCATGTGAACAGCTGCATTTCACGGGGCCCCATGGCAAGCTGTCCTACAGATAGTGTTTTCAGTAGCTTGCATGGCAAATGAAACCATAAGAAAGAATTTAGTCCAGATATGGTAAGCAGCTACGTCAATCACCTTGCCTGCCAGGCTGCTTTGCCCCCTTTTTCTTTCAGTCCTAACCTTCCAGTACATTCACTGTATTAAATATAAGATATAAACATAAACAGCGTATTAATTTTGGTGGCTTGAGCAGAAAAATCAAATAAAAATTAGGCATTCACAAGAATAATGACAAGTAAGGTCTGGAAATGTTTTACCTTTGATTAGGTTAATTTTTCTTTAGCACCTCATATTCTGTTTAATCAGGAGGTTACTTTGTCCTCTTATATATTACTTTTTTTAAAATGGTTTAATATTTTAACTTCCAATTAATGCAAAGTATCCTGTTACTAAAGAGACTTGCTTAATGAACCTGTTGATCGAGCATCTTTAGGACACTTTTGAGATTGATAGCCTCCAAACTTGACTGATTTTTTTTCCCTTCTGCTCAGTACCATAGTTCATACTGTGTTTTCCTTCTAAAATTCAATTATTTTTCTTCAAGGAAAAAAACACTCCTAAAACCTCAAGAACACAGCAAAAATCAGGGTTAGTAACCATAGAATAATAAATCAACATGCATGTGTGATAGGGAGAAAGTAACTAAACCTATTTTGGCCACTATCTTTCAAGGAATTGCTGTGGTAGGGAGCAAAAATTGATTTGGAAAAAAAAAACCTTGCATTGGTAATGGGATATGGAGCCTTTGACCTAGGTCATTGGTGTGAATACAGCCCAGATTTGTATTGACAAGAAATTGTTACCATCTGAAGGTTATTTGGTATGTGTAAATGAGTTAATAATCTGATCTAGTAGACATATGTTCTCATCACAAAAACTGCCACCAGATAGGCTCCTTGACTGGCAATCTCAGAATTCAAGGCTTATTGAAAGGATACACTGTAAGCTTCACCGTTTACCAGAGATTGAGCACACTGGTGGAGCAGTATTTTATCAGAGGACTTATGCTGTTGCTGACCATGCTGTAACCCTTCTAGAGACAGGTAAAGGAATCTGTCTCCATATTGCTGACTGGCAATTTTCTTGAGCACTGAACTCCTAAAATTACAGCAGAAATTAAAAAATTAAATATAACTTCGGTGTCCTTTTTAATTGTGTAGGAGCCTGTTGATTTTATAACCTCTTGTCATATTCTGGGTTGCAATCCAGACCAGTGAGGTATTGTTACTGCCTGTCCTGTAATGCTGGGTGCCTAAGATGGTCTCCTGCTGAAGCCCTCTTGTCTGAACGCTTCCAGCTAGTGTACAAGTTTTGTGTGTTAAGTAGCTCTGACTCAACAATTCTGATTCCAGCAACCTGCTTGTTACACAACTGCCACACTCTGGCCTCCCCCAGCCTTTGTAACACCTGGCAAGATGATCCCAACGCTCCCCAGTCCCGAATTTTCCCAAAGCCATGTGTTCAGGAATGTCCAGCTTTCTCTTTGACTACTCAGAGAGATATTAAGGTCTGTTTGTTCCCCTAAAGATACAATACCCAGCAGCTTGCCATTTAACTGGAATTAACTTTTAAATTTAATTTCAGTTTAAATCAAGCACAGCACTTGGGTTGCCTAGATTAAAAGTAAAACAAGTTTATTAGACAAGGGAGATAGGATTTTAAGTGAGTTCAAGTATGAAGAATAGAGTTAGAAATGGTTACAAACAGATAAAAGTGAAAAACAATTTCTAGAGACAGAGTTAATAAAACTATGGTCTTGGCTCAAGGTAACATTCTCATCACAGTACCTTCTGGCAAGGTGGCTGACTAACCCTCTCCCACAAAGTCCAAAGTGCTCAGTTCTTCGTCGTCTTAGGTGAAAGATAATTGGGAGTTTTTTGACTCTTTTATAGTCCAGTAAATCTTTGAAATAGATTTTAAGATTACTCCCAAAGTAAAGTTAATTCAAGCTATGAGGAAGGTGACATAGAGTCTGATGGGGGAAAAAGTTCCATGCTGATTTCTTCCTCTGCTAAAATGCAAATTGAACAGTTTCATTCAATCTCCTGCCCCTGCTGTGATGCTGAGTGGCTGTCTCCTCCCCTTGTTGGCTTTATGGTCCTGATTATCTTTTATGTAAATTGTATTCCTATTTTCTTTTAATGTACCTTGGAAACACCTTTCAGGTGGCAAAACCATATTCCTTTGTCTAGGTTGGGGTAACTTTAGCCCTGCCTAGCAGACACACTTTGATAATGTAATTTCCAATGTCTTTATAATTTTGAGTTTGTCCTCGGTTCATACACCATGCAATAATATTAATGATCAGTATGTTGTTAGTTTTCTATTGCTATCTTACATGACACCTTCTAGATACAGATTGACATTAATGAGCTGGATACCAGGTACCAGTGAGCCCCTTGCTGTCTTGAATTGGGATGTTGTTAGGTTCATACCCCTCTCTAAATGAACTTAGAATATCTTAGTGAAAGTTTCAGCACTTGAAATAAGTAATTTCTGAAAATAACCTTAGTTGTATTATTCTTAGGATTTATTTTTAATCTTTTTACTTTCATATGTGTGTGCATATATGATGTAGGGTAGATAAGATGACATAGATAATTGCCTGTTATGTACAAGATGTGTGAATATGCATATAGCTATGCAACCACACTGACATACCCTTGTTTTTGTTTAAGTAAGAATATTGCAATCAAGCACAGTGTGAATATCACTCTACAAAATCTATCCATTACCCTACTGGGCATGGCAGGTTTTGTTTTTTGAAGCAACTTTAAGTATTTCCATCTTCATTTTTTATTTGTAATAAAACACGGAGAATTTCCACGTAGTTTCACTTTGAATAAACACACATAGTTGTCTCAATTTCAAATTAAGATATGTTTGTTGTATGTGGCTTTGTGTATTATGCATGTCCGTTTTCAAGGGTTTGTATAGAAGTAGAGCAAAAAGACACTAACGCTCTAGAGGGAATGTTCTGTACTTTGACAAAGGTCCGTTTGATCATGTCTGCATTTGATTTCTGAGTGAGTGTCCCAGCTGTGTTGCTTGCTGCATACTAATGAATATAATGTGAAAACATTGTCTGAATTGGGTGCGTCTTGTCTGTTACAGTGCTCTGATTAAGTCTCTAGTTAAGTTCTGATACATTAATTCCATGAATGTATGACTCTGTCCAGCATGATATATACAGCAGTGCACCATTGAAATGCCATGGAAAACACCATTAAAATTCCATGAACCTTATATTCTTGTGTGTTCATGTCTTAATGATAGTTGCTTTATTCCTTGGTCTTGGAATATATTTAGCTCTTCTATACATTTTAGGGCCTGCTCCACTGAAATCATTGGTAGTTTTCCCATTTGCAACATACATGTTTTGTGTGTATGAGTTAGTTATGTTTTCCTGTAGTGGCTGGACTGCAAAGACCTACCACTGTTACAGTCTGAACTTTTATTGTTTTATCTACATTTGGCCTGGTCAGCCTAAAAACAGCAGGATCCAGGCCCATTATATGATTATCATTATTACTGTAGTACTTAGGAGTTCTGGTCTTGGACCAGGATGCCATTGTACTTGGTGTTGTAAAATCCAGAATGAAATGTTGGTCCCTGCCCTAAATATTGTACATTTGCATATAAAATAAGAGATAGCAGATGGATGCAAACTAGCTGTTTGAGTAGTACAGGGAAACAATGAGACCGTATTGGTCACTATGACGAGCAGTGGTCTCAGCACACCAGAGGGCTAACCATTGTTAAGCTTTTATGTAGACATCACAGCAAAGGTGAGTTTGGAGGAGGATAAAGAGATAATTTTATGTATGTGGACAAACACCTGTCAGGGATGGTCTTAATAATACTTAGTTCTGCCTCACTGCAGGGGATTGGACTAGATGACATATTGAGGTCCCTTACTGTCCTATGATTCTATGATTCTTTGTTTATGGGACCTTCCCAAGCATCAGGGGCAGCACAGGAGAAAGTATGAAGATGATTGTTTGAAAACTTAATAAATGGGCGCTGGAGGTTGGCTTCATAGAGAGTACACTGACAAAGTTTGTGGATACTAAGCTGGGAAGGATTGCAAGTGTTTTGGAGGATAGGATTGAAATTCAAACTGGAGAAATGGTCTGAAGTAAATAGGATGAAATTAAATAAGGACAAATGCAAACTACTCCACTTAGGAAGGAACAATCAGTTGCACACATATAGAATGGGAAATGACTGCCTAGGAAGGAGTATTGTGGAAAGGGATCTGGGGGTCATAGGGGATCACAAACTAAATATGAGTCAACAGTGTAACACTTGCAAAAAAAGCAAACATAATTCTGGGATGTATTAGCCGGACTGTTGTAAACAAGACACGGGAAGTAATTCTTCCACTCTTCTCTGTGCTGATTAGGCCTCAACTGGAGTATTGTGTCCAGTTCTGGGGGCGCCACGTTTCAGGAAAGATGTGGACAAATTGGAGAAAGTCCAAAGAGCAACAAAAATGATTAAAGATCTAGAAAACATGATCTATGAGGGAAGATTGAAAAAAATGGGTTTGTTTAGTCTGGAGAAAAGAAAACTGAGAGGGGTCATGATGATAGTTTTCAAGTACATAAAAGTTTGTTACAAGGAGGAGGGAGAAAAATTGTTGTTCTTAACCTCTGAGGATAGGACAAGAAGCAATGAGCTCAAATTGCAGCAAGAGAGGTTTAGGTTGGATATCAGAAAAAACTTCCGAACTGTCAGGGTGGTTAAGCACTGGAATAAATTGCCTACGGAGATTGTAGAATCTATGTCATTGGAGATTTTTAAGAGCAGATTAGACAAAGACCTGTCAGGGATGGTCTAGCTAATACTTAGCCCTGCCATGAGTGCAGGGTACTGGACTAGATGACCTCTTGAGGTCCCTTTCAGTCCTATGATTCTATGATTCATGGACTGAGTGGAGGTGGGAGTCAACATCTTCAATAGCGAATGAACGATGATAGGTAGGGTGGGGATAGGCTGAGAAGGGCCTTGAAAGTGAAAGACAAGCATCTTCTGTTTGTTGCAGTAGCCTTCTCCAAAACTACCCCCAGCTTCTTTGTTTTTGGGAGAAACAAACACCAAACTGGTATCTATCCCAGTCAAAAGAGGAGTCTGATACTCTATTGCCAAGTGACCCCTAGAAGTTGCCATCTGTAACCATGGTGTCCTGTGAAATCCAAACTGCAAACTACAAACCAAAACAAACTGTAAATTCATTAACATTCTCCAACAATAATCACAAAGTGGGGAGGAGAGAGTGGGCTTTGTGGTGGAGGACAGAGCAGGAAGGGATGCTCTTCTTCTTTGCTTGCTAATATCATCTACACTGTGTCCTAGCTGGCCAACTCAAGAGACCTCTTACAGTACCAGGAGTATCGGATATGAGCGCTCCTCATACTCTTATTGCCGCTTTGGGTGAGTTTTGCAACAAGACAACCCAAGGGCATGGGCTGCTCTTCAGACCCTACCCCACAATCCCATATGGCTTTCTTCCAAACAACAAGGTCAAACACCACTTAAAGGGACTTTTCAATTTGAAAATTGCTTTTATCTAAAAATTATGTATCTGAAACAAAATTATCTGCAACAAAATAGCAAAAAAAAAAATCTTTTTTCAGTTTACTTTGTGCATTTCGCAGCACTTTGTATAGCCACTTTCACAGTTCTCTATATAGGAGGAGGCCTGCAACTATTACCCAGAGCAGTGGTGGGATCCCATGGTATGAGGGCAGGTGTGCTTAGTGCCCTGGATTGTCATCTGCGCCTGTCCCTGGGGCCTTCACAAAGTTAAGGGAATATACTCCCTGCTTGCTTTTGGAGAACTCAACTGAAAAGGCTACACTGAAGCCTCTGGATTTACTTGTACCAGATTTGGCAAAGAGAACCCACTATGTTAGGATTTAAATATTAGTTCAGTTTTGTGTTGAGTCTGTGGTATAATTTTACATTATGGTGGCTCTTTCTGAAGTCCACAGTGGATGCTCTGGTTAATGTAATATAACTTCCTTATTTTGAAGCACCATCTTAATTGACCATAAATTTAACTCTTGGAGTCTGCCTTCAAGGTGGCACAATTGAATATTGGGAGTGTTAAAAATATTTTATACATTTTTTGGAAAAAATGAACTTTTTTTTGTGTTTTTGGGCATTGGCTCTTGCAAGAGAGAAGTGCTGTATGCTTTAGTCCTGAAGATAGAAATCTTGTTTTTCGGTTGACATTATTGGTTAGCAGCTAACGTGAGACTGTGTTACTTATAGAGGACATTATTTTCTAGTTATTAGGGAGGGACATGGATGTAGAACCCTTTGTGTTTGGCTGTTTGTTTTCATTTCTTCTTTAAAAAGAAAAGATCATTGTATTAAAGTAATGTATTTTTTTTAGATTTTTGTCTTTTTTAGTTTTCTTATTCAGATGAGAGCTGAGTGAAAATAAAATTTCTGCCCATGGGAAATTCTGATATTTAAACATTAGTTTTCCTCCCAATTCAAGCAGAAAACTGAAATATCAACATTTTTTGCAGAATAAAAAGTTCTGAAAAAAATTCTGTTTAGAAATGGCAAAACACCATTTCAGTATTCCTGCATTAAAATAGTTCATTTTGGTTTGTTGAACCAAATCAAAATGTTTTGTTTTAAGTCAGCTCAATATAAAACTTCATGTGCCTGTGATGCCATGGTGCCTGATGAAAATTTTAATTCAGGTGCTCCTTGCCCCCACCCTCCCCTCGGGCAGGGTTCCATGACTAGACTAGAGCTCCCCTGTTGCACCTGCAGTCATGTGATTCCCATGATGTGTCACATGGCTTGGTCAGAGGAGAGACCGCATGGAATCATAGGAGATGTAGAGTAGCGAAGAAGCACAGCCAGTAGAGGAAAATTGAACCTCGCGGACCCAGAACTACAACTTCCATGAGGCACGGAGACACTGTAGACAAATGCAGTTTAATGTTGAACTAACTTGAAACTAAAGGTTTTGGTTCAATTCAACAAACCAAATGTTTTGAGCAGGTTGAACCAACCCAAAATAGTTAGTTTAGATTTTCCTGGTGGAAAATCAAGTTTTCTACAAAATTGCATTTTCTGTTTTAAAAAAATCATTTCCATGGAAAATTCCCAACCAACTGTAGTATTTTAGAACAATAATATCCACAATGGACAAACAACAAATACTTTACAAATGATGATAACAAAGGAATAATTCTGTGAGCTAAGTCGCTTGTCCCCTTCTCCAGTATATCTCCATAGCAATCTGATGCATTTCTCACTTGTAAACCTGTTTTTTCTTTGAGAGAAATTATTCCCATATCACACACAGTTCTTCTGTTATGTAGTAATCTTATAAATAACAGCTCATAGGGAGCAATTTCTACCATGCAACGTATAAGTTACTTAACAGTGAAGGGGTGAAATCCTTGCCCTGTTGAAGTCTTTGGGAGTTTTGCCATTGACTTCTGTGGAGCCACGACTTTACTCAAGAACTTTTCTTTTAAAAAAATCAGTCTGTTTACACAGCTAAGGACAATTGCAGTCAGTTTAAAAAAAAAAAAGATCTTCAGTGTACTTGATGGCAAAAAAAGAAATGTAGCTAATATAATTACGATTCATCTGGTAACTTATGAATCCTTACTAGCTCTATACCATTTATAACACCTGATCAAAAATTTCTAATATTGGTGTATTGCCAAATAATGTTTGGTTTCCAACCAGATTTCCACTCCGCTAGCATACATTGTCCAATATGCCACACTTGAACAAGTGTGGAGGAATACAAGAAATTATTTGTATGAGTTTAAATTGCTTTAACTTAATGTTAGACTCACTCACACTTTTGGTAATATGTAAATGTATAGAAAGTCCATCTATTAATTTCTGAATACTGGCTAACATCATAGCAGAATTTTTGGGATCATTTTTGATCCTTTGAGAACTTCACATACTCAGCAGCTGACTTCCCAGTGGTCTGTTGCACATGGTCCATCCATCTGCTCACTGATTTTCCCCTACTACAATGACCTGACACCATTCCTTCCGTGATAACTTTCTCAGGGTTATTTCCATCTGTATGCCTGGTGTGATCAAAGTAGATAAATTTGTGCATGTTGATTTCTGACAACAGAGTCCACTTCTCTTCAGTAATATTTCAAACATAAGTGTTAGTCTTCTTTTCCATCCAGGAGATATGCTTGAGTCTTCGCCCGCACCACATCTTAAATGTTTCAATTTTTCTCTTGTCAGCGGTATTGTTTTTCCACGATTCACATCCATAAGTCACTATGGAAAAAATTAAGCTTTTCACTGGTCGAATGTCATACATTTTGCGATGCCATGGTTTTTTCACACTTCTGTATTTCATCAAAGCACATATTTAACTCAAATTTCCATCTCTCTCTGAAAAATTGAAAAGCACAAATAGACTGAAGTAGTCTGAGAAACATTGCATAAAGTATTGAGACCAGATGAGAGGTAGATGCAAGTTTTAGTAATAGGAATTTCAGCTCTCTCTCTTTCCATTGAGCGGATGGTGGTGGTGCAGCCTTCATAAAGTTCCTGGACCAGTTGCAGAAAGCTTTCAGGCATCCCGAACTCTTGCAGTGTGGCAAAAATGTGCTGGTGGAGCATGGATCCAAAAGCATCAGCCAGGTTGAGCCACACTATGGCACATTGTCTCTGTGCCCTCCTGGCCGTGTGGATGACCGTCTGAAGGACAAAGTTGTGTTCCTAGCAACCTTTGCATGACATGAAGCCTTGGTCCAGGTGATGCCATTTCAGATCCAGAGTGAACCTATGATCTTCCTCTAAGATGGGCAAGCATACCAACACTTTGGCATGCCCGCAGGTTTCCTCATCCAGCAGACATCTGTGTGTGCCATCGCAGAGATTCTATGAGATGTGGCCAGGATTTACTCCTCCCTACTGGCACCATGGCAGAAGATCAAACTCCTTGAACACCTTCCTGATCCCCCATATTTCATTCATCCTGAGGGGATCTGCCATGGCGAAGGTACTTCTTAACAAGGCAGACAACACCATCAGGTAGCTAGTGAAGAAGTGGATGTTTCTTTTCCAGAGGGCCAGCAATGAACTGGTGTACATCTCTCACAGGCAGGGCAGCACCAACATCCCTCAAGTGGGTGATCTGTGCAACAGTGCGGTGATCACTCACTCCTTCTGACGTGCCCGGATGCCATGGTGAGGAACATCGTGAAGAGTGCTATGCAGGATGTCATCAGGAAACAAATTGCCAGGACCCCCTCCAACCAAGCTGTCGCCACCTACCTGAGTGGCTCCCTGGAAGGCGAATTTGGAAGAGAGATGGGAAACTGTGCTTTGCTCTGGACTCATGCCCGCAATGCTATGCAACACGTGGAGAAGCGAATCGGTTGCCACTGGACATGGTGCAAGGAACGTCTGGAGCTGGGTGTTCTGGTGTCACAGGTGACAAATACAGAGCACATAATCATCACTCAGAGAGCTAGAACCGTGCTGGAGAGGATTCTGAAGGGTGCCATCCACTCGAGTAGATGGAAAACCTGAAATGGAAGCCAGACCAGTGCAAGGCCTTCGAGGTGACAGGCAAGTGGGACGCCAGCAACTGCTTCCTCCTTGTGGGCATCTTCTCCCGATTTGCCAACTGTAGGTTCATCTACAGGGACCGCCTCAGCTGCATCCTGCTGAAGGGAGTCGTCCACCAAGGGAATCGGGACAATCGATGCAGGAAGTGCGCCCATGCCAACGAGACACTACCCCACATCTTGTGTAGCTGCAAGCTCCATTCCAGAGCCTGGCAGCTATTACAAAATGCCATCCAGAATCGTCTAGCCAGAGTCATCCTGCCACCCCTGGGGAAGGTTGTTGTGAATGCCGCCATCCCTGGAACGGACAGCCAACTGCGACCAGATATCATCACCAACGAGGAACGGAAGAATATCATCATGGAGGATGTCATAATGCCCTTTGAAAACAGGACCCTAGCCTTCCACAATGCTCGATCTTGAAAACGGGAGAAATGCACCCCTCTGGCCGATATCTGGAGAGCTAGGGGCTACAAGGTTCAAACTCACGCTCTTATCGTTGGAGCCCGGGGCTCATGGGACCCCAGTAACAATCAAGTATTAAGAGAATGCGGAATGAGTCAATGCTATGCTCAGCGGCAACTCATGGTGTCAGACACCATCAGGTGGTCGAAGGACATCTAGAACACATTGACAATACCAGGAGAGATGAGCTGGAGTGCCGACCAGAAGTGAAATCAGAAAGTAACTGAAATACTTCTGTGAGGGATTATATCTACTAAGGGACAACCTATCCTAAATGCTCAATTACTGAGTGACAGTCTACACTCATTCCTGTATTTGCTTTCTACAACCAATTCTCTGTATAACTTTTCATGAGTGATGTACCCAAGTATTTGGATTCCAATACTAAACTGTATCATTAAACTCATTTAACTAAAATTGGGTTATTGCAGATTATGTGCTATATATATTTTATGACTTTTAAACCAGATTTTGTACTTTTGGATAAGCTCTACATCCAGACGTACAGACACTCTTTTCTTACCCTGTGTATTATATAATTTTAACATTAGCTTTATTAAATGTATATAATGACTCAAATGCTTTAGCCCAACAGGAGTGCAGATAACAGAAGTTTCATGAAATCTCAGTTGATTGCTTTCTTAGTTAAAACCCTTTTACAGAAAGAATACAAAAGTACTTGATAAGTCATTCAGATATAAAGCCACAGCAAAGACCAAAACAAACATCAAGCAACATAGGAAGGATGTTATTTTTTGTTTTTACAATTATAACAGGAAAATTGTTGTGTAGATATTTAGTCATCAAAGAAGCAATGAAAATAATAGTTAAGAAACATGGGAATGAGAAGAATGGAAACCTAGTATGCTCTTAGGTGTAAAGCACCAAGCACATCAGCATCACTTATCAGACCTGTCAACTTGCCAAGGCTCAAATTTGGGACACAATGTTTTCTGAAATGAAGGATGCAAAATTCAGAAAAATCGTTCAGGAAAGTTAAAATGCTGTGGGATTCTTTTCTTTTAGTGTAAATGACTTTCTGTAGTTTGAGTGTCAGTTCTTTGTCTAATATAAATAATGAACAATGGAGGTGACGATAAACCATCTTTGTGTGGAACATAGGTAACATAGGGATTAAAATGAGTGATGTACCTCATTTTGAGAGAGATTTAAGATATGCTTAACAATGGATTTCCCCTTAAATACTTTAAAAGGAGCTTTAACTTTTGCAAATTTGTCGTGAAAACCTCTGTGTCAAGGTTTTGTTGTAATTTTGTTCTTGAAAATAAATAATACATTTCTTCTTTGTTCACAGAGATATTTTGTTTGCATTCTTAGCTCTGTAAGATTCTAGGATTGTCACCATCTGTCCTCTGAAACCTATGATGGCTGAGTCAGTGTGAAGCGATGCAAACAGCTACAAGCGTAGTTGAAAGCGTTTTTGGTTTAGAATATCACCAGTTCAGTAAACACTGGGATTTGTAGTCTGTTACTTGCCAATTATTAAATTCTCAGCCATTTTCAGCTTTTTTTTTACACTTTATGAATTACATCTGGATGACAGCATGTTTTAATATATATTTTATTTTAATATAAATTGTTTATATAGTGTCTCTTGTTCACAATTATCCAAAAGTACTTGACAGGCTGTTTGGGAATTATTTCACCCACTGCTGAGCCTCTTCGTGGAACATGGCAACTAGTTAACTGCACACAACAGTTCAGGACAGGAAACAGACTGAAGAGAAATTTCGGGAGGCAGAATGTAATTAGCCAAATGGGAATTGAGTGAGGACACTGGGCTAAAACCTCTGTGCTTGGGAAAAAGTGCCCTGCTTATTATCTCATTTGAAAGATGTTAGCTGACAATGTTGTATGAACAGTGCATCCTGTTCTGACTCAGAAGAAGTTCTTTACCATCAGAATGCTTGAGTTTCCTAACATCAGATTAAGTTAGTGGATCCAATATTAAATTGGAAGGAAGCATGCCACCTACTGAATCACCAGCACTACCTCCTCTAGTATCTGCCTTTACCTTTGAATGTCTTTCTTCCTGACAGTGACCGGGCTTGATTCTGCTTAGTGTGTGAAGCATGATGAAATTGTAGCTCAAGGTGACGTGGCTACAGACTGCATTGTGTATATTTTAATTATTTTACAGCAACCAAGCAATGTTTTACTCTGGACAAGAGCAGTTAGATCTGTTCTTGATCAATATGTTTATAACTCTCTGGTTCACTTCTGAAGATATCTTTCTTAATATGTTGTGATAAATTTGTTTTATTGCATCCCAATAACTACTCTGTTTGTTAAACCTTGGCACTGGAATTCATTTTTAATGAAATCCATTTATCTTGTTAGCTTTTCATAATGGTTTCAGTAGTTTTTTTTTTTTTTTTTCAAGTAAAGAAAGGTCATGAATTGAAAAGATTACTTTTTGGAAGGAAAAAATTAAATGGTTCAGAATGGGTTTTTTAAATTAAATTGAAACAACTTAAGTCCTAACTTCCCCTCACATCTCCCTTGGAAACTCCCTCCTTTACTGTAACCTTGTGGTCTTGATGATATTCACAGAGACGCTGATGTACTGAATAAAGAAGTTCTTTAAGTTTTGAGTTTTGGAACATTACCAGTGTGTCTGAACCCAGGCTTCAAATTTTACTGGCATTTTGTTGGCAAACCAGTTTTTGGAGTCCCTTCTTATTTGAATATATTTCCTGATACCTTTGGCTATGTGTTACTGTGTTTTACATTCTGTCTCTTTTTAAAAATATATATATATATATATATATATATATATATATATATATATATATATATATATATATATATATATATATATATATATATATATATATATAAAAAGTAGAATAAACATATACAAAGAATTAATTTTAAAATATCTGGTATAAAAGTAAAATAAAGACACAAGAAAATTACCAACTGAAAATTCAAAGAGCACAAAAAAATAAGTGCCATTTTTATTGCTGAGGTACCAAAGTAGCAATCCCCTGTCCAGTCAGTGAGCCCAGTCCTCAAAACACTTTAAATGAAGCAGTCACAACTATGTGTAGCCACACTGACTTCATCCTCCTCACGATAGCACTATGTCTAGTAATAAGTGTTTACAGAATTGGGCCCTACGGTTGACACTCTTGTTGCTAGTACAATCCCCCAACCCGCTACCCCACCCCCGAGTGTATGTAACTGTAAGACATTTGGTTTTCAACCTGTGGTCCCTGGATGCCGAGGGTCTGCAGACTGTGTAAAGATTTCCAGAGGGGTCTGCACTTCCATTTGAAAATTTTTAGGGGTCCACAAATGAAAAAAGGTTGAAAACTACACCTGTAAAACAACCTTGTTAGCCCAGTTTCGTTCACAGTATCAGCAGACACAGGTCAGAAAAGATATGATGACCTTAATATGGTAGATACTTCTTTGTACAATAAGTGTTTATAGCAAGGTCGGAAAAACTAGCACTGTAAAATTCCAAGTCTTTTTGTAAATCTCTTTGGAACACCTTCATCACTTTTTCTTTTATATATATAAAGAGGATGCAGGAAACAAATATCTGGAGACTTAAGAGACTATTGCTTTAAATGATCACTTTGCATACTAGCACTAATATGGGAAAAGGCTGTTTTATGTGGAAACTGCTTGGATTTCTGCTATAAAAGAGAAATTTACTGGCATATTGATGAACTCCAACATGTAATAATGACTGGTAGGGTAGAATGTCTCTGATTGTGTTGCAAGTACTGCACTAAAGAATCAAAAATTTCAGGTAGTCTACACTGTGTAGAAATAGATGCCTCTCGAAAAGTAGCTGGGATTAGAGGCCTTTTCTGTGTAATTACACTGTGAAAATAAAGGGTAATGGTAAGTTCAGAAAATCTAGTGGAATATATTGTTAAAGATGAGCTTTTTTTTCCAGTGGAAGGAGTTGTTAACTTGAAAACTGTTATGCTCACAAAGATGCTTTTGTGTTCCCATAGATAAACTCATCATTTTATTAGTATATTTTGAGTTTAGTTAGAAAAACAAGTAGAAAACCTACAATGCATAACAACTTGGGAATGGGGTAAAGAGTTCTTTAGCCTATTGTGAATGGTAGGCAGTACATAAGAGAAAACAGCGTGGATTTTTAGCAAAGAGACTGAATGATTTGATACAGTTAGCCTTGAGTCTGCATTTCCTGACTTATGTGGGATTTAAACTAGACCCATAGCTAGCTTTAATGTAGATTTATTGGGGAAGAGAGATTAAGTTTTTTTAAACTTAGTTGAATTGTGTACATGCTCAAACAACTTACTTACCTGGTGAATAATTTACTATTTTATTCTTTGAAAGGGGCAAAACCATCCCTCCCTAAAATTTGTTTTAGGACTTATTGTTAGCGTGCAACAAAAAGATGTTATGCGGAATTCTGCTACGAAGGGTATTTTTATAAATGTAAGAACTACAAATTGGAATGGAAATGTCAATAGAACTGTCATTTAGAAGTAACAGTCTTTTCAGTAATGCATTTTAAGATCTGACAACTTTTCATCCCAGATGCTCCTGGGGAAAGCCTGAATTATAAAACCATAAATGGCATTATGTAGTAACGTCTGAGCATTTCTGTGTCAGTGCATTGGATCCTTGATTGACTTATCTTCTTTGATATGGTCCTATGGACCTTTGTAGCTATTGAAAATATTTTAAACTCTGTCAAGAGGAAGGCTTTGTTTCAGTACGGTTTATTCTTTAGAAAAGTATCCAGCTCAAACTGCCATTACCTAAATTAAGATGATGGATTACACATCAGATATCAGGCAGTATAATGAAATATATAAAACATGTCAATATGTACACTGCGAAGGATATAATGGCCTATGGCTACGGTTAAGTAATAAAAATGGAACAGAGAGTTGGCAGATGACCTCCTTGTCTGAAATATCATAGGAGACTTGGATCAAGTGGCATATCCTTTTTTTCAGCTTGACTAAAAAATATTATCTTCTAATACTAAGTGTTTCCAATTTTATGGCATTCTCTGTAAATGAAATCATAGTAACTATAATCAAGCAACTTGAAGGATGTGATTTTTTTTTTTTTTTAATCCCTCCCTTTCCCCACCCAGGACAAAGACATTCAGAGTTAAGGGTAGAAGTCTGTCTCTAACCTATGCCCAGGTATTTCAACATCTGGAATGTAATGTTTCCTTTTGTAATACCTCTGCAATACTGTAACACAGCAGGGTGCATTAATGAGACTTTCAGCTTTAAACCCACAACATCAATGAAATGTATAGTTGTCAGGCTGTTAACATTATTCAAACGTAGTTTTTGTGGTTTGAATTCCCATTTTATGTTGCTATATACACAAAAGCCATTTCATTGGCTAGCTGTGGGGACTGATGGTTCTTTGGCCCTGATATTTGTATGAACCATTTAAGTATTGTTTACTACTTTTGACAACATAGACTATAAATTATGTTGTGGAAAATTATTAATGTGCTAGTGTATTACCATTTAATATTTCAATTGTTTTAAACACCAGAAGTGCCCAGTTCACAGTTTGTCAGGTACCGCAAAAAATTTGTGATGGTGAAGAAAGTTTGAAATGAAATTAAAGCATTTTTTTCCAGAATCACATAAACGCTTTTCTTTGTCCCTACCTGTTGAGTATATTTAGTTTGAATGGGTCAATCTTCTGGATTCATCAGGGAGGTCTTCTGTCTTAATTCATTGTGCAACAGTGAGAAACACAGAACTTTATAAAAACATTGAAATGAAGGGGGAAGTGAAATAAGAGGAAATGAATGTATGAGATGACTTCATCATATTACATTATGCCATTGATGAACCCCATTTTCCTCCTTCAATCTAATCTGTCACAAATATAATCATTTATTTCTTCAGTGGGAACATCCATAGCTAAGAATGTAAAATCCATCTACAATTGCTTTTTTCTAGTAAAGAAAATTCAAACAACTTTTCTTTTCCAGAATCGAAACAACCCTGTCCACCCCCAAAAAAGCAACACACTTTATTAAGTTCAGAAGCACTTTATTATTGCCATGGAGCTGTGTGGCAATGCCTCCAGGGCTATCTCAGATAGCAGAAATAAATCTGTCTGCCTCCAGTTGTCTCAGCCTAGGTATTAGGAACTTCCCCATGTTGTGTACCTCCTTACAGAATTTCCTCTTGGCCTAAACAGTACAATCTCACTGTTCTCAAACTCTGTCTTGTTAACTGCTGCCAAACCTCTAACAGCTCCATGCATATGTTCCCTTAATCATATCTCTTTGTTTTAGAGGTCTGTGTTTGGTTTCAGAACTAACTTTTTTCCTACCCTGATTTTTTTACCATTTTTTGTAATCTGACTATCTATTGTTTGCCTGATTTTTTGTAACATGACTATCTATTGTTTGCCTGATAATTAAAGAACCTAGATCATATGAACAGAGAGGTGACAGGCAAGTTTGTTTCAGTAAAATTTGTAATCTGTCCTTAGCCCCATTTCCAAATTCAAATTAATGTCCTTGTTGGAGTACCATGAATTCAGTATCGTAGTTGAAGTGATGTTAATGAGTACAAAGAACCTCTCTGGCTCTGCTACTGGCTCCCAACACAAGGAAAGGTATACTTCAATACAAAAGGTTGACCATAGATAGGCAATCATAGTCTCAATAAGCAATTTGTCATGTCCAAGAGAAACAATTCTCAAGCTGTATTTCATGTGAAATGGAAGTGGGACTGGCAAAGACATCTTCTGGCTAGTGTTGTTTGAAAATTTTTCACATTGATTCCTGCAATAATGTGAAAAAAACATCTGTTGGACCTGTTAAATCTTCAGTCAGCTGTGGTTCAAGTATTTCTAATCAGTAAAGTGTTTTATAGTCCAAACTTCTCTTTCGCCCTTAGAATAACCTACTCCTTTGATAGTCGTGTGAGCAATTGAATCATTATGCAGAGATGTTCTGAGATTTCAGGAAGTGGTTACTTTTCTGTATTTTTGCTCTGTTTTCTCTCTTATCTAGCCACAGCCATTAATAAAATACCACATTTCAAATTTTTTTTAAAAAAAGGGTGGGGAGCAGATGAATAGCTCCTTCAGTAGCTATCTGCCATAACTTTCATTCCCAGTAGGCAGCAGAGAGTGCACTTGTACTTACTAGTTCTGACTATACAGCGTCATTATCTTGGTTACAGGAGGACGTTGAAGTCCTTGAATCTACTTCCTAAATTTCTAAGAAATAATTTTGCATGCCACTTACTCTTGTCTGATTAGTGCCTAAGGCAGGGGTGAGCAAACTTTTTGGCCCTAGGACCATATCGGGGTTGCGAAACAGTATGAAGGGCCGGGTAGGGAAGGCTGTGCCTCCCCAAACAGCCTGGCCCCCTCCCACTTTCTGCCCAGTGACTGCCCCCTCAGAGCCCCTAACCCATCCAACCCTCCCACCCCGCCCCCCCCGGCTCCCTGTCCCCTGACTGCACCAATCCCTATCCACACCCTACCCCCGACAGGCCCCCCGGGACTCCCATGCCTATCCAACCTCCCCGTCCCCTGACCTCCCCCAACTCCTGAGAACCTCCACCTCATCCAACTGCTCCCTGTCCCCGCCCCTTTATCATGCCACTTAGAGCGGCAGGACAGGCTTATTGGAAAGCCTTGGAGGTGGGCGGGCGCAAGCCGCGCTGCCCAGCAGGAGAGGTGGGCCAGAGCGCTCCCTGTGCAGTGGTGTGGCTGCGGGGGAGGGGTCAGGGGCTAGCCTCCCCAGCTAGGAGCTCAGGGGCCCGGGCAGGACGGTTCCGCGGGCCGGATGTGGCCCACGGGCTGTAGTTTGCTCACCTCTGGCCTAAGGCAAAACCAGCTTTAAGTTAAAAGAACTATTCTTTATTTGCATTAAAAGTGAGATTTTTCAGACTATAAATTATTTACTAGATTTATCTTGTATAGTCAAACACTGGTAACAACATGGGGATCTTTTTTGTCTGTTGTTTAATGTATCTCTTCCCCAAAACTTAAAATGAAATGAAGGATCATAATAGTGTTGAAATATGTTTTAAACAGTTCTCATAGTAAGATTTTTTTTTTAAATTAATGTTGACTCATTTGGTGGTGTTCAAGTGTACTTTCTACATATTCCCAGAGGAAAGTTAGTATTCTTTTAAGTTAAACTATTTTAACAGCAGAGCGCAAGCCTAAAACAAACCAGTGTTCTCTAGAGTTCTCAGAAGGTGTAGATTTATTTACTGTAGTTAAATCATAATTAGTTCTCAAGGGATAGTGTATCTTTTAAACTGCTTTATTGCCACCATATTGGTTTCTAAATAATCAGAAACTGCTGCTGTTATATTCTAGAGTATGAACAAAAATTTGCTCTAAGTAGAAACAAATGTCTGGAATCGCTACTTGTCACTTATTGAAGATAGTGACACAAGTTAGAAGAAATAAGTACTTCCCTGAGAAATACTGAAGAAATACAGCCATCAGCGTTTTAAAGAGCACCTTAAATGAACTATGGTCATATCTTTTTTCCAGAATTAGAGATTCAGTATTATTTCACTTGATCATTTTTCAGTTAGCTTCTCTTTTTGGATTTTCCATTGCCCTTTTCACCTAATCATAAATTATAACTGAAAATGAATAACTGATTTTAATTTGATGTAAAATATTAACCTCTATTTAAATGTTGATGGTAGATTTTCATGAACAAAGCTGACTGTTTTAGCTGACAATCTTTTTCTTTAATTGGCAGGTTGATGTTCGATTTGCCTCAGGAAATGGATTTAATAGCCATTGCAGTTCGACAAACACAAGGGAAAGGTAAGTAGGTTTTCTTGCAATACTAACAGAAAGAAGATAGTTTATTGTATTTAGTTAGTAATGTAGTTTATGTGGATCATTTATAATAGGGCTGTCAAGCGCTTAAAAAATTAATTGTGATGAATCACACTGTTAAATAATAGAATACCATTTATTTAAATATTTTTGGATGCTTTCTACATTTTCAAATATATTGATTTCAATTACATCACAGAATACAAAGTGTACAGTGCTCACTTTATTTTTATTTTGGATTACAAATATTTGCACTGTAAAAAACAAAAGAAATAGTATTTTTCAATTCACCTAATACAAGTACAATCCCTTTATCATGAAAGTGGAACTTACAAATGTAGACTTATGTACAAAAATATAACTGCATTCAAAAATAAAAGAATGTAAAACTTCAGAGCCTACAAGTCCACTAAGTCCTATTTCTTATTCAGCCAATCGCTCAGACAAACAAGTTTGTTTACATTTGCAGAAGATAATGCTGCCTGCTTCTTGTTCACAATGTCACCTGAAAGTGAGAACAGGCATTCCCATGGCACATTCTAGCTGGCATCGCAAGATATTTACATGCTAGATGCCCTAAATCCTTCAAACCCAGGATGAAAAAGGAGCGGGATAATCGCCTGAAAGGGAAAGGAGAGGGCTGGGGATGAGCCAAGACCCGCGCCGGACAGCTCAATACCCCCTTAGGGAAGTCGGGCCCCAGCTCAAGTTGAGCGGTGCAGCCCATCCCATGCCCTGCCTGCGACTCCGGATAGCAGTTCAGGCCTCCGTCAGCTTCAGGTGCTGTCGACACCTGAAGCCTTGCAGGCAGCTCAGGAGATCCTGATACTTGCGTTGCCGCCCACACCGGCTCCAGTGGTACTCTGATCTCGGGGTAAACCCCGCCATAGGGCCTCTACATATGTCCCGCCTCAGAGGCACAGTTCCCCATCACGTGGGATGTCCCACCACCGCTCCCCTGCCCAAAGCTGTGACGCCTCAGAGCTAGAGGCGCAGGCTCAGCGGAGCCATCTTTGGTCCCCAGACCTTGGGTACCAACAGCAGGATTCGAGGTGTACCTCAACCTGTAGCCTGGCACAGACCCACTGAGGCATGCAGAGGCAGAGGCACTGAGACTGACCCCTCACATCGCCAAGAGCTTGGTACAGATCCTGGGATTGATCAGGGGACCGAAGCCACTGGTCACCAGCCCATCGTCATCAGTCTTCAAGATGGCGATCGCCCTATTTGGGAAGATCCTCCCAGCAACCGGTGCGTGATAGCTCCCAGTCCCACTTTACATCTGGTACCAGTTGGGTAGCATAAAGCGTAGATTGCTAGGCTTCCAATGCCAATCCGCCAAACGCTGTCAGTCCCCAAAGCCCAGACCAAGATCTTCATCTCAATCGGACAGGTCTACCTTCAGGCGCAGTGACCAGCACCAGTCAGATAAGCAGGGTTCCGTCACTGTGGGACACCCTACAATACTTGCACTGCCGCCTACATCATCAGCACCAAAACCTGTCCCATGGTCCCAAGCGCAGTGGCCGGCGCCATGGTACCCATGGTACCTTTGGGGGTTCACCCAGCCTTCCCAGGCTGTGCACTCTGTGCCGGGCACCTCAGACAGGTCAGCGGCCTCAACATTCTAACCCCCTCCAGTTCCCGAGACTTATGGGGGAAGGACCTCACAGGTCCAGGAGGACCCAGGGAAGCAGCCTGCTGAACAACCAATAGATGTTGAGGGTCCTGCGATACCGGCAGCCTCATATGGTGAGGATGAGATCATGGAGCCCCCTAACTCAGTTCCTTAGGATGATGCTAAGGCGCACCAGGATCTATTGAAGAGGCTTGCTTCTAACCTGGGGCTTCAGGCCAAGGAATTGGAGGAGCCTTCGGTCTCTGTATTTGATGTCCTTTGCTCCTCAACACCTGCCATGGTGGCTTTACCCCTTCATGAAGGGGTATCGAAGATTACCACTGCCTTGTGGCAGACTCCCTTCTCCTTGCCCCCCATTTCTAAAAGGGCCAAGTGCAAGTACTTTGTGCCAATCAAGGGGCATGAATACTTATATTCCCACCCGGCTCCAAATACCCTGGTGGTAGAGGCAGTTAACCACAGGGAGAGGCAAGGTCAACTCGGGGCTACCCCCAAAAACAAAGACTCAAGGAGGCTGGATCTCTTTGCACGAAAAGTTTACTTGTCTTCCAGCCTGCAGTTGAGAGTGGCCAATCACCAGGCCCGCCTTGGCCACTGTGATTACAACATGTTGCAGGCCATGGCCAACTTCGAGGCTTTGCTTCCCAAAGAGTCCAGGAAGGAATTCTGGGCGATCCTCGAGGACGGCACAGCTGTGGCCAGAGCGGCCCTCCAGGCCCTCCTTGGCCGCTATGATTACAACATGTTGCAGGCCGTGGCCAACTTCGAGGCTTCACTTCTCGAAAGGTCCAGGAAGGAATTCTGTGTGATCCTCAAGGAGGGCACAGCTGTGGCCAGAGTAGCCCTCCAGGCAGCTTCGGATGTGGCAGATTCTGCCGCCTGCAACATGGCCTCCACCATTTCCATGTGGCGAGCTTCCTGGCTGCTCCTCTTGGGCTTGTCCACTGAGGCTCAGCAGTCTATGCAGGACCTTCCCTTCAATGGCCAGGCCCTGTTTGCAGAGAAGACAGACAGCAAGCTGCTCAGTTTAAAGGACTCCCGAACCACCCCAAAAACTCTGGGACTTTACGTCCCAGGCCTGGCATGTACGTGGTTCAAACTGAGCCAGCCTCAGCAGGACCCGCTTCACAGGAAGGCCAAGGGCTACAAACGCCGCCTGAGCCACCCTCTGCTCAGAAACAAGCAGGGGGTCAAGCAACTGTTTTGAGGGTGTGCCTGAGGGCGACCTACCAGACTATTCCCTGGATCCATCTTCTGTTTGTTCCATCTGCCTTTTCTTTTTCCTTCCTGCATGGACCACTATAACCTCGGACCACTGGGTTCTGAACACAGGGCTATACCGCCCAGTTTCTACCACCACCACCCCAAGGCTCCTTCCCTGTTGCTCTTCAGAGTCTCCTCATGCAGGAGGTTCAAGGGTTACTGCAGCTGGGTGCGGTGGAGGAGGTTCCTCTCGAATGCAGGAACAAGAGGTTCTATTCCTGGTACTTTTTAATTCCAAAGGCCAAGGGCGGTCTACAGCCCATTCTGGATCTGCGAGACCTTTAGGTAACAAGTACCTAAAGAAGCTGAAGTTCCACTTGGTCTCCCTGGCCTCTATCCTCCCTTCTCTGGATCCAGGAGACTGGTATGCCGCCCTTGACTTGACGGGTGCATACTTCCACATAGAGATCTTTCAAGGACACAGATGCTTCCTCTGGTTTATGGTGGGACCTGGCCACTACCAATTTACAGTCCTCCCGTTTGGCCTAGCAACAGCACTGAGGGTGCTCACCAAGTGCATGTCAGTGGTGGCGGCTTACCTCAGTGCTGGGATATCCAGATCTACCAGTACCTCGACGGCTGGCTGATCAAAGGCAGCTCCAGGTCTCAAATCCAAAAGGATGTTGCAGTGTTGCGGGCCATGTGCCACTCCCTGGGCCTAATGGTGAATGACAAAAAGTCAACTTTAGTTCCAGTGCAAAGGATAGAGTTCATTGGAGCGGAGCTTGACTTGTCCTGCGCCAGAGCATTCCTGCCACTACAAAGGTTCCAGACATTGGCGGACCTCATCGCGGAAGTCTCTGCGTTCCCCCTCACTAGGGCTAGTTTTTGCTTGCATCTGCTGGGCCACATTGCAGCTTGCACATACATTGTCCACCATGCCAGGCTCCAGATGCAGGCCCTGCAGCAATGGCTGGCTATGGTCCATTCCCAGTCCAGGGATCGCCTGGAAAAGATCGTTACCATACCCCCCCGCCCCAGTAATATTCACCTCACTGCGTTGGTGGACTGATCGTGAGAAGGTTCTAGAGGGAGTTCTGTTCGACAACCCCCTTCAGTCCGAGTTGGTGTCGGATGCCTCAGACCTCGGCCGGGGTGCACACCTCAGAGATCTCCTGACCCAGGGTATGTGGTCCCCAGAGGAGATGACGCTACACATAAACTTCAAAGAACTCAGAGCAGTCCGCTTGGCATGCGGGGTCTTCCTACCTCATCTGTCGAGCAAGGTAGTGAGAGTTCTGACAGCCTCAGTGTTTTACATCAACAGGCAAGGAGGAGTGTGCTCGTCGGCTCTCTGTCAGGAGGTGCTCCGTCTCTGCAACTTCTGCATCAATCAAAAGATGCACTGGGAGCCTTGTCGCCTCCCTGGCGTCAAGAACACGTTAGCTGATCACCTCAGCAGGGCCTTCTCCTCTCACCACAAGTGGTCGCTCCACCGGGAGGTAACCTACACCATCTTCCAGAGGTGGGGAACTCCCTAGGTGGACCAGTTCGCCACCAGGCAAAACAGAAAATGTTATCGGTTTTGGTCTGGGAAAGGACTCCCTCTCCAATGCCTTCCTCCTGTCATGGTCGGGGAGCCTGATGTACACATTCCCTCTGATTCCACTCATCAGCAAGGTCCTGGCAAAGATCACGAGAACCTGTGCTCTGGCTCTCTTGATCACCCTAGCGTGGCCTTGCCAGCACTGATTCGCCACGCTCATGAACCTGACAGTGGCCCCTCCCTGGCCTCCTGCCTGTCCTAGTGGACTTGCTGTCACAGGACCATGGTCGGCTCTTATACCCCAACCTCGCATCCCTCCACCTCTCGGCATGTATGTTGTGTGGCTGAACCCAGAGGAGTGGACCTGTTTGGAAGGAGTCCAACAAGTCCTCCTGGGAAGTAGGAAGCCCTCAATCAGACTGACCTATCTGGCCAAATGGACAAGTTTTCCTGCTGGGTGTCCGAGCGTGGCATCTCTCCCTCACATTCTTCCATACAATCTGTCTTAAACTACTTGCTTCATTTGAGGAACCCAGGCCTGGCACACTCTTCCATTAGAGTGCATCTCGTGGCCATCTCCACTTTTCACCTGACGATCCAGGGCCTGACGGTGTTTTCTCATGACATAACGTTCAGATTCTTGAGCAGTCTCAAGAGACTCTTCCTGCAGGTACAGGCCCCTGTCCTGCAATAGGATCTTAACTTAGTCCTTTCTAGGCTCACGGGCCTGCCCTTTGTGCCACTGGGCTCCTGCACCCTTCCCACCTGTCATGGAAGGTCGCTTTCCCGGCGCTGATGACATCAGCGAGACGAGTCTCTGAGATTAAACCTTGATCTCAGAACCGCAATACACAGTCTTCTACAAATACAAGATTCTGCTGTGGCCCCACCCAGCCTTCCTGCCGAAGGTGGTGTCTACCTTCCATATGAAACAGGACATCTTCCTCCCAGTGTTCTGTCCCAAACCGCACAAGACCAGTGAGGAGAGGCATCTTCATGCACTGGACGTCCAGAGAGTCTTGGCTTTTTAGCTGGAATGTACCAAACCTTTCGGTAAATCAACTCAGCTTTTCATTGCCACAGCGGATTGGATGAAGGGCCTTCCGGTGTCCTCTCAGAGGATTTCCAATTGGATCACCTCTTGCATAAGGACCTGTTACGACCTGGCGGGGGTTCCACCGCCACCAATTGTCAGAGCCCACTCAACTAGAGCTCAGGTGTCCTGGGAGGTCTTCCTGGCGCACGTCCCCATCCAGGATATCTGAAGAGCTGCAATGTGGTCCTCTGTTCACATGTTCACGGCGCATTATGCCATCACTCAGCAGGCCAGAGATGATGCTGGGTTCAGCAGAGCTGTGTTGCAATCTACATGTCTGTGAACTCCTACCCGTCTCCAATGGTACTGCTTGGGAGTCACCTAATGTGGAATGGACATGAGCAAGCACTCGAAGAAGAAAAGACAGTTACCTGTTCTGTAACTGGCTTTCTTCTAGATGTGTTGCTCATGTCCATTCCACAACCCGGCCGCCTCCTCCACTGTCAGAGTTTACAGCAAGAAGGAACTGAAGGTGGGGGGAGCCAGCGGTGCCCCTTATACTGCATCATGCAGGTGCCACTCCAGAGGGTGCCAGAGCTGGTCCCCCAAGGATACTGCTGAGGGAAGAACTTCTGGCACCAGTGCATGTGGCAAGTACACACGCCTAATATGGAATGGACATGAGCAACACATCTCGAAGAACGCCAGTTACGGAACAGGTAACTGTCTCTTCTTTGGTTTTAGTGCAGTTACGTAACAAAAAAAAAATCTACTTTTGTAAGTTGCACTTTCATGATCAAGAGACTGCACTACAGTACGTGTATGAGGTGAACTGAAAAATACTATTTCTATTATCATTTTTACCGTGCAAATATTTGTAATAAATTATAATATAAAGTGAGCAGTGTGCACTTTGTGTGTTGTAACTGAAATCAATATATTTGAAAATGTAGAAAAACATCCACAAATATTTAATAAATTTCAATTGGTATTCTGTTTAACAGCGCAATTAAAACTGCGATTAGTCACAATTTTTTTTTAATCATGGTTAATTTTTTTGAGTTAATCGTGTGAATTAACTGTGATTAATCGACAGCCTTAATTTGTAGACACAGGAAAAAATATTTTTGGAGAGCCCAGGGGGTTGATAGCAGTTTTTTCCCCTTTTACTCTTACTAATTTGAATCCAGCCCAAGTTAGAAATGACCAAAAGTAGTTATCTCATGGATGTTTGGTAGCTTACATAGAATGAATTGGTGGCATTGTTTTAATTCCTACTGAAAAGTCTTCTGTATCACACAAACTGCCATCACCACAGTTGGCACTGAACCAAACCAGAACCAAAACTCCCATTGACTTCAGTGCAGCAGGACTGGGCCTTGAATTGGCATGGAGCAGTAGTTCTCAACCTACAGCCCACGGGTCACTTGCAGCCCAATCAGCACACAGCTGTGGCTCATGTGACATCCTCATGGCCACACAGGGAGCATGTATATTGGTGTGGATGCGACCTATATAACACACACAATGCTACAATGTGGCCCACAATGGTAAATAGGTTGAGAACCACGGGCATGGAGTCTGTTTTGTGGATAGATAGAAGGCTTCAGTCTCCAGGAACGTTTCACAAGTACATTTTCATTTAAAAACAAACATAAGTAGTTCATAAAAACATATGATCTACAAGATACCAAGGAATTTTTGGGAACATATCGTGTGCAATGCTTTTGATTTCTTTATGACGTTTCTATAAACATGATTACCTGAACACACATTAACAAACTACATTCAATTTTAAAGTATTGGTTTTTTCTTTGAAATAATCTGGAACAGTTTTAGAGCCCTCTGTGTAGATTTTTCAAGTGGATGCTATTTTTGAAAAACTAATTCTTATGCTGCTGCTTTCTACATTAACTAGTATGAACTTTGTAAACACAAAACAAACCTCCCCCCACCAATTTCTTTTTCTTTCATGTTTGTTTGTTCACTGTTGTGGATTTTTTTCAGGTCGTGGTGGAAATGTCTGGCTCAGTCCTGTGGGATGTGCTCTATCAACTTTACATGTTTCCATTCCTTTGTGTTCCCAGCTGGGACAGAGAATTCCTTTTATTCAGCACCTGATGTCCCTGGCTGTGGTGGAATCAGTGAGATCAATACCTGGATATCAGGTATCTAATTTTAATTCATTTTAATATTCCTATTATTTTCACATTTCATTCAGTTCAGTCTGTACCTGACCTTCATAACTAGGTTGTGTCATTGAAACCATAGATCAATGATACTCAGACTGAGGCTCACAAGCTGCATGTGACTCTTTAAAATGTCTACTATGGCTCTTTGCAGTACATGATATTAAAACACTGTGATTTAATTATTAACCAATTGGGATACTTTTGCTATGTTATTAACCAAAAATAATAATACTTGATCATCCATTTTGCTGTGAGAATTTATATATATATAATAAAATGTTAAAAACTAAGTATTTCCTGTCATACTGTTTAAATATGAATACATAGTATCATAGTAAATGAAACAATAAATTAACACTACTGTGCCTCTTTTGGGCAATGTTGATCCCTAAGTTGTTTCCCGAACCACTGAGGTCTGAGTATCACTGCCAATGAGTTCAGCTCTTCAGTAATACTGGATTGTATAATTCCTGTGTGATATTAAAAGAATGGATGGATTTAGCCTTCCGATTTATTTGTATGTGTTTTTAATAGATTCGATGCTTGCAGAGTGAATGCCTGCTATTGATTAGATTGAGTCTAGCAAACTCATTTCACTTATAATCTGATGAGCATTTGCGCCAAAGCCCTGGTATACACTAGGAGCTGAGGTTGAATTTAGCAGTGTTAAATCGATTTAACTCTGCACCCGTCCACACGACGAAGCCCTTTTTTTCGACTTAAAGGGCTCTTAAAATCGATTTCCTTACTCCACCCCCGACAAGGGGATTAGCGCTGAAATCGGGCTTGCTGGGTCAAATTTGGGGTACTGTGGACGCAATTAGACGGTATTGGCCTCCGGGAGCTATCCCAGAGTGCTCCATTGTGACCGCTCTGGACAGGTCTCTCAACTCAGATGCACTGGCCAGGTAGACAGGAAAAGGCCCGTGAACTTGTGAATTTCAATTTCCTGTTTGGCCAGCGTGGCAAGCTGCAGGTGACCATGCAGAGCTCATCAGCAGAGGTGACCATGATGGAGTCCTAGAATCGCAAAAGACCTCCAGCATGGACCGAACGGGAGGTACGGGATCTGATCGCTGTATGGGGAGAGGAATACGTGCTATCAGAACTCCGTTCCAGTTTTCGAAATGCCAAAACATTTGTAAAAATCTCCCAGGGCATGAAGGACAGAGGCCATAACAGGGACCCGAAGCAGTGCTGCGTGAAACTTAAGGAGCTAAGGCAAGCCTACCAGAAAACCAGAGAGGCAAATGGCCACTCCGGGTCCAAGCCCCAAACATGCTGCTTCTGCAATGAGCTGCATGCCATTTTAGGGGGTTCAGCTACCACTACCCCAGCCGTGTTGTTTGACTCCTTCAGTGGAGATGGAGGCAACACAGAAGCAGGTTTTGGGGACAAGGAAGATGATGACGATGAGGTTGTAGATATCTCACAGCAAGCAAGCAGAGAAACCATTTTTCCCGACAGCCAGGAACTGTTTCTCACCCTGGACCTGGAGCCAGTACCCCCCGAACCCACCCAAGGCTGCCTCTTGGACCCGCCAGGCGGAGAAGTGAACTCTGGTGAGTGTACCTTTTAAAATACTATACATGGTTTAAAAGCAAGCATGTTTAATGATTAATTTACCCTGGCATTCGTGGCTCTCCTAGATACACTCCCAAAGCCTTTGCAAAAGGTTTCTGGGGAGGGCAGCCTTATTCCGTCCACCATGGTAGGACGCTTTACCACTCCAGGCCAGTAGCATGTACTTGGGAATCATTGTAGAACAAAGCATTGCAGTGTATGTTTGCTGGCATTCAAACAACATCCGTTCTTTATCTCTCTGTGTTATCCTCAGGAGAGTGATATCATTCATGGTCACCTGGTTGAAATAGGGTGCTTTTCTTAAGGGGACGCTCAGAGGTGTCTGTTCCTGCTGGGCTGTTTGCCTGTGGCTGAACAGAAATGTTCCCCGCTGTTAGCCGCGGGGAGGGGGGATGGGCTAGCCACGTGCTGGGGGGAGGCAAAATGGGACCTTGTCACAAAAGCACATGTGCTGTGTATATAGTGTTAACAGCAAGGTTTACCATGAAAGAGTGCACCCATTGTTCTATAAAATGTGTCTTTTTAAATACCACTGTCCCTTTTGTTTTTCTCCACCAGCTGCATGTGTTTCAAGGATCACAGGATCCTCTCCGTCCCAGAGGCTAGCGAAGATTAGAAGATGAAAAAAACGCACTCGTGATGAAATGTTCTCTGAGCTCATGCTGTCCTCCCACACTTACAGAGCACAGATGAATCCGTGGAGGCAGACAATGTCAGAGTGCAGGAAAGCACAAAATGACCGGGAGAAGAGGTGGCAGGCTGAAGAGAGTAAGTGGCTGGCTGAAGAGAGGGCTGAAGCTGAAAGGTGGTGGCAGCGTGATGAGAGGAGGCAGGATTCGATGCTGAGGCTGCTGGAGGATCAAACCAATATGCTCCAGTGTATGGTTGAGCTGCAGGAAAAGCAGCAGGAGCATAGACCGCCGCTACAGCCCCTGTGTAACCAACCGCCCTCCTCCCCAAGTTCCATAGCCTCCTTGCCCAGATGCCCAAGAACGCGGTGGGGGGGGCCCCTCCGGCCACTCCACCCCAGAGGATTGCCCAAGCAACAGAAGGCTGGCATTCAATAAGTTTTAAAGTTTTAAACTTTTAAAGTGCTGTCCTTCCCTCCTCCTTCCCTCCTCCACCACCCCTCCTGGTGCTTCTTTCCTCCACCACCCCTCCTGGGCTACCTTGGTAGTTATCCCCCTATTTGTGTGATGAATGAATAAAGAATGCATGAATGTGAAGCACCAATGACTTTATTGCCTCTGCAAGTGGTGATCGAAGGGAGGTGGGGAGGGTGGTTAGCTTACAGGGAAGTAGAGTGAACCAAGGGGTGGGGGGTTTCATCAAGGAGAAACAAACAGAACTTTCACACCGTAGTCTGTCCAGTCATGAAACTGGTTTTCAAAGCTTCTCTGATGCGCACCGCCCCCTCCTGTGCTCTTCTAACCACCCTGGTGTCTGGCTGCGCGTAACCAGCAGCCAGGTGATTTGCCTCAACCTCCCACCCCGCCATAAACGTCTCCCCCTTACTCTCACAGATATTGTGGAGCGCACAGCAAGCAGTAATAACAGTGGGAATATTGGTTTCGCTGAGGTCTAACGAGTCAGTAAACTGTGCCAGCGCACCTTTAAACATCCAAATGCACATTCTACCACCATTCTGCACTTGCTCAGCCTGTAGTTGAACAGCTCCTGACTACTGTCCAGGCTGCCTGTGTGTGGCTTCATGAGCCATGGCATTAAGGGGTAGGCTGGGTCCCCAAGGATAACTACAGGCATTTCAACGTCCCCAACGGTTATTTTCTGGTCTGGGAATAAAGTCCCTTCCTGCAGCTTTTGAAACAGACCAGAGTTCCTGAAGATGCGAGCATCATGTACCTTTCCCGGCCATCCCATGTTGATGTTGGTGAAACGTCCCTTGTGATCCACCAGTGCTTACAGCACTATTGAAAAGTACCCCTTGCAGTTTATGTACTCGGCAGCTTGGTGCTCCGGTGCCAAGATAGGGATATGGGATCCGTCTATGGCCTCACCACAGTGAGGGAATCCCATTGCAGCAAAGCCATCCTCTATGACCTGCACATTTCCCAGGGTCACTACCCTTGATATCAGCAGATCTTTGATTGCGTTGGCTACTTGCATCACAGCAGCCCCCACAGTAGATTTGCCCACTCCAAATTGATTCCCGACTGACCGGTAGCTGTCTGGCGTTGCAAGCTTCCACAGGACTATCGCCACTCGCTTCTCAACTGTGAGGGCTGCTCTCATCTTGGTATTCTTGCGCCTCAGGGCAGGGGAAAGCAAGTCACAAAGTTCCATGAAAGTGCCCTTACGCATGCGAAAGTTTCGCAGCCACTGGGAATCATCTCAGACCTGGAACACTATGCGGTCCCACCAGTCTGTGCTTGTTTCCCGAGCCCAGAATCGGCGTTCCACCGCATGAACCTGCCCCATTAGCACCGTGATGCCCACATTGCCAGGGCCCGTGCTTTGAGAGAAGTTTGTGTCCGTGTCCTCATCACTCTCGTCACCACGCTGACGTCGCCTCCTCGCCCAGTAACGCTCTGCCAGGTTCTGGTGCTGCATATACTGCTGGATAATGCGTGTGGTGTTTAACGTGCTCCTAATTGCCAAAGTGATCTGAGCGGGCTCCATGCTTGCCGTGGTATGGCGTCCGCACAGAAAAAAGGCGCGGAACGATTGTCTGCCGTTGCCGTGATGGTGGGAGGGGTGACTGACAACATGGCTTACAGGGTTGGCTTACAGGGAATTAAAATCAACAAAAGGGGTGGCTTTGCGAGAAACTGAATGGCCCCCTCAAGGATAGAACTCAAAACCTCAGGGATAGAACTCAAAACTGGGTTTAGCAGGCCATTGATTTCACAGAGGGAGGGAGGGAGGAGAAAATGAATACAAAACAAATCTTGTCTATTTCTTGTTTTGAGCCACTTCATCTATCTTTATACATCTTGCTGGCAGCAGACTGTGCAGTACGACTGCTAGCCATCATCAACACCTGGGTGCTCGGCAGAAGACGGTGCAGTATGACTGCTGGCCATCATCTTCTGCTAGCTGCAGATTAAAAGACAGTGCGGGACTGAATCGCCACGAGACGAAACAAGGGAAATGACCTGGCTGAGTCACTCCCATGTTTGCCCAGGCACCCGGTTAAAAGAGCACCCAGAACTATGTCGATGACGGCTACCAGTCATACTGCACTGTCTGCTGCCAAAAGGCAATAAACTGCTGCTGTGTAGCAATGCAGTACCACGTCTGCCAGCACCCAGGAGACATACGGTGACGGTTAGCTGAGCGGGCTCCATGCTTGCCGTGGTATGGCGTCTGCACAGGTAACTCAGGAAAAAAGGCGCGAAACGATTGTCTGCCCTTGCTTTCATGGAGGGAGGGAGGGAACGGGGGCCTGATGATATGTACCCAGAACCACTCGTGACAATGTTTTAGCCCCATCAGGCACTGGGATTTCTACACAGATTTCAAATGGGCAGCGGAGACTGCGGGAACTGTGGGATAGCTATCCACAGTGCAGTGCTCTGGAAGTCGACGGTTGCCTCAGTACTGTGGACACACTCCACCGACAACATGCACTTAGGGCATTTGTGTGGGGACACACACAATCGACTGTATAAAAACACTTTCTACAAAACTGGCTTCTATAAATTCGACCTAATTTTGTAGTGTAGACATACCCTGAAGCTGGATTTACCTTTTGCTTTGTCTAACTGTTGGATTTATTTGTTTTGGTTATGAAAATATTGAGGAAAAGTGAGAAGAAAAACTGATAAATGCTTTTTTGTTGGTGCATTTCAGTGGCCACTTGGCCCCTTTTAAAGGATTTTTTCCAGCTCCTTTTGAAGGTTGAAAACTGATTTTTAAAGAAAAAGTTAAGAGTATTGCTCTCAGGAGGGAATCAAATGTCCTGTCATCAGTGTTCAAATGAAGAACCAATCTTCTTCTTCACCTCATATCTCTTTTTTTAATATTACCATATTCTAATATTTGCTAACTATAAAACTTTGGTATTTTACAGAAGTAGTTAACTAAAGCACATGTTTCCTATATTACTCAAAATGAATGTCTTATACACATTTACACATGAACTTTATTATAGTGGTACCCGTAGCTTTGCTGTAGTTTAGGGTCTGTCAGCCCTTCTATTAAAACTTCCTATCTTCAGCACTTCATAACTTGACTGTAAAAATTGCTCCAGACTGAAATTTGCAATACAAAATCTTTGGTTGGGGAGGTCAATATTTTTAACTATTGAAAATAAAAGGGGGAGAGGGGTTACTTGTTTAACGTATGAGTCCAAAAGCAAAAATAGACATAATAGTTTAAGAATCTTTTTGTTTCTGCACTCCTCTTCATATTGTGGCATATAGAGTGGCTACTTTCCAATTAATTCTTTTTTTAAAAAAATTAGTCCATTCAGGAGTACTAACTTGATTGAGATAATACATGATAATATTAACACAGAAGGAATAATTGTGTCAATAACACACATAGCTGAGTCTACCAAGTATACATTTATATTTTTATAATAGCTTGTTCTGACCATAAAGAAGTTGAATTTATCTTGAAAGAAACCGCCCCACCCAAGAATGAATTAAATACATAGTTGGAGCTATTAAATTCCATCATGTCAGTGATCACTAAATTAAGAGGAATCACTAAATATGCTTTGACAGTTTGTCATCGTCCTGAACTCAGTGGAAGAAAGGATTTTCTGTACTTCCTTTGAGATTTTTTTAAAAAAAGGAAATTAAACACAGACAGTGGATTAAAACAATGTTAAGAGTCTGACTCAAATCTATGAAAGCAAAGAAATTCAAAGTTAAATCTGAAACTCTATGCTTAAATTGACCCTTTGGACCTAGGGTAATGCAAGGCTCTCCACATGGTGGATGAACATATATGCCATATGAGCTTCAGTAGCTAGGAACAATGGGCTAAGTTATGGATAAGGTTTCAATCTTAGCTCTACATTTCCATACCTTTTTGCATAAGTCAGACCTTTATTATTACTTTAACATACTTTTAATGTGGTTTGTTATGCTCAAATTCCATTCCAGAATTTTCATACAAAAGTATCAAATGTATGTGTCTCAGTTTATCAATCAGTCATTTTTAGGGCTTTGTCTTTAGTGTTCACAGTTCTAAATGGACAGCAGTTCAAGCTACTGTCCACAGTTCTGGATTCTCAATGGGAAAATCTGACAGTTCAATTCAGTGTTTCATTTGCAGATGACAGTGCTCTGAATACAAACGAACCTTATGTACTGTATATTTTCTACTGTTCCTGTCTCAGAACAATATTTAGGAGCCACTATGTAACTTATAAATAAAAATGACACGTGTCACCATTACATGTAACCAACTAAATCAGTGCAAAATAATGCATTGTATTTTATATTTTGACAGTAAATCCTTTGGAAACAATGGTAGTTATGCATCAGCTCATCTTGCCTCATTATATTACAACAAAAATCTCATGTCACCACTATAGTTCATCTTGAAAATTAGTACTATTGTAGAAATATCTGCTGTTCTCCATATCCAGCAGTTAGTTCCTTAGCAGTACAAATGTCTGTAATCTATTGGCTTATCTACATGGGAAGTTAGTGCAGAACAAGCTGGGGTGTGAATTTAAAGCACAGTTGCTGTGTTGCCCTAGCTCACCATGTGGCACTCTTATTCTAAACTAAGAGTGCCTTTTCGTGTGGTTAAGCTTAAAGTGGAGTTAGTGTGAAATAGCTCTTGCACTTTAAATTCACACCCTAACTTATTCCACACTAACTTCCCCATGTAGGCAAGCTAGCAGTGTGTATTTTTTTGAACTCCTGAGTCTTACAGTTCATTTACTCAGAGAGAAATGGCCTGCACAGGATGCCTTAAGAAGATCTGTTAATCCTGACATGCTGAATGGCTTAGCTGTGGCATGCTTTGAAAACTGTATGTCCCAAGAATCTTCTCAAAATCTGCATTGAAATGTGGATAGTCAAGTGCTTGTGGTAATGAATATGAACTAGTGATGGTCTGTTACAATTCCTTATGATACCAGAATAAGTTAGCATTTCCTGTACAGATAGGCAGAGACATCTGTGTCATGGAACCCTCCCTGGCCTTTAAATCTCTCAGAAAAGTAGACATAGACGCAGGTGCAGTTTTCACACGCCCTGTAAAAGGATTCTATAATCTACAGAAGGAGAGGGTGTAACCAGATTCTTGTACTCATGGAGCACCTCCCATAATTTGCCTCTTGGGATCCAGTCATATGCAGTTTTTTAAGCGCCAGGAAGCACATTTGCTTTCTTTTTACATTTAAGTAGCTGGTGCAAAGTTTAATTCCGTTCTGTGGCTTTAACAAAAACTTCTCTATTTGCGATGGACTGGTGTCATATGATGCAGTTTGTGTTTCCAATACCATGGTATAAATTGAACATAGCTGCATAAAATATGAATATTTTTAGGACTATTTACATAGTTAGTTGTGAACTGGAATTTTCTCCTGACTAGTAAATTTCCTCCCTGATCTTCAAGATGTCATTGCCTCCCTGTCTGACTTCTGCAAGAACCTTGGGATATATTTGTTCTGTTCATTGTGGGCAGTTCTAGATGTGTTTAGCAAAGTTGATTGTCTTTATTTAATAGGTCATTTCTATCCTGAAACAGATTTTTATGGTGAATAAAGAAATGCAACAAATTTGTTCGTAGACTAATAGATCGAAAGGCTAGAAAGGACCATTGTGATCATGTAGTCTCACCTATATAACATAAGCCAAGGAATTTCCCTCAAATAATTCTTTTCGAACTTTAGTTTCTTCGCTTAAAAAAATCCAATCTTGATTTTAAAATTGCCAGTTATAGATAATCCCTGTAACTCTAGGTAAATTGTTCCAGTGGTTAATTACCTATTGTCTGTGATTTTGAGATTTTCAGGGAAGACCTCTGCCAAGTCACTTTGCAGTCCCTATTTTTGATTATATATAGTTCCTGTGAGCCATTAGTATCTACTGTATAGCTTATTACTAAATAACTACTCTCAACCCTCTGTGATTGCTGCCAACCTTCATAATAAACCACCACGAAACTTGGGCTGAGTCCTGAGGATGCAGATTCCCCTTCAGATATTTACTTTCTTTGGGGTTGAGGAATAAGCCTCAAGAATGGAAAAGAGTCTTTCGAGGTGAAAATACCAACTTTCTCTTTGATATTTGGATTTTTGGCAGTCATGAGTTTCCATCTTAATGTTGTTATACTTACCAGAGTACCTCAGATGTGTGCTTAGTCATAAAAACTCAAATTCAAATATAGTTCTGTGTCTGACTCATTGCTATGTAAAGCATTTTGATCTACTTTAATTAAGAAAGAACTAAATTATCATGTTCCAAGCTATCAGAGAGAGATGGCATTTGCAGAAATACTGAGTGATGGCAGAGTCTTTATAAAAGAACAGCATAATATGGTTATATACGTATACATTTATTTCTTTAGGATATTGACCTGCGAGTGAAGTGGCCAAATGATATTTACTACAGTGACCTTATGAAGCTTGGCGGGGTTCTGGTAAATTCTACACTTATGGGAGATACATTTCACATACTTATTGGTAAGTGTCTAAATTATTTTCAGGCTTGTCAGGCCATTTTTTCTAAAGCTATTTAACTATTCTTAATGTCCTATACAAGTTCAAACTACAAGAACAAGAGCAAATGAGAAGTGGGTAAACCATGATATTCACAAAACACAAAAAATAAATGTCTTCAGTGATCTGTAATATTCCATACGGCTGGCCAGGAGACGCTAAACACAAGCATCAGGACTGATATAGAAGATTTTAAAGAATTAAAAATAACAGGTATGAAAATTTTCTTTCACATTGAGTCACAAAGGTAGGGTACCATAGAGAAAAGTTTACTATATTTTTTTAATGTTTTTTCCTGTCTATAAGCACGCGGTCTCTTTTCCCTTCTCCATGAAGTAAGGAGTAGAATAGATCTGTCATGTGCTCAGGACCAAACTCTGCTCTGTAGGGAATTCCAGAATGTCCTGCCTCCTCAAAGCAGTTCTTTAAAGTCTAAAAACTACATGGAAGTTCCTTGACAAATCCAGAAGGTTAAGCCAGGGAGATTATTATTATTGTTTAGTATTGGTGCATAGCACAACATATGTGCACAGTATTTTACAGAGCGAATGAAGACCTGGTTCTTACCCAGCTGGCTTAAAGATCTAAACAAGTTACACAGTTTAAATCAAAAACCATGAGGAGTCCTTGTGGTGGTGTCGTTTTTGCTGATACAGACTAACACGGCTACCCCTTTGAAACAGTCATTCCTTTTCTCTTCAACGTAGTTGCAGCCATTGCATCTTCTGTTGAACTCATACCTTTGAAAGGCAATTTTCTTTTTTAATGAATTTAAGAAAATGGCGGGATTAATCTCAACGGCGAGCGGCTAAACCATCTCAGGTTCACAGTTGATATAGTTCTGAGAGCTGAAAATACAGCCCAGCTTGAGAGAATGCTTAAAGAACTGAACGCGAAAAGTAGTCAAGTTGGATTAAAAATGAACTGGTCAAAAACAAAATACATGAGGTCAGATATTCTGCCAAGAACCCAAATAACTCTTGGAGGAGAGCAGATCCAAGAGGTTGATAAATACATTTATTTGGGCCAGGAAGTCAACATGCGCCATGATCAGAAAGGCGAACTGTCACGCAGAAAAAAATCTGGATGGTGCACATTCAGTGACATCAAGGACATCCTCCAAGGAAAGATCAGCAGAACAACTCTTGCGAATCCTTTTAACTCGACCGTGCTTCCAGCGATGTTATATTGCAGTGAAACATGGTCGCGGACAAAGATTGAAGAACATCAACTATCTGTCACACAGTGGGTGATGGAACGAACTTTTTTGGGCATTTCACTCCGCAGTCACATCCCCAGTGAAATAATTAGGCAGCAGTCTGGAGTGCGAGACGTTGTCGAAAGCAGGCTCAGAAAAATGCGGTGGGCAGGACATGTGGCCCAACTCAGCGACAGCTGATGGACCGCAGCTATATCTGAGTGGTATCCATGAGAACAGAAATGGCCATGCGATCGGCCTCCAAAGAGGTGGGATGACTTCCTAACAAGGAGATATGGACAAGCATGGCGAAGGATGGCCAGAGCGAGAGAAGATTGGAAGACGTGTTGTGATCGGCTCAGTCTCAACTGATGAAGGACCAATGGTCTACGCAGTCTATGCAAGAGAATGGAAGGTCCTTCTAACCCTAGTTATGAGTGGAGAGAAAGGGAGGGCTATTTCTCCTGTTTTCTGAAAGGGATTCTAAGTCCCATTGAGAATCTTGTCCAAAAACCTTTTGGTTGAAACTATTCCACAAATTCGTGTCAAATTCACAAGAAGTCTTGGATCCACCAAAGCCTGCATTTTTCAGCTAATAAAACAACTGATAGTTTGATACTAGGGTTAGAAGGATTAGGTTATCAGAGGGGTAGCCGTGTTTGTAAGGTAACTCCCTTCTCTTCATGTGCCAATATATATTTATGCCTATATCTGTAATTTTCACTCCATGCATCTGAAGAAGTGGGTTTTTTACCCATGAAAGCTTATGCCCAAATAAATCTGTTAGTCTTCAAGGTGCCATCGGACTCCTCGTTGTTTATATCAGGACAAAGATCCTCTCTGCCAGGGTAGCTAGATGAATTTAAGTGTCCATCTCAGAAGCATACAAGGCCAAAGACGAACTCTTTAACTGACTGGCATTACCAGGTTTTCTAACCATGACAGGTCACTCATTTCATATATCCTATGAAGAGATTTCTGAGGCTTCAGTCTGATCCTCCGTTCACGTTTGTCAGGCTCTGTAAGATAGGTGGTGGTTTCTCTCTTGCTGTCACGGTTTTTGGAAAAAAAAATCTTGAAATTGATAGTACATTAGTGGCTAGGGTCTTTATTCATGTATATGTTTGAGTGAAAATACCTGTGTTTGAGTTGTTACTTTTTAGCATAGTGTGTTAATTTTTCTCATTTTCTTGTTAGGTAATCCACTTCTCCCTAGTTCCAGTGGTATTGATATGTTTTGGCTGGATGTTACTGTAGATCTTTCTTGGGTGTGCATATTCTAATTATTGTTTAAAAAAAAAAAAAAAAAGTAATTTAGTTCCTGAAGAGAAGCTTCTCTCTCCAGGTAATTCTGGGTGAATTAATTCCTTGTTTTCATGATCTCATCAAGTTTATAAAATAATGTAACCTACAGCTTCCTACAGAAGAAGCCAGTTTACTCTTGAGCCTGAGTGACAAGTCTGGCCTAACTGCACAGGGAAAGGAAAATCCACATTATATGGTGGGAAGGAGGAAATAAATAGTTAATACAAGATTTTTTTACATCTCTCAAAGCCTGTTTGAGGAGGCTGCAAGAAAGGTCCCCAAGAGCCATATAATAAGAATGGCTTTTTGCCAACATTATCCTAGCTGGAGAGATCTCAGTGAGAAATTTGAGGCTTCAAAAGGATATTATGGCAAGACAGATTAAACTATCTGGAATCTAACCCTGAAAGTCTGACTCTTCCGGGCTTTTCCCAGAAAGCCAATTGCTGACTTATGAGCTGAGGAAAAAAGACTTATTTTTCAGAATGTGAAATCAGTTAAGTGTAGTAAATAGAAGAGACTGTTAGTCACATTCTAGGCTGCTAGATTTCTAGTGCGGTTAATTGTCTGCTTTCAGATAGTTTGGTAGCTGGCTGTCAATACCACAATTTCAGGGATTTTCAGTTTTTTACTGGCAATCTAGACAGCCCAGCTAGCACTTTCCTTATTCCTAAATCTTCACTTTAGTCACAAGTTAGCAGTCTGGTAGGATGGCATTTTCTTGATGGGACTGTATTGGGGCTATTTGAACTGGCATTTGTTGGCAGAAAGGAGTTTAAGGGAGGATGTGGACATAAATGTTAACTGGGCTCTGAGTGTAATTAGCTGCATACATAGATTTGGGAATGCAAGATATTGATGAAAAACTGTACAATGATGGGAAAATCCTTTATGAAAATCTTTAGAAAGCTTTGCACCAAAAGGTTGAAGAAAGTGCAAATGCGTTTGTTAATATGATAAGAAATAGTTAACATTTCCTACTCCGCACTCTTGATTTTTCTTCCTCAGGCTGGGGATTTAATGTGAATAATAGCAATCCCACCATATGCATCAATGATCTCATCATGGAGTACAATAAGAAAAATATGACAAAACTAAAGTCCTTAACAGCAGACTACCTGATTGCTAGGAGTGTAACTGTGCTGGAAAGACTGATTGAAACATTTCAGGAGAAAGGACCTGATGGAGTTCTTCCCTTATATTATAAACACTGGATACATGCGTAAGTATAGCTGTCTCTTCTATTCATCTTTTCCTAAACTCTCCCTTTAGAGAATTAGGAATAACTCATAGATGTCTTGCCTTGCACTGTGAATGTTCCACTAGATAGCCTTTTAAAGCAGTAGTGACTTAATTGGGTTTTACTTAAGAGCATATTTTCAGTATTTATATTGGTGTTAGAATAGCATAGATCAAAATTTTAATGTATTGGCATTTGTTACAAAACGTTGCTAGGAATCTTGCATGTATCATCTCATGAAACAATGAGAATATTTAGGGTTTTATAGCTATTTGTTTTGCTTATGTTGAAGTTGTGCTGTACTAATTTATCAAAAATTATGTTGTAAAAATAGTGTGAATTAATCATGCATTCTGCAAAAGGGGTCTAAGGAGACAATAAAGGAGCTCTACTGAAGGTCATTATTATCTCTAAAGATTGAGAGAAATGAGGAATAACACTGTCTTTAATAGAAGAGACTCAGTGCTCTCCCTATACTATTTATCATGATTGCTGTTAGTCATCCTTGTTGAATTGTTTTCATAACTGATATAAAATCCACAACCAGCTCTGGTGAATTTCAACCATTGTTTCATTTTCGTTTTGTTTCAGAGGAGGGAAAAGTTCACATGTAATAATATAATCAAGTTTATTTTTAAGTAATTAACTGGTGCTTTCTTTTTTTTTTTTGTAGTGGTAGGCAAGTCCGTCTCTGGAGTGAAGAGGGCCCATTAGCATGGATAGTTGGAATCGATGATTGTGGATTCCTTCAAGTTCATGAGGAAGGAAAAGGTGTAGAGTCTGTGCATCCAGATGGCAACTCATTTGACATGCTGAAAAACCTTATTATCTCAAAGCAGCGGTAGACCTTGGATTTGGTGAAAAAGCTGCTTTAAGAAGACTGTTCAGTATTCAGCACCTAGCAGCTGATCTTGGCTATACACAATATATCAAACTGGAATGATTTGGAGGTGAAGTGTAGAAGCTAAATATAGCATTTTACATTATTGTTTCATTTCTGCTGAGTTTTCTAGCCAGTGGCCTTAAGGACCAGTTAGTATTTTCTATGCATTTTTCATGTTGCATATTTTTAAGCATAGAGGTGAGAGGTAGCTTATGATTAGGAGAAATCAACTTTTTACCAATCTCTAGTTTCTTCTTTCTTAACCTGGATAGCTTAGCTGAAAGTTGCTACAAAAGTTAGTGTTATCCCATTACTGGAGACCCATAATCTTTTGCTAATGGCCATTTTTTTTAAAAAAATTCACTAATGTTATTGTTTGTTATAAGCATTTACAGTAGGGAGGTATTTGCAAAGGAAGATGTTAAGCTCATTAATTCAATATATTTAAGAAACTAAAAAGACTGTATATATTTTTTAAAAAAATGTGTTTGAATAATGCATTTGTTGTGGTTTTGCTTTGGGTATAAGCAGTAAAAAGTTTAAATTACTTATTATGAAAATTTAAAGAAATGAGTTCTGCTTATGTCAGCTGTGGAGGACACATGGAAGAACTCACCAGACACCCATAAGGGAAAGTGGCAAGAATTCTGCAAGTTTATTAAGTTAACTGTGTATTCACTGCATGCTTAGATAATAGTCCCTCCCACCCTTTAGAAATAATGAGAAACTTTGCTGATTCGGTTCTGCTCCCTGTGCGCTTCTATTTCCTTTCATCATTCTGTAACTGGATCTCTGGCCTGTAGGCCCTTTGCACCTCTCTTATGGTGGCCTTGTGCTTGGACATCCCTACCAGCAGTGCCTGTGAACTGGGTTCATTTATAACCCCCGAGATATAGATCTTTTCTGCTTTTCTTAGCCTGTTAACTAGCTCTGATTCTTAGTAAATCACCCCATGCCTCCTTGTATCATGGTCTTTCTTTCAAGAGCTCTTAACGCTCCACAAGAATTACCCACCACATATGCAATTAGTGAATTACTTAGTTGTCATCCTCTATGTTACTGGCCATCAAATCCTCAGTCCACGAATTGATATCAGTGTTGACTGTACTTCACTCAATCCCTGAGAGGTGAACCACATCCAAATGATGAAATAAGAGAAGGAAACTTGTTCTTAAGGTCTCCTCTGCTAGCAACTACTCCAGTGAGAAAAGCACAATGAGGGGGCCTCTGTTCCAACCATCTCTCTCAAATCTCTTTTATTGTACTTTCATACTATTTCCCAAAGCAAGCCTCCTATTCCAGTGGTGTTAATTGAACCCAAGGGATTTGATTGTTTACTTGAAAGTGCCCTGCTGTGCAGCCTCCAACCTTACCTAATTGCTGTACAGGTTGGGTCAGATACAGTAGATAAGACAGTAGGTGACTGGAGGGCATAGGCGAGAAGCTGAACTTGAGCTCCCAACTGCATGGAGATGCTTTCAGGTTCTTCTCCTGGACCAGTCAAATTTTCATTTACAGCTTGGTCACCTGAGCAATGACCTCAAGCCAACCACCACACATCAATAGATGTCAGGTGTGACCTGGCCAATAGCCAGCTATGTCTCCTAATGTGGACTGCCATTGGTTATTACTACACCCTTCCCTTAGGATGCTTGGCTCAGCCAAGTGGGTTCTCACAAATACATTCCTGTCTTTTAGCCAGAAATGGAATTTATGGGTTAAAGTTCACTTCATAAATAACCAATATAAGGAGATCAGCTCAATTACAAATCCAAGAAATCTTAAAGGAGAATTGGCCTGTAATGGTAGATTAGAGTAATCCTTACTTACTGGAATTTGGCTGCTTTGTTGGTAAATTGCTAGCAATTAAGTTTTCTGTGTATTTAAAGTGAGGCTTGTGACCTCCGTGTCATAGTTTCTTTCACTTCTGCCTTCCAAAAGAGTCAGTTTCTTACCTCAGACAGGACTGCACACCGAAAAAAATGATAGAAGTAACACAATAGAGACTAAATATTGAATGACTTATTTAATAATTCATATTTAATATACTATATGTAAACAATAATACCCAACTTCCCTCTCACAAGACCTTGGTTAGAAAGAAAAAAAGCTTAATTTTAATACTGCTTTGGGCTGGGAACTTTTGACTACTGACTTACAGATAGATATACATGATTATTTATTTTTAATACTCAAATTTAAGTTTGAGCTACTAATCTTAAATACTGAGAGGAACTCTTGCAGTGTGGTGGTCTCTTCTTCTCTGCCTTTTCTTTATACAGCTTACAAATGATGCATGTTGCTACTTATCAACTGCAGAAGGCAGAATTTTGGTATTGCTTTTTACTCCTTGCCAGCATCCCCAGCTATAAATAGTGAAAAGAAAATTCAGCAATGCTCTTGGTGGTTCTTGGTCTGGTTTATTCCATCATGAAAACCTTCCTTTAATGCAGAGCAGTTACATTCCCAATCTGACTATTGTATCGCTGAATTAATTCTAGAAAACTGCTGTTTGTGCTGCAGTCCTTAATATAAAACCTGACTGTCACTATCAGGGCACAGTCAGGCAACCTTTTTGTAAAGCAGAATTAACATACGTAGGGCCATATCATACCACTGATTATTTTTGTCTAAGCAGAGTTGATCTGAATGTGACTTACATTTGAAATGTGACAATATATGGCCCATAATGTAGTAGGATCAATAGCAACAGTAGTAGTTCCGAAAATTTCCATATGAAATCATAAACTTTATAATAGAGATAAACCTGAACCACAATCCCCTGACTGAAATACACCCAAACTTCAGGAAATTTGGATCCAGATTTGAACGTGGTGGCCTGCCCTGATCTCGGTCATGGACTGATCCAAAACCCTGGATACAAACACCCCAAAACATTGGGAACGTTTTGATGAACATCTAGGTCTAAAATGTGCAGTTTAAGCCCATGTAACACTTTACAAAAACCTCTTTCTGCATACAGATGTACTGATGCAGACCTGTATGCCTTCCTAGAGCATCATTGACTTGTTTGGGACTCTGCATAGGAATATAGGCCTGCCCACATGGTTTGGTGGGGCTGCATGGGTATAAATATTCCCTATCCCCACCCACACACACACTGTTTCGGTCAGCAGGAGGGTAATGCAGCACCCTCAACTGACCTGGCCCCAACTGCTTTCTGCCCTTCCTGTCCATACCTGTAAACTTCCCCTTTCTCCTCATCTGCTGAAAGGGAGCCGTTAAAGGGGCAACACCTCTTTTTCTCCAGCTAGCCGGACAAAGACCCACTTGCATGCATGTTGCAATAGACACATTATCCCAATAAAAAGACTAAGGGGGAAAACATACTCCTTCTTGTGGGCAGAGCTGAGTGTCTATAAAACTTCACTTAGCTGCAATGCCACAGGACCTGTAGAGCAGGCAGATATATATCTTTAACTATATAATAAAATGCCAACAGTTTTTCATAGCTCCTATCATTGCTTTTTGGATTTCTGTGGGGGGTTCTTAATGAAAACCATGTTTTGTTTATGTTTTACACTGTAATGCTATTCTGGACGTGTCTGCATCGGAAAATTTATTTAATTTCCTTTTTGTAAATGAAAACTAATGAAGTGTGGACATGTCAGAGCACAAGTAGATCTTGTGGGAATACTACTTTTCCTTTACGCTTTTTAATGGCTTGTTCTTGTATGTACAAGACTGCCTATTGTCTTGAGAGGGAAAAACAGCCTTCAGATGGATGAAATATTTGTCATAAACCTGATTTTTGCTTCAGATGTACCATAGAATTTTACAAAGCAAATTCCTGTTTTATACAGAGCAGCTGAGTACGTCCATTCTGACCAGCAGCTGTTACTGTCAAGAAAGCCTTTTTATTCTACACTCATCTTAAGGTATATGGGGAACACAGTCGGTAATCTCATTGTTTTTGTGCCAAACTTGTCAAAAAAAAGTGTCTCAGAGTTTTTGTATGACAACTACCTTTTTTTATTAAAAAAGCCCTATACAAATTAGATAAAGCATAGAAATATATATGGGCAAAGGTAGAAAGTCAACCATCCCAAAAAGCTAGAAGTATCACACTGAAAATGTGTTCTTATTAAAATGTCCAGATTAGTAAAACACCTATTTCATTTTTAGGCTGAGGTCACATCTCAAATGATTTTCTTGATGAAGTGCTGTCCAAAATATTTCATTATGGTATCCATATTTCTTGCAATTTGAGCTTTTCTCCGCTGGACTCAGTTATAAAACTCATTAGATGTGAAAATAGCTATAGCGATTGTATATTGATAGCAAAACTTCTGCTGAGCAAGTGGGGGTGGGGTGGAGAAGGTGTATGTCTGTCTCTTTGGAAAGAGTGAGATAGGGAGTCCTATCCAGATAGAAGTGATACCATTTCCAGTATTTTTAAAATTATATCAGGCATTTAGAATTAAGAGTCCAAGATCTGCACAAATCTCACTCCTGTTCTGATGATTTATAAGCGTTTGGTGCATTTTGAAATATATATCCTGTGAGATTAATAGACCTCAAGGGCTGTTATCTAGAAATTGTATTGAAAAATGTTTAAATCTTTATGCTGCAGCTCAAGTATTGCAGGTAAGAAAATATTTTGGTTTTGGTGTTTTTTTGGCGGGGGGGTAGTTAAAGATATTTTGCTCTTTTTGATTCAGTCACAGGACCATAGTAATTTGAAAAATTACAATTCTGATACTAGTTGGGAAACTATGATGGGACATACAGTTATGCAGAAAATACAGCTCCAAAATATTTGTTATGGAAAGGAATAGTACATAACTCGTGCTTCAGTTCAGCTGATGTCTTTCAGTGGGGTTAGAACCTACTAAAATTAGCTGATTTCCTGGTGAGCTGTATTTGTGGAGCACATTTGATTTCCTGGTGAGCTGCATTTGTGGAGCTGTATTTGTGTATTTTTCAGCAGTGTTTATGTTACTGTAGTGGGCCGGCACCATCGTGCTAAAGCTGCGGTGAAGTTGCTTTCTCACCATTAACAGATGGGACGTAGGTGAGAACAAAAGCCAAAGAATTATAACAATTAACACATTATAGCCCCACAAATAGTTTAGGAAAAGGAGTTGCAAACAAATGCTGTAAATTGGTGATGGATTTAAAATACTCCATTGGTAGGTTTTATTCAGCAGATAGGGTTATTTTCAGTCCTTAAAGATAAAGCTATTTCTAGAAAACAGCAATGCATAGTTGGAATAAAATAAGTTAAATCTTTGCATTTTATAGTTTGAAAGAATAATCTAATGTTGTCAAATCTATGATTACAATTAAAAACTCTACGTACTCAAAAAGATCTCCACTGTGTGTCTGTCATTCTTAATGATCCCTTATGCTTGTATTTTAAAAAGATCAAAACCGTTACTCCTTTGACTACAGTATTTATTAACATTTTAACAGTTTTGTTTTATATAATAAGCAAAATATGCTTTATATTTTTAGGAAGTACATACATAATTTTGAGCATTAATAGTGTGTTTGTATTTTTCTTTACTTTTCACAAGTATTTGCCAAATATTTCATTTCTGCATCATATTTTTAAAAAAAAATTTCCAGGAAAAAAGTGGACTCAGACACATTTGTTCTGAGAAATAACTGATATGGATTGAAAAATTACATTTACTGTCACATTTTGTGAATTTCAGACAAGTACCAATATTCCAGCAGATATCCCATTCTTTCATAAAAATAGCATCTTTTTTGTGTGTGAGCTATATTTTCTAACCTGTACGTTGTGCATATCTCACTGTGTTTTAGAATGAGTAAATCTGCTGAATAACTCTTAAGAAAGTTCAGGGCTGTATTCAATAGAAAAGTGTGTCACTGCACTTACAAGTGTTGTGATAACTATGCTAATAGCATACAGATTTTGAGACACTAATAAGTGATTAATGTTTCCAATTTCACTCTTCATTAAAACTCTGTATTTCGCTTTACAAAGTTTCTTTGCCGTGCCAGGAACTCCCTAAGAGGTGGAAAAAAATCTGTGAAGTTGCACAATGAAGGTATTTCTGACTCAAATGAATAAGGCAGAAAGAAGGGAAATGAAATGGTTTTTTCCCTAATATATTCTGATTCACACTCCACTTAGATGGAATATTTTCCCTAATAGTTTAAAAAAAAAAAGTGTCAATTCTTGTACCATATACTGCGCTGAGTATGCACAGTGAACATCTGTAGTTTAACTGTCTCAAAGTATATATCTGAACTCCTACTTCTTTATAGAATTCTTCATTCATGTTCCAGATGTGAATATGCAATCAGTGTTTCTATTTTGAGGTGGCCAGGGGAAATGATGGACACTTGTTTTTTTAGTCACAAATATATGTTCTGAAACTTAATCCACATTATCATATGTGAATGCACAGTTCATTCTCTATTTCCTCACTATAAACCTCTGTGTCTCAGAACCTCATGTATTGTAAAACATCTGCCAGAGAATGATGGAACACCTCCATAACGCATATTCATTGAATACAGCCGCAAAGTGTGAATAACTAATAAGATGCTGGAAAGTACTTTGTGGTATTGTACTTCAAAAAAACAAAAACTAAAGTCAAACTTGTACCTTCTGAAATCATGTTTTCACAATGAAGACCCACTCAAGAGAACAGAAAAATATACTAGACTGATTCTGTGTGCAGTACACCGTACTACTGACGTATATAGCAAAATGTAATATGGGAGAGCTGTGCATCAGGTTTCTTCTTGACAATGTAGACAATGTCAGTTTTCTCATTGCAGGACATTTTTAATTTTAAAAAATTAACACACACCAGTCTTGGCATCATTGTACTCTTCCAGGAATTAAGTTGGATACATACATTAGTGACATTAGTTTGGAAGGTCAATTAAACAATGAGAACAAAGCACTTGTAACTAATCTATCAATATCGGTAATAGGATTCACTTGTAAAATTCCCTTAGACCTGGCTCCTTTCCGTCTTTAGAGACGCACAGAGTGCATTTACAGTGAACATTTTTATAAAGGCATCAAAATTCTACTAACTACTACGAAATATTTTTGTTAAGCATCACAGTGAAAGTATGCAGGGGCAGAGAAAAAAGCACTGTCAGCGAATTAAAAGTTCAGTTAACTGTGAACTTGCAAGTGCAGTGTATCCAATGAATTGCAAAATAACGCTTTCTCAATACTATTCATCTTTTAATAGAAAGGCAGTAAAAATACTGAAAATTGTTTTTTAAACACGTCTTCAAAGCATTTGTTTACTTGTTATATCAATTAATATTCATAAAAACCTAGGAAAACGAATGAATTTTGTTGCTGTGTATGAAATACAGAAAATGCTTTATTGATTAAAAATGTATACATTTTATTACATCCTTTAACATATTTGTCTTTAATAAGGTGTAATCCATGAGCATGTATTTTTCCATATTGCACAAGCCATGTGAGTACTTTCTTTAGAGATACTCCTACAGAGCATGAGACATTTATATTTAGCTGTGGCAGATAAAAGCTTTTATAATGTAATCTAGCCTTGAATGGAACTAAAAAAAGAAGCTAGATAATGCTGACTCAACTTTACAATGCAGTCTTCCTATAAAACACCATCTGATTCCATTGTTTGTACTTGTTAATGTTTATACGTGTTATTTTAGGGAGTCATTCGTCATTTTATCAAGAGCACACAGAATTTTTGGGGAGGTGATGGAGAAGGTGGTGTATGCTGATCGTGTATACTCTCTGTAGAACATACATACAGTAGAACCTCAGAATTACGAACACCTCTGGAGTGGAGATTGTTCATAACTGAAATGTTTGCAACTCTGAACAAAAAGGTTATGGTGGTTCTTTCAAAAGTTTACAACTGAACATTGACTTAATACAGCTTTGAAACTTTACTATGTGGAAGAAAAATGTTGCTTTCCCTTTATTTTTTTAGTAGTTTACGTTCAATACAGTACAGTACTGTATTTACCTTTTTTTTTGGTGGTGGTAGGGGGTCCTTTACTGTTGCCTGATTGTGTACTTGCAGTTCCAAATGAAGGGGGTGGTTGACTGGTCAGTTCATAACTCTGGTGTTTGTAACAATGAGGTTCTATTGTAAATACATAGGTCTCCTTATTTGTACACCATAGGGACAGGTGAAAATAACTAATTGGTACTTTATTGGAAATACTGAACAAAATTGAGTAGATGGGGATTTTCTGCTAATCTGAAATGCTTTTTCCTGGATACAGTTCACTGTACCTAACCATGAGAGCTGTGCGAAATATTCAGCTCTATCTAACCACAACTGTACTCAAACTGCTTTTTGTAACTTGCAGTGGTTTCTCGTGTCCAAACTGTCCATCAAAGTTTTTTGTGGTGAGAGAGAATCTGTGAAACCTGAATCTTGACTTGGGGTCAACGAGGAGAATTCAACCTTGAGAAAGTCCAGTTTGCTAAAACCTGAACTTTTTCAAAACTTTAGAAAGTGCTGACAAGTTTCGAACCAAGCTTGCAAAGTTTCACTGAATTCTCCTCACTATTTCCTTTGCTGTCTAAAATGAGAAATTTCTAATGTTCCTATCAGGACAGTCTTTTGAATGGTTTGTTTGAAAAAGTGCACAATCTTCTCCCAGTATATCCAGTGGCAACTTGAAACTTGAAAAAGTTATTTCTTATCACAGTATTTTTTTATTGGGAGTAATTTTCAGTCCTTGCAGTGTGATCTCATGTTGTGCCAATCTTGCTATGACAAGACTTTTTCATCTGTACCTGTGTCTACTAGTTTGACTTTTGATCATCCCTCTCGAATACATAATAATAGCAACAAGCTATGAATTCCTGACTCTTAAAATATATCATAAAGTTAGAATTATCTAACTTTGTTTTAGACTATTAAAATAATTAATAAGCATTCCAAGACCATGTGATTTGTGGTTAGTTCATGCAATTATGTCATGGATATTTAAGATTAATTATCATTTTTTAAACAAAGTTCATTTGTCAGGTTGTTTACAACATGGTTGGGAAATTGCTCTCGTATTTCACAGTGTTTGTCAGATAACATTTAAACAAAATTTTATGGTTTATATTAATGGTAAGAATCTTGAATATATTTTGGAGACCTAGTTTTTTAAAAAAGAAAAAAAACAGTTGCTTCTGTATAATTCTGGGCATAGAACATTTGCCCTTTAATTTTGTTACACACTGTAAAATAACAAAATTTTGATCTTTATATGGCTTCTTACTGGCAGAGTCTACACCAGAGATTTATCTGTAACAATGAAACACTGAAGCTAGATGTGTATTTTTCTGACCTTGAAGGTATTATAACACATTACTTGCCAAGAACACATACAAGTTTGTCCCTCATTGACCTTCTGCTATGCTCAGTAAATGTAGCCATGTTTTCTCATGCTTTTTAGAAATCATTACAGTTTGGGTTTGTTTTTAATTAAGAAATACATTTCTATTATTGTCACCTCCCATTGGCTATTATTACAGAAGTTCCGATATAATGGGGTAGTGCAGTCTCCTTGTGGGTTTCTGGAGAAGAGGCTGATGATGGACTTTGGTTTTTATAAATAAATGTATTTACCTCTTCAGAAGTGTATCCATAATTTTCTGCTACATGTCCTGTTGCTGTACATGATGAGGTTTGAAATGTACCATGTTTGGCTAAAACATGGTGATAGTTCAGAAATACAAATGGGACTTGTCCAGTAGTTCTCGTATCCATCATGTGTTCATTTTCAGAGTCATGGTCAAGCTTTACTGTCATTCTGTCATCATTGTCTAGTTCATCCAGATTCATAGCATGATGGTTAATATGCCCATATTTTGGTTCTTTCATACATATTCTCCTTGTTTGTTCATATACTGTTGGCACTGGCAGGAGATGACTTAATTGTCCAATAGCTTTAGCCTGAAAACATTCTGATTTTGGCAACAAGGAATTAGCTATGGAGTTTGAAAAAGACTTTTCATTAACACACACTTTTTCTTGTAGGTCTCTGCTGAAAGCTAACTTGTTTTCTTCTTTAATGAGATGATGAGATGGATGTATCCTGCTTTCCATTTTGTTGGGTTTCATGATGCTGGAGTTGTAAATATCTTCTTTGTATCTGCTGTTTGGCATGGATGTTGCACAACTTGGAAAGCTGTCAGATGTAGCATCTTGGCTGTATCTTCTGTTTGGTATGGGCACTTTTAGGGAAAATAAAGAGTATTAATTGCTGATGATTGGAGCTCATATACTATGAGTTGTGTTAGAGACTGTCACTTTTTATGATTTTACATTAATACTAGCTAAGTTTGGGCCTAATCCAAAGCTCATTGACTTCAATGGTTTGAGTCAGACCCTTTATGACTGTACTGAAAAACCAGAAACCGATATGGAAGGCTAGTCAGTGTGTAAGGCAACTGACACCTTAGTTGCTCTACGTTGCAACTTTTCAACTAGGAAAATATTTTGATTGCATTAATATTTTGATTGCATTGCATTTGATTCTCATTGTTTGTCTGTGTGGCTGTAAATTGGTATCCTCTTTGAAATGGTTAAATCAGGAAATTTAACAAGGACTTAAACATTTGGAAAAGGGATATAACTTTATACTTTTGAAACTCTTGTGAAAGCTTCAAAATCTATCCCCCAAAAAAATTTTACATTTTTATTATGTATTAAATTCAGAGTCAAACAGGACTTTATTCTTGTTGCCAATGTGTGTGGGGGGAGATTACTTGGACTCTTGCAGGAGTCATTGACAAATTGAACTAGACTTATGTCCTGTTATATTGGATTTTTAAATTGTTTGTTTCTTTGAAATGAAATCTAGCATTAGATATTAAAAATATCTGTAGCAGAGCAGTAGACATGTCACTTGACTACAGTAATATTATACTTATGCTTTTGAGAGAGACTCTGACATGTCAAAAACAGTCCAAAAACTTGGAGTTTGAAGATCAGAATATTAAATCATGGATGAGCCTCAGATGCAAAGTCAGATCTGGATCCAAGGTATCCCAGTTTTCAAGGATATTTGAATGTGGAGTTTTTTGGTTTCATCCCATCTCTCTGAAATACAAAAATGTCTGGTGCATCTCTTCTCAATAAGCTCTACTCTGTCCAGGTTTGAGGATTCATTAGCCAATATTAGTTGGTTGCTTTGTTTTCTATTTGCCTCATGCTGCCTTTCTTGTTTCATGCCAATTTGCCTACAAATGACTATCTGTATTAGTCCTATCCGATCTAACTAAAGTTATGCAATATTCAGCCAGAATATAAAATGAAGTTTCTAGTTAGTAACTATCTGGGCTTTCTACGCTCGGTGCCAAGAAATAAATCTTGGATTTAACCTTTTAATATCAAACATTCAAATATCAGATCTAAGTATGCCTTAGTCTCATTTTCAAGCCAGTTAGCCACTCAGGCTGAGGGCAAGTCTACAGTCAAGCGCTACATCAGCACAGCTGCACCAACACAGCTGTGCCGCTGTAGCGCATGTGGTGAAGACACACTATGCCGACAGGAGAGCGCTCTCCTGTCGGCATAATTACTCCACCTCTGCAAGAGCTGGAAGCTATGTTGGTGGGAGAGCATCTCCTGCTGCCATAGCACCGGTGTGGGCAGCACTTAAGTTGATATAACTTATGTCACTCGGGGTGGCTTTTTCACACCCCTGTGCGACATAAATTACATTGACTTAAGCAGTAGTGTAGACCAGCCCTTAGTCTCATTGGAAGTAAGTATGAGTTAGGCTCCTAAGTGACTTGAAAAATGGATGGGCTCTTTCAGAAATTTTACCCAACATCTTATAGGTTGTCTACGCTGTAGCTGGGATTGCTTCCCAGTGCAGGCAGACAGATGTGCTAGGTTTGCTTTTGAGCTTTCATGTGAAAAATAGCAGTGTAGCTTGGGGGTAGCCACCCATGTATGTACTCTGGAGGTCTGGGTGGAATTGTACTCAGGCAGCTAGCCCAAGCTGCTGCATCTGTTACCTCCAGCTACACGGCTATCTTTAGCATGCTAGCTCAAACAGAGCAAGCTTGTGTCGGTCTACCCATGCTGGGAACCACGCTGCCAGCTGCAGTGTAGGCATATCCTTACTTAGGGCTCACCCTGTAGTGATTGCTGACGTCAATGCAACTAAAATATTCACAGCACTGCTGCAGACAGTAGTGAAGCCATCAACTACACATAATTTCCACTGATTTCAGTGGGAGTTGCAGCACATAACTAATAGAAGAATTTGGTCCAGAATGCTGGGCTTAGTTTTTGATAGATAAGTAAAAGGAGAAACTAACTTTCAAATATTGTTTTTAATGTTTTTGTAAATTTCATACTAAACAGTGCACACACTTTTGTTAATAGACAAAATGTCATGTTAGTTCACAAGTGAAAGCAGTGTTTAATTATAACACTAAGGGCTTGTCTACACAGGGAAATTTACTGGTATAATTATAGTGCAATCATTTTACCACTAGAACTCCTTGTGTGGACACTCTTACTCTGGAATACAAGTGGTTTTTTGGAGGTTAGTTTGTTTCTTGGTACCAGTACACTGGTATCGTTATACCAGTAAATTTCCCTGTCTAAATAGGCCCTAAGATGTAATAAACGTGCCCTCTTTACTGCAGTTTTGGAGCGGAGTTTAGCTCCTGTCCCTATTCTCCTCTATCAGAAGAAGCCCTATTTCCTTTTGCACCCTCCTTTTATCCAAACAAAACTCCTCTCCCCCAATTTAAGAACTTAATTTTAAAGACCTGGGGCTTAGCCAGTATCATAAGATATACAAGAACCCAGTCATGTACTTTTGTTTTTTACGTAGTCTATTACATTCTATTATTAATGGCTACAGTTTGCTATTAATTTGTGGCCTTTCTTATTTATGGAGTATGGATTTAAGATAAAGCTAAATCTGTTTAGTTTACCTCCCTGTTTGTAAGCCAACATCTAGGTGGCTTATGGGTTAGGGTAGTCAGTTAAACGAGCTGTCTCTGGAGCAGCAGAGCACAAAACATTGTTGGTCACATATACACTAGCTTCTGTTTTGTTTGCTTGGTCTCAAAACATTTATTGGAACGAGGCTAGAGTCAGCCCAGTGTCTTTGCAAGTCCAAGTCACCGTGGTGGAGGCGGGCGTCTCATGGAATGGCCTTCAGTGGGAAATTTAGTGGTTGAAAGCAAACTCAGGGCATCATACTGCCACGGGAAGTAGTTTACACCAGGACTGATTCAACCAATGCTGTCAAACTCATAGCTGCAGGACGCCCAACTACATCAGAAGCACGGTGAAATGCCTGAGACATTTACTGCTCATTCTCCAGGGTTCAACTGGATGGAGTAGAAGCTGTTTTACAATGGCTAGGAGTCAATGCATTAATTCTGTGCACATTTCCTGTCAAGTTTCTCTTCCCCCAGTGGGAGTGAGTTCTCCCTGTAGGCCTGGCAGACAGTTTGGGAGAGGTGAGACAAAGGATATTGCACAATTAACATTGGGCCTTACAACAGAAAGTCACAATGGCTTTGCAGAAGGGCTCTTGTACTTGCCTCTGTTCACAACCTACACCAGCAACAGTGAATCTGGTCCATTCTGCATCATGTCTCCACTAATCCTCACTGAGTGGTTGCCCTCTTTCCCTCACAGACTGGGTACAACTCAAGAGATTTGAAAGGAACCAATGGGGTGTCAGCCCCACCCACTGGAAAGACTGACAGAAGCACCTTACCTCCAACCTTGAGAATGACCATGATTGGTTCCAGCATTTTAAAAATTGCCCCTTTTTAAAATTGCAGCAGTTTTGAGCACTTTTTCCTCCTCCTCCTTCTGTTCTTCTCTGGGGAATTTTTTCCCCACTTAGGAACCACTCTGAGGAATACACTTTTCCCACCTTGAGAGAGTGGAGCAGACCAGAACGGCACAAGTCAAAGTCCAGATGGTGCTCAATATGCAAGAAGTACCTGCAGCCAGATATTTTATTCTCAGTGTGCCCAACTCACTGAGTTTCACTCTGCTAGCAAAAAGGGCTCTGAAGCTGATAGACACAGTTGCACTCCATTTCAGAGTACATGTTGCACCGGAAGGAAAGGAACCTGGAGCCATCCTAAGCCAAACAGACTCTGACTCCTCTCAATGGCCATTTCCACCTGAAGGGACGTGAGGCATGTCAGCAACAAATTAGATGCAGCCACCTTGGTAGCAAAGAGTCCTCTGTTGCATCCTGTGCGCTAAAACAGGTACTTTTTTTCTAGAGCAATTACCTCAGGATAATATATTGGGTATTATGACTATGGTACAAGTTTCTTATATTCTGAGTAGTTCCTGCTTCAAGTTCCTGGGCAAAGGAAAATGGGATCAGCCCCCAAACAACCTACACGAGCATATGGCTGTCTGCATCTTCCCCCAGAAAGCCCAAGGGATTAAGAAAAAAGGCAAATAAACCAAAAGCCACTAGAGGTCAGAAATTATGGTTTTGTTCTCTTTTCTCTTCCTCTACTGAGAGAGGGGAATTTGCAGAAACTGAGGGAGCACCGCTTGATCGAGAATTACAGGGGGCTAAATGTTGCCACCTGCCAAAGCTGAGGCAACAAAGATAATGAATATCACAACGCTAGTGTCCAGCCTGCTGGGCCCTAGCTTGAGGAAACCAAAATCAGGGATGGAACTCTCCTCTAAGATAACATCAGGTACAACCTCTGTGTTTTCCCATTCATGGATGTTTTAAGAACTCACTGCAAGTTTCCAGGTGAGGGCACAATCCAGTCTCTAACACCTGGCAAAGTTTTTGGGGCACTAAGAAAAGCTCTCTTTGAATAATTTTAGGCATCTGTCATTTTCATACTACTACCTGTCACTATAATGTCCAAGAACCTTCTGTGTAAAATGAATAGCGAAGTTCATAGTGGACTTCATTGACATCTCCAGCACTTCTCCCTTTATGAAGCCAAAACTCTACTTGGAGCAGGGGTTGTTTTGACAGGACAGAGAAGGGTGGGAGAGATTTGGTAATTACAGAGGTGATCAAACTGAGCATCATTTATGGTGGAAAGGCCCTCTCACAAAGGATGTGCAGGCATGGCTCTGTGGTGCCCTGCCTCTGTTTCCCTCATCTGAGCCCCTTAAGAACTCTACACAGACTGTCTTGTGTCTAATGACACCACTGCCTGTGGCTGGTTTAATAACAGAAACAATTAAAAACAATCCTTAATATCTCAAAATAAAGTCTGTCATCACAACACAAGTTCATACTCAGCCCTAGTGTCTTCTACCACATCCAGAGCTCTTCTTCTGTCCCAGTCTCCTTTTCACAAAGCTGCCATTCCCAGCTGGAGCTCAGCCTTCTGGCTTTGGCCGAAATCCTTCTCCCACTCAGGGGTTTCCTGATCACTAGAGTTATTCTCTTCTCTGCCACAGCTGCTTCTTCCATGCCGTTTTCCCTTCTGGCTCTTTATAGAGAGCAGGAACACCTGCACTTTACCAGGCTCCATCAAGAGGCTGTTATGAGGCACAGGTGAGCTGGACCAGTTCCCTCTTAAAGGTCCCAGTCCTCCCTATGACAGGACAGTGTTGCAACTTTTCCAAAAGATGTTCAGAATCTGGATTTACTTGATCTCCTCTGGAAGACTGTTCCGTAGTCAGATTCCACCCCAAGAGGGCTTTGTCCCAGAGGAGCACAGCTGTCATGGTGGTTCATAGATTGAAATTAGATCTTTGATGTAACTGGGGCTTAATCTATGAATTGGTTTGAAAATTAGAAGCAAGACCTTAAGATGGCATTGGCAGCCAACTGGGAGCCAGTAAAGGGACCTGAGCACAGGTCTGAGGTGCTCATCATGGCCTGAACCATGGGGAAGGTAGGCAGCCACATTCTGTACCAGCCGAAGCCTGTGCATCATCTTCACATTCAACTTCAGATGTAATGAATTACAGTAATACAGCCTGGAGGTGACACATGCATGGATTACTGTGGCCAGCTGCTCATCAAGGAGGAAGGGATGAAGTTTCCTCACAAGCTGAAGGTGAAAGAAAGCAGCTTTGGAAATGGATACTTCCTGGTCATCCAAGCTTAGCGAGGAGTTAAACAGGACCTCAATGTTTCACACTACTTTGACAAATGGGGGCTGTTTGCCTTCAATGGAAGGCATAGTCAATGTCTTGGCCAATTCTTCAACGCCTTTCCCCTGGGTTCAGCTTGACCCATCTGCTCTTCATCCGAGAGCTTACTTCCTCTAGGCATTCTTGACATTTTAGTAGTATCAGTGATTGCATCAGTTGAGAATGAGATGTATGTGGAGGACAGTTATACTATTTACCTTACCCGCCTTGTCTCTATAATCAGCATACTATTGGCAGCTGAGCCTTTGGCATCTCACTTTCTCTCCCAGTGGTCTCACAAAGGTACTGAAGAAAAACAGGATAGATTCCTGCAAAAGAGGGCCATCGGAGAGGAGGAGCAATTTACCATCACCACTCCCTGCGTTCTGCTAGAGAAGAACGATTGGAGGCACTGTAGTGCTGGGCCAGCTGCTCCCTGCTATGTAACGTAGGCAAGTTAGTACCTTGTGGTCCACTGTGTCAAAGACATGAACATGGAGTTCTAACCAGTGTCAGTGGCCATGAAGGGATCATCTTTTAGTGCCCCTAGAGCAGTGGTTCTCAGCCTATTTACCATTATTACCGGTATGGCCCAGAGGATGTCACATGGGCCGCAGCTGTGTGTTGACTGGGCCACAGGTTGAGAACCCCTGCCCTAGAGCCATGTGTGTGCCGTGCCCTGGTCTGAGCCCTGGGTGTGAGGCATCTAAGATGATATCTGATGTCACATGTTGTTGTTGGAGCTTGGTTGTTATTACTTCCTCAATTATTTTGCCCAGGAACTGCAGGCTGGAAATGAAACAGTAGTTGGAGAAACCTTCAGGAACAAGAGTTGACTTCTTGAGAATTGCATTTTTCAAGGCATTTGGTAAGGTGTGCTTTACTGAAGAAGGCATTGCCTATATTTTCATTAGTAGTAGTCTTAGGTGTTCACTGGTTTTTACTATCCAAGAAGAGCATAGATCTGTTTCACAGGTTGTGGCTCTTAATATTTTTCAGGCTACTTGAGTTCAGTGGAGTGGATAATAGAATCTGATCGGGGCTGAAGTTTTCTGTCCTAGTTGGCTCCTTTTGTATCAAATATTGCAGAGAGATCCTCCCTGGCTGAAGACAGTTATGTTCTCTGAAGGGATTTCTTCTTCTTCCCCAGTCAGCAGGAAAGTTGAAGAAGCCTGAAGACAAGATTCTGAGACAGTGTCATCTGATTTGCAGACAGCTTTTTGTGCTACATACTTTTCCAGAGATTTGATGGCTTGGTCTGATGAATCTTAAAAAATAGAATTCATACTGAAAAACACATCTTCTGTCCATGTCCTTTTTGGCAGATGCCTCTATGGAAGTAATGTGCTTTGCTGTAACAGCCATGGTCTCAAACCCAGATATCATATTTGGTTTTCCTTTGGACTGCCGTTAATGATTCTAAGCAGATCCTCTCTGCTTAAAAGTTGAGTCATTCTCACCAGTCCAGAGAAGCAATAGAAAAAGCAGTAGCTGATAGTGTGAACAAGATCAGACACTCCTTTCTTCCCATTCCATTCAAATCTACGGAAGGGGTCCCTTCCAAGGATCCACGCCTCCTATTTGCCAATTGCAACATGTCTGATTCTGGCTATGGAGGAGGTAAATTCTGAAATAGGTTAGAAATAAAATCCCCAGTGCCCTCCGGGAGGCTCAACTCCTAACTCCCATCAACTTTTTCTATGAGACACATGAGTGATCTCTGACCAGACCTGAGCTCAATTCCCAAACTTTCTTCAAAACATGTCTGTCTTCAGGAGAAATCCCACATTTTCTGTCTTATGCGCTTAAACCCATTTCAGAACCAGAGACATTCTTGGGTCTCAACTCCATTCTCTTCATTGTGAAGAAGAGGACCGGAGGTATGTATATGTTATGAAACTGAAGAATATAAATATGTGCATAAGAAACTCAAAGTTTCAGATGGGTCTCCTTTCCTTGAGAGCCACAATATTTTCTGTTCTATTCTTGACTTGCATATACTTATTAGAAGCCTACCTGCAGATACCAAATTCTATCAAAGGTAATATATTTGCCGGTATTCATGTTCAATTTCAATATAAGACTTTTTTGCTCTGGCAAATTGGATGGCCACAGGCTGTTCTGTACATATTTCCCCATCCCCTTAATCCAAAAACAGAGCAAATTAGAAAAAAAAGGAAAAAGCAAAAATGATCTATTTGGTCAAAAAGGCCTTGGCTTTCACACCTAATAGAAATGCACATTGTTATACACCTTTATCCGTACGTCTCTGATTTAGCTCCTCATGATTTTTGTCTATAAGGATCTCTGTTGCTTCTTTTACAAGGACAAAATAGTTCCTAGGGCATCTCTCAATTTTATTCTGGAAATAAATACTCCTTTTCACATCAGTTAAGAAACTCTGCTCTTGTCGTCTTGTGCAAGTCCACATCATTCATCAGAGGAGTCTGGCACACCTTAGATGTCCACAGTGCTCAGAAAATGTATTTAAGCTGAAGAAAACAATATGGAAAACCTTCATTATTGTTTCTTTTCACCTAAAATACAATGGTAAAAAGTCCTCTCAAGCTTCCGTTGCCAGGTGGATTTATGGTTGTATACTGGAAACATGCAAAGTCTCAGGAACCTGGATATACAAAGTCATCAAGGCTCATTCACTGAAGAGCATGGCAATATCCTGGTCAGAGACTGCTGTGGCCTCCATAGAAGAGATGTGCAAGGCCACAGATGTTACTTGATACCCCTCTTTGTCAGGCACAGTAAGATCAATCTTCAAGCACCTCCTTCAGGAGCTGGGTGCCACAGTGAGTGGTCCCAAGTGAATAATCCTGTGACATCTCTGGGGTCGCTAAAACTTTTGATCCTACCTGTCTTTCCCTATCTTTTATTCCTCAGTGTTTTCCATCATTCCAAAGGAAAACTTCCTTTCTCCCAGTAATCTCTCTGCTAATCTGTCCTAACTAGTTGTTTTCAGTGTATCCATCTTACTGCAGGCTCCCATTACAGCTGTTTTTTCTTTTCTTCGGGGTGGTATATGCAGTTAAACACTGAGCAGAGAAATATTTAAAACCTATTTCACACAAGGATTGGACTGAATTTTCAACTTCTTATTTGATTTGATTTTTTTCATTGGAAGTACACTTCTTGTGAGTTGCCCGGTGGGAGAGGCCAACATCCCCTGTGTTCGTTTCAAAGCATTTGAGCTGCCCCAAGCTGTGTGGAAAGATGGTGCAACTCCCATCAGTGAAGACATTGCCCAAAGAAAATTAGTAATCAAGGCAATTTCCCATTGACTTCAATCCTAAAAACACTTACATTTACTATCATTAATATAGCTAGTAAGGCAAATACTTCAAATATAGGTACATTTTTAAAAGGATGGCCTCCCTTTTGTTTGGGTACAATCATGCCTGTATTTTGGTTTCTGCAGTTGACTTGTAGGTGCAGATCTGCGTACTTCCACTTCTTTCTGATTATGCTGGCACAATTTGAATCCAGATTTTTGCACCTGCAAACTAACTTCCATAAACACGCATGTGAGCTGTGCCTGTAAAGGGAGTCCAAGTCTTGGCTTTTGTGAAAATTTACCCACTAAAGGCTTTAATAAAAAAAAAAATTGACATTCTGAAACTGGATAACATTCCTGTTCAAATGTTCAAACGAAACAAAAGTAGGTCTAAATGCCATGACAGTGTGCTTTTTAAACATGCTGCACGTTACACCCCAGATATATTTTTCCTGTCTTCAGTAAACATACTGTATTTCATATTTTAGAAGTACACATTAAAAACATCTTCCAAATGCTATGCAGCTTATTATTTTTAAGATAACACTCACCTTCATAACTCTGTGCAAGATTATGGCGTGCGACATTCATTGGCTGATCGGGAAGATTTTTAGACGGCGACTGGCTGGTAGGTACTAAAGAGTTGGCATAATGCCATTGGCGCTCTCCACTTGTCTGCAACGTACTCAAGAAAAAATGAGCCACTTCACAAGGTGACCCTTGAGACTGCCCAAATTTGGACGTCAGCATTTGTTTTTTGCTACTGAAGACATGAGAATCTACAGGGAAGTGTCCATAATGGTATGAGAAAGGCAAACTATATGAGGGGGCATATAAAAGTTCACTGTTTTCTGAATGGAAATTCTGTTCTTGGATGGTGCCAGAATTCGCTGTAGGGCTGGATCTCCAGCTTCCAACCTGGCCACATTCCAGTTTGTCTGTTTGGAATGAGCTGTATTGCTGAAAAATAAAGAAAGGTGTTCAAATGCATCCATGTTACACACCAGTGTGGTAGCCTCCAGCCATGCCACCTGGAACTGCAACATCATTAAATCTCATAAACTAAGTAGGGTTGGGACAGATCAATAATTGGACTGGGAAGCTGCAGGGGAAAGTGGTGTCGGTGACTCAGTAGATGACATTCTTCCCCGTAAGTCAGCAGTGAGTAAGTGTCCCCCACAAAGGCACTGTATTAGTAGCTATGATGGCTACTGATAAAACAAGGCTGCTGACCACTTTTCATTAAAAATCCCATGTGACTTTTCACCAGAGTTAGGGCATTAATCCTAGTGTTCAGTCAGAAATCTTACTTGGATAGTTGTGCCTATCTAAAATTTCCCCTGTTTTTAACTGGAGACAGTTAAGGACATGGTGTGAGGAATATTGTAAACCAAATGATACACTCCACCCAAGAGATGGCTGCATTTCAAAGGCAGGTTTGCAACTCTTTGGAGATCCCTTCAGGATGTGAGCTGCTATGTAAATATCATACAGTATTGTTAGGTCACTGAATAAAGACAGTAGCAAAACACTATTTTGATGCAACTTTAGAGTAATTTCAGCACAACCTCAGTCATCCTAATGTTAAGGAATAATTTTGCAGAGTAAAAGTTTTTGGTCAATAGTTGTACTTAGACGTCAGAGGATATAATCCTGTTTTGAAGAACAGGAAGTCTTGGTTAAATGACATATGAGTGTCATTTGCTTATGTTAAAAAGATTTATTTATTAATATGGGAAGCTTTGGAATGGTGGCAAGTCAAGATCTAACCTCTCTAAGTCAGTTAAACACCACAACACACACTTCCTCCAAATGTTTGACTGGCTCCAACTGTGTTCAATAAAGTACATGTGCTAGTTTTTTCCCATTCCTGATCAATAATAATATCCAACTTTTATCATCTGTAGATCTCAAAGTACCTTTACAAAGAAGATTAATATTCTTATCCCCCATTTTACAAATTGGGAAACTGAAGCACTGAGTGGCTAAGTGACTTGCCGAAGGTGACCCAGCAGGCCAGGAATTGATCCCAGGTCTCCTAAATCCCAAGTCAGCATCCTATCCACTAGGCTACCTTCTGCTGCCTGAGGAAGTTGCCAGCATTCATTTGGAACCAGACCTTGGTTATCAAAAATTGGTACATTTTTACACTAGCTCAGATTAAACATACAGCATCTGTTCTGTGTTACATTGTTCTCTTTTTGCTTAAAAAAAAACCAAAACCTTAGTTTTTCTAACTAATCTGACTACCTAAAATCTGAAAGCTTTTGAGTTCTGACTGATAACCTGATAATCCTTAAGCCTCTTCTTCCCCCATACTGTGCCTTCTCCATTTCTTCTGTGCCATTTACATAAGATGGCATTCTCGTGCCCCCAAGAGAGGACAAGCCTCATGTTAACTGGCCGCACTGTACTAGCAGCAAGGTAATCTCAGGATGACCAAGCTACTCCCACAAATGCCCTGTTTACTTGTAGTTGGGTGTTACTGAAAGAGTTACCTGTTGCGGGTAAGGAGTCATTCTGAGTTTTGCCTTCATTTTATTACTTTTGGGTTTTGCTACTCTCCTTGTTTCTTGTGAGGTAGACATTGAGTTTCTGCATGAAAACTGTGACTTAGAAATGGTAACCTGGTCCAGTGATAATTGAAGTTCCTTGTACTCAATATCTCTGCAAAAGAATCATTGTGATAGGTTAAATACTTTAATGCATTGCACAGATGAAAAATATCATTTTAAAATGGTTTAGTTTCACAATGTTTTCATTACTATCCATCCAAGATATTCATTTGGTCTGCAGTGGTGGGTGAGGAACGTGAGTGAGGGAGATAAGGCCTGAACCTATTCCCATGGAAATGGATTGAAAAAATTCCACCAGATTACAAACTTGGTACTAAACATCCTTAACATCTGAACTTAAGCTCGCTCTCTCTCTCTTTTTTTTTTTTTTTTTTTTTTGTTTAAGCCATCCTTGTGGCACTTTGCCTTGGGAACCATAGACAACGCTGGTGTGGGGCTGATCTAACAGCAGGGCAAAGATCAGTTCAGTGTCCTCCAATCTTCCTCAAGCATGAGTTCGTCTTTTCCCTGACACATCTGAATATTGGCACAGAGGAAAGGGAACCCAGGTCATCCTTCTGCCAGTATGATCTGCTACAACCAAACCACAGAATCAGCCAGTAGGGTTTAATTTCATGGTGAGGTCTATCTTTTCTCACATTTATCTGTTCAATAGATGCAGCAGATTTTTAGACAATATTTTATAGGTAATTGTGTACAAAAAAATAAGGATATTTAAGACTAAGCTGTGGGGCTTCAGTGTTGTTTGGTGTGCTGGTTTGTTTTTCCATTTATTGATGAAGTTCTGATTTAAAAAAAAAAAGCCATTCCTTTTGGACTTACCAAAAATTTCAGTGGAGGGAAGTGAGAGGGTATACCAAGAGAGCTGAACATCAACAATATGAAAGCATACAGTATAAAGATTGAATTTCATGGGTAATGACAGTGTTTTCAGTAAGTTTTACAGCAGACAGGTGAAAGAATAACCAGACAAAACCTTTTCCCTCTCTTCCATAGCTAGGAGTCATTTCTGTCTGAGAAAATGACCTAGAACTAAATTCTGCCAACAGATGTGCACAGGCTTTGTGGCAGTTACTTGAAAATACAAGAAAAGAGTTGAGCCCTAACCAGCTGTGCGACCTCAGGCAAGTGATTTAATTTCTCTGTGCCTCAGTTTCCTGCCTGTAAAATGGGCATAATACTTCCTTTCTCCCACCCTTTGTCTGTCTTGTCTAGTTAGACTGTAAACTCATCAGGTCATAAACTTTGCCTAGCATACAGGGGCTCTGATCTCAAGTACAGCCTCTGGGCTCCCCTGTAACCCAAATAATTACCAGTAATGTGACATGTTCACCACCAAATTTTTGGAATCCTTCAGAATGCAAGATAATAGTGTGTAAATCTAATCAGAGTGGATACGCACTCATTTTACCCAATATGTCATTCATACGGTCACTTACTGTAAGTAAAAGAGGGAGGTGGTGGGGAAAGAGAAATTGCTGTAGATTGTATATATATAAGATGATACCAGAAGAGATTAATACAATAAACTTGGATAAAGGATTGAATTAGTAATCCATTAAGTACTGATAAATGTCTTTATTGGTACAAAATATTTTGACTTACGTAAGGACATAATTGACACTCACTATGCAGTGAGGCCGAGATGAACGGCTGTTATGCACGATGGTAGCATAGCTCTGTACCCAAACCCAACCTCCATGCTTGGACAGTAGTCGATAGTACTTGGTTGTGACTTGGCCTTTCACCAACACTGTGAACATAATGCAAAGAGTATTTCACATTGCTTGACCTTGTGACCAGCTCCTACAGTGATTTATTTGTAAAGAGTAAACTTGTCCCCTACAAACTCTGAACTTCCCTGAAAAGACCACACTCCTCTATATAGTTTCTCTGGGTTTTGCATAATTGTGTACAAATATCTTATTACAGACTATTTATCTTCATCTGCCCTCTATCCCCCAATTTATTCTCCACTCATATCATAACAAAGTCGTTATTTCTGGAAGTGCAAATAACCACCCCCATCTTTTGGACTGCTTTTTTTAAAAAGGTCTGAAGAATCCAAAAATATTTGGAAACAGAGAGAGAACTGCTTTTATTTTAATTTTACCAAAGAATTTGGAAGCATTTGCAATTGACTGATTGAAACACGATTGAGCATTTGTAATGTACTTTTGGCTGCTTTTCTTTTTCCCGTCTGGAAAGTAAACTTTGTATTTTGAAGACTGAGCTTATTTTTTTAACATGACAAATTTAAAGTACAGTTCTTTGGTTCTTTTCTTAAACATACAAATAAAGAGTAGTCTCAGGAAGCAAATCAGTTACTGGAGAGTTTTTACTGGAGGTGTAAATCCTCTAAACACCCTGCTTGGTTTCTCTGTGAAGGGGTATGCTAAAATTAGAACTGGGGACAATCTCCAAAAGTTTAGTCTGGCTCCCTCTCCACAGATCTCTCTGGTTCAGTGCCAGAGATTTAACTAATGCTTCACAACAAAGCCATAACTCCAGCTCTGGAACATTTTTGCATGACCCTGAAGGCCTGCTGGGAAGCTCCACCTTGCTCCTTTTCCACACACCCAAATATTTGTTTTACGTTGAGCAAAAAGGCAGTATGTGGTGTTCAAATGCTCCGATTTAGCCAATAGCGGCAACTCGCAGTAGGTTTGTACGATACACTATGAAGAAATAGAGATTCTCTCTTACTCTCTAATGGCCTGATTCTGCATTCCACTGAACTGGATGGTAAAGTTCCCAGATGGAACTAGGCTGATTTTCGATGCAGGATCAGGCCAATAAGTTGGCCAGACAAGCAATAATTTTCTGCTTTAATCCAGTGGTAGTGAAGAAAACGACTGCTTGAAATGAAACTTTTGGACTCATTCGATTACTTGTATTCACAGGGGGTTATTTTGATGGAGATGTATCCAGTAGTAGGGGTGGAATAGAAGAGCACTTTTCTTTACCATTTGGTAGTTAATGACATGGTTTTCAGTCTTTGGACTAATTATGTTTTTGTAAATTCTGACAGTGGTCAGATGCCACGGTGATGTGCATGTTGTAAATACCTGGTTAGAGAGACTGACATACTATAATGGAGCTAGAACTTTGGGTTAAATGAGTCATGGAAGGATTAGAACATTTGTTCTTGGTACTACCCCCCTGAAGTTTCAGAATGCTAGTATCTACAGTATACGGATCATCTCACATTAGGTTCCTCTCATTTTCATTTACACAGGTGGTAACTCATTAGACTGGATTTGAAGAAAAGTTTATCTTGCCGGAGTTCCTCAGGAAATCCCCTCAAAAATTACTCTTGCAAGATCTTTCTGGCTATGGAGTCAGCTCCTCCTCCACTAATAGACACAGTCCATCTTCGTTCTGAAAAAACCAAGGTAAACTGCAGCATCCTTTGAGAGGTAGACCAGGAATCCATCATGGTAGATGCCAAGCCTCAGAGTCCCTTTTTAGTCATCTGGCTTCTTTTATATCATGTTAGGTTGTCCTATTTCTCTATAACCATAAGCTCAATACATTAATTCAAAGGTTCACGTCTTGGACAAAACAAAGGAGCCCATCTTCAATTTCCTGTTTTAGGATTTAGTGTCACAACTTTGATTAATGCTAGTCTACATCTGTGATGTTACTACTCAGAGTTGTCCAGTTAAATCTCTGTGCATCATGCTTTCATGCTTACCTGTACTCTAAAGAACCCAAAGCCTCCCAAATGGCACACACTCATTTTGCTTTGATTTTCTGAGAGAGAGAGAGAGAGAGAGCTTTTCAATGGGCTCTACTTTTCCAAAAGCAACTTCCTCTACCTCAGGGGATGTCTACACTTGAAGCTGGGGAAGTGAGTCTCAGCTCAAGGAGACATATTCATGCTAGCTCTCATCAAACTAACATGCTAAAAATAAAATGTACCCATAGGAACAGGAGGGGCTAGCCACGCCGAGTACATGCCCATCACAGACACTAAGCATGTACTCAAGGTGTCTAGCCCTCATCATCGCAGCTACACTATATTTAGTGCGCTAGCTTGATCAGAGCTAGCACTGGTATGTCTCCTCAAGATAGGAATCACATTCCCAGCTCAAAGTGTAGTCATACCCTTAGTCTAATTCTCAGGTTTCTCTTATCCCAAATTCAAATTATCTAGCTACTTAGTTTCCAAAGCATAAATTAATACTAGTAGAGCACCTTCTGTTCCATGTATCCGCAGCAGTGTTCTTTGTGCATTCGGAGTTGTTCTGGGCTCCACCTTTGTCAGTTGCCTTCTCATTTTCCTAATTCCTATTTTAGGTCCTCTGTTAAGACAATGTTTTAAAGGTTGCAAAAGAATTGAAGCTCCAGCTTCACTTCCCAAGTATGTATAAGCTGTGTCTCTCCTGTGTTCTTCTTTATGGCAGTCTTTGAGGAAAGCATCTCGTTGGACAAAGGATAGTGGCCACGATTCTAATACAGAATGTTAGATCAGTTCGCAGTTGACCCTGCATTAAATTGCCCTGTGAGCTACTGACAAAGAGACCTCAGCCATGTCTTTCTGGGTGAGAAGTGTCTATTACCAAGCCAACTTGTGCAGGCCCAAGTGACCCTCAGTGCAATCAGCTGGATAGGATTCAGCAGCTTTTTACTCTTGGCTGTTCAGTTTACAGCTTTCTTCTGCCATTTGTGAATGGCTGTTTCTCTCTTGTAGTTCCCTGCCTGGTTGAGCGTGCAGGCTGAAAAGATTGGCTTACATGGGCTGGCCGATTTGGTCTGTCATAAATGGCTATTTTAAAAGGCTCCATAGGTTTCACTGAAATGCATCATTCACCAGCCTGTGCTCAAGGCCACAACTACAGGTAAATTGGCCTTTCAATCCTACACTTGCAACAGTAATTATCTAAGCTTCCCCAGATCAGACCACTCAGCAATCCACTGGATTCCCTACAACTGCATGATCAGTGAATGGTGCCCTAACAGAATAGCAGCCCTTTAAAGCTCCCTAGCTGCCTGGAAGAGCAGTGAAGCTTTGCTGAAAGTCTTGAGCATTACACTGGGAGACGAGAGGCTCAAGGTGGTGCAGAGTTTAACCTGCACCACCTCCATTATACTGGGCGTTGTACCTGTGAGGTTCCCTTCTAGGGAGCAGCTGGGGCTTGTACTTTGTCTGCTCTGGCATAAGGATCCAGTTCCTGGACAAACTGGCAGCAATTTGTGGAGTAGAAACAATGAGATTATAACATTTTTGGTGCACTGAACCCTCCCTACAAAGGAAGAAGGCTCACGAGAAAAGACACAGCTGAGGCTAGGAGTATTTTGTTTGCATTGTAATGGCTTCACTTGTCCGGTTTTGAAGACTCTCAGCTCCTTAGGCAGGGGCCCATTAGCTGAGTGGCAAACTTCCTCCTTTGTACAGCAATTCCCTGCACACTGATGGCATTATAGAAATAAGTAAACCCTCTGAAATGTCAACATTTTTTTCTTCAACCTGGAAGCTACCAAATGTTTTTCAAACAGGAAACTATTTTTATATCAGCATATCTTCAGCAAACTTCTCACATCTACTAGTCTTGCTGTTCTTATTTCACCCATTATACTTCTAGTTTTATTGTTTCCTTCATGGCTCTCTCTAATGCTTGTCTTACAGTTTTTGAGTTTATTTTGGAAGAGCTTATCTCAGTATAGGGTTTTGTTTTTTTAATTCCCTAATCAGGTGTAAGATTTTTTTCTCTCCAGATTAACGTCAGGTGACACTTAATCATCAGACTCTTTCATAGAATGCTAAATTGTGTACATTCAGACCTGACAACCTTCTACTGTTCATACTCGTCAGATGTTTGCTGATGGATGATGGGGGGATTATAATAGTGCTCTCTGGAGGCACAGAAGTTTGTACATTTTACATCTGTTTTCATCATTCTTATTACTCGCTATTCATGCCATGCTTTTTTACTGTTCCTATTGTTCCCCAAGTATTCTGACGTTTTCTCCTTGGCCCTTGGTTACTTTAACTCGTCAGACCTTGTAATTTATATATGTGTCTCTTATATTTCTTCTAAACTTGTTTCTAAACTTCGTAATTTTTTACCTTTATAGTTCAGTTATAGCATCCAGATCAGTATTTTTAACTAAGTAGCTTAGTCATATCTCTGTATTTTAAAATTCCACTCATGCACCACTCAAATCCTGTTTACAAAACTGGACCAAAGTATCAGCTATTGCCTTCCATTACCAGAATGAGTTCTGATGCTATGGGTTCTGATGATCATGACTGTGTTGTAAAGGTGAGATACAGTTTTTCAGAAGAAGATCATAGCTTTATCAGAATCATTTCTACTGTTTGACATCGCTATCTCAAATAATATCAGAGGGGGGAAATGAGCATTGGCTTGTGCAGGTGAGCAGTCAGATGCCATAGGAAGGAACTAAGGATATAAACAGTTTTTGATCTTTCATAAAAGAGGAGACTAAGAATAAGAGCCAGTAGGAAATAATGTGACTTAGCAAGTCTGAGCTTCCACTAATTCTTTGGAAAATGCCAACATATTTAGAGTCAATTTCTGCCTTCCTGTGCATAACTCCCATTGGAGTCAACAGAATTTGATATTAAGTCATTCACTATTGACTTGCTCTAAGTACAGTAAGGTCATCTTCCTATATAGTTCTTATATATATTCCAGATCTTCATTAATATCACACAGTAACATAAGGGATTAATTCTTCTTCAGAGAGGGTAAGGATGGTTTCTTTCTGGTTGTTTTAAACCAATGGTAGCAATCTGGAAACCAATTCATTAGCAATGGTTTGGGTTTCTTTTGTCTTTTCTTTGGGTTGTTCGTTTACATAATTAGTGTATGTGGTAAGAGTTGGGCGTGGAAGTCTGAGCCATATCAGAAAAATTTTCTATTACCCCAATTTGCTTCTGGAAAAATAAATAAATAAATAAATAATGCTGCTGTATGACTATTTCAGTGAATAAACTAAATACAGATGTTTGAGGAGGTGATCAATTGCCCTCTTGTCAGTGGGGAATTACTAATGTACCTGTTTCTCCTGACACTCTGTTTTCAGAACTCATCCACATGCTACTAAGGAACATGCATCTCAGAATTCTTTGGTTTTCCATCCAACATTTCAAACACACACTGATTATTACCAATGTACTTGCAAAAATCAATGGAACTGTTGCATAACTTTTTTTTTTCCAAACTAAGACCATTAAGAGACAGATTTTTTTCACAATCAGGGACAGATTTTCAAAACAGCTCTGCTCCCATTTGGGCAGCAAAATAGGTAGCCAAATATATTTTGAAAAGAACAGAGCATATTGGGTGATGAGCTCATTTAAAAATCAGACCATTTAATTGCTTCCTGAATGGGAGCTGAGTATTTTTGAAAATCTGGTCTCAATTATGGGTGCTGAGCACTTGAGATCTGTCCCTTTTCAGATTTGTTTTCCTTGCACCACTATGCTGTTGTCTGCAGAACTCCTGACCCTACTGACTAAGCTGAAGGTTTGAGCCAGTCACTTTATGTCAATTACTTACAGAGATGGTGAGCATATCGTAAATGGAAGACATCGCAGCCATGGACATGGTGGTAGAGGGTCTTCTCTATCAAGTCTTGGGGCTCGTATCCAGTTAAATCAGTCACCCTAGAAGAGGAAGGCTGACAGATGAGCAGTATCTCTAGAAATATTCAAATTCATTAAACTAATATTGATTTTGCCAACTAATCAAGGCTAAAAGGCTGCAGAGAAATCATGTTGGTTTGGAAATAGAGAACAATCATCTTTACAAGAAATTAAAACTTTGGTACGCCTGCCAAATACAGGGTGCAGTAATGTTGTACACAAAGGAGTGTCCTAGATATAGTCAAGGAGGAGGATCTGTTAACTTATTTCAGCATTAGATTTTTACTTAGTTTATCTTATTAATAGCAACTTTGGAACTACTAACATGAATGATCCTCTGCACAAAGATCCAGTTGATGATCTGTTTGTGGAACTGTAAAGTAACTTTTTTTTTTTAACTATTGACAAATTTTACGCCCTTGCAGATATATAAGCATAGCAAAAATAATTAGTCTACAGTGGCCGTTCCCACAGTCTATAAATAAATTCAAGCTAACAGTCTAAAGGAAGGCAGAGGATTATACCGTTTTGGAAGATGGAAGGACAAGGAACAATAGCAATGCCTGGAAGCTAAAGAAGGAGAAGGAAAGCTTAAGATAGACGTGAGGCAAAAGTTTCTTAACTTTAAGACCAATAGGATGGGAACTGAGTGGAGCGAAGTAAAAGTACGATCACTGCAGACAGACTGGGAGTGAGGTAGTGAATACATAAGAATTGCCATGAGGAATCAGTCCTGAGATATATCTAGTCCAGTATGCTGACAGTGGCCAGCATCAGCCACTTCAAGGAAGGTGCAAGAAACTTTTTAGTAGGCCCTTATAGAAATAGTCCCACACAATACAAGAGGGATCAGACTACATGACCCAAGTGCTCTTTCTGTCCTTGCTACTTGATAGAAAAATATACTCTAAATTACACCAAGGAATTTAACCACAGTTAGCTTTGTTTGTTTATCTATGTGTTGGTGGCATTTACACTCCCATGGTCTTTCTCCATCTCTAACAGCAGAGCGGAGGTACTGCACTCAGTTTCAAGATAACACAGCAATCCTGTAAAATGAATACAAGAGGTGTTACACAGTGTAATCGGGTCTTGCAAATAACTTGAACTCCACTTTTTGATTATCATGCCTTTTGTTTTCTCTTTCCTTAGAGCTTCATTCATTGCTTAGCCCTGCAGAGAAGCAGGTCTTTACATTTATTTTATACTGACACATCGGTTGGAGGGAAAAGGTGCTTTGTAGGTTTCATGATTTCAGGCTTCCTTTGTTGGCTTTGTGTGTGTGTGTGTGTGTGTGTGCGCACCCAAGAGAGTGAGAGAGAGAGGGAAGGAGAAAGAAGGCTCCTCTAGTGACCCTTCCCCTAAACACACAATCCCTCCCTAAAGATCCCCCAACATGGCAACCTTTCCTTCATCTGGGAAGGATTTAGATGCATTTTCCTTAGGGGCTATTGGTGATTTGTACACTGACATGAGGTGGAGGTCACTTGAGGGTAAAGTGAAGAGCTTCCTCCCTCTGCAAGGTGTGTGTTGGGGGAGGGAGCAGAGGGAGGAGTTGGATGTGGCTTCCACAGCACTCCCACTCTCTCCTTGGTCACAAAACTCAACACCCAAATTCTGCCTAGTGCGCAGTGGTTCTATGACCAAGTGGGAGACATTGGTTTATTTTTCATGAATATAGTGCATACCTGTGTGTGGTTGTTGGATGGGTTACTTGCTATGGAGTTAGATCAAAAGGGGTTGTTAAGGGAACCAAGCAGGAAAGGTAAACCAACCGGCCTACATAAGGAGCATCTAAACAAACACAATGCCCAGGTTTATAGCTAGGAAGAGGAGACTATTCAGCAGCCTTGATCCTATCGCTGTTTCGCAAGGCTGAGGAGAGAGAGGTCAAAGGGAACACTACGACATTAGAACAGTGGCTCTCAACCTTTCCAGACTACTGTACCCCTTTCAGGAGTCTGATTTGTCTTGCATCCCCCCAAGTTTCACCTCACTTAAAAACTACACGCTTACAAAATCAGACATAAGAATACAAAAGTGTCACAGCCCACTGTTACTGAAAAATTGCCTACTTTCTCATTTTTACCATATCATTATAAAATAAACCAATTGGAATATAAGTATTGTACTTACATTTCAGTGTGTAGTATATAGAGCAGTATAAACAAGCCATTGTCTGTATGAAATTTTAGTTTGTACTGACTTTGCTAGTGCTTTTCATGTAGCCTGTTGTAAAACTAGGCAAATTTCTAGATGAGTTGATGTACCCCCGGAAGATTTCTGTGTACCCCCAGTGGTACACATACCCCTGGTTGAGAACCACTGCATTAGAGGGCCCTGGCCCTCGAAAAGGATGGGGGTTGAGTGAGTGGCCAGGTGGCTGTCCAGGGTATCAGTGAAAGCTGACAGGTTGGCGAGGAAAAAAAAAGACCAGGAAAGCCTACTGTGATCAGGACAGTCTGTTTCTCTCAGCAAGAGATGAGTTGTTAGCTGGGCTGAGGGGGAATAACAAAAGCTGGCAAGGAAAGATTAAGATGTACCAGATCCAGACGTATAGGACTTTAATTGGTTTTATCCTTTGCTTGATGGGTTTTGTACTTTTGGGGAAATGCATAAATAATGCCAATTAATCCCAAGTATCCATGTAAATTGATGGGGTATAAATTATGTTATCACTCAAGAAAGAGATATTGGAGTCCTCATGGATAGTTCTCTGAAAACACCTACTCAGTGTGCAGAAGCAGTCAAAAAAAGCTATGTGTTAGAAGCCATAGGAAAGGGATAGATAATAAAACAGAAAATACCATAATGCCACTATATACATCCATGGTACGCCCACATTCTGAATACTGTGTGCAATTCTGGTCACCCCATCTCAAAGAAGATATAGGGCAATAAAAATGATGAGGGATATGAACTGCTTCCATAAGAGGGGAGATTAAAAAAAGACTGGGACTGTTCAGTTTAGACAAGAGATGACTAAGGAAGGATATAATAATAGTCTATAAAATCACAAATGGTCTGGAGAAAGTGAATTAGGGAAGTGTTGTTCACTCCTTCACATAATTCCGTCATATAGGAGTCACGTGATGAAATGAATAAGCAGCAGGTTTAAAACAAACAAAAGGAACAACTTCGTCATGCAACGCACAATCAACCCATTGAACTTGTTGCCATGGGATGTTGTAAAGGTCAAAAGGATAATTGGATTCCAAAAGAATTAGATAAGTTCATGGAGGACAGGTCCATCCATGGATGTTAGCTGATGGTCAGGGACACAACCCCATGCTCTACATGTCCCTAAACCTCCAACTGACAGAAGCTGGGACTTGATGACAGGGGATGGATCATTTGAAATTGCCCTGTTCTGGGTGTTCTTAAACGTCCAACCAGCCACTGTCAGAAGACAGGATACTGGGCTAAACAGACCACTGGTCTGATCCAGTACGGCCGTTCTTATGTTCTGAAGGCCCCATCTGAGTCATTTTAATCTACTCTCTGGTCACAGGTTCCAGCAGTGAAAGGACTGAGAGGTGCCAAACTCAGCTGGGCCTGTCACATTAACACAGTTGAGAAACAGCCCTAGAGACCCATCTAAGAGTGGTTGGACCACAAGGTTCCATGCAGGGTGAGGTGTATGAAGCCAGGCTTGTCACGTAAGAAGTGCACTGGAGAGTGATTAAAGGGGATCTAAGGCACAGTTCACCCTGTAACTGTGAGAGGTGCATTGAACGACTGCACCTTAAGCCATGTTTAGGTCTGATTTACATCAGTCACTCAGATCTCAGTGCAATTAAAATGAAGAGAGTGATTTTCATGTGGCTTTCTTGCTTAACTAATGATCAAAGATGTGCTCTCAAATCAAAATCCTGGAGTTGAGCAGCTCCAGATGTTGGCTCTGTATCCCTAGTTTTGCAGCTACCTCTAGAATGGTCAAACGCCCTGATCTGAACACACTCAGAGTTTGGAAAAGTTTGATTCTGGATCTGAGTTTTGCAGCCTTGGTCTATTTCTACTCCAAACATCCCTGATTTCCATCTTGGGATGTAAAAAGGACTCTGAATGTGTGAACAAGGAAAACAGGAAGGGGAACAGAACTGGCCAAAATTATCTCATCTCCCCTCCAGTGTCCCTTGAAACTGAGGGAATGAATGGGTGCATACAGTAAAGCAGCAGCCACAGATGACTTTTGTGGGCGGGAATTAACTTTTAAACTATTTAAAACTATTTCTCCTTAAAGCTGATATATTTAGTTGTTTTCTCCTATTACCATTTAGGGCACGATTATGCCCTTTCTGTGGGGTTTCTGTGTGGGTACACTACCGGCAGGAGTCGGAGAGAGTGCAGGGGAATACCTTCCTGTCAGGAGGTAATGATAATTTGGACAGCTGGACTGGGGAGTGCTAGGGGAAGGGCGCTGGCCAGCACTACTGACAATGCTTGATATTCCAGAAGTTCATCTTTGTGGGACAGGGGCAGGACCCCACCCTTGTGCTTCCTGGCAAGTGTGGGGACAGTGCTGGCTGTATCTTTTTCAGTGGTGTAACAGGACCTTTTGTTCACTGTGCTCCGATCAGCGCCTCTGGATAGACTGTCTCTTATGAAGACACTTATGCCTCCAGGCAACTCCATTTAGTATCATAGAATCACAGGATGAGAAGTAATTCTTCCGCTTTATTTGCGCTAATTAGGCCTCAACTTAAGTATTGTGACCAGTTCTTGGCGCCACATTTCAGGAAAGATGTGGAAAAACTGGAGAAAATCCAGAGGAGAGCAACAAAAATGATTAGAAGTCTAGAAAACATGACTTATGAGAGAACATTGAAAAAACTTTGTTTAGTCTGGAGAAGAAAAGACTGCGGGGGGGACATATCAGTTTTCAAGTACATAGAAGGTTGTTACAGGGAGGAGGGTGAAAAATTGCTCTCCTTAATCTCTTAGGATAGGACAAGAAGCAATGAGCTTAAAATGCAGCAAGGGTGATATAGGTTGGACATTAGGAAAAACTTCCTGTCAGGGTAGTTAAGCACTGGAGTAAATTGCTTGGGGAAGTTGTGGAATCTCTGTCATTGGAGATTTTTAAGATCAGGTTGGACAAACACCTGTCAGGGATGGGTCTACAGAATACTTAGTCCTGCCATGAGTGGAGGGGACTAGACTAGAAGACCTCTTGAGGTCCCATTAGAGCACCTCTTCCTCACCCTACCTTAGCTCTGCCATGTACAGGCATATTGTTGAGCCTTAGCCTTACACTAGAAATGCTACAACGGCACAGTTTCAGCACTGCAGTTGCATCACTGTAGTAAGGGGTTCTTCCATCACTGGAGTAAAACCATCTCTCCGAGAGGCGGTAGCTAGGTCAATGTAAGAATTCTTCTGGCGACCGAACAGTGTCTATACCGGGGCTTGGATTGCTTAACTAGATCGCACATAATGTGAAATTTTTCACAGCCCTGAGCAACTATAGTTAACCCGACATAACTTGCTAGCATAGACCAGCTTTCAGTGCTTAGCAATATTGGATGTATTGCATTAAACATGCCAAAAAAAGAGAGAATTCCTAAAACAAATTGTAACTTGCATTTCAGTACTGGGCCTCATTGATCTTAGCCTGGAGAGACAGCATGCTTTTGAGTGTTTAAATTGCTCTGCAAAACTTCTCCAATGTGTTGGTCACAGACTTTTTTACCAATATGTATGAATATCATTTCTTTTCCTTGAAACTCCAGCATGTCACGGAAGTCACCAAGTGGGTCAAATCTTGTTCCACAGTCCTAGTACTGTGGGGTTTGGTTGGGTTTTTTTGGGTGGGGGTGGGGGTTAGAATTATCTGCCTGTTGGTAGTTAAACCTATAAGACTGGAAATTTGCTGGAAGGTTCTTCCCTTGGGACATCTAAAATTGGACCATACAGATCATCACAGTACATTGACAGGCATAATTATATGTTGAAATTATATGACACTTCATGTGTCTCTTTGAGCTCAGATTTGTGCTTTCCCGTTGCCCATGTGGGAGTTCTTTCAGGCATCCACGTGGGTTGTATCGGTAGAGTGTGCTGAGATGGTTCTGGTGCCTATTTCCCATAAATCCAGGCATAGCTTGTGCACTGGGCAATCTTGCAAGCTGTCCCAATAGTTATTTTTCTGAAGAGATTTAATGTCTGGTTTTTGGGTTTTTTTTTAAATGGCCATTTGACTTAATTGTCACTCGTATCTCTTCATAAACCCATAATGTAGGCAAGGTTAAGGACATTAGATAGGAAGGCTGGTCTCACAGCTAAGGCACTGAACTAGGACTTGGGAGACTGGGTTCAGTTCCCTTCTCTGCCATGGATTTCTTGTGTTACCTTGGTCAGGTCACCTAATCTCTCTGTGACTCATTTCTCTACCTGTAAAACAGGCATAATAATGCTTCCTTTCCCCCACCTTTTATCTATCCTTGAGGCCTCTGGACATTACCATAACACATGTAACTATAGGTTAGAATCAGGTTCCGTAGGCTTGATACTTTAAAGATAAAACATTGCCTTATTTACTGAGTCATTTTGAAAGTTCCGCATACTTTTACCGTGCTCAAGTTCAATTTTAATGATGTCATAGTTAAAATACACCTAAAAATGAAGTGTATTGAAGTATTTAGAAACCCCTATAGTTTGACAAAACTTAACTCTCGATGCTATATGATGGAAACCAAATCATTTTGCTTACCTGGAATCTAGGAATATAAGTTTTAAGTCCAGACTTGCTCTGAACATGAACATGTTACTGTGAAGCTTGATCTCAGTGATTGCACTGGGAGGTAAAGATTGACCCACAGCCACCAGTCCTACAATTTGGTAACAGGAATCATACAAGGACATGTCCAGCATATACTGACGTATCTTCAAATAGCCACTGCAGTGGATCACCTGGCATGGAAAGAAAGCACAGTAAATATTTGAAGGTAAAGGAAGAGGTCTTACAGGTCAAGACAGCATCTTGAGAGCATCTATTTCTCAGCCTCTGCTGCACCTATTTCAATGGTGATATAAACAATTTCTCTTAACACCATTTGTCTGTCTGCATAGTTTAAGGCTGCTAAGTGTCTTATTTGTAAGTAGAGATGCAGTCATGCTGTGAACCTGTGTTACTGTCACCAGCACATAGTAATCTGGTGTTAAAATGCAAGGGCCCTGGTGCCATATGGACTGCTCTCCAGTTAATGCTTTAAATTTAGGTTATAAAATATACATTTAATATAGATACAATAAGATAGTTATTGTGCATTAACCAAATAAACTGAAATTTGCCGTTGATGGTGACTTAATCATGCAACAGACATACATATTCCAAGCAATACTTTAACAGCCAGTTTGATGTATCAAAACTACTCCTATTGAATTTGTTCTTCATTATGATGAAAACAGATACACTTTAAGAGACTTATGAATGTAGCCCTAATTATAAATGATTAAATATCTATTTAGACACATTAAAAGCGTTGCTTCTTTCCAATCAGGATTAGATGATCCCTGTGGACAAATTAACAATGCCAATGTCGAAGGCTCAAATTCTAGTTGGACATACATGTACATAATTCCAGTTGCCATCCATGAGAGTTGCATGTGCATATCTGATGCTAAAATTTAGATACTTGACTGTAAGAAGGAATAAATAATGATTTGGGGCAACAAAGGTAAATGCAAAATGCTCTTAGAAACTCTTCTGAGGAACATAAATATTCTTAGTTTGTAACAGCTACTATTTGGCTATGCACTCTCTTGCAAGGCTCAGTCCAAATATCATGTGGGAAACTCCACAAGTATCAAAACCACATTCTATATATCCCTCAGTTTATTTGTATATTTCCTTTGTTTTGACTTGTACATTCTTCCAGTAAAAAGGAGCGTGTGTCCACTGCCTTAAGCAATTCTTGGCAATCCATTATCTATATTTCTAAAAATAGATTCCTCTTAAAGCTCCCCATTCAATCATTAATTTATATGATAGTCAATAATAACCCAGTGATAATGTACTTAAAATCTCCCATCAGAGCCTCCTCATTCCCTCACAATTAGGCATATTTGGTTTCCCTTGCACTTAGGCTATTCAGGTGGTACCTTCTGAAGTGCTCAGCATTGGTCTAATCTTTAAGTCATTGACTGATGAGAGCAGAGTTAAGGCAATGCTGAGCGCTCTAGAAAATCACATTTTTAAACAATATACACGGTAACCAGGCAATAGGACTTCAAGGAGGAAAAATGGCACATGACTCCACTTCCTGATAAATTGTAATCTAAGAAGAAAAACAGAGGGATGCCACCACCTACTCAGCTTTTTAAAAAATTGCTTCAATATAAATTATGGGTTAGAACAATGTACACTGCAGGACAGTTGACCAGCCAGAACTACACTTTCAGGAATAACTGTTCAACTTTAAAAGGGGAGGTAAATGTCTGCACCTTGGAAGAATTCTAAAACAACAGCAGGTCACTCTGAGGTGTTCTTTCTCTTGCTATTGAATAAGTCATTTATTTTCAGTAGAACTGTGTGTAAGGTGCCTTTCTCAGCTGCTGCTTAGGTAGTAGAAATATGTTGTTTAGTTTATGGGAGAATAAATGCACAAAGTAAAGCTGAAAATACATGCTTGAATGGCAGGTGCTCATGTAGGATTACAGTATTTACCATCACCCATGTTCAAGTGCAGTAACTATTAAAACAATGTATGCTAAGAGGTTGATAAATAAACCTGAGACTGTGGTAGACATCAATCCTGAACTGAGATATACAGGCACATGGAGCCATATTCTGATACCCTTACTCATCCTGAACAGCACAGGGAATAATCTCATTCAAATCAATGGGACTACCTGTGGAGTTAGGTACTAGTCAGCATGAGCATGGGTATCAAAATCTGGCCCATAGTTTCAGGGAGTACTGTTGCATTAATAAGAAAATCTGCACCCAGTGGTGGCATTCTGACTCTTTTCAGTAGCAGACTTTGTTTTACAGCTATCCATATCATAAAACCTGTTACTCTTTGAACATGGAAAGGCTTCAGCATGTTACCTTATAGCCGCTACATGTCAAGCCTGCATTCCTCTTAGCCAAGACACACTTCATCCGGAGAAAAAACGATCTCTCTATTTCGTACTCTGAAAACATAAGCCATAGTATTTTAATTAATATAGGTTTCAAAAATCACCCGTAATGTTTACTTTGACCATTTAACATAAGTATTTGCAGGGTATTTCAGCCATTTTATATTAACCTTTCGATTGTCATTATTATTTTTAGGGAAAGAGGGCAATAGGAAGATGGCCATGACACATCTTTGTCCCCATTCATGGTCAGCTGTCTCTGCCAAGATCGCTGATAGTTGTGATTTATTTTAAAGGTTACAAGAGTTGGGGGCTGTGACATTTTGGAGTTCACTCAAGCCAGTCAGGGGTTCAGTCAACGCCTGCTTTGTAATCCTGTGTGTCTTGTGACTGCACAGCTCAATTTGATCTCTGTGATGGGTCCTGGTCAGGCAAGCCAGTAAAAATCTGGAAAGACGACAGTGGATGAGAGAGAAACTGTCTTGAACAAAAAGAGTGTATCTTGCCAGATTAAGTTTTAGACTTCTAGATGAATGTGTTCACTTTTATTTGCTTGCAACCATCTCTACCTTTATTCCTTTTACTTGGCATCACTTAATCCATCCTCTTTTGTTAATAAATGTGTTTTGCTGTCATCATAAATCATCAGTGCGGGTATCGTTCAGTAAAGTGTATGACTGTGTTAAGATGGCAGGTTGGAACGTTCTACTGTCTCTGTAGAGGCAGCGAATCTAATGCTTTCTCTGAGAGGGTCTAATGAGAGGAACCGGATCCTGAAGAAGGATGATTTTGGGGTGAATTCAGGCTTGGAAAGGTACTAAGGTCAGCTTGCAAGGAGTATCCAAGCTGGGCAAACCCAAGGTGAGGCTTGTGGCCTGCTGGCAGGCTGCTGACGTGAGAGCTCTGAACGAAAGCTGCACAGTCACAAGACACCCAGGGCTACAAGGCAGACAATGACTGAACCCTTTACTGTCCTGGGTGAACCCCAGAATGTCAGAGGCATTGGGCCTCCAAACTTTAAATGAAAGGCCTTTCCCTTGAGCAGTGACATCTTAGCCTCTGCTGGCCTCAAGGGCAGAGTTTACAGATTCAGTCTCTCATATGGTAGGAACTGAAGACAACAGGTGAACCATAGATCAATATCTTGGAAGCAGTAAAAGAATAGAAAACTTATCGAAAAGTTCATGTTGTTGTAATCTCACTGTTCATTGCCAGTCATCGGGCCAAAACTTGCAAGCCTAGACACTTTATAAAGTTGCTACCTATTCAGGGCACTAACAAGCAGACTCCTCTTAAGAGAAGTTTTTAAGGAAAATGTTTTTAATGGAAAAGTCACTGATGTTTTGTTAATTAAGCCCTGCTAAGGTACATAAATATCGTTAAAAAATTTAAAATCCTCACGTAGCAATTTTTTTTTTTTTGAGAAATACCTATGGCAGTTCTAATATATCCAAAGGTAGTCAATAGTTCTAACCTTTTGCTCCCCAGGGGGCCATGTGGAACTGGGTACCACTGAGCCCTCTCACCCATCAGCCTGGGCTCCCTCTCACACTGTGCTGCTGTAACAAGCTGCAAAGCCCTCCAGCCTGCACTTTCACCAGCATTCACACGGGTAGAGACTCACCCAGCTGCAGTTATATGCAGGCTCTCTAACCACCAGTTTCCCAGCCTAGGACCCTATAGCAGTACTGTCCTGCTCTGGTCAAATCTGGCCAGTATTTGGGTTTAATACCCAATCCACCTCTCCCTCAATGTGAAGAGAACAATAGTAACCAAGCAGAGATTTTCCCCAAGCGCTCCAGTCAAAGCTCACTGGTTTGGATTAAAACATAAAATAAGTTTATTATCTACTAAGGTTCAGATTTTAAGTGATTTTTAGTGATAGCAAACAGATCAAAGCAGATTACCTAGCAAATAAACAAAAAAACACAAACTAAGCTTAATATACTAAATAGATTGGATATGAATTAGCAGTTTCTCTCCCTAAGAAATGATACAAGCAGGCTGCAGATTCTTAAGGGGCAAGCTGCACTTGCTTTACAACTTGGAATCCCCAGGTGTTTCATTCACAGGTTAGAAATCCCTTTAGCCTGGGTCCAGCACTTTCCTCAGTTCAGTCTTTGCTCCTCAGGTGTTTCCAGGAGTCTTTTTGTGTGGGGAGTGAAGAACCCCAGATGATGTCACTCCCTGCCTTATATAGCTGAAACATATGACGGGAACCCTTTGTTTCAAAATTCGGTTCCCAGTCCGGTTTGTGGGAAAATACTGACATCCCAAGATGGAGTCCAGAATCATGTGGCCTGGTCACATGTCCTTGTAGAGTCACAGTAGCCATTACTTACAGGCTGTTTGGACTGTTCTCAGGAAGGCTCACCAGGTGGGGGATAAGCTTCTCCTAAGGCCTATTGTTTTTCCTGATGGCCCATTATCCTTAATAGACCCTTCCCCACCCACTATCTCGACTGAAAGCGTCTTGTGTAGTGGGCGTTACCCAGGTGTAACTACATTTGAAGTACAGATGCATAGTCATTTATAACTTCAAATACAAAAATGATACATAAAAAGAAAAGGAGGACTTGTGGCACCTCAGAGACTAACCAATTTATTTGAGCGTAAGCTTTCGTGAGCTACAGCTCACTTCATCGGTTGCATACTGTGGGGTGAGCTACAGCTCACTTCATCGGATGCGTACTGTGGAAATTCCACAGTATGCATCCGATGAAGTGAGCTGTAGCTCACGAAAGCTCATGTTCAAATAAATTGGTTAGTCTCTAAGGTGCCACAAGTACTCCTTTTCTTTTTGCGAATACAGACTAACACGGCTGTTACTCTGAAACCTGTCAAAAATGATACATGCATACAAATAAGATAATCATATTCAGAAAATCATAATCTTTCCAATGACACTTCACATGACTTATCTTGCATAAGATACATCATAATTATCCTATAATCGTATCATAATAGTATCACTACGAAGAATATGGGGTGCAGTGTCACAACTACCATTTTGGCAGGAAGCGACAGAAGCAGCAGAGGAATCTCACTCTACTTCAATGAATGGGCACTTTGAAAGGTGTTTTCAGGTAAGTTTCAACACATTGATTTCTTCCCAGCCTTGATCCAAAGCCCACTGAAGTCAACTGGAGTCTTTCCATTGACTTCAGTGGGCTTTGGATTAGCCCCTAGTATATTGTTCTAACAACCTGTCTTAATTTGACTTTACTGCAAATTTTGTGCTGTGTATTTTTATGCATCTGTCACCCAGTTAACAGCTGCAGTTGCTTTAGTCTCAGATGCTACATAGAAACTATTAACACTCTGCATTGTACTCTATTTAAAAATCCCAGTAAACATCTGCAGAAAAAGGAAGCACTTTTCATGTTAGAGCTATGCTTAAAGGAAAAAAGGCAACAGACGTTGCATCTCACCTAGTATCAACCTTCCAAATCAACTGCTTTTCCTGATCGTTGAACTGAAGGCCCAAGAATTTCCTTACAACTTACTGTCACTTCATGCCAAAATGCCACCCTCTGTATTATTTCAGAATTCTGGTTTTACTTTTAATGTTCAATAAAATATTTTTAGAAGGCCAATTTAGGATATTTTACAATAATATTAAATGAGACTGGAATTCCAGCAAAACATTGGAATTATCCATTTATCTTACTAATGCAAATTAGTTTATTGTGGGAACAATAGGCACTTTAATGAACTGGCATATCTACTATCAAGTTTAAATACTGATATACATAAATAGGTGGGTGGAAGCTATACAGTATGCTTCTCTATGATGGAAGAATGGTCACAGGGTTAAGGCATGGGATTTGGGTGGGTCTGAGTTCAGTTCATGGCTTTGGTACTGGCTCCCTGCGTGAGCTTGAGCAAGTCACCAACTCTGCCTCAGTTCCTTGTTTGTAAAATAAGGACAATTATTTTCCTCCCTCATAGGGATGTGAGGGATAACTTCAGAACCACTAATGAACAGATGGTGATGGGGGGGCCATATAAACACCCAGCTGGATGATGAACACCAATTTTTATGACAAGTTCTTTTCTAAAGATCATTTGTGGAAGTGGAAGCAGGGTCTTAAGCAACAGAGGCAATACATTTTAACAGAAATATTTCTGTAGCACTAACTTAACTCTATCGAGAATATGTTTTGTGTACACAGTAGTTCCAATACATAGCCTGGTCTTCATGAGTCTGTAACAAGAGGGCGGTGGCAAACTAGTAAGGTGGCAGTTTAACAATTTCTCCTTCGTCAATATTAAAAATAAAAAGTTCTCAGTCTCTCAGGTTTCATGATGAGGGATGATTCTCTCCAGGGAAATTCTGCCAAGTTTTTATCTTCTTCCCTGTAGAACTTTGACTTGATGGGTCAGCTTTTCTAATACTTGTATTTCCCATACTTTCTGGGACGAGTCAATTGATTTAGAGGAGTCACATCTCTTCCACCACCTTACAACTATGATTCTTGCTGCAACTATCAAATGGGTAATCGTTTCTTTGTGTCTGTTATACAGCACAGAACTTTTGGGGAAAATTCACAAAAACACCTGTCATCTCCTTAAAGGAGTTTCCAACCTCTTTTTCAAAGTGTCTGAATTTTTGGACAGATCCACCACATGTGAAGAAACCAGCCCACTTCATAACGCTCATTTCAGCATTTGCCCATACCTGTACCATAGATGTGTTTAACAGGCATTAGGTACCACTGATAGAGGACTTTAACATAGTCTTCTTTTATGAATGTGTATATTGAGGTATAGGGACTGCTGTTCCAAATACTCTCCCAATCCTCATCCTTAATTTCCTTGCACAAATCTGCATTCCACCTCTTCATGAAAAGTGTGTTTCCTCTAAGCAAAAACTGAAAATAATTTTATATAGGGTGGAAAGTAGATCCTTGTGTTTCATAATAGTGACAAGTAGTTTTTCACTGTTAATTTTCTGCTCAGGTTTACCTTTAAGATGGTGGTTTGAAAAATGTTGCAATTGCAGATATTGGTACAATAGAACTTCAGTATTTCTTGCAAGTTGATTTTTCTTCTTCAAATTATCTGAATGTAACGTCTCTGAGTAGTTGCCTAACTCTTGTAATACAAATATGATGCCAGGTTTTAAAGTCTCCCAGAGTTTTACTAGGGTTGAATTTGGTGTTATGTACTATGGACATTAGAGGTGATCGGTCTGATCTTAATTTTTGTTATCCCATTCCTCTATTGTTGCTCTCAGAAAAGGGTGGTTATAGATTAGAGCTGTCGATTAATCAGTTAATTTTTTTTAGTTAATCGCATGAGTTAATTGTGATTAAACAATAGAATACCAATTGAAATGTATTAAATATTTGGGATGTTTTTCTACATTTTCAAATATATTGATTTCTATTACAACACAGATTACGAAGTGTACAGTGCTCGCTTTATATTTTTTATTACAAATATTTGCACTGTAAAAATGATAAACAGAAGTAGTATTTTTCTATTCACCTCATACAAGTTCTGTAGTGAAATCTCTTTATCGTGAAAGTGTAACTTACAAAAGTGTACATTTTTTGTTACATAACTGCACTCAAAAACAAAACAATGTAAAACTTTAGAGCCCACAAATCCACTCACTCCTACTTCTTATTCAGTCAATCCCTAAGACAAACAAGTTTGTTGATGCCTGCTTCTTATTTACAGTATCACCTGAAACTGAGAACAGGCATTCGCTTGGCACTTTTGTAGCCAGCATTGCAAGGCATTTATGTGCCAGATATGCTAAATATTCGCATGCCCCTTCATGCTTCAGCCACCATTCCAGAGGACATGCTTCCATGCTGATGATGCTCATTACAAAAATAATGTGTTAATTAAATTTGTGTCTGAACTCCTTCAGGGAGAACTGTATATCTCCTGCTCTGTTTTACCAGCATTCTGCCATGTATTTCAAGTTATAGCTGTCTCTGATGACCCAGCATGTTGTTCATTTTAAGAACACTTTCACTGCAGATTTGACAAAATGCAAAGAAGGTACCAATGTGAGATTTCTAAAAATAGCTACAGCACTCCACCCAAGGTTTAAGAATCCGAAGTGCCATCCAAAATCTGGGAGGAATGAGGTATGGAGCATGCTTTTGGAAGTCTTAAAAGAGCAACACTTTGATGTGGAAACTACAGAACTCAAACCACCAAAAAAGAAAACCAACCTTCTGCTGGTGGCATCTGACTCTGAAGTTGAAAATGAACGTGCATCGGTCCATACCACTATGGATCGTTATCGAGCAGAACCCATCATCAACATGGATGCATGTCCTCTGCAATGGTGGTTTAAGCATGAAGGGATATGAATCTATAATGCATCTGGCACATAAATCTCTTACAACCCTGGCTACAATTGTGCCCATCCGAACGCCTGTTCTCACTTTCAGGTGACATTGTAAACAAGAAGCGGGCAGTGTTATCTCCTGCAAATTGTAAACAAACTTTTTGTCTGAGCGATTGGCTGAACAAGAAGTAGGACTGAGTGGACTTGTAGACTCTAAAATTTTACATTGTTTTATTTTTGAATGCGGTTATTTTTTGTACATAATTCTATATTTGTAAGTTCAACATTCATGATAAAGTTATTGCACTGCAGTACTTGTATTAGGTGAAATGAGAAATACTATTTCTTTGTTTTTTACAGTGCAAATATTTTAATCAAAAATAAATATAAAGTGAGCACTGCACACTTTGTATTCTGTGTTGTAACTGAAATCAATATATTTCAAAATGTAGGAAACATCCAAAATATTTAAATATTCTATTATTGTTTAACAGCACAATTAATTGCACAATTAATCGTGATTAATTTTTTTAATCACTTGACAGCCCTATTATAGACACATTATTTTTGGTCTACAGATTGTCTTAGTTCAAGGAACTGTGTGGTGTTTGATGGTAGGACACTGAGCCTGTTCTATATAGTTCTCGCTCTCTCTCCTGGGTTATCCAATACAGTAAATTTCTGCTTTGGTTTGCTGGATGATAATATTTTAATTTTGGGTAGCATTAGTCCTCCTTCTTGCCAAGGTCTTTGTAGGGTAGCCTGTTTGTTTGACTCTTGGCTCCTTGTGTCCTCAAATGAATTTGTTCATCAGGGTTGCCAATCATCAAGATGTTCCCTGGGATGATTATTGATAGTGTAGGGAAGACAAAATTGATCTGAGGTAAGAATCATTTTTACTGAAATAATTTTCCATAGACGTGAGACTTTGTACTTTGACCAGTTTTCTACATCTGTTCTAACTTAATCAGAGGAGTGTAATTAATATTATAGAGAACCTACCTTTTTTGATATATATATTCCCAGGTTATTTTAATGAGGTAGTCACCCATTTATATTTATCATTTATGGTTTTTACAAGTTGGGATACCTACCAAAGTCCCAAATTTCAGACTTATTGTAGTTTATTTTTAAACCTGAAACTTTACTAAATTTCAGGTTTTCCTCTTGCAATTCAAGGAGCCTTTTCTGTTTCACCCATATTTCTTCACACTGCCACATTATCCTGTGCATGTGTCTGCTATAATGAACTCTGTACTGTGTGCTTGAATGATTCCAGCTACTCATTAAATACCATATATATGAGAAATCACAAAGAAGTTAATGTAAAACCCACCATAAAGCCAAATAATTATTTGAACACCAGCCTTGCAACAAGAGGGCCAGGTCCTAAACCTAGCAACACCTTATGAAGAAAACTCTAGAGAGAATATATTGCCGCTGGAATTTTTTAAATTTAATTTAATTAATTATATTTTAGTTTCCACAAAGTGCGTCATTTCAGTTATCCCCCTTCCTTCTTTAGCTAGTACATTAGACAATATGTCTGACTTTGAGCACCATTTAAAAATAAAATGGTCTGTTTATAATTTGGTGATTTGTTGTTTTTGTTGTTAACTGTTGCAAACAGGATAAATGTCATGGTGCAGTAAATGAAGTGCATCTGGCTATTTTGGATACTGAATTTATGCATTTGTTCACTCATATTGCACATGAGTGCTCCAAGCATTTCTGTGAAATTATGGTTAGCTTTATGCAACCCTAATTATCCTTGAGGGTGAAAGTATGAAATCCATCTTCATTGCTCTAACTCATCTTTCATCTCTTCTGAAAGAAGGCAGCTACTAAAATATGAGTATTTATATTCTTCTTGTAGTATGAGCTTACAAAAGATCACGTTTCTTTCATGATTCCCTCTCTCATGCATTATTTTCCACAGGGTAAAGGCTACTACTTTATATCTCTGGCCCATAAGTCAAAAGTTCTGCTGGGATGGGCGTTGCAAGAAGGCAGAGGTGGTGGCAGCAGAAGATCGGGGTCACTGGGAGCGTGGGTGGTGATGAGACGGCTCAGGTTGGCAGGTGCCATGAGGGCAGGGGCGGAAGGATGACCAATGTTGCTTGCGGGTCAGAGCTGGCATATAGATACCCAGCGACTGGAGGGGTGGCCTGGAAGTCCTTGTGGGCATGGAAGGTCTCATTGGTTTTATCACTGAAAAGCTTATGGTTGTCAAAGGGGAGGTCCTCAAGCGTAGTTTGAAGCTCCTTTAGGAACCCAGTGGACTACACCCAAGAGTCGCATCAGAGCAATATCGCAGAAGCCAGGCACCAGGATGCGGTGTTAGCACCATCGACCTTGGAAGGCCACCTTGGCAACCAGCTTGCTCTCATCCAGGAGACTTTGAAAGTCCTGCTGCTTTACCGAGGGAAGAAAGGCTTGGAAGTCTACCAACTTAGTGTATGCCAGGAAGTCATACATAGCCAGGTTGGCCTGTTAACTGGTGATGAGGAACTGGAGACCCACAGTGTGCCCAAGAAGGTTGAGTTTCTTCACCGCCCATTCTTGGGGGGTGGATTTGAAATGATGTTGGCAGGCATGCTCTGTAGCTGCATGGGCCACAAAGGAGTTAGGTGGCAGGTGTATGAACAGAAAGTCCGTTCCCTTGAATGGCACAAAGTACTGTTGTTCCACCCACTTAGGGGTGGGCGAGCAGGAGGCCAGCATGTGCCTAAGCCTATGTGGGTTGGAGGATGGCATAGTGTATGGGCAAGGCAATACAGGAAGGTCCAGGGGGTTGCAGGATGTCCTGGAACTGGTTCTGGGGACCCCAGATATCCTCCACAGACAGACAGAGGGCTGCCGTCATGCGATGAAGCAGGGTCTGGTACTACACATGGTCATCGGCCGGGGGAGGAAGAGAGGAGGGAGGGATAAGCGCATCATCGGCGACGAAACCAGAGGTGCCAGTGATGCTGGGAGCATCATGAGGGTCCCTGTAGGCAGAGGAAGGAATAATGTAGGTCGGGGATAGATGGTGATGCAGGCACAGTGGGAGGCCACAGTGACAGTATGGGTCCCAAGCAGGCCAGTAAGACCAAGCATAGGGGTCACCAAACATCAGTGCTCCCCCTGGATAAAGGAAACACGGATAGGCAAATGGGCCATAGGCCGGTGGATAACGCTGGCTGCTGGGGTCCGGGTGGGTCAGGGTCTGAAGACCAGTCCAAGTCCAAAGATGGGTCAGGCAAAGGCAGGGCCGTTGGAACCAGCAGCACAGGATGGGACAACGCCAGGTAGTCCAGGAGCAGGAGAGGTTCTGTGGCAGGGGATGGAGGCTTGAGAGAAGCCGGAGGGTCCAAGCTCAGAGGAGAGCCAGCAAACGGCAGCATCAGCTCAGGCATCGCATCAAAGGGGACAGGCATTCTGGAGTGCACGTGGCTGAACAGGAAAGTCCAGACAGTCCTGGTGGTGTGGACGGTGCTGGAGGTGACAGCGGTGGGCCAGTCACTGGGGCAGAAGGCAATGCCGGCAGAGTGTGGTGCTTGGACATCCAGTCCACATGAGAGCTCTTTGGAGCAGAAGCATCCGGATCAACATGCAACTTCTCACCCAATCTGCATGCTCGGGAAGGCTATGCTATATTTACAGGTGGTCCCCATTGGGGACCTACACTTGCGTCCATGCCAGTGTTTCTTGTGTGCCCAATGGGATTTGGGCGGATGAGACAGTGGTGCTGGGCAGGAAGGTCCCAGGGAAGTGCTCACTGCTGGTGTTGGTCAGTGCTCTGACAGATCTGCTGCTGCCGGATCCGATTGCGCACATGAGCGTGTAGTCGCCTCCACGAGGAACCTGCCCAGGCGAAGCTCTCTAGTTTCCCAGATACGGGACGGGAAGGAGTGGCAGGTGCTCATCGTTCATGGAGGAGGAGTGGAAGCAAGAAGCACAGTATTTAAACCTGGCTTGCTGTGAAGTGCCGCAAAGGGGTGGAGAGCTAACTGACTGGCCATCTATGCGACGGACAACTATATACAACTAGAGAAAACAACTATATACAAAAGAAAAAAATGTAGAATAGTTCTCTTAGCAAGCTAAGAGCACCGAGGAACGGGGGTTCTGATTCTGGCCATTCAGTAGTAAGAGGGAACTGGAGCGGCGTCGACCCACACAGCCTCTTAAAGCCTCAGATACACCACGCAGTCGACGCACATGCAGGTCAACGGACACTACTATGAACAGTTCCTGTGCATGCACACCCATGTTTGGAATCCACGTAGGGACCACACATCTCAAAGATGAATTGAAAAATACAGATATGTATGTTCACATTTGATAGCTTTATTTACAACCTGTAGAATATTTTTGCTGATTTGGCAGATTAAACTAGTTTTCACTGGCTAATGTTTTGAGTATTAGATGTGGGACATATATTTTGACAAGTAAAGTTAAATAAGCAAGGCTGTAAGTTAGTAACTTTTAGATATTATGAATTTAAATGACTGCTGTATGGTACTACTCCTGGGAAACTACAAAAAGTAACTTTACATATTAAAACCTTGTAAATCTCTCCAAATTTATAATGGGGAGCTTTTTATTTGGACACGGGACCTGGACAACTTAGGCAAGCTTTAAAGAGAGGGAAGATGACTAAAACTGAATTTAGAGTCAAAAATAACTCTGGGACATAAACTGATAAAAGTAGCTTTAATTTCTAATTTAGGTAAAAAACACATTAGTGGAAATGTCCTTTACACCAGGGATTTATTTGAAGCTAAAGAAGACCAACAGCAGTTTATTTGAATAATAATCTATATGGCAAAATTGATTGATTGACTTTGAAAGTGAGGATTCCACCCAAACACAAAAATTCCCTTGACTTTAGTGGGGCCAGGATTTCACTCTATACTTCAATAATTGAGTCCATAAAGGCATTGAGAATACAAACGTAAATCAGCAATTTGATCTATTAAACAATAAATGCCACTCCATCAGTTTTAAAATGTGATTTAATTAAGTCAGATGCATATCCTGAAGCAGTGGTTCCCAAACTTTTCAGTCAGGCAACCTCCGAGCTCCATTTTGTGTGACCCACCCTTAGCTCTGGCCCTGCAACTCTAGTTCTGGCCTGTGGAGTGGGGGGCAGGTCAAGCCTACACTACACCAGTGGCTCCTGGGCCCCACTGTCCATTCCAGGCGTTGTGGCCTGACACACAGTGTTGCAGCACTATTGGTTTGGCCCAGTTGCCCTAAAGGGGAGAAGTGTATGTTTGCCTAGGCCAAGACACAATGATGGGTTAATCTGGCCCTGGACATGACAACCCAACTAGAAGCTTCTCATGAACACACTTGTGGTCGTGATCCACCATTTGGCAAACACTGTCCTAAGGCCTAGAGCAGGGGTTCCCAAACTTGGTTCGCGGCTTGTTCAGGGTAGGCCCCTGCTGGGCCACAAGGCGCTTTGTTTACCTGAACGGCAATGACTTCTTTCCCATTTTAATACATCTACAAAGTTTTGTTTATGTTGAAGGGGGATAAAAAAGAGGAAAGCTAAAAAGTAACTATGAACCATGGCCAGTGGGACCTCTGAGCTGCAGATGCTCAGGTAAACAAAGCGTCTCATGGCCCGCCAGAGGCTTACCCTGAACAAGCCGCAAACCAAGTTTGGGAACCCCTGGCTTAGAGTCATGCCTTTTGCAGGAAGGCATTTCCACCAAGATTCGTAAGCAACACAGGAGGGAAAAAATGCTTAGATTCCAAAGAAGATGTTGGCAACTGTTCATCTTAATTTCCACTAATACATTATAGATTATGAAAGAGAAAATATGCACATAGAAGCTGAACAAATTTGCAAATGATTGGTAAAAACTCCGTCTTTAGCACAACCTAGAATCCAGTGTATGATGCTAAAACATCTTCATGTGGAGTATAAAGTTGGTAAGGAGCTACACATAGCAGATGCCATTAGCAGAGCAATAAAGAGATCACCTACCACCTGAAAGTAGGTATGTAACTCACCCTGAGGCATGTGTCTATTATGGTGCTACTTATAAAATCAGCAGAATTCCACACTGAAACACAAAGAACTAGCTGTGTGTAAATTGAAATTAACATATTTTTTACAAGGATAGCCCAAAGAAAGAGCATGATTAGATCTCAACCTGAGGCTATTTTGGAAAAAAAGTATCAGTCCTCCAGGTTTAGAAAAAGGTAAGTAAGGAAAAGCAGATATCCTGTTTGGGACTGAGATAAGAGCTTCTATAATTAATGTGTCAGTGCAATATATGTTAATTGCTTCAGCCAAACACAAATAAAAAAGCCACAGTCATGAAATCCTAGCCCTAGCGTGACTGAGCCTAAGAGAGGATTTATCTGAATTTGACCATCTATTTCCTATTAATTTAGCACTACTCAAAATTGATAAGAGCTTTCACAACTAACAAGCTCACCAGATAAGTGATCACCCATACAAAGTTGTCAAGTGTAAGGTCGAGTCAAGCTCCCCCTGTTGGACACTCACCAGACTGCTGTGAAAAGATCCAACTGCTTAATCCCATGTGCTTTTAACTTGCTGAGTTTGGGCAAAGTGTAGGCACCGTTCCTGGCTTTAGGACTCTCTCTCGGCATACACTCCAAGTGTAAACCTCGGTGTCTGACAGTGGGACCTTGACAATCCAGTTGCCTAGAAACTGAAATTAGTGTCATCTCCCACCCTAAAGCCTTCCAAAATTCTGTCGGTGTGTCCTGTTTTGTTACTATTGTTTTGGTGGGGATTTCCCACTCTCTCCACTTACCCCTTCCTCCAGACAAGCTTCACTCAGCCTCCTTTCTACACCCATTGTTCAGTCCAGAGCACAGTCATTAAGGTTAATGACTCTCCATTGGAGCTGGTTTGGGATAGACATTCTATAGCTCTGTCAGTAAATGTGGGATTCAACATCCACACAGATGATACATTTTAATCATTTTCATAATACGAGCGTCACACCATCAACCACAATTCACACGTTGTATGAGCAGATTCCCCAAATTATCACAGCCGGGCATGGAATTCATGACCATGGATGCTGGTTTTCAAGAGCAGATTTTCAAGAATTTGTGAAGGCCTCCTCATCTGAACTCACAATCTCCTTGCCAAAATAGCCACAGAACACATTGCCTACAAGCTATTCAGAGAGAGAAAAATCTCGTAATGAAATCTAAATATGACGGATACACATCAGTCCCTGAAAGACCACCAAGAGGGTTAGTTCCCCCAGAACCTATGCAAATTGTCAAACAACCACCTCACTTCTGACAGAAGTTCAGTTACTCAAGCCCTGAGCAAGTACAAGATGTACAACTATAACTGGAGGAAAGAGAATGAAACAAACTGTACTTTGACATAAATACAACACCACTGTCCAGCCTGATAGCTGGGCAGATAGAATGGACAATTACAGCTGGTAGTCAGCTAGTGTTGTTACATCCACACAAATATTGAGAAAATGGACAGCCAGAGATACTTGAGAAATCCTTGAGCTACCCATCAATACATGGGGGGAAAATAGTGAGAGCTTGATTCCTTAAGGAACAGATGAGTGTACACAAGGACCTCTGTTCATTCTGGTGGAGTCACTACAGACAGAGTCACTGTCAAGGTGCAGAGATTTCACAGATTGGCATATAAGTAGAACTGCAACATAAGTAGCCTGGAGTGTGCCGTGTTATTAGTAGCCATGTCCTGAAAAAAACAATCCAATACTGACAGGACTGAAACTGATTAAGCAATTTTGAAAAATATGTCAAAATGTATTAAACGTGATGAATCTGAAACGTTCTGTTATTTTAAAGTTCAAAGTATTGTCATGGGAAAGTAAATTAGCTAAAAGGGATAAGGTAAACATAGGTATCACATTATTAGTATGGCAGGAGTTATGCTAATGAGATGTTGTAATACTAATAAGTGCAGGACGATGCTAATAGTTGTGTTAATTCTGTGAATATGCCCACTGTGGACTAGATATTTCCGGTCTGAGCTGTGTATTTCATCTTGTCAATACAGTGCTTTGCCTTCTCCCCTGAAACACCTGATTGCTTACTAAACTTTACCCTAAGCAGTATTGTGCTAGGTCAGGACACAGTACCCCACTATACCTTCAAGAAGTAGCTCTGGTGATTCAGTAGATGATTGAGCTGGTAATGAATCAGTGCCACAGTATGATATTAGGGGAAAAATCTGCTCCTGGAGATCTATCTTTTCAGTAAGACACCAAACCTAAGTCATGACTGCTTGTGGTTATTAAAGAACCTATTGCATTCTTCATAAAGGAAAGGGTATTCCCTCTCGTGTCATAGCCAAATTTAACAAATTGCATTGAGACATGTCCTCATACTTTCTATTGGCTAATGTATTCTTCTTCACTTCCTCTCCTAAAATACTGTATAATGCAGCTGTAATGTTCTACCTCAGAGGTGGCTACATAACAGAGGTGGATGAAATGATCCCTGTGTAAAGTTTGAATTGCAATTTAAAACTGCAAATGCTCCAAGATCCTTTAGGATGAATGGTATTAATAAATCTAGGAGTGCTGCTTATTACCTATGCTGCTACAAGCCAAAAAGCTGAGCTACAGTATCAGTTTGGTACCCATTCTGCATTTGTGTACACAAAGCTTTACCGGATAATATATAAGCTTGCCGTGTTGAATGCAGCTTTCTTTTTTAGCTTTTCAGCTGCAATTTGATCACATCTCCTGGAAGTACCTTGTAAGAGGTGAGGATGAAGAGGCTGGTGTGCTGTAAGCACTGCTGTCATCTCATCATGGTCAGAAGGATGTATATACTCATAAATGCTATTGCCAGTAAGCTCCACCTGTCAAGAGACATATAAAATATTAGGCAGTACAAACAGCCTTTCTTTTAATAATATAAAGCATTCTTCAGTGACCTATGTATACTACATCCGTATACTGTGCATACAGTCCATTACCCTTACAACGTGTGGTTTTTACTGGACCAAAACCATGCACCAAATTATACCTATTAAACTGAATCATTCCTTCTTCAGTGGTAACTAACACTTTAGAAGCTTTTGTGGGAATTTCTGGTGCTATTCTGCACACAGGGGAGTTGCTAGTGGAGAAAACTGGCAAGCGAAGAGATGATAGAGGAGCTACAGAAATGTTAGCTTCCCACAAAGGGGTGGAGGGGGGAAATCTCCACAAGCTGCATAAACTTTTCTTACAGACAAACATACTCTAAAAGTTTTACATGTTCCCAGAAACCATCATCTAGGTTCTGTCTGTATTTGAAATGTAACAGCCAAGCCAACAAATTGATATATTTCCTGTTACTTTTTTTTTTTCTCAGTAAATGCCCTCCAAAAATACAGTCCAAACTCTTATTAGGACCAAGTCTACTGCCCATTTAATTCAGTGGAGCTATTCCCACTTATATCAATGAACGCTGGCTCCAGCATCTCCTGCCTCAAATAAATGTGCAGAATTAGAGGAAAAAAAAAAAAAGACCAGCTCAGCAGGAGTTTTATTTGTCCTTAATTTCCTCAATATAGCATATTCCTATTTCTCACTTGCTCTGAACCTCTGTTCACACATGGATGTGTTTCTGTCATAGTATTTGTCCCTTTCTGTATATCATGTACATAATAAATATAGTATAGAGGCTGGAAGCACCATTATAACTGGCATGTGCTGTATGTCCTTTTTGCTCATTTTATTTGGCACATGTAAAAACGCATCAACAAAAAGTCTCCAGATAGATGCAGTAATGGATTTAAGTAGAGAACCAATACTTTGAGCCTGTGTTTTAAATTAGTGTCAGGCTACCCAATTGTTCATTGTGGCCTGATGTGCACTGGGCCCCAAAGATCAGAGGCAGCTGAGAGGTGAAGTAATTTAACCTATTCTTCTGGGCCAATCCTACTGATTTGCTAAGATGTGTGAGTTGCCTTTTCTTTAGAATAAATGAAGTTGTCTAGCCCACAAAGCAATCTTTTCCCGAAAATGTCTCTCATAGTTCCGTTTTCTGCATTATTCATGGAATGTCTCTTCCCAGCACTATACAAACTAATTCTTTCTAGCCATCTATTCCCCACTGTTCCCTTCCACCTCTCCCTCCCCTACCCACCCCCACTTCCCAAAAAACAAAAACCCTGGTACACATTCAATATTCCAACCACATATTTTCACATTTCTTTAAACAGACAGCTTTCAGTTGCAGAAGGAAAACCAGAGATACCAAATTAACAATGTTAGCTCATATAAATCATTGCCCCTATGAGAAAAAAAGTGGGACCATTCCTTTTCAGGATTATAACAGGTGGGGACATCAACACCAGCTCAGTATATTTTGGCTTTGGTGGCTGGGGAAGGATTGGACGTCCATAAGGATGACTCTTTGCAACTTGTGATTTTTTTTCACTCTTTGTAAAAGAAATAAAACAGGCAAAAGTGGCAGACTGATCCATAATATGTCTATGATTATAAACAGGGCTATGAGTTTCACAAAAACCCTAATACATCATTTTTAAAGCATTGTGATTTGCATTGCTCTAAGCTCTCAAGAGAACAGAACAAGCAAAAAATCTTATTGGAGAAAGACAGAGTTTGGGTGAATGTTCAAACCGAAATGTGGGAAGGGGGGGGGTCTATGGCCTTTCCTGTCCCTCTGAGCTTAACCCTCTGTCTGGCACCATCCCCTCTTAAAATAGCTTTTACCCTTCGCTCATCCAGATATTTCTGAAGAGCCGGTTTTTTGCCTATGAAATGAATCAGACTGTACCAAATGGAATGTAGTTATAAAAAAGTGTTCATAGGAAGAATACCCTCAGATCTCTCTTATCCCGTCCCCTATCTTTCCTCCACCTGCCCTGCAAAGCTAATTACAAACACTAATTAGGTTAATCCAAAAGACTTGCATATTTCATCGATTATAATCATAATCCTCACATGGGGACTAATCCTGCAAAACCTAACTCACGTGGGTAGCCCTTGCTCTTGCAAGTAATCCTATTGACTTAACTGGGACTACTCACCCAAGCAAGGACTAGTCACAGAAAGATTCTCAGAATTGGGCCCATGGTCACAGTTTTACATACACTGAGATTCAGATCACATAGCTAGCTTTCTTGAATCTACATATAGGGATAAATTCTATTCTGTTATGCATGTGCAACCCCAGTGAAATCAATGCAGTTCTACATATGTAAGTGACAGCAAAATTTGATCTGTTGATTGTTAAATAAATCTGAGAAACCTAAAACCATCTTCAAAAATCTAGGGCTACATAATAGTCAAACAACCAAAATGTTTGTGCATAATTTTTGAACTGACCACTGTCTCCTGTTTTGCATATGTTATAGGTGCTTTTTAAACATGCAATAAAATACTAACAGCTTAAAAAATAAATTATATGGTTCAATCCATAAAACTTCTGCAGTCTCACACATGAGGCTTATTAAACCAGATCCTGGATGAAGCATTTTAATATTTTTAAATACCTACTTATTACCAGTTGTATTTGTTTCCTACTAAGAGCTTTTTTTATGTGTAACTCAGCTGTATATTTTCTTTCTGCCAAGAAATGATTCGTAATAAACAGAGGACTAAATAAATAGATACTGGGAGAAAATAATAATTTATATTTTGCTACTGTTTTACTTTCATCCAGTAAGTATACTAAACTTTAGCAAGTTCAGATGTTTTTGGTTAAATATTTCAAGATTTATCAAAAATTAAATATAAGTTTGGCTCCCTTGTGGAATCAGAAAATTGCTGGAGTGCTAGCCCAGACTTTCAAAACTTCAAAATCAATTTTTCACAATAGTTTTCTTTGTTTCTGTTTTAAAAGGGTTTTCCCTGCAGTCTGTAAGTCCCGTAAGCAGTAATGTGTATATCTGTGTGCATGTGCACATATACAAGTTGCACTTAAACTGTACAGCCCACATCATACCATCAATTTTTCATCTTAAGTCCTCACAGAATTCACTAAGGGATTCTGCTAGAGTTGATAGCACGGTATGGCGCTGTCTCTTAGATGTGCGAGTAAGTGCATGGCTATGCAGTGTGTATTTATAGAACTTTCCTCTTCAAAATGTTGTTATATGAATACAAGGATCAGGAAGTAAAATGATCATATGAACTTAAACGGTAATGGGTGATGCATTGTGCCAGCAGTTTTTAAGAAGAGCTTCACCGGGGAATTTGCCCCATTTATTATTCACGGAGTAAGGACACATAGGGTCAGATCCTCAGCTAGTGTAAATCAATGTAGCTCCACTGACTTTAATGGAGCTATGCTGATTTAAACCAGATGAGTGTCTGAGCCTCAGTATTTACTATTCCTGTTTCAAAAACTGACATGGACTAAGATAGGACTTTTAAAAATGATTGCTTCTGATACTTGTGTGTAAATTGTGTCTAAAAAAACTGAATTAGTAGAAAAAATACAAGTTAAGAAAATATCTTTAATGTTGCTTATACATTTGTAAACATACTTAAATGTGTTGGCTCCCAAAAGCTTAATCAGAAGGTGTAAATGACTCACTGTTCTTTCTGCTGAAGCTATAATCAGGATTGATTGAAGGTACAGATTACTACAGCACATCTCCAAGAATATCTTGTAAAAAAAATGTTATGTATTTTTTTTTATTGATCATAATTAGCTGTTTCAACAAATTGCACCAACTGAAAATTGACTTGTAATCTAGTTTCATACTGGAAATGGTTCATAAAAAAGGCCTTTTTATAAACATTCTAAAAGATTATCTAAAATCATCATCATCACTCTGAGTGCCAGCCAAGACAAGCTGAGCCCAAACTCAGATATAAGAGCTCTTGTTGAAAATATAGTGTAGGATTATGACTTGGTGAGAGAAATTTGAAGAATTTGCTGCTATGGACCAATTCTGCTCCTATTGATGTCAATGGCAAAACTCCCAGAGACTTCAAGGGAAGCAGAAACAAGACCTCATTTAGGAAAGGATTTTTAAAAAATAAAATGCTGTGAAGCTTGTAGGAGCGACCTAGGTTTACAGTGTTTAAAAGTAAACAGTTCCTTGAAAAATCAAGAATGGAGAGAGATGGTGGGATGAGATTCCACAATAAGGCAAATTACTGCTGACAAGAAGATGGTTTTGTGTTTTTCTTTTAAAGAGAATAAAAGAATGCGATGCATCATTCGGTATCCATCCAGTAACTTTATTTTATGACAGACAGACAGATAGAAAGAATTGCATACTGTGAAATTGTTGGGGTTGGCTACTAAATCTGAAGTGGTGTTTTTTAAAGCAATCACAGTTTTATACTCCCTTTATACTCACTGCCTCTAAGTCAGGGGTTCCCAAACTTGGTTTGCAGCTTGTTGCGGGTAGGCCCCTGGCAGGCCGCGAGATGCTTTGTTTACCTGAGCGTCCGCAGGTACGGCCCCTCGCAGCTCCCAGTGGCCACAGTTTGCCATTCCCAGCCAATGGGAGCTGCAGCAAGCAGCGCAGGCACAGACTGGGCCACTGCTTCCCACACCTCCCATTGGTGGGAACGGTGAACCTCGGACACTGGGAGCTGCGAGCAGCCGTACCTGCGGATGATCAGGTAAACAAACTGTCTCGCGGCCCCACCAGGGGCTTACCCTGAACAAGCCGCTAACCAAGTTTGGGAACCCCTGCTCTAAGTTCACATCTTCACATTCCCTTTGCTCTACAGCTTTCCTGAGAGATCAAGGCAATACCCCACTTCTTACTACTCCAGGATATTCAAGAATTTTCTGGTTAATCTTGCTTCAGTAAACTTTATGGGCCAAATGCCCCAGTCCTTCCCCAAGAAAAACTCCCATGGACTTCAGTTAGAGTGCATAAAGATGTACTTAAAGACAGGGGTGAAATTCACTCTTGTGCATAAGGCCAGCATATATCCAATTTAAAGGTTTTAAACGACACTGAAGTGGTGCACAGGCCTCATGGTGATCCCAGGGATGAACTTCAGCACAGTTTCTTTGAATCTGACATATTCAACTTATTTTATTCTCCAATTGATTCTGTAGTTCTTTGATGTCACTGGGATATATATATTATTCTACAGCAATGGGTGTTCCACCAACCCTCGCTGAAGTGTTTCTTCATTCTCTTGTGTTTGTTTTGTTTTTAAGATTGTTTTCATATATATGAAATTTTCATATAATTTAGCAGAGTAACTAACACAGCCTCACACAGATGACAAACACAAGAGAATGAAGAAACACTTCAGTGATGGTTGGTGGAACACCCATAGCTGTAGAACAATTGTTTTGTGTAAGCGGATCCGTTTCAATAGCTATGGTTATGATGGATCTTTTTAATAGGTGGGTAGGTAAAGAGGCTTTGAGTAAGGGCTCTAAATGCAGAGTGGAAAATATCGCCTCTTATTTGGAAAATATTTCAGGAAAAGGCAATATTTAAAAGAAATTTAAATATATATGTAAAATTATGAAACAGCAAATATATGCAACTGCAGGCTTAATAAACAGAGGGCTTGAATTAAAAATTCTCCTTGTACGTATTTTAAAAGTTGGTAGAAAAAGGAAGTGCCCACACTGAACCCTGCGTAGTGTGTCACAATGTGAAAATTACTTTTCTAACAGAGATTACAAAAAAATAGCCTGAGGGTTCCTTCCTGTTTATCGGGGGGATGTTTTCAGAGTAGTGATACCACACATTTGCTTTTTCATGCTTTCTAGAGTTGGTTTTCTAATTGCTTCAAACAGTTATAAAACTATACCCAAATAGTCTTCCATTCTTTTCAACATTAATACACATTTTAATCTCTATCACATAACTCTTACAGTCTTGGAATAGTTTTGCGATATCTCCTTCCCTCATTGACTCTTCAGATCTTAGTCGCAAACACAGTATACCTCCCTTACCTTTAGCTCTTCATTTCTCTCTGCTATTAATCATTTATCTGTTTTATCAATTCTGCACAGCATTTGGGATGCAGCTGCTATGGAAGACACTTTACAAAAAGGTTAGTTCCTTGTGAGGCTGATGCAGAGCCCAATGAATCAATGAGCACCTTTCCATTGGACTTCAGTGAGCTTTGGATCAGGTATTAAGTCCCCAAATGTGTAGAGTGTATTTTCAAACAAACTCATGGAAACCTGCATCTTACAATAAATACACTTCTAATTCTATTTGCTGTTGTATTTACTCTGAAAAGGTAAAAATTTATAAAAAAAAACTCATAAATCCCCCCCCAAAAAGCACATTTATGGTAAGACATCTTCCACATCAGATTTCCTCTCTCATAGATTCATAGACTATCAGGCCAGAAGGGACCATAATGATCATCTAGTCTCACCTCCTGCACATGGCAGGCCACAAGCCACACCCACCCACTCTTGTAATAGACTCTCTATTTTAATAATTCTCAGTATCACATACAATCCGAAACATATACACTGGAAATCTCTATTTTTTTTTTCTTCTGAGATGTACAGCATTACCATGCAGGCAGTAGCTTTGAGTTCCAGGCTCAAGCTCAGAACCTACCTCCAGTTTGCAAAAACATTTATCAACCTTATTAAAGGTAATAAGATGGGGTGGGCAAACTTTTTGGCCCGAGGGCCACATCAGGAAATAGAAATTGTATGGTGGGCCATGAATGCTCTCAAAATTGAGGTGGGGGGTGCAGGCTCTGGGGTGGGGCTGGAGATGAGGAGTTTGGGGTGTAAGAGGGTGCTCTGGGCTGAGATCAAGGAGTTCAGAGGGCAGGAGGGGGATCAGGGCTGGGGCAGGGGTGCAGGTTCTGGCTGGGGTTGCAGGCTCTAGGGTGGGGCTGGGGATGAGAAGTTTGGAGAGCAGAAGAGTGCTCCAGGCTGGATCAAGGGGTTTGGAAAGTGGGAGGGGGATCAGGGCTGGGCCAGGGGGTTGGGGAGTGGGGAGAGGCTACAGGGGTGCAGGCTCCAAGCAGCGCTTACCTCAAGCTGCTCCTGGAAGCAGTGGCATGTCCCTTCTTTGTGGCATGTGGAGGAGCGGCCAGGCAGCTCTGCACGCTGCACCATCCGCAGGCACCACCCCTGAAGCTCCCACTGGAGAGCATAGGGGCCAGAGTGGGGTCATGCCACAGCTTCTGGGAGCCGCACAGTGCAGCCCCTGACACTGTGCCCCTGCTGAAGCACGGCCAAGCCACCTGGGGCGGCCCCCGACCCAGTGCCCCGGCTGGAGCACCAGAGCAGGGCCCGACCCAGCGCCCTGAGCCGCGTGGTGCACCTCATGGGCTGGCTTAAAACAGCTTGCGGGCTGGATCTGGCCTGCGGGCCGTAGTTTGCCCACCCCTGTAATAGGAAGTAAAATTTAATCAACAAGAAAAGATACAAGGTAAGATAATCACATTGCCGCTGTAAGTAAATGGCTTTACTTAAATAAAACAAAACTTAAGCATCAGAACAAAATTAAAGCTTAAGACCTCACTGCAAAAAACTTAAATCTAGTACATTTACCAAGATATTACTACTGCAATCCAACATCAGTATTTAACAGATGGGCAGAAAGTTACTCCTACCTGGGATAAACCGAGATGAACAGATGCAGTTTCAGAGATATACATTATTTTGCCATCAGATGCTACCACAAAAACAAATCCATCCAATGTCTGTAAGAAATAAATATTTTGGATAAAAATCTCACAGGTTAATTGATAATTTAGAATAAAGTTTTTAAAGTGTTCCCCCTCCCAAGCAGAAATATATTACTAAAAAGAAATATTTAAAACTTATACTATCACTGTGAAGAATATTAATCACACACAAATTTGTGAAATCTACTTCATTATCCCCTTACAGAAGTTATGCTGCACTTTAAGTTAACATTCTCCTATTAACTTGGCTTACTATAGTATTTAGTACAAACCCTGAATTATGAAGTACTTAAGGGAAAATCCAATGCAATACAGGCCATTTTTATGATGTAATGGCAGAATTGAGCAATGTTTTAAATTTCTTCTACTATATTTTTATTTATGCTTGTGTGGACAGAGAATTGTCTTCTTCATAGCTATTTGGCATTTGCCAGGGATGAAAAAGCCCATGACAGTTTCAGAAAGAAAGAAGCCATAAGGGAAACTTCATTGGACTGAAAGTGAAACGTTGTAGTCATTCATCACTTGTAGTCATTCATCACTAACATTGCAACCTTATAATCTTAACTAATGATAACATTTAATGCAAACTTGGGGCCTGATCCTGCTAATCCTTACTCACATGAGGTCTAACTTGGAAGTAATGATTACTCATGTGAGTAAAGATTTAGAAGATTTAATTATCCCATAAAGAATAGATTGATAGGATAGAAATTAAAACTGTACAAAGATGGTCGGGATTTTCTAATGATTTTGGTTGCCTCAATTTTGAGGTGCTTTATATTATATTTTAATAAGGACTTGATTTTTCAGAAGGCCAGTACTTAGGAAAATCAGAAATATCTAAAATCACTAATCACTTTTGAACTTCCTGGCCAAATACCTGTACACAAGTAGATCACTGAAAAATAAACATGTATTTTTGGAAGGGGGAAACTAACTTCTAAGTACAGAGATAAAACAACTGCCTTGTCTACCTACTAATTCATATTTTAGGATACTGAACCAGGAGAAAAGCTATAAAATCCTGTAAAAGTGGTGCATACAATGTGGCCCTAATAAAAAATATTCCAAATTATTCTCTGGCCTACTAACTATTTTTACAGCATATAATTGAAACCAGATTACTTTTTAGCTTTACTCTTTTTTATCCCCCTTCAACATAAACAAAACTTTGTAGATGTATTAAAATGGGAAAGAAATCACTGCATCCTTAAATAAAAATGTCACTTTAAACATTCTTTGTCAACTTTCAATTGCTGTTCCCAATCGTATAGTAAAAGTTGTGTCCATTCTTCCATTAGAATTATTGTTAGGGGTTTCCAACTCAGCTAGAACAATTTTAGCTTAGAGTTGAAATTTGGCAAACAAAATTTCACCCAAGGTGCTATTCTTAAAAGAAAGTTGACAGTAACTGTGTTGATTTAATACAATTTTTGAGCATTTATAATTTAGAAGTAAAATCCATTTTATACATCAGTTATAGGTAATTAGCACATAATATTGCCTAACTGCTTTTGAGACTAAACAAATGTAAAATAACTAAGAGATTAAGTAGCTACTGTACAAGCAAAGGCTTTCATAAAGATTTTTATGTACCTACACACAAATTTTCAAGATAGACCAATGGCTCCAAACCAACGGCTCCAAACCAACGTATCAACTAAACTTATCTGAAATAAAATTCAAAGTGCTTATTTAATGAGCTAGATGAGAACATCTCCAGGAGAGCAATCACCAAATCTTGCCTAAATATATTTATTAGGGCTGTCAAGCTATTAAAAATATTAATCATGATTAATCACGCTGTTAATAATAGAATACCATTTATTTAAATATTTTGGGCTTTTATTATATTTTCAAATATTTGCACTGTAAAAAATCAAAAGAAATAGTATTATTCAATTCAATACAAGTACTAATACAAGTACTTGTAGTGCAATCTCTTTGTCATGAAAGTTGAACTTACAAATGTAGAATTATGTACAAAAAATAACTGCACTGAAAGATAAAAAACACTGAAAAACTTTAGAGCCTACAAGTCCACTCAGTCCTACTTCTTGTTCAGCCAATCGCTCAGACAAACAAGTTTGTTTACATTTGCACGAGATAATGCTGCCCGCTTCTTGTTTACAAGGTCACCTGCACATGAGAACAGGCGTTCATGTGGCAATGTTATAACCGGTGTTGCACGATATTTACGTGCCAGATATGCTAAAGAGTTATATGTTCCTTCATGCTTCAACCACTGCGCCAGAGGACATGCATCCATGCTGATGATGAATTCTGCATATGGCAGAATGTGGGTAAAACAGAGCAGGAAACATACAATTCTCCCCCAAGGAGTTCAGTCACAAATGTAATTAACACATTATTTTTTTAATGAGTGTCATCAACATGGAAGCATGTCCTCTGGAATGGTGGCCAAACCATGAAGGGGAATACAAATGTTTAGCATATCTGGCACATAAATGCCTTGCACCGCTGGCTACAAAAGTGCCATGCAAATGCCTGTTCTCACTTTCAGTAGACATTGTAAATAAGAAGCGGGCAGCATTATCTCCCATCAATTTAAACAAACTTGCTTCTCTTAGCAATTGGCTGAACAAGAAGTAGGCTCTAAAGTTTTACATTGTTTTGGTTTCGAGTGCAGTTATGCAACAAAAAAAAAATCTACATTTGTAGGTCGCACTTTCACGATAGAGATTGCACTACAGTACTTTTATGAGGTGAATTGAAAAATACTATTTCTTTTTCATTTTCACACTGCAAATATTAGTAATCAAAAATAATATAAAGTGAGCACTGTACACTTTTTATTCTGTTGTAATTGAAATCAATATATTTGAAAATGTAGAAAAACATCAAAAATATTTAATAAGTTTCAATTGGTATACTATTGTTTAGCAGTGCAATTAAAACTGGGATTAATCGTGATTAATTTTTTGAATCACGATTATTTTTTGTAGTTAATCGCGTGAGTTAACTGTGATTAATCAACAGCCCTAATATTTATTTTATTAAAATCAATAATGTGTTTCAAACCCTTTCATGAAAGATAGTTTTCTCTTTTTAAACAAAGGAGTAAACCAATTTTAAGTTGGCTTTAAATAATAAGGGTATTGTGACCAAAAAAAAAAAATCCACTCTTCGTGCCATTTCAAATCTAATCTGAATCTACATCTTTTCTAACTGATCCATGCTTTTTGCTCTTCCTTTGTTAATACTGATTATTCACCTTAGCTGCTTTACCTAGCGCACCACGTCTTTTGGGGGTCAATCTTAAAAGCTATTCCAACTGCTCTAAGGGCCTGATTCCATACCCCTTGAAACTAAGGGGCTTTTACCATTAATGTCCATGTTCCTATAACTGTAGTTTATAATATAAAAGCTTCAGGTTTTCATTATGTTATTATTCACCTCACTGTATCTTATCTTCAAAACAGTGGGAATGAAAGACAAGAGTGAGCTACAATCCACTGCACTAGAAGTTGTCCGCTTCAACTCTAGTCATATGAATTGTATCAATGTTGCCTACTTCTTAGGCTACTCTGATACAAACTGGAAAAACAATAAGGAGAATTAATACAATAGCATGGAAAATAGAGTGACAAATTTTCTGAATGCACCTTTAAAATCCCACAGCTCAACAGACACAAATGCCAGTGGACTACGTTAGGAATGAGGTTCTGAAAGAGTTTCCAATACTTAGGGATCCCAGGCTGAGTTTCTCTTTTGATTTAATCACTACCCCAGTGTACACTTAAAAACAGCTATGTGACTAAATATTAACCTTCCTCAATAAAACTGACCATTAAATAATTACAATTTATTATGTCTTTAAAGTGGGGGGGGAGGTCCGCCCTCCATTAAGGTTACAAACATAAAACTCCCTTTGGGTGCCCCAGCCCAACTATTGCTCCCTAAATTCTCTGCTGCATGGGGACATCCACATGGGGAGCAGAAGAATTTCAGGGCAGATCAACAGGATTTGGAACAACTGTATTTTCAGGTGCTAACTAAATAGGAGATCTAATCCAGATGTTCACCTCCTGCTGCAGGAGCCATGCGCTCTTTTAAGGTTTTCCCTATTGAGCAATCTGTGGAGAACTATGATCTCCCATTTACAAAAACACCCTGACTGGATTGTTGATAGTAAATACAATCCACATTGCAATTCACCAGGGGCCGTTTGTAGTACCAAAAGAGATTCCTTAGTGTGTGTGCAGGGTGGGAGGATTTATTTGTAATTGTTGGACTAGGCTTACCAGGCAAACCCTTCTTATTAATGTAGGCTGTTGGTACTGCTAAAATCAAAGAACGAAAATTAAAAGGACTGGCTTCCCCCTGAACAGCTGAAAGAAAATCGTGGCTCTAAGTTGTGTTAACAGCATGACCTCACAAAGGCTGCATGTAACAACTAGGCTGGGAGGGCGATAGGGGGGATTACACACAGAGTCACAAAAAATCCCAATGCAGCGTGTAAAACTCGAATAAAGCATCTTCTACCTGAAGCAAATGAGATCCCAGCTCTTTAGCCACATTATCCAAGGGCCCTATTCTGCTCGGCTGCCCCCAGGCGTCGCCCAAACCTGGAAAAGAAGCGACAGGTCAGTTAGAAACTCGGCGACGGGCATGAGCCTCCGGGGCCGCGCGTGTTCCCGGCTCCCTTGGCTGCGGGGCTGGCCGGGCCGCAGGACGCTAACACCAGGGCACGTCTCCCCGCGAGGGCGTAGGTGGGCTTTTCTGTCGGCGAATCAGCGCCAGGACATTGGGGTTCAGGCTCGGGGCGAGCTGAGCCTGCTGGGGCGGCGGGGGGGCGCGCGCGCTCCTGCGCCTTAAAATGCCATTTTAGTTCCAGTCCCGCCAGGTACCCTGCCCGCGGCCCGTCCCAGCTGCGCCCGGGGACGGACAGTCGCCGCGGGCCCACCGCTGTCAAACCCGGGAGCTGCCGCGCAGCCCGTGTCTCCCCACGCGACTCAAGTGCGCCTGGGCTGGAAGGTAACGCGGACCCCAGGCTCTGGGGGCCCGACCCGGCAGAAAGCCCCTGACCTGCAGCGGGGCGGGGGGGCTGCAGGGCTGAGCCCTGCGTTACTCTGCTCTGCGACTGATGGCCAATGCACTGGGTGGGTGATGCGCCCAGGCAGACAAGCGCCCGGCTCCTCGTTATGTGCACAAGCCCCACGTCCTCGCCCTCGGCCAGATCGTCCCGTGCTCCAAGGGGGCTGTAACCGCTCCCCCATCGAAGCCGGAGCCCCTCCGGGCGCACCCCCGCCGCCGCCGCCGCTCGGGGAAGCCGCAGGGGGGCGGGGTGTCACTGGCGCACACGCGGCTGCCCCAGGCCGCAGCCCGGGCGGGCAGTGTGACGGAGCCGCGCGGCCCCGGAGCCGCTTTCCCGCCGAGGCCGCTGCGCCCGCCCCGCCCCGGAGGCGCCGGCTGCAAGGCGGGCGGTGGCGGTAAAGACAGTGGGAAATGGCTGCTTCGGGGGCCGAAGCTGCTGAGCGCCTCTTAACCCGCAGCAGTGACCTACGGGGCTTGACGAGGCTGAGCAAAGGGCCGGGCCGGGCCGAGCCGAGCAACCCCGCGGCAGGGGCCCGCAGCAGCCTCTGCTCAGCCTCGCTGCCCCTAGGGGCCCGGCCAAGCCCCCGGCTTCGGGGCCACCCAGGCGGCTCTGCAAAGCGAAGGGCCTCGCTGCGGCCCGCGGTGGAGCCCGCACTCGCCGGAGGGGCCTGCGTGTGTTTCTTCCGCCATTTTATTTACGATGCGCCCAGACATTTATTTCATTCCCCGGCGCGAACAATAACACGGCTGGCCGGCGAGGCGCGGCGGCCAATGGCCGCTTATCTCCCCCTGCAGCGGACCCCGAGGGCGGCGCTAGAGAGCAGGTGCAAAGACACGCCCCGAGCCGGGGCAGGAGAGGCGGCTGACGCTGTCCGGAGTCACCCAGTCACTGCGGCCAAGTGCCCCCCCGCCCCATAGCCCCGGCAGACGCTGCAGGCAGCCCCCACTGCCCCTGCCGCCTTGCCTGGCCATGCTGCTCGCACAAGCTAAGGTGAATTCACGACGTCGCCTCTCTGTAGCCGCTGGCCCCGCTCCACACACAACCACTTGCAAGGGACACTCGTATGTCAGGACTGCTACGGGCTGGGGCCGGGCCACCTCTGTTGCACTGAAGGAGACACATGGGGCCCTCGAATCAGATAGTGCTGTCGGGGCCCCTGCTCTCAGCGCGGCCTCCTCTTCTCTCCCCTCCCCTCCTCCGGGCAATTATTTGTCACTGTCTATTGCTAAAGGCTGAGCAGGGAATGGCCTGGGTTTCCATTTGCTTTGCCTGACTGGCTGCAGGTGAAGCAGGCAGAGGCCTGGGCCAAACCCCAAGTCAAGGGGAGGCTCAGGACAGACAAGGAAGGGAATGGAGGGAAGGGAGAGGGTGAGAAGGTCAGGATAAACCTAAAAAGTTGTGAGGCAGTTGTTGTGCTGGTGTTACTGACCAATATTATCTCATTGTTTCCTCCTGCTACCCCACCTCATACTTCGATTGTGAGCTCTTTGGGGAAGGGGCTGTCTTTTTGTTCTGGGTTTGTGCAGCACCCAGCACAATGGGTCTTGGCCCCTGACTAGGGCTCCTAGACCCTACTAATACAAGTGAAGACCAATATTAATAAACAATGGTTCAAGACATGACTGTGCTTATTCCACTTCCACCACTACCACTGACCTTCCTATAACTCAGTCATCCTTCTGCTACTCCTGTGCTAAGAAGCCATATCAATAATTCAGTGTATCCAGTCAGTCCAAGAGGTATGTCTTCTTTGAACATCCACATTAGCCATCGGAGTTGCCTGAGTGTATGCGTCAGAAAACTGAATGGCAGAAGACTTTTACCTTGAAAGGCTGTTTTTGCTTTGGGGTATCTGTCTATATTTTGATACATTTCCCTATAGTGTGAAAATGCATTTTTTAATAAATAGAGCTTCCATTCATCTGCTGCTTTCCTCTATATCAAAGCACTTTACAGACGTTTACAAATTCCACTGCTACATAAAGTATTCCCATCTTTCTCTGCTAAAATGCAACCTTCTCTTGAGTGGAAAGTATCTGCTGTTTAAAGGAGCACAGAAACATGAATTTTCCTTGGCAAGATGATACTAAATTAAAGCGTTAGTAGTTATCTTATTGCTATACAGACTGCCCTTTTTAATAGTGTAAATGATAAAGTCACCTTGAGCCAATCAAACGAATTCACTCATAACGTTACAGATACATTTTTAAAAAACTACTCATGGCTAAGCGGTCTCCTGACTAACTGAAGTACAAAGCAGGTTTGTTCCTTAAGCCAGTCATAGAGAGGATTTTATAATGGTGTGTGAACAACTGTCACTCCAATATAGCAATGCCTAGCGGTGTATTTGATTGTGTCCTTTGGTATTACAGTTACAGTTTTAGCAATGTCATGTCAGTATTTCCATTATTTTTAGCGGAGCCTTCTAGCGCAGACTCACTATTAACATAAAATCTCTCTCCAGCAGTTTTTTTTCTTTTCGAAATTTAAAATCGGTTTCGCCATTAAAAAATTATATCGAATTTGAATACATTTAGTGGATTCGTTAATATTTTTCCTTGTTTTAAAGTCATTTAATCAGTCGATAAAATATTATTTTCAAAGGTGGGAATAAAGCGAATACAACCTGAAATTCTGAAAAAGGGACCGCTGCACATGAACGGCTCTTCCTAGAGGCGTGCAGATGGGTTTGTAGGTGAGTGGTGCATATGGAGGCAATAAACTCAAAGGAGCTATTCCTGTCTAACCAGTAAACACTGTACATTTCACTCACTAGGCAGGACCTAGCCAAAGGAGCTGCTGGTACAAAGTAAGCATTCTGTAAATTGCTGAAATGCAATGTGTGATTACTTAATAGACCTGAATGGTTCCAAATGACGAGCTTGTAGACTGGTTTTAAAGGAATATTCTATAGCGCAGTTCTCACGGAGTCATTTTTAAGGAAGCTTTTAAGATGTATATTGCATATTTACCTGTGAGAAAGCTGAGCAGCTGGAGGATTTTTTTTTCTGGCAAATATTTAACATTTTTAACAACAATCAAGGGGTGGCAAATTGTTCCCCATTCGATTTTAAATTTATGGGATTACCTCTATCAATTAAGGTCAGACATTTATCTAGAGCGAGAGAGGTTCACAAAGCCAAGAAATTCCAATCCAGACTGAATTCCAGAGCCGGACATTTCTGTGCCACAAACTGAACCCGAAAGTAGTCTGTTATCCAATACAGGAAGCAAATGGTGAAGCAGACTGTCACAGAGAAAATATCTAGCTTTTTTTTTTTAACTAAGCTGTATTGCCTTTGTCCCGGAGGTTTGAGTTCTGACTTGCTTCTCCAAAGCTCCTTTATACAGCCACACAGCCATGTTGCGGACAAGTGGCATCATCTCTTTATAAATGTTAACTAGAGGGCTCTCTTCACTTTCTCATGATCTTAATCGTGGTTCTCCTGCATTCTTTTCTCATTTTAATCGACGTGTGCTGGGAATGCAGTGTGATGGAGTGTCCCTCCAGTACCTAGCACATTGGAGCTTCAATTTTTGTTGGGTCTTTGCCCGCTACTACCCCAAGACAAATATAAGTAACAACTGGCGGTTCTATTTGTCTCCCACGCATTGAAGATTTTCTTTAGCCGGGGCGCCTGGACAACTGACAGTCCTACGGTGACTGTTTTCGATGGGGAGGTAAAAAAATCACATGGCAGGACACTTGAAAGTAGAACGAACCTCATAGAGAAACTCCACGGCGTCTGATTCTCATTTTAAAATGCTCCCTCCCTTTTATTACTAAATATGGACACGATTCTCTCCCTTAATCTGACATCTCAAACTTTGTCAAGACATTTTAATATTCACCTCGTGGCATTTCTCAGTCTTCAGAGGAAAAAAATGGGTTAAATTGTAACAAAATCTGGAAGCATTTTACGTAAAGAAAAGGTTAAACAAAAAAAAAACAACAGTAGCTTTTCTGTTTGGAAATCTGCTAAAAGAATTACTTATCAGTAAAGTAGTCCATAAGTATCAGATTGCCCTGTAATTTGGAGTGTTTCCTTTGTGTCTCCACCGTTTTGTGCTCTCACTCCCCTTTAGTGCACGATCCTGCGCGTTATTCAATAGCCTTAATTTAAAGGAACCTGGGTCAACTACAAACATTGGGATTTCATTGCTCTCTCTCCCGGGGGAATTTCACTGGCTGTTGGGCATCCTCCCCTGGCCTTGCAAACAGCTTATGAAGGAGAAAGGCACGTTGCAATTATACAGGAGGCAGGAGAGCGGCAAACCAGCCCACACCATCCGACTGCAAGAGACAAAAAAGGAGGTGCCCCCCCAGCTTCCTTTCCCCCTGCATTGGAGATGCTGATGGTGACCCTAATAATTCAGCTGTGAGGTTTCTTGTGATCACACACATACGCCAACAGAGAGACAGGACCTAGCCCGATCCCGCAGTTCTCACGGGAAAAATTCTCACTGAAGCTATTGTGGCACTTGGGACCCATCCCTGAAGTCAATGGTAAAGTCCCTTTGATTTTTTTGGGGCAAGACCGGGCCTAGACCCACACCGACCCTATTCTCGACTCTGGAACACGGGAAATAGCTGCAGGTGCGCTGATCAAATCGGGTTGGGAATCGGTACACACGGGTTTGGAGACGCATTTCTCACCTCTGCAAACTAGCGTTGCTCCAAGTCATAGCAACTCCCGGGGCTCTGAAATTTCAGCAGTTGTGTCGCCTCCTGCTGAAATACTGTCTGCACACTCACCTTAACTCTACCGGGGGGAGGGGGGGTTGCACTAATGGAGTAGGGGGAAACTATCTTGACTTTCTGGCACATAAATTATCACGACACTTGACAGAATTAGATCGACCGCGTCCTTCAATAGCTCGATCACTCTTAGCTGTGTTAAGTTTGTTGTGTTTTGGAGGTGGCTAGGACCTGGCCGAGTAAGAGGAAAGGATACAGGCCTTTGTCTAGGACTAGCAGACTCCTGTTCAAGTAGTGGATTGGAACTCTAAGTATATATGGCAAATTATTTTAGATCTATTAAATATGTATTAAGAGATCCACTTGTTTTCTAGCTGTATTTTTAAGTCACGTATCAGAAATATTAGTGCGGTCGGGGTTAAGATTTCTTGAGAAAAAAATGTTAAAAAACCCAGCCCAAACCGACTGTTTTGTTGGAGCCAACAAACTTATACCACAGACTCAAACCCGCTCCAAATCACAAACAAGAGCGAGAGAAAAACCTTCCTGTAATGACAGTATTTAGACGCATTTAGTGTGGCGAGATATTTGAAAGTCTCACTCACAACAAGGGCAAAACAGACAAACCACAGTTCATAATTATCATCTGCGGACGATCGTGCCATCCAGATTGGCTCTAGGAGGAAACTGAAATGCGTCTTGCCGCTGATGTGAAAAGTCCAGCTGCTAAGAAATGATGGAGGAGATTATTAAAATCCCTGGATTATTCTAATCTGCTCCCGATTCCCATATCTTTCTTGCAAGCAGCCCATATACCTGTGACTGCTTCCCAGTTATGAATGCCTCCAACATTCCAGTGATCGTTAAATGCCACCGATTTACATTTAGAGCAAGCCTCAAAGGAAGCCCTAATGCCGCCTGTTATTTTAATAAACCCTTTAAGACCATCTACTACTATTAACATAGGCACACACGGCTTCATGAATGGCTCACTCTCAGCAGTGTTTGTAGCCTTTAAAGCGAATGTTAAACGTCGCAGATGTACAGAAAAATACTGAGTTGAAACTGTTGCAGTTCAACCCGCGTTATATTCCTGGCTCTATTTTAAATACACTGAGGACAAGAAAATATGTATATGCCCTTTAAAGAATTATTAAAATGTCTTTTCATAGGAGTAAGCAATAGGTTCCAGATTTTACTGTTAAGACATGATGCCAAGCACAGAAATAAAAGAAAAATTCACACTATCTCCCAGGCTTTTGTTTTGTTTTTCGGTAGTGGTAGGAATAGCATACGCTACATTTTTGAGTCACTTATTAAGCAGCTCATTCCTTTTGGTTTAATCATTAATAAATCCGCAGTGTTAAAGCTAGTTCTTGAAAATGCGTGGAGTCACAATTTAACCTCAGCGCCATAACCTGGTGGATGGGATAATTTCAACTCAACAATAGGTTCCCCCCCCACCTCCCCCCACACACTTCTATTTGTTCATTTGTGGAAAAACGTATTGACAGCCAAGCACCAAAAATATCTCGTAGTGTATTTTTGTTCTGCAGTAATAAATGGTTTGGCAAAGTATCAAAACGCGACAGAGGATGACGTTACAGAGCTTGGGTGTAGGGATATACGCTATGTTTCTGTCTCCTGGATTTTAATTCAGAATTTGAAGGTCAGAGCAAATCCACACGGAAAAAAGATACCATACTGAAGCACGAAATTATACCCTACAAGACTAGCACTTTGGGAGAATAGAAGAGGTTTAATGAATGTAACTCTCCTTTCACGCTCACTTCGGTGGGCCTGTTCCGGATCCTCCCGCGGGGCGTTCTGTGGGCCCAGACTAAACTGTCCATCTTCTAAACATACAGTAACTGGTTGGATGGGAACTCGGATTGCCTCAAGCCCCAAAGCCTAGGGGAGCGTAGGGATGCCCCACAACCGCGGACACCTTTTAAAAATGTATTAAAAGTTGTCTACGCTATGTGCCAGGGCGTTCTTAAACCGTTAGCTACCGAGGCTTTTAAAACCCCACCCTTTTCCTGGCCTACTCAGCAAGTTTCATAGCTGGACAATAATTTCTGATCAAATGTAGTAGAAATTCGATGGTTTAGCAGCTAGGTTGCAGACTTCTGACGTCTCTTCCCCTCACGCCTCCCCTCCCCACCCCTCCCCCAGTTTAAAGAAACAAAACTGGTTCCGTGTTGTCACGAAGATGATCATTCAGTCCTAAAAGTGGATGTTTACACACATCGGAAAGTGGTGTAGTGCACTTTCCCTCTTGTATTTACAACGTAATTATATATCTCAACATAGGTTATTCTAGATTTGATTCACCTTTTAGAAATTTTGGCACGATAAAAGGAAGCTGGTTTCTAGCCAGGACATATTCCTCTGGGCCAAATTCTGTTCCCATTGATGTGAACAGCAAATTCCCATGGACTTTGATGGGATGCGGATTTGGCCCTAAAGGTATCTTGGTTGTCTGTCAAAGGCGGATGAAAAAAATCACATCAAGTACAGTTTGTAGCCATGTGTCTAATATTTATGTCTCGGAGACACATGATCTCTGATGGGCACACTGAGTTACTAGACATCTGCAAAACCTTGAAGTAATTTTCTGTTACAAGAGAATTTAAAATACTGACTGCAGACACATAATCTATTCCTCTCAAAAAACCAAGATCTCAGCAAAATATTGAATAGCAGAAAATATGCATGATGGCGCTTTCGGAGATCAACAAATGATAGCTCTCCAGGCTCTGATTCACTTTGGGGAACTGATCCCAGACTGCACTTGTCTGTAACGCTAACTCTAAAAAGAAGGTATTTCTATTCTGCTGACTAAGGCCACTAAATAATGCTATTTGGGAAAATATCAGGGAGAGAGGGAGAAGTTCATTATAATTTCCTATATAAAAACAAATTCAGAAACATCAGCTCTTTCCTGAGGAAAGATACCCAACTATGAAGGGAGTTATTGATAGTGAAAGGAATTATGTCCCAACCACTTCCCCGCAAGTGTCTGGCAGAGCGTAGCTCCCAGCTTGAAACTTTCCAAAGTTGAATCAATTTATTAATGGGCATGGCTGAAATAATTTAGTTATCACTTTCCAACAGCTCTCCCCCTATGAGTTTAAAAAATATATTCAGAAACACAGGAGTAAATTATTCACTTCGTCTTTCATATACTATTCTCAGTGTTCATGGTTTTCATTATAATTATGCAATATTTATGGCAAAAGAATACGTTTGTCATATGTATTTTTAAAATTACTCATAAGCATATGGGGAGTGCAGAAGCACACCGTCATTTGGTCTGAAGAGAATTTACACATAAGACACTGCCATCCTAGGTATATAAACTCGCAAGGGCTTTCATCCTCTGGTTTTTAAGTGTTCTTAAAAAGTGAACTGCAGTTCGTTGACACAGTTTGTTCAACAGGAGAGTTTTGTCTGGGAAACCTGTAATATGACCCTGTCCAGAGAAATCTCAACCTATGTATTTCTAAATATGTAATTTAGTTATTTTTGGGGGGGAAAACATGCGATCGAAAATTGGGAAACCCTCCCGAAATTACTACAAGATATTTCTTAAGCGGGACTTTTATAATGACTTAAATTTGCGAAAGTCATTAGCAATATACCAAAGCACTGGGATGTGTTAGTACTATTAGAACGGTAAATGTCTTTATTTTATATGTTTGATAGAACCCTTTCGTTTAAACAAAATGATTGATTTTAGGTAACACTAAGTAGTCATCGCTCATAATTATTGACGTAGCTGATAAAGCTTTTCTCGTTTTTCATTTGTAACCCTTTCATAAGCTCCTTAGAAACTGAGCTGAATAACAGACTTTTCATTCTGGAATGCTAATTGTTCCTCTCCTCCCCCATCATCTGTCCAGACAGGCCAAACAAATCACAAAGGAGGAGATTTGGGTTTATTTAACCACCTAGAGAATCTTATCCAGCATTTAATTTCATTTCTCTCATCCAGTTTAGTGGTCATACAACATGACATATTACAAACGGCCCCACACAATGTATGTCAATTGGCCACTTCCGCTCAGTGAAAGAAACATTTGAAGTGTGTATTTGTTTGGAAGGGGTGTGTGGGTGGTGGTGGGGGGTTGGTATTTTTTGGATTAAGTGTTTGGTTTAAAAAAATCTGAGGGGAAAATCTCAAATTTTATGTCCATTGTTCGCTCTCCCTTTAAAGGACACGGTGTTCAAGGTTGAGTCGAGCAGACTGGGGTCTCCACACACGCGAGAGCCAAAGGGCCAGATTCGGATCCCTTTATCCCAGCTGAATAGGCCCGCGTATCCCCATGAAGCCAATGGCGCCCGCTCTGGAGGAAGGCGCTGCTCAGTGGGAGTAGGGGACCATAACTGCTTCGGACTCCGATCTTTGCCCAGATCTCTCATTTCGCAGCAGATTTTCAATTTCATTGAAAAAGGCCGCGCGTCCTACAGCCCCGGCTCAAGCAAAGACTCCCTTGGCGAAAAAGTCCTACTGGAGATTTGGTCCGAGCCAGGGTCCTCCCCGGCTCTTGCAGGAGCGGGGCACGATCATTAACAACCAAAGATGAAATCTTTAACCTGCCGCTCATTTACAAAAGAGGGTTTATTAGTCTACTTACGGATGCGAATTTTTATGACACTTTTTTTACAGCTAATTTCGCTGCCAGCCCCGTGCTGTGCCGAATAATTCCAGCGTTTAAAGGGTTTGGTGTGGGTGCAAAAGACGAGGGCGAGGCTAGAAATGCTGAGCTCTGTGCTGGGCGCTGGATCCCTGCAGGCAGGTGGACTGGGCAGCGTTCATACAGCTCGGTAAATGCTGCGTTTTCAGAAACAAACACCCGCCGGGGACACCTCCCCCCAGGAGAATGAAAACAATTTCCCATGCAATTAGTAACGGCGGGGGGAGGGGGGAGGTCTTCTAGCAGATGTCCCAGCGCTATGTAACTAATTATATCACCCTGCTGACAAGTGGACTCCAGACCAATGCACCATGCCAGGGGTTTATTCGCGCCGGGCCACCTAACGCAACCAGTTCTATGTATCCGTTCGGGACGCGCTGACATTTCGCTGCTGCTGTTTGGTTGGGGTTGAGAGCACATCCCAGGCTGCTGCACGAAGTACGTTGAAGAACAGAGAGAGGCGAAATCAAAATAATCTCGGAGAGGGGACCAAGCTTTAAAGCTGTTAGCACAATGCGCGCGCTGCAATTGAGCAGACAATGTGTGTGGCGGAACGGAAACTAAGCCCCAAGTCCTGTCCTGTGTGCTCAATGTTACCCCTCGCTCTTTTGGTAGCAATTTTTATACACTCTGCGCCTGTTGGAGGTGATGTTTGGTTTGTTTGTTTTTTTAAGTCACACCTGCAAGTTTATTGATGTTCATTATATTATATTTATATTATTCATACATATTTGAAATAGGTTCCCTTGTTGTGGTGTCCCTTTTGTTAGATTTATTCTCAGATATCTGTGCCCCTCTCGCGGGAGTTCTCTGTCCCTACCTCTTGCAAGTGAGTTTCATGTGAATTTGTGCTCTCCTATTTTCCACATGACCCACCCCCAACTCTCGCTCCAATGTGAGCGAGTGAAGACAAAACACCAACTTGTCCCTAGTGTTATCCAAAGGTATTCTTGGTTCTAGGCCTCACCAATGAAGTGCCTGACCTGCTAGTTGTAGGCTGGATCCCCTCCCCCCATTCTGCCTAGGTCTGATCTCTACACTTTCTATTATCGCGTCCTAAATTAGGACAATCATTTAAACAGATCTAACCTCGCCTCCCTCCCCACCCCCACACAGGGAAAGAAAGAAAACAAAATCACAGAATGTACCACGCACAGATCTTGCTTTGTGTTTAGTCAGCTGCCTGGCACCATTTCCCCAAGATCTGAGCAGCCTCATCGCCCGGGGTTGGAGCTCTGCTTCTTTCCCTCCTCCCGGTTCTGTCGGGCTCAGCGCCGCACAACGCGACCTACAAATATTCCCGTTCCAAACTCTGGGGTATTATTTAAGCTTTAAAATAAGCCTGATTAATACGACTGAACCCGTGGCGACTGGCCCCCTGCCTGCTTAGCGCCTTGGGCACAGGTCACAATCGGAAATACAATTCACAGAGACGGCCTGGGGTGTGCGTGGGGAGGGGTGGCTATGTCTAAACAGTCAAGGACAGACAGCCACCGTTTCCACTGCTGTCGCGGCTCATTCAGCCCCCCTTGCACCCTCGAAACGCAGACGGTCGTAACTGCTAAGAGACGGCACCCAATGTGTGCTGTCCCGTCCCCCCGCCGCCCCGCAAAGCCCCTGCCTTAGGCTCCTGCCCTGCGAGAAGCAGCAGGTGCCCCGGAAGCAGCCGAGGGATTTACCTTCTGGGAAGACCGCTCGCATTTTCAGGTAGCTGGTGGTGAGGCGGATGATGGAGGCCTTGTCCAGCTGGGAGGTGATAGCTGAAGGCAGGGGCAGCAACTTGGCCAGTTCGTAGAATTCTCCATTTTCTTTTTCCCTTCTAGTCTTCGCAGCATTCTTGGACTTTTCCTTCATCGCGGCTCTTGCACGGCAATGAGGAGGGTGACACTGGCATATTAGACCCGATCCTTCCGGACTGCTGCGAGCATGGACTTTGACTGTACCGTTAATACTATTTTCTTCGTAAAAAACAGAACAAAAATCAACGCATCAGAAGGGCGAGAGTGGGAAACCACCTCCGTGCCACAAGCCGCAGCAGGTCAGGAGAATGCAGTTCTGGGCTGACTCTGCAATGCAAATGTCTCGCACTTGGAAAGTAGAGACTGAAAGATCTACATGAACCAGGACCGTGGCTGCAGCTGGAAATGGATCTTCTCGTTCACAGAGAGCATATCCCCCCTTTTTTTTTCTTTGTTTAGCGAATGATTTCCTGCTCTATGCAATTCTCCCCCCTCCGAAAAACAAAGCCTTCAAGCAACTGCTCAGCAGAAAATAATTGTGCTAGACAGTCTGCAATTTTTTAAAAAAAGGTGGTTGTCCTCTAATGAACTAGTGCAAAGGGATCTGGTCCCAGAGCCCAAGGCGCAGAGGAGAAGACAAGCTGGAAAGGCAGCCCAGGCATAAAATGAAAGTCAAAGCCGGTGAGGAGGGATTGCTCTAAAACCACAGGCTCGCTTTTCCTTCTAGGAGAGCGACCGCTTGTCTTGTAACCAGTGTTGGAGAAATATGCTTTCACAGTACACGTGTGTCTCAAACTGTGTGTATTTTAGACCACTAGTGCAGAACTTGCCTTCAATTCTGCCTAGCACAAGCCCCGTTCACCTCTCATCTGAGATTTGGGGAATAGGGTCTGCAGCAGCCAAGCTGATTTCGCTGCTCCAGCCCGTGTTCTAAATCCGGTTCTCCTAAACAGTTACATTAAAGGATCCATTTTCCTCCAGGCCAGCGCCACTTCAGGGCTGTCAGTACCCAAACAAGTCCAAGTGCTGGCCAAGGCAATTCGTTAAAAAAGGCTTTTATATTATAAAGAGAGATTTTTATTATTTGACACGTATTGAAAAAATAAAAAGCCGATGCGAAGCGAGAGCTAGTTCACGCTGACATGCGACTAGAGCGAGGACTCTACCTTACAGGAGAAATAAGGGTTTGCTATTTCACCTTCCAAGAGCTGACAGCCGCATTCTCCAAGCGCACCGCACAGCAGCGATCGGAGGCAAATTCCCCACTCTCCCAAAGCCTAACTTCGGTGCTGCTCCCACGCACCGAAACACTAAGGTCTTCCTCCTCCTTCTCCTCCGCCTCCTCTTTTCCAGGAATAGCCAGCGGCTCTGGAGTGGCACCTTCAGTTAATTCTTGGGTGAAGGCTGGAGCAAGCGAGGAGCGCCGCGAGAGGGGAGGGGATAAATGTGCCCCGTGACGTGTCCGCCGGTGCAGCAGCGCCTTCGGCAGGACCCCCAGACAGAGGCGCAAGGGAAGGACCGCAATTAGCGCTTGCAATGGAAGGGGGAGGTGGACTGGAGGGGGTGTGGTTGTACTTGGAACAGTCTCCGGCTGGTGCTCCGGACCTCACAAACTCAGCCCATATTACACACCCGCATCTACAGCCAGACACAGAGACACACACATTTCTGCGGTGATCTGGCATTGTGAACGTATTATAAATAGCGCGGTTCAAAATAATCTGGTGGGAGATACGTGCTAATATCCGAGACTTTGAGCTACACGACAACGCGATAGCCCAGGAGGCTGGGAGAGCAAGTGGTTGAAAGGCCCTATACATAGAGCGGGGGCTGGGCTAGAGTCTCTCTCATCTCACACACCATCCAAACCTCTTCTCCTGCCGTTGCTGAACGCTCCGGGTCCGTAGGTTGCGGGTGCACACACACACACACACACACACGAGAATATGTACCCACACGCGAATGCAGTTTCATTAGCCAAGCGCGCAAGGATTCGGGGAATCGCAAACACTCTTTGCACGCAGTCAGTATCAAAGGAGGCCCGGGCCTGACGCTGGGCCCCGAGAGATCTCTGCTGATGGTCCCGGACACTTCTTTGGTCATTAGAGTGGCAAGTATTTGCAGCTAACATCGTGGAACCGTGGGCCCAAAACCTGCGCTCAAGCAGAGCGCCCAGGATGAGTCCAATGGGATGCAGGATCAGGCCCCGGGGGAGGCGTGGGTTAGGTTATAGTGCACATCTGGCACCTATAGATCAGTGTCTCACACAACTGCAGCCAAAGTACTCAAGACTTCCCTTTCGGGACTTGTAATCCATCGACATGAATCTGTGTGGCTGGCGATCAACCAACCAATCATGGGGGAATGGATGAGGACTGAGAGCAGCAGCTCACCGGGGCGCTTTCTTTCGCTCAAGAAGGTAAAACAAAAGAAACAAACAACAAAAAACCAAACACACGCCAGCAAGCACAAAGAAAGGGGGAGAAATCCGGGAGTCACAAATCCGCTTGGCAAGCTAGGCAGGAGTTTAGTGATGCCCATTCAGACCATCCGTAGCCCTAGGAGCCGGGGGCGGCACGTGCACGCTCAGCGTGAGGCAGGTAGACACGCACACAGTGTGGGATTGTCACCGCTCGCCTGCTTTGATTTCTCCAGCAGCGGCTGTGCCCACCTCTCCTTTGTTCTGTATTAAGCAGAAAAAACACCAGTGTGCCGGGAGGAAAAGTCCTGCCCTGGTCGCGCTGCCTTTTTGATCCCCTGATATATCTCCCACCTTCCTCCCCCCAGGGCAGCTGCTGCACCCCCATCTCTTCCCCAGACCTCAGCAGCGTGGCAGTGTTCATCATTCACACGCTAGGGACTCCAATATGATCCAACTGAGGTTTCCATATCCTAAAACAAGAGCAGGAGCGAGGGCTCTCTCAGGTCCCCTCTTCCCTCCTGAGAGTCCCAAGAAAGTCTACTGGATTCACATAATTTCTAAGCCTTTCCCAAATTCGGTACCTTAAGCCCAGTTCTCCTGATCCTGCGAGTTGCCGGAAACCCTCAGCCTCTCCTGACTTGTGAGCTGAGGTCGACCCCAAGCACACGTATGGATAAATCTGTACACTGTGAACACGGGTCGCTACCAACAAAACTGACCAGCCATTGCTCTATTGTAAACTTCGCAGTCGCTTCTTGTGTGGCTGTTACAGCCAGTTGTTATTATTTTTAAAGAACGGTGGTATGTCTCCCCTTCCTCGGGACAAGGTCTCAGTTAAACTTCAGGGCATCGAAAAGGAAGTGTGTTGCACTGTACTCAGAACCTCAGCTTCTGCTATGTGAGAGTCTGTCCCTTTGTCAGTGCAGGATTGTTCCTTGTGAAGTTGAATCCCGTCCTATGTTAAGCCCTGGACTTCCAGCCACGTCCACTGGAAGAATTTTCCACAAGCTAGCAGGCTACATATTTTAGCCTGTCTAATGGCACTCGGTTGAAATATGCTGCTCTTTTATTAACATTATTTGAATTTTCAGTCCAGCATACACGTGTGTGACACCCCCACATAAAAATTCAGCTATAGAAAGTCAAAAGATGTCTTCCTGGAATATCTGACTTGTATTACCACCAAAACCCCGGAAGGACGTTAAAGTGAAGTAGGAGTGACCCCCCGAATGCCTAGATCCAGATATATTGCTTCTATGCTTTTGGGTAGCCTCTGAGGAGTCACCCTGGAAAGTGATTTAAGAGGCAAGTACTGAGGAACAAACGCGAGAGAAAGCGGTTGGGGCAGGGAGAACTGCTGAAGATTTCCCCAAAGTACAACAACAAAGTGAACAGCACCTAACTCACCCGCCCCCCACCCCCAGCCACACCGAGAGGAAAAACACACTGTTACTAACAAGGGCAAGCTCCTTGCATTAACTGCACGTCGCTTTAAACCTAGCGATAACACCCTTCTTCGTTCATATTGTTTTGCAAGGAGGGAAGGACAAAAGTCAGCCGCGACAAAAGACAGCGGATCTCTGTGTGTGTCGCCACAACATCTGGTCAATTTCCCGTCTCAAATGCCCACAGCTGGTTTCCCTGCACTTTACCTGCTTCTGCGGAAATGTATTCCATTAGAGATCACAGATCCGGAAGAGATAATGCAGCAACGCGCAGATATTTACATCATTTAACCCAACTAACTGTATTATTGTCATTACTGCTCCTGCCGCAGTTCCAGGAAGTCCGGCTTTAGGTAGTTCCAGATTTAAAGCAGTCATTAGAAAACCGAAATTTAAAGGAAAGAATGTGCAATTCGCTGTCTCTTGCCAGAAGGAATTGGCCGAAAGGGTGACAATTTTGTATGCTTAGGGATTTACTTGTGTTCCGATTTTGAGTTATGAATCGTTGGTTAGACCCCGTGTGAAAATACATTTCCGTAGCAATAATCAGGATAAAAATAATAATTTAGCAGATCTCCTGTTTGTAAAACACAATAATGATCCTAAAAACGAATCTCTCTACCGAATCCTATCTCGTTGGTGTGTGTGTTTGTTTAAGCTATCTCGCACCTCTTTAATTATCCTGTTACACCAGAATCTGCCCAAGCAAACCATCCTTCAGATAATGGCCCGATGTTGTTTAGGAGAAGGCTGTGCTCTTTAATCTCCAGTCACCCTCCTAAAAAGGGAAGTTATATCCCTGGACAGGATTTTGCTGGCTTCAGGTAAATATATCGCTCCCTTGCTTTTCTAACTTTGGTAATCAACGCTCTTTTTTTATGCCCTGCTCCCAATGAGGGCTCCTCATCGGACTGATCTTTTTACCAAACACACATGTATATCTGTCTCACCGGGGCTTTTAATAGAGGGGACCTCTGTCACTTTTTTGGAGAGCATATTTCAAATTGTTTCCTGAGCTGGTGGAATAAATCCCATCCCGAAGGATCTGTTTTCCTTCAGCGTTTTGTGCGTTAACATGGAAACTACAGACATCTTTTAATTTGATGGCCATTTAAAGGTTTGTGCCCTGGAGAAGAAAAGTAAAGGGGGAGAAAAAGGAGCGCAAACCCTCAGTCATACTTAAATAAATTGTATATATAAAATCTCTTTTCTCCCGCTACCTATTAAACTGAAGAAGAGCCGCCAATATAATTTTCTCAGCGCAGGGACATAATATATTATCTAAACAAATAAGCCACTATGGTTATCATCAGAACAAGAACAAATATAACCGTCTACCACCTTTGATTTGTAAAAACATGAACACACACCTATATATTTGAAAACACTCGTTTGGTCTTTGGATGCTAAAGAGCAAACTGTGTTTGCTAACATTGGCCCGGTTGGTATAAACGTGATTTGAGATCCCACGCCAGCTTTCCCCATACACTCTATATTTTATTCAGCAATCATCTTCGTGAAAACCGATTCCTACAGATAATAATATCAATGACTGGGAAAGGGTTTGTGGTTCAAAGCTGAAAACTGTCCAGAACTGGGAAGGAACTATCATTAGATTTGACCTTCCCTTTCACACAGTATAAAGAAAACCAAATCAAACTGTTACAAAGAGAACCTGTGAATACCTAAGTGTGAGCCTGTTTACCTTTCTTGGTAATCGATGTCCCAATGTAATAGGAATGTAAGGAACATACTTTGCACAAATCCTGCACAAACAAGTAGACCATGTTTACAATCGGTTACAAAACTGCTTTTAAGCTGCGTTAAATTATAAAAATGTCATTGAAATTCCCCCCGACAAACCTGAACCCCGCTGATGATTGTCTCTCCCTTTCTCAAACAAACAAACCCAATTGTATTTATGAATTATATCAGAAAAATCCAGCCGAATCTGGCCGCATTAGCAGGGGAAAAACATTTCAGGAGAAAAAATCAAAGACAAGAAAAACGTATTTTAAAATTCAAGTCGACAGGCATTGCATGCTTTATCTCATATGACAACACGTTCCACTGTTTCTATTTTCCAACAGGATATTTTTGATGCAGATTAAAAATAAATATTGTTCCCTAAAGCGTGTATGATAACTGATCATTCCAGTCAACCTTTTGATAGCAAAGGAAAGTGACCGTGCAGTAAATTACATCTTTAACACATAATCTTGGCTGGGAGAACGGCCCGCTAATGAGACGTTTGAAATATAATCTCAAATGAGAAGACTTTAAAATAAAAAAAATACATCTCTGAAATTGTGGCCCGAACTGTTCAAGGCAAATCCCTACTATACTTGTCTCCTGAGAACAATCTGCAAAATGAAAAGGAGTACTTGTGGCACCTTAGAGACTAACCAATTTATTTGAGCATGAGCTTTCGTGAGCTACGGCTCACTTCATCGGTATGCATCCGATGAAGTGAGCTGTAGCTCACGAAAGCTCATGCTCAAATAAATTGGTTAGTCTCTAAGGTGCCACAAGTACTCCTTTTCTTTTTGCAAAGACAGACTAACACGGCTGTTACTCTGAAATCTGCAAAATAACTCCCAGTAAACTTTGGACACTGCTACAAAGATCTTTCTAAATGGTATTTTTCCTCTGTCTGGTTTATTAAGAAATTCCACACATGGGATTCGATAATAAAATCAAAAGAACTCGAGAAACGAGGCATAGTTATTGACCTTGAATTGCACATTTCTCTGACCTTACCTAAACGCCCATTTTAAGGTAACCCGTTGGCTTTTTTTTTTTAAATAGAAGTGTATTAAAGACAAACATTTAGTTTTCGCAGGTTTTAATAAAAACAAAGAACAAAAGCCAACCATTGCAGTCACTCCGAAGCAATTACTGTCTCGCTTCAGTGGAAAAAGAATTACAGTCAAATCAGCAGAAAGCAAAAGGTTTGAATCTTTGGAAGGAGTCACAGGGAAATTGTTTACACGTGTAACTGATTGGAAACTCATTCTTTAGAAGCAGACTGCATGGTAAAGTTGGGCGAGAATTTGGCTGGGGGGGGGGAGGAAGGGGAGGGGGCTGAGAATGGCTGGTTGATGTTAGCTTGGGATCTGTAGGAACGAACGCGCCCGAGAAGCTTGCCCGCTGTCCCGCGCAGGACATTGCGGATCAATTGCAGCGTTCAGCGAAGAGCCCGGTCCAGTGACAGCGAAGGCGGGAGATTCCGAGCAGCGTCATGTAACTTAAAGTGGCTTCGTAGCCCGGCTCGTGCTGGGCAGCGCTGCAGTGGATGCCGGAGATCAAAACTGCCGGAGGCGAGCCGGGACCTGGCCCGCTCCGCGCTGCTCTCCGGAGGCAGGGGGGCCGAGGGGCTGCCGGAGAACACAAGAAGGGGCCGTTCCCACGTTCTTGTTTTCCAGGGTGATTCTTCCCCATGAGCCACAAAAGAAAATCTGCCCCCCCCCAGGGACTGGCGCGATTGTGGCACTAAATGGCGTCTAAGCCGAAGGGGGTTTACACTGGCAATCTCTAGCTGTTCTCGCTTTAATGCCGCGCTCCACAGCTTTAGGCTGGGGGCGTCGTTCCCCTGGGTGTGGCTGACGCCTTGTCGCCCAGCCCTGTACGTTGCCCCCTTGACACCTTCTGTCACCTCGCTGCCGCTGGGCTCCGAGAAGCAAATGGCTCGAAATTCGTCCGCGAGCTCGCCCTGCTCGGTAGAGTAGTTCCCGGCCTGGGAGTGGGTCTCAGGGTTGCAACTGCACCGCACTCCGCTTCAGAAAGCCCGGGCGCCGTGGAACAAGCGCCGGGCTGCGTGGAAGTAAGTGGGGGGAAGCAGTCTGCAACAGGCTAGCAGCCACACGAGTAGAAAAGGAGTTCCGTTCCCTGTGGTGGGGCTGGAGCCATACTCAGCTGACTAAATACAGGTTTCAGAGGAGCAGCCCTGTTAGTCTGTATCCGCAAACAGAACAGGAGGACTTGCGGCACCTTAGAGACGAGCCAATGTATTGGAGCATCAGCTTGCGGGAGCTACAGCTCGACTCCTTTGGGAAAGTGACCCTGTGGCCTACACCCGCGGTTCTTCTCAGCCCAGCGGTGCCTTTAGGCCACCCCTGGGTAGGCTCCTTTGCGCGATGCGGGCGGTAAACGGCAGTGGGACGCGGACTACTCGCTGGTCAGAACGCCACACAACACTTCTATTAGCGCCCTGTCCCTGTACAGAGCTTACCATGCATGCCTAGGTGTCGATAAGTTTTATGTCCGATTTATTAGGCCAGACAGGCCCTAATCCAGCCAGGGCTCTACCTATGTTTAACTGGACTGGTTGAAATCGGCGTGCCTGAACATACGCATAAATCTTTGCAGGACCAGAGACTTGGGGTTTATTTTGTATTCCAGTCCAAATGTGAGACAAAAAGACTCAAATTAAGAACAGAGACTAGAGAAGGCACCCTAACATTAGGCTGTTTTAATATGGCATAAAGCACAATGTCTAGCACCACGATGCAGTTATGCAAGATGTAAATAATTTAGATTAAGTATAGAGTCGCTCTTGCTATGTCTGGAGGCAAATTTAAGTCTAAAAGGAGGAACAGGCAGCTGAGCTGTGTGGTCCCTTCCCCTTTTCTCCTTTCTGCAACCCCATATCAACACCAGGGGTAGGGCTCATTGTGTGAGGAGGCCCACATTACAATATTAATTAGGGTCCAGAGTCTAAATTTAGGACTATGGACTGTCCTCAATCCAGGCCAGAATTCCTCCTGCCTGTTGGTGGTCCTGAGCACTTTTGAAACTCTGGTCATTGGACCCTGAATGGGAGCTGAGCTCTTGAAATGTGGTCTTTAGATGGTGCAGAATTTGAATATGTCACATGGGATCCATAAATCAAGCAACCAGGCTGGGTATTTGACACTCCTGATTTTAAACAATGGTATTTCTAATATGCCAGTCCACATAGTTTCTAGCTACCAAAGATAAAAACTAAGAACTTGCCTTCATTTTGAACTTGGAGGACCTTGTCCTTTACCTCTCCACATGCTTTAAGCAGTGGGTTTAGAATTAGAGTGTGCAACTGCACAGGAGGGAGAGGGGAGAAGGGTAGGATCAGTGGAAATGGTGCTGTAGGGAACACAGTACAGTAGGAGAGCACAATTACAAATGGAAGTTGCGCTGGACTTCAACAAAGATGGAGAAGTTTCAGTGTGAGGCCCCAATCCTGCCAAGATTTATGCATGTGCCTAACTGTACACACCATGAGTAATCCTACTGAAGACAACAGGACTACTCACAATCCATAACATTAAGCACATACATGAGTTTTTGCAGGATCAGGGTATAACATTCTTATACCTTTGTGTATGTCTGAGGGCAGCACTCATGTTTCTAATTATAAACACAACCCTTAGAGCAGCTGGGGAGTGGGAAAGAACACAGTTCTTTAGAGTTAGACATGATGCAAGTTGTTAACTTGGGTCTGTGGTGTTCAACTAACAGAGTGATTGGCATATTAGAAATACTGTGGAACTACTCAAGTGAGCAAAGTTGATCAGATGTTTAAATGGTTGCAGGGTTAGACCCTATCATGGCACCAGAGTGTTAGCATTGGTATAGCTCAAGAAATAGGGCCAGATCCTGCAACCTGTTAACTAATACTCACTTGTGCTAATAGCTACTGCTCTCAGGGGAACAAAAACATGAAAACAAACAACGCCCCTATACTAATAAAAACAGATTCCTTGGGCCCTGTTTTGAACCAACAGAATTGTCACTCACACGATGATCTCATTTGGACGTTCAGTAGGGTTGCCTGTGTGATTGAAGACTACCAGGTGAGTATTGGCTGCAGGATCAACCTCCTACCTAGTGTGCGACCTGAACCAGTTGCTTAAAATAAGGCAACTAACATACATTGACAAATTTAAAATTTATGATGAATAATTTAAAAGTGTTACATGATGGTGCCAGAATGATGATACTAAGGCCCTGACCCCTACAACTCCGTACCAGTATGTAAAATCAGGCACACGTGTAAATCTTTGCAGGATTGAGGCCCAAGGTTGCACTGGATAATTTTCAGCTCTTTTTGCTGAGTCTCTATTATCACCACTGTCTGACCTCCACAGGGTGCTTGGGACACCATTTGGTAACTGAAGAGAAAATTATTTTTACTGGGCATAAATCTGGAAATAGTCAGCTGGGGTGTGGGTTCCATTTCTGCTCAGAACAGAGGGAGGGAGACATCAGTGCTCTCTCTCATTGCACATGTGGCATTTTTAGTATTTGTTAAAGGCTACTTAAGGTAATTGACTAGAAAATCCCAGCTGTTTAAAAAAAATAAAGGGGACCTTTTTCAGAACTAATCAATTTATTTATGTTTCTGCACTGAGTGTGATCTACATGCTATTGCACTGGAGGAGCTGTCAGTGTTGATGGATTAATGCAAATGGATGACTTTTACAAAAAAAGTATGTGCAAGTTATATACACATTAACTGCTGATGTTTGTGGGACAAAATCCATCAGCTGCTATTTTTTTATTTTCAGTTTCTGAAGAAAAATATGGTTATTTTGGTCTGGCCAACTTGATTGTTTCATTTGGGCCTGGAATTTGATGAATTTTCTGAAAGTATTGCAAAAAGGGGTTATTAATATTAATTATGTGCAAACATTTGTCTCTGCTGATATAGGCTACAAAGCAATATTTCTTTTAGCTACAGTAGATAGTTTAAAAGGTGAAAGTCTTCCTTGGGAACATGAGAAGCAATATATCAATCAGAGAGAGGAAATATCCATGCTGTAGAAATAGGAAAAACCTAGTTTGAAAAACACACACTGGAGTATTTTTGTTTCATTTGTCTGAAATCATTCCTCTGAACATTATGAAAGTGTTTTTTTTAGTTATGTTCAGTGACTGGAGCTAGTTCTCAGTGACCCTCAGCTTGTATGAACAGTGGGACTAATCTAGTGGGGATGAATAATGAATCTTTAAGGAATATAAGAGATTTTATGCAAACTCTTTTCAGGGGGCGCAGTATTTTATGCTGCTTGGCATTAGATATATTATAAAATGGTTGTCACAGGAACTTTGGTAATACGTTAAGGTAACATTTATAAATACTTTATTCATGATTTAGAAATGATTAATAGAAATTGCTGTTTATACATGATTATATGATGTTTTACCATGTTGCAGGCACATTCATAAATAATTTTATGTATTCCAGTTTACAAATGTACTTTCAAAGGTTGCTATAATATCCTGATTAATTTTTTTTAAATCTGTCTACTGAGCATTTCATAGTACATCCTATAATAACTAACTTGGAATAAGTGTGTATATTTACATATATATTTACAAGAACATAAGCCTGCATAGATACAGTAATTTAATCAGAGAGCAATGTGGTGCTGGGGCACTACTATCTGGGCAAGCAGCGGAAGTATAGGGTCTAGTGATGTTGCCTCACAAATTTAGACCCATATTCTGCAATCAGACCTGCACCAGTTGATCCCTGCAGCCACATGGAGCTCCACTTGGTCTAATAGGTGAGCAGACCCATATGGAACCCCATTGGCTTCTCCAGGACTCTACGCAGGTACAACAGTATTCCCAAATGGGTGCACTGTAGGAGAGGGAAAATTCTGATAGCCCAGTAACATGCCTAGACCCCTGCCTGCAGCTGGAATACCAGTTGTTATGCTCATTGCTGAAAGCAGCTAGAAAGGCCATTTCTGAAGCCTTAGCACAACTAACAGACCAAGAAAGGAGCGGGGAAGTGAGTGTCCACGAGGACTAAACATGACCCTGGGGCCTCCTGACTTGAGCTTTTTGCCAAACCATGCTGCTTTGCAAGATGGAATGTCTGGCAATAGGTAACTATGGCTATGTGACATACAGCAGGCTGGAAAACACCACACTTAACTTCCGCTCAGTAGTGTTGTTTTTTTTTTTAAATTAACAAGCTATGTAATAATAAAATGTAAAAAGAAACCTGAGCTCGGTGGACACTTGGACACTCTCAAGTTCCCCTGCAGATGAAAGGCTGACCACCTCTGGATGTGGAAATCCACTCCAGACCTCCTGAAGACGTTGGGTAAATATGAATCTGGAGTTAATTTGGGGTGCTCTGCTAACCTGTTGTGGACATGTGTAAGTGCTGGAGAATAAATAAAGTAGAAGCTTAAAGTGAAAGCACTTTTGTTTGCCTGCTTGCATCAACTGTCTATTGGCTGGATTTATTTCCTGCCACCGCCTTGCAAAGAGTAAAGTTACCAAGCGCTTTGGGTTCATCAAAACCCCAGGTAACAATACCCACATGGATTGGACAGCCATAAGAAAGGGTGTCTCCTGGCTGGTCCTGTCTGAGCTGATAGGGAAAGCCTAAATGGGGATGGGCTTGGGAAGGATCCACAAGCTCACGCTGAACTGCCACGGAGGGTCTGATGCTGTGACTCCAGGCTATAGGATGGAATAGCAGTCCTGGTGGGAGCCTGGTATTCAGCAGCCGCAGTCACTCCTCCTAGGTTTGAGGGGAGTGAATTTCCCTCTCCGACCCCTCTGCACTTTCTTAAAGCCCAATGTCTCAGGCTTTGCAAGGGTGTAATGGAATCCCCCTAGATGTCTTTTCCAAGGTCTGTGGCAGAGCAAGGACATCTGGGTTCTACTCCTGACTTCCAGTGATATACTTCAACCATCAACCTTATTCTCCTCAGATCATCATGACCCTCCTCAGTAGCAGCTAGATTTCAAAGTTGATATTCTTTTGGTACTGCAAGGAAATCTAATAACCACAAAACCAAGAGCACTCATACTGAAGTATTCCAAAAGCATTCAGAGCACATATTCACTACCTTCACATGTATCAATATCAAACTGTCCACAACAAACTCATGCCAGTCAGGGTTTTATATCTGAATTGCTTGATATTCAGTAAACATATCTGAAAGTTCAGCTACTCTCGGTGCAGCAGATTCATGTTATATTTCTTCTTATTGCTTCCATTAGTGGCTATAACATAGGATGCCTTTTTTCAAGACATTCACACTTTGTTGGCAGCTTCTGGAGTACGTGGATTCTTGACTGAATAATAATGCCAAGGCAAAATACTCTGTGAGGACCAAGTTAAGGCTGAGAAGATATTGTCCTCTAAAACGGTCTGCGTTTTAGGCACTATTCCTGCAGTTACACACTTGTAGACCCATTGACATCAACGGGACTATTCACATACATAAAGTTCACTTACATCAGTGTGTATGCAGAATCAGAGCCTTAGTCCGTAAAATCATGGGGTGGGAGGACCATGCCTTGTTATATGTTTACAAAGTGCCTATTGCATTATGGGTGCTAGAGGAAACAAATACATAATTGTAAATAATGACCCTGTGACTGGAATTAAAATACTCAACAGGACAGACTTAATCCGTGCCCCCCCCCACTGGTGAAAATTTCCATCCTGTGTGAGGAAGGTAGATAGGGAGTAGAAGGCAATATTGTGTTCGGTGTTGAAGCTTTTAACTACAACCCTCTGAGTTTCCAGCCAGTGATGTGCTGCCATTTTTAACAAAGGGTTTCCACCTCTGGATCCAGGGTGCATGGAATTTACTCATTTGTTTGCTCATTAGAAAAAGTGCTCCTCCATAATTACAAAGAAGGTGGGAGGCAGCATCATTTGCCATAGGAACTTAGTTTTATATATTAATTGATCTGGAAAATATACAAACTTATTTGATCAATACAATTTGTGCAACTTGAAATAGTGTGTTTGTGCAGGAGCCTGTCGAATTTGTAATAGGGTTCAGGGCAAGGTATATTTCTTTGGGGGGGATTTTTAAAAATACCCTTACAGTTGGAGAAATATGGTGCATTTTGAAGGCAAAAAATTGCTCTTTACAATTATTTGTAAGAGCCTTGGCAATATGTCATCTCTGACAAGTGACTTAGCAGTATCCAGAGAGAGGTTGACTCCATCAGAGACAGGGAAATCATAGCATCATAGAACTGGAAGGGACCTTGAGAGGTCATCTAGTCCAGTCCCTTGCACTCAAGGCAGGACCAAGTATTATCTAGACCATCCCTGACAGGTGTTTGTCCAACCTGCTCTTAAAAATCCCCAGTGATGGAGATTACACAACCTCCCCTAGGCAATTTATTCCAGTATTTAACCACTCTGACAGTTAGGAAGTTTTCCCTACTGTCCAACCTAAACCACCCTTGCTGCAATTTAAGCCCATTGTTTCTTGTCCTATCCTCAGAAGTTAAGAACACCAATTTTTCTCCCTCCTCCTTGTAACAACCTTTTATGTACCTGAAAACTGTTATGTCCCATCTCAGTCTTCTCTTCTCCAGACTAAACAAACCCAATTTTTTCAATCTTCCCTCATAGGTCATGTTTTCTAGACCTTGAATCATTTTTGTTGCTCTTCTCTGGACTTTCTCCAATTTTTCCACATCTTTCCTGAAATGTGGCACCCAGAACTGGACACAATACTCCAGTTGAGGCCTAAGCAGCATGGAGTAGAGTGGAAGAATTACTTTTCATGTTTTGCTTACAATACTCCTGCTAATACATCCCAGAATGTTGTCTGCTTTTTTTGCAACAGCGTTACACTGTTGACTCATATCTAGCTTGTGATCCCCTATGACCCCTGGATCCCTTTCCACAGTACTCCTTCCTAGGCAGTCATTTCCCATTTTGTATGTGTACAACTGATTGCTCCTTCCTAAGTGGAGTACTTTGCATTTGTCCTTCATCCTATTTACATCAGACCATTTCTCCAGATCATTTTGAATTTTAATCCTATCTTCCAAAGCACTTGCAACCCCTCCCACTTGGTATCACCTGCAAACTTTATAAGTGTACACTCTATGCCATTATCTAAATCATTGATGAAGATATTGATCAGAACCGGATCCAGAACCGATCCCTTTGGGACCCCATTCATTATGCCCTTCCAGCATGACTGTGAACCACTGATGATTACTCTCTGGGAACAATTTTCCAACCAGTTATGCACCCACCTTATATTAGTTCCATCTAGGTTGTATTTCCCTAGTTTGTTTATGAGAAGACCATGCGAGACAGTATCAAAAGCCTTACTAAAGTCAAGATATACCACATCTACTGCTTCCCCCGCAATCCACAAGGCTTGTTACCCTGTCAAAGAAAGCTATAAGGGTGGTTTGACTCGATTTGTTCTTGACAAATCCATGCTGACTGTTATTTATCACCTTATCTTCTAGGTGTTTACAAATTGATTGCTTAATTATTTGCTCCAATATCTTTCCGGGTACAGAAGTTAAGCTGATTGGTCTGTAATTCCCTGGGTTGTCCTTATTTCCCTTTTATAGATGCGTGCTATATTTGCCCTTTTCCAGTCTTTTGGAATGTCTCCTGTCTTCCATGACTTTTCAAAGATAATTGCTAATGGCTCAGATATCTCCTCAGTCAACTCCTTGAGTATGCTAGGATGCATTTCATCAGGCCCTGGTGATTTGAAGACATCTAACTTGTCTAAATAATTTGACTTGTTCTTTCCCTATTTCAGACTCTGATTCTACCTCATTTTCACTAGCATTCATTATTTTAGACGTCCAATCGCCACCAACCTTCTTTGTGAAAACCGAAACAAAGAAGTCATTAAGCATCTCTGCCATTTCCACATTTTCTGTTATTCTCTTTCCTCCCTCATTGAGTAATGGGCCTACTTTGTCCTTGGTCGTCTTCTTTCTTCTAATGTATTTGTAGAATGTTTTCTTGTTTCCTTTTATGTCTCTTGCTAGTTTGATCTCTTTTTGTGGCTTGGTTTTTCTAATTTTGTCCCTACATACTTGTGTTATTTGTTTATATTCATCCTTTGTAATTTGACTGAGTTTCCACTTTTTGTACAACTCTTTTTTGAGTTTTAGATCATTGAAGATCTCCTGGTTAAGCCAGGGTGGTCTCTTGCCATACTTCCTATCTTTCCTATGCAGTGGGATAGTTTGTTCTTGTGTTCTTAATAATGTATCTTTGAAAAACTGCCAACTGTCTTCAATTGTTTTTCCCTTTAGACTTGCTCCCCATGGGATTTTACCTACCAACTGCCTGAGGGCTTGTCTACACTGGCAAGTTTTGTCAATGAAACTAATGTCAATGACGAAAAAAAAATCGACAAAAGCAAAGTCACTAACGCGTGTCTACATTTGCTCCCTCTGTCAACAGATCATGTCCACATTTGGGGCACCTTTATCAACAGTGAGAGCAATGGACTGTGGGTATGTAGCCCGCAGTGCCTGGTGACACCATCCATCGATAGGTGTTGTGGGAAGGCGGAGTGTGGCGCATCCTAGGAGGTGCAAAATGTACCGTCATGCACTGCCTGTGTGTCCCACCCCTCCAAAGGTTTCTGGCTTCCTTTTGTGCTGTTTTTTTCAACTGTCATTCTTTTGAAGTGTGTGCCAGCATCTGCACTGAGAGGGGATGGATCCTGCACTTCTCTCCTTTGTGCTGTTAGCTGTCGTGAGGACATCGTGCATGGCAGCAGAGTTACTCGCAAAGTTAGCAGAGGATGAATTGCAGGCACCCAAGTGTGATATGGACGGCAGCAACTTATCAGTGCTTTGTGCATTCACAGAGCAGCTGCATAATGGTAGACCGTCGCTTTTGGGCTAGGGAAACAAGCACTGATTGGAGGGATCGCATTGTCATGCAGGTATGGGATGATGACCAGTGAGTACAGAACTTAGGATGTGTAAAGCAACCTTCATGGAGCTATGTGCTGAGCTGTCCCCCGACCTGTGGTGCAAGGACACCAGATTGAGAGCTACCCTTTCGGTAGAGAATCGTGTTGCAATTGCTGAGTGGAAGCTGGCAAATCCAGACTGCTACCGGTCAGTTGTAAATCAATTTGGAGTAGGAAAGTCCACTGTTGGGGCTGTATTACTCCAAGTATGCAGGGCAGTAAATTGCATCCTGCTGTATAGGACCATGTCTCTGGGAAATGTGCATGAAATAGTGGATGGCTTTGCAGAGATGGGTTTCCTTAACTGTAGCGGGGTGACTGTTGGCACACACATTCCAATTTTAGCACCAGACCTCCTTGCCTCTGAATACATCAATAGAAAGGGATACTTCTCCATGGTGTTGCAGGTGCTTGTGGATCACCGGGGGTGTTTCACTGACATCAGTGCAGGCTGGTCTGGAAAGGTGCATGACACATGCATCTTTAGGAACAGTGGTCTGTACAGAAAGCTGCAGGTGGGTACTTTTTTTCCAGACCACAAGTTCACAGTGAGGGGGGATGTGGAAATGCCCATAGTAATCCTAGGAGACCTGTCTTACCCCTTACAGCCCTGGCTCATGAAACCTTACACAGGGCACCTGGACAGCAGCAAGGAGGGTTTTAACAACAGGCTGAGCAGGTGCCGCATGGTAGTCGAATGTGCCTTTGGCCGTTTGAAAGCTCGCTGGAGGTGTCTCAGTGGCAGGCTAGACCTCACAGAGGATAATATTCCCGTGGTCATAGCAACATGCTGCACTTCGCATAATCTGTGTGAATCTAAGGGTGAAGTGTTTGCGCAGGTGTGGAGCACTGAGGCTGCGCAGTTTGAACAGCCAGATGCTAGGGCTGTCAGAGGAGCCCAGAGGGCTGCTATTAACATCGGAGAGGCTTTGAGGAACCACTTTGACAATGAGGGGCACTAACACATGTCTGCTTTGGAGTTGCTTTCCTGGTGGATCCATGTACAATTTTGGGGCCCAAGATCCATGCAACACAATGCTTTAGAAGCCTGTTCCCGAGAGTGAATTGATTGCTGTATGCTTTTGTGGACACAGAATAAAAACGCTGTACCATTAAGTACCTTAGCCTTTATTTATTGTTAAAAAGGGTAAAACCTCACAACGGTGTGTAGCTCCAGCTATTATTGTGCAAGCTGTGAGCGGGGGTGGAGTGATGGGGAAACTTGGGAGTGCTGTGAAGTGAAAAGGAAGGTCTGGGCATGGGGGGGGATTGGCAAAGAATTATGCATCTGCATGTGCTGCAAAGGAGGTCGACCATGGATTTGCTCAGTCTGCAGCTGTATCAAATACTTGAGCAGCTCTGTCTGATCCTCCATCACTTTTCTCATCCGCTCTGTCGCTTGCCTAGCAAAAGCAGCACTCTCCTTTCTGTCCTGCCTTTCAGCTTCCCAGCACTCTTTCCGTGCCCTGGTCTGTCTCTCATCGTGCTGCAGCACCTCCTGAAACATGTCTTCTTTGCTGCACCTAGGGTTTTTTCTTACCTGCCGAAGCCAGTCCGCGGGGGTGTGTGGTGTGTTCTTCAAGGTCTGTGCTGAACAGAAGAGGGATTGTTACATTCCAGCAAATGATTGAAACATTTTAGTAAAAAGGACATTTTGCTAGTAGAAATCACTTTCTCTCTGAGACTCTAGGTAGGCACACAGCTCCGCGAACACCCCAGTCATGGTCAGTGTTCGGAGTGGGGGGAAGATGGTTGTGCGTATGGACAAAAAGGTCACGGCTTGCAGGGACGCTTTGCAGGGAACTCATTCTAAAATTATCCCACACTTCTTCACAGGCAGCCAACCTGCTGGCTGACATCTTGCTGCTGCAGGTGATCAGAGACACCAGGGCACAGCTTCTGAATGCTTGCTGCTTTCACCCTGGTCTATATGCAGCTCAGCTATGTGCTGCTTTGGCCCCAGCTCCAATGATTACTAAATGGCGTAGTACAGTTTACTACAATGGGGGAACTAACAAGGCTGCAATCCCTTGGAATATGCAGCAGAGGATTAACAAGTACCCCTTTGAAACTTTCCAGAGCCTCTCTCTGGAGAATTCCCTGCAGGTCTTGATGTCCATCGACATCCTGCCTGGCCATGCAGATTAGCTACACAGGGCAATGTGTAGCTCACAGAAAACACTACCTGCCTCCCACTTTTTGATTCCCTACACAAGCCACAGCAACTTACCCAGCATCTCATCTGTTTCCTGCTCCCCACTGAGCACTTCTGGAGTGGAGAAAAGTTCCTGGCTGCCTGTCCCACCATGGTGCTCCCAGTGGGGTCGCCCATCTTCTTCTTGCTCGACTTCTTCATCCAGAATTTCAACCTGCGGGTTACTCCCTCTTTCTGCTGCCTGCAAAGCATCCATGGGGCTATCAGCCATGAAGGTGGGGTCACCACTGAGGATAGCGTTCAGCTCCTTATAGAAGCGGCAGGTCTTAAGTGCACCACCAGAGCGATGGTTCACCTCCCGCGCCTTATGGTACACCTGCCTCAGCTCCTTTATATTTGCTCTGCACTGCTGCGTGTCCCCATCATAGCCCATTTCACACAAACCTCGAGAAATTTGCCCATATGTGTCCCAATTTCTACGGGTCACTCGCAGCTGCGACTGAACAGACTCCTCTTCCCCATATACTGATTAGATCCAACAACTCAGTGGTGGTCAAAGTGGGAGCGTGTTTGGTGCGATAGCCAGCCATACTCACCTGGGAAGCTCCTCTGGGAAGCCAGCAAGCAGGAAATGAGATTTAAAATTCCCGAGGCTTGCAAGGGGGAGAGGTCGGCTGGCTGTAGGGCAGCAGAGGTCATACTGCTGACCAGAGCAGCAGCATGGGAATTGTGGGATACTTTCTGGAGGCCAATAAAATTGAAAAAGGACCTGTGGTGTCTACACTGCATGTTTGTCGTCAATAAAGGGAGGGGAAAAGAAAAGTCTCTCGCAGGGGTGGAAGCTTTTTGTCGCCAAAACTAGGCCAAAAGCCAGTTTTTGGTGACAAAACTTGCCAGTATAGACAAGCCCTGAGTTTGCTAAAGTCTGCCTTCTTGAAATCCATTGTCTTTATTGTGCTGTTCTCCCTCCTACCGTTCCTTAGAATCATGAACTCTACCATTTCATGATCACTTTCACCCAAGTTGCCTTCCACTTTCAAATTCTCAACCAGTTCTCCCCTATTTGTCAAAATCAAATCTAGAACAGCCTCCCCCCTAGTAGCTTTCTCCATCTTCTGAAATAAAAAATTGTCTCCAATACATTCCAAGAACTTTTTGGATAATCTGTGCTCTGCTATGTTATTTTCCCAACAGATGTCTGGGTAGTTGAAGTCCCCCATCACCACCAAGTCCTGTGTTTTGGATGATTTTGTTAGTTGTTTTAAAAATACCTCATCCACCTCTTCTTCCTGACTTGGTGGTCTGTAGAAGACCCCTACGATGACATCACCCTGGTTTTATCCCAACCTTATTTACAATTTAGTGACAGAATTTTAACTAGGGACTCCTCTGTAGGGTCTCCACCAGCCTCTGCCCAGGAAGCTACCGATTTAGCTTTTATGTTAAAATAATATTAGAACGTTATAGTTTCTTAAAAGGCAATATATCATCTTACTTAATTATCTATGAATGTCCTTGGATTTTTAAAGTGGAAAATACCTAATTTGAGTATAACAGCTGTACAGATTTTCCTTGTATTTCGTCACATGCATTTAATCGGTGATGCTCATGAGAGTTACCAGCTCCATTAGCTATGCTCCAAATTGTAGTAAGAGCCAGAAAACATAGGAAGAAACACATCTGAGGTATCACAGAAGTTATAAATGTTGCCAGCCTAACCTGTGGAGATTTTACCCATCCTGAATTACCATGCGCTCTAACTTCAAGTTCTAAACTCTTCTAGCATAGGCAATATGGCTCATGGCAGTTACAAGCTCCCCTGGGCAGCCCTCATGAGGTGTGTAATCTTCCAACAGAACTCAAGTGGTTCTGAACCCAGAGAACAACTGGAACCATTGATGTGGCCCCATTTTCCACTCTTTGCACAATGGACATAGAACAATGCGGTTCCGAAAGAGGATAGGTGAATCTGATATTCCACCCCAGGACTACTGGGTAAATGTTTACCACTTCTGATGAAAAATAGGTTTAAAATATGATGAACCAGAACAAATTAAGGATTTCCTGAGCATTTAGGTTCATATAAATAAGGAACATTGGCTCAAGGGTTTAAATTTGGATCAAGGACTTAAAAGTCAGACCACAGTGCTTGCTTTGTTCAAGGAAAATGACTTTCCTTTTTTTTATCCCACCCCCTTTTTTTGACCCCATGAGAATCAAAGAAGTCTCACAGCCAAGCAGAAATGACAATAATTGTAGCAGCCTCAACATGGTTTGACCCAGAACCACATACTTATCTTAACTGGAATGGAGAAACATTTAGAATTTTTGACCTGTGCATCCATCCTATGGATATGCAACACCTCGCCTAAGTGTTTTAGATTCTGTATAATGGCTGGTCCACATATTGGATAACAGCCTACTACTGCAACCAGCTAATGGGGTGTCTCCTCATGTTGAAGGGATAGATGTTTAATTTTGGTGCTAACAATCTTGGTTCTAACTCCCATGACTTGTGATGGGAGAACTAAAGAAGCTACTGTTAAGCTGGTAGCAGCAGTAGATTCTGGTCTTCTGTGTTGACCAGCCATTAGATGGCAACATGACCTACTTAGCCAGTGTCTTACACATGCAACTGATTTCATTATTAAGTTCAATCTTGTGCATGATGTGGAATGAACTATGCAAAAATTACCACGTTAAGATGGTGCCTTGAAGGTTCAGAAATCTGGTGATATTTTTCAGGCAAATGATGTAATGCTGTAATTTGCATATTGAACCAAGCATCACCTTATTTACACCAATGAGAGTAAACATCCCAATTACCAGAACTTAAGCCTGACAAGGCTGCAGTGTGGGAAAAACTCTAGGAGCATAGGAATTGCTGTGCTCCTGACTGCCTCTAGCATCTCATCGGGCAGGAACAAAGCTCTGGCTGCTCCTAGCTGATGGTAGATGGAGAGGGATCCCTGTCTGAGAGGGCTCGTCCCTGCCTGTCTACTGCTTGTAGGCTCCTGCAGCCAGACACAGATAGCTACAACAATACCGAGCACCACTGGAGTGGATGGTACCATGAGCCTGCCTACAATGGCATGTAGCCGATCTGCAACTGCTATCAGCAAATATCTCCAATGGCTGGTGATGGGACACTAGATGGGGAGGGCTCCGAGTTACTACAGAGAATTCTTTCCCAGGTGTCTGGCTGGTGGGTCTTGCCCACATACTCAGGCTCCAACTGATCAGCATATTTGGGGTCAGGAAGGAATTTTGCCCTGGGTCAGATGGGCAAAGACCCTGGGAGGTTTTCCCCTTCCTCTGCAGTTTGAGGCATGGGTCAGTTGCAGGTTGAAACTAGTGCAAATGGTGGATTCACTATAACTTGAAGTCTTTAAATCATGACTTGAGGATTTCAGTAACTCAGCCAGAGGTTATGGGTCTATTACAGGAGTGGGTGGGTGAGGTTTTGGGTCCTGCAATGATCCTGCATCTGACCAGATGATCATGATGGTCCTTTCTGATCTTAAAGTCCATGAGCTCCAAGTCTGCACCTATGGATGGGTAGGATGGCTACGATGGCTACGTTCTACGCTGCATCACTATGGATTGAGTCCTGGGTTGGTTTCTATGGACAAATTCCTGGAGAGCCCCTCAAGAGCAGCCCTAGCCATAGAAAGGCAGCATAGAGTGTCTCCTTGGCTCTATAAATCAGGAGGCTTAAATGCCTAGGATTACTCACACATAGCGCAGCCTCTAGTCCCTAGAAAGCCAGAGAAGTCCATGCTTGGAAGGTTCTTTTCTCTCCGTGGAATAGCCCCCCAGTTTTCCTTAAATCACCCCAGTAGTCAATGGGCTGTTATGCTGCATCCTGGTACAAGATATCAACCATCCATTCTTGGTAACCCCCTGCAATAGATAGGTTAGAAACAGGATTTTCAGCTCCAATGGCCCCTTGGTCCCCTCCAAATCTAGATGCATCTTACTTCATGTAGGTGATCCCCTAAGATCCTTGGTTAAGGAAGGTTTTCCAGGTTTTCCCCTGGGGCAGGAAGGAAGGGAAACTACACACACCACAATGGAAGAATGAGTAGGAAACTCCCTTAAAAACAAACAAACAAACCAACCAAAACCATGTGACATTTCCTCACCCCTCTTCTTGCTAAAGAAAAATGAAGTATGTCATCTAAGTGTCACTGTCTAAGCACAGCACCACTCAGGTTTGGCCTGGCCACCTCCAACCCCATCATGATGGATGAACAATAGAGCCAAATTTAAGCAAATGGTGTTATGACTTGGCACACTGAGTCACAGTGCCACTCAGATTTGGCACTGTGATCCCATGCACCACGTCAGAATGCCTGGATCAGGGAGCCACGCCCAGTCTTGAGGAACTGGAGCTGCAACTGTGGAGTACCTGGGGAGTGGACTTGCTCTCCACCCCCTCAACCTCCTCCCCAAGGTCCCCCCTCAATGTTTTTGCACCCTTGATTTTTTGAAAGGGTGTTGGGGCCTCTGTTTCAGTTTTAGCCCTGCCCCCCTGGCTCTAGTGAAAACCTTTAGCTTCATGTGGAAACAAAGTGGCAGCCAGTGTAGATCACAGAGCATAACTGTTGTGTCCTTTATGTGGAAAAAGCTGCATTCAACACTAGCTTCTACTCTGGAGTGATTCTAAAGTGCAGCCCCATATAGAGTGTATTTCTGCTTATCTCAAGGTAACCTAAATAAAGGAAAAATAGCAATCTTTGCTGATCAAGCAGTTAACAAAAATCGCAATACTCATTCGCAGTCTCAGAAGGGAGACCAACCTACAGCCTGCTTTACACTTGCTCTGATCAGGTCCAGGCAATCTGGTGGGGCTGCGTGCAAAGCTTTCAGTGCCAGTCTCCATGCTAGACTTGCTCTATACATAGTAAAAAAGATAAAACCAGACCTGTTTGTTTGAAATCCTCAACCAAAATTGACCCTGAGTTTGGATTCAAATGGCATCAGGATCTGAATAAACCTTACTATAAATTTGGCCTCATCTAGAGGATAGAGGGTTCAAGTACCTAGGGCTGTCAATCGGGTACTTTTTGCAAGCACTGCATTTTTAAAAGTGATCCCTATCTAAGATAAGATGTCACTGTGTGATGAACATTGTATGTGCCCTTATCAGTGCCAGTTCACAAATAACCAAGTCCAAGAGACACTTGAACTCTACCCTGGAAAATGAGACTCCCTTGGTTAACCCCAGGGCTTGGGTATCTCCCATGGTAGCCACCAGGCTAATTAGCACAACCACAAGCAGAAATTTCTTGTATTGCCATTAATTTCTTCTTTAGAACCAGAAAATAAGAGAACAGGACTATTTTTCTCCTCCCTTTTCCTCTCTCCTTTATCTTCTGTTTCTTCTTTAAGCTTTGTACATTCTAGGAATTCTCCAAGGGAAACACTAGTGTGTGTGATATTTGAAGACTGCAGTTTACCTTGCATAGATTGTAAGCATTGGACTGTGCAGAGTAGTGGTGTTCGTACTGGAGTGACTCTGCCAATTCCTCCGCGCATGTCCAGTGTGAACTAGAAATACTTCCAGTACCAGAGACAGTGTCAGACTGAGCTGGGTATTTATAAAGTTCATAAAATTGCTGTGCCTACTCTCTTCACAAACCTGACTACTAGCCATCCTGGGATGGAATTTATAGTCAGATTCCAAAAGTATGAGGGATCTTGGGGGCAGAATAGAAATTAAACTGGCCTGAGGAGAGTGGAGGAAGGGAAAAGAAAAGCATGAGGGAAATGGAGAACGAGAACCACCATGTCTGGCTAAAAGGATCAGCTGGAGAACTGATTGACCTTATAGGGCAGATAAAGGAGCAAGGATAGTTCACAGATTAGCGAAGCTAAGGTATGAGAGAAGGTGTTCACCTGATTAAATTAGGTGAAACAAGATAGATATTATGGTAATAGGCCCTAGAGAAAAATCTAACAGATAAAAAGGAAGGCTGAAGATCTCCAACGGCTCATATATAATTTGAGATAAGAATTTGAATCTTGGGTCTTAATAAAACTGAATTTACAATCTCTGTGGTTTGCCCTAATTCTAGTGAAAATGCATAGTTCTAGTGCAGTGGTCGGGACTTCCATGAAAGGGCTAAACTTCAGGAAGCAGTGTCATGGCCTTAGGGTATGAAGATAAAATGTTCAGTCACTGAGGGCTTTTCCAGTGATGTCATGTTTATAACTTGATAGCTTTCTATGGAGCTTTGGTTGGTGGGGAACCAGAGAAAGAACTCAAATTAGCTTTTGCATGCTCGAAGTGGCAGTTAAGCAGTTGAATTAGTTTCTCAGATTCAGTTGCTAGAAAAAATGACTTGCCTCTAGACTCCTATTACTACAAATGCAACATACAGATCAGATACTGAATATATTAAACAGGATTCTCTCCCCATATCCACTTCTGTTTTGGTAAACAGCATTTGTATGCTTTCACCCTTTATGTTCCTTTTCATAACCAAGTCCCTCTCTTTTTGTGAATAAAATGGAAAGAAAAAATGATCAGAATGTGTCTATGCCAAAATGAGCAAAAACAAACATACCAACCAACCACCAAAACCTCTATAACTTGATTTTAGCAGTAAGGCAAGTTAAGGATGGTGTTTCAGCCCTTAACTCTGAGTTTCCTGGCCCTGGTCTACACTAGGACTTTAGGTCGAATTTAGCAGCGTTAAATCGATGTAAACCTGCACCCGTCCACACAATAAAGCCCTTTATTTCGACTTAAAGGGCTCTTAAAATCGATTTCCTTACTCCACCCCTGACAAGTGGATTAGCGCTTAAATCGACGTTGCCGGCTCGAATTTGGGGTACTGTGGACACAATTCGATGGTATTGGCCTCCGGGAGCTATCCCAGAGTGCTCCATTATGACCGCTCTGGACAGCACTCTCAACTCAGATGCACTGGCCAGGTAGACAGGAAAAGAACCGCGAACTTTTGAATCTCATTTCCTGTTTGGCCAGCGTGGCAAGCTGCAGGTGGCCATGCAGAGCTCATCAGCAGAGGTGACCATGATGGAGTCCCAGAATCGCAAAAGAGCTCCAGCATGGACCGAACAGGAGGTACGGGATCTGATCGCTGTTTGGGGAGAGGAATCCGTGCTATCAGAACTCCGTTCCAGTTTTCGAAATGCCAAAACCTTTGTCAAAATCTCCCAGGGCATGAAGGACAGAGGCCATAACAGGGACCCGAAGCAGTGCCGCGTGAAACTGAAGGAGCTGAGGCAAGCCTACTAGAAAACCAGAGAGGCGAACAGCCGCTCTGGGTCAGAGCCCCAAACATGCCGCTTCTATGATGAGCTGCATGCCATTTTAGGGGGTTCAGCCACCACTACCCCAGCCATGTTGTTTGACTCCTTCAATGGAGATGGAGGCAATACGGAAGCAGGTTTTGGGGACGAAGAAGATGATGATGAGGAGGAGGTTGTAGATAGCTCACAGCAAGCAAGCGGAGAAACCGGTTTTCCCGACAGCCAGGAACTGTTTCTCACCCTAGACCTGGAGCCAGTACCCCCCGAACCCACCCAAGGCTGCCTCCTGGACCCAGCAGGCGGAGAAGGGACCTCTGGTGAGTGTACCTTTTAAAATACTATACATGGTTTAAAAGCAAGCATGTGAAAGGATTACTTTGCCCTGGCATTTGCGGTTCTCCTAGATGTAGTCCTAAAGCCTTTGCAAAAGGTTTCTGGGGAGGGCAGCCTTATTGCGTCCTTCATGGTAGGACACTTTACCACTCCAGGCCAGTAACACGTACTCGGGAATCATTGTAGAACAAAGCATTGCAGTGTATGTTTGCTGGCATTCAAACAACATCCGTTCTTTATCTCTCTGTGTTATCCTCAGGAGAGTGAGATATAATTCATGGTCACCTGGTTGAAATAGAGTGCTTTTCTTCAGGGGACACTCAGAGGAGCCCATTCCTGCTGGGCTGTTTGCCTGTGGCTAAACAGAAATGTTCCCCGCTGTTAGCCACAGGGAGGGGGGAAGGTTGAGGGGGTAGTCACGCGGTGGGAGGAGGCAAAATGCGACCTTGTAACGAAAGCACATGTGCTATGTATGTAATGTTAACAGCAAGATTTACCCTGAAAGAGTGTAGCCACTGTTTTATAAAATGTGTCTTTTTAAATACCGCTGTCCCTTTTTTTTTCTCCACCAGCTGCATGTGTTTCAATGATCACAGGATCTTCTCTTTCCCAGAGGCTAGTGAAGCTTAGAAAGAAAAAAAAACGCACTCGTGATGTTCTCCGAGCTCATGCTGTCCTCCCACATTGACAGAGCACAGACAAATGCGTGGAGGCAAATAATGTCAGAGTGCAGGAAAGCACAACATGACCGGGAGGAGAGGTGGCGGGCTGAAGAGAGTAAGTGGCGGGCTGAAGAGAGTAAGTGGCGGGCTGAAGACAGGGCTGAAGCTCAAATGTGGCGGCAGCGTGATGAGAGGAGGCAGGATTCAATGTTGAGGCTGCTGCAGGACCAAACCAGTATGCTCCAGTGTATGGTTGAGCTGCAGCAAAGGCAGCTGGAGCACAGACTGCCACTGCAGCCCCTTTGTAACCAACTGCCCTCCTCCCCAAGTTCCATAGCCTCCACACCCAGACGCCCAAGAACGCGGTGCGGGGGCCTCCGGCCAACCAGCCACTCCACCACAGAGGATTGCCCCCAAAAAAGAAGGCTGTCATTCAATAAATTTTAAAGTTGTAAACTTTTAAAGTGCTGTGCTTAAAGTGCTGTGTGGCATTTTCCTTCCCTCCTCCACCACCCCTCCTGGGCTACCTTGGTAGTCATCCCCCTATTTGTGTGATGAATGAATAAAGAATGCAGGAATGTGAAGCAACAATGACTTTATTGCCTCTGCAAGTGGTGATTGAAGGGAGGAGGGGCGGGTGGTTAGCTTACAGGGAAGTAGAGTGAACCAAGGGGTGGGGGGTTTCATCAAGGAGAAACAAACAGAACTTTCACACCGTAGCCTGGCCAGTCATGAAACTGGTTTTCAAAGCTTCTCTGATGCGTACCGCGCCCTCCTGTGCTCTTCTAACCGCCCTGGTGTCTGGCTGCGCGTAACCAGCAGCCAGGCGATTTGCCTCAACCTCCCACCCCGCCATAAACGTCTCCCCCTTACTCTCACAGATATTGTGGAGCACACAGCAAGCAGTAATAACAGTGGGAATATTGGTTTTGCTGAGGTCTAAGCGAGTCAGTAAACTGTAGTTGAACAGCTCCTGACTACTGTCCAGGCTGCCTGTGTACGGCTTCATGAGCCATGGCATTAAGGGGTAGGCTGGGTCCCCAAGGATACATATAGGCATTTCAACATCCCCAACAGTTATTTTCTGCTCTGGGAATAAAGTCCCTTCCTGCAGCTTTTGAAACAGACCAGAGTTCCTGAAGATGCGAGCATCATGCACCTTTCCCGGCCATCCCACGTTGATGTTGGTGAAACGTCCCTTGTGATCCACCAGAGCTTGCAGCACTATCGAAAAGTACCCCTTGCGGTTTATGTACTCGGCGGCTTGGTGCTCCGGTGCCAAGATAGGGATATGGGTTCCGTCTATGGCCCCACCACAGTTAGGGAATCCCATTGCAGCAAAGCCATCCACTATGACCTGCACATTTCCCAGGGTCACTACCCTTGATATCAGCAGATCTTTGATTGCGTGGGCTACTTGCATCACAGCAGCCCCCACAGTAGATTTGCCCACTCCAAATTGATTCCCAACTGACCGGTAGCTGTCTGGCGTTGCAAGCTTCCACAGGGCTATCGCCACTCGCTTCTCAACTGTGAGGGCTGCTCTCATCTTGGTATTCATGCGCTTCAGGGCAGGGGAAAGCAAGTCACAAAGTTCCATGAAAGTGCCCTTACGCATGCGAAAGTTTCGCAGCCACTGGGAATCGTCCCAGACCTGCAACACTATGCGGTCCCACCAGTCTGTGCTTGTTTCCCGAGCCCAGAATCGGCGTTCCACAGCATGAACCTGCCCCATTAGCACCATGATGCATGCATTGTCAGGGCCCATGCTTTCAGAGAAATCTGTGTCCATGTCCTGATCACTCACGGGACCGCGCTGACGTCGCCTCCTCGCCCGGTATCGCTTTGCCAGGTTCTGGTGCTGCATATACTGCTGGTAATGCGTGTGGTGTTTAATGTGCTCCTAATTGCCAAAGTGAGCTGAGTGGCCTCCATGCTTGCCTTGGTATGGCGTCCGCACAGAAAAAAGGCGCGGAACGATTGTCTGCCGTTGCTCTGACGGAGGGAGGGGCGACTGACGACACAGCTTACAGGGTTGGCTTCAGGGAGCTAAAATCAACAAAGGGGGTGTCTTTACATCAAGGAGTATTTCAGGCAGGACTTCACAGAGGGTTCCAATAAGAAATGGTGCACCTAAGTTATCGTTCTTATTGGAACAAGGAGGTTAGCCTGGCCTCTGATTGATACATGGCTAGATTTACCTCGCTGCACCTTCTCTGTGAGTGACTGCAGTGTGACCTAGAGGAATGAGTCCCCTAGACAGGGGAGGGGGGGAAGCAAATGAGTACAAAACAAATCTGGTCTATTTCTTGTTTTGACCCACTCCATCTATCTTTTACATCTTTGGCTGGCAGCAGACGGTGCAGAAGGACTGCATGCCATCCACATCTCATGGCTGCTCGGCAGAAGACGGTACAGTACGACTGCTAGCCATCCTCATCTCTTGCCTGCCTGGCAGAAGATGGTACAATACGACTACTAGCAATCCTCATCTCTTGCCTGCCTGGCAGAAGATGGTACAGTACGACTGCTAGCAGTCCGTATCGCCTGCCCGCTCACCATAAGATGGTTCAATAGGACTGACTGCAGGACTAAAGAGAATGACCTGGTCAAGTCACTCCAAATTTAGTCCCTGCACCCATGTCTGCCCAGGCGCTCCCAGCCGACGTGGCCAGGAGCACCTCGGACATGATGAGGACGACTACCAGTCGTATTGCACCGTCTGCTGCCAGAAGGCAATGGGTTGTTGCTTCTGTGTAGCAAAGCCGTACCGCGTCTGCCAGCACCCAGGAGACATACGGTGACGGTTACCTGAGCGGGCTCCATGCTTGCCGTGGTATGACGTCTGCACAGGTAACTCAGGAAAAAAGGCGCGAAATGATTGTCTGCCCTTGCTTTCACGGAGGGAGGGAGGGAACGGGGGCCTGACGATATGTACCCAGAACCACCCGCGACAATGTTTTAGCCCCATCAGGCATTGGGATCTCAACCCAGAATTCCAATGGGCAGCGGAGACTGTGGGAACTGTGGGATAGCTACCCACAGTGCAACGCTTCGGAAGTCGACTCTAGCCTCGGTACTGTGGAAGCGCTCTGCCGAGTTAATGCACTTAGAGCATTTTCTGTGGGGACACACACTCTCGAATATATAATACCGATTTCTAAAAAACCGACTTCTATAAATTCGACCTTATTCCGTAGTGTAGACATACCCCTGGGTTTTGTCAGGTTAAATCAGACACTTCAGGTCATTTTACCTTATGCATTTCGGTGCAAGTGTGTGATTTATGTCCTATTTTTTATTACATGAACCTTTGTCTCCATGCTATTTGATTTAGTCTACTAATGGCTCTCAGCTGATTTCATTTTAGTATCTGTAAATTTTCCCACATGAAGCTAGACAAACACAATTAAATTGAGTAATTTAATAAAAAAGCAAGTTCCTGAGAAAACAAGATTTTAACTGTTGATCCAGAACAGCTCTGCACGTAAACAATGGATCTTTGGTGTTTACTGTATATTATTATCGGTCTAAATACAAAGATTACTGTTTTCTCTAGTGTGGCAACTGGCTGGAGGCTCTCACTACTAGTCATTATTAGTAGCAATGACATTAATTGAACTTCACTGCTTCCAGGTGTGTGGCACACTCCAGGGTCACACAGTGCACCAGGATTTCATGTGTATTCAATTACTGTTGCCTTATGAAGGAATGCAACATATCATACATTAAAATGTCAATTACCACTTTTTATGGAATAGCTGGTAAACTGAACCAATCAGCTTTCCCAGTTTGGGTTTTGTCTTGCTATAAAAATTAGGAGGGCAGGGAGAGAGGGAGAAATCAAATATACATCTCCAAGCATTTGTTCAGTATTCACTCATCTGGTACCTCCCATGCCACCAATGATCAAAATTACAAACAACATAATAGTATGGTCTATTGCTAGGTCCATCATGTTGTTGGAAATGGAAAAGGTTAATTCACATCTATATATAAAGGAATTATTTGCTTGCACTTTTTATGGACACAGTCTTTTATAGAGAATAGGTTAACTTTCTGCCTCTGTGCTTTGGATGCAAGGTCAGAGGTACAAAGTTTCAGGTGTTTTTGGGGACTCTGCTGTCCACATGCTTGACATTCTGCACTCTGTTCAGCTCAGCGACAATGTCCTCACTAGTCAGCAGACTCTGAAGTTTCAGCCATTTCTCCGGGTAAACCTTCCCCCATGATACACGCTGGAAAATGGCCTCCTAAGAAAAATACTTCATCATTAAGTGACATTTCTTTCATCTGCCCACCCAACTTATCTTCCTTCTACCTCTTCAGCATCCCCACCAGTGGGATACCATTCAAAACTAGAACAAACAAAACCTACTCCTTTTATTAGTTTCCAAATATGGAATCTTTTGAGCAACTTTTAACTGATGGGATGCAAGAAAATATATTCTTGCAGTGTTAAACTAGGGAATATTATAATAATGTTCTGGCTTTTGTTGTGTTGCTTGATTGCAATAGGCATGGAATCTTCCTGGTATAATATTTCTAAAACATACTTTGAAAACGTTTGCTGGATGTGGAGCTGAATGTAAGGAATGAGTCCTTATCAGGTCCGGCAATCTGGGTTCTGCAATAGTCATCTTTAAATTAATCAATGACATTTGTTGTTGCATAAATCATAGTTAAGCCCAATGATGAGCTGCCAAAATCTTAACGGGTTCCCTCCTCACCCCACGAGGGGGTCGTTGCCCACCTCTGACCCCCGGGACTCCTGCCCCATCCAACCCCCCCGCGTTCCTTGACACCCCCCCCAGTCCGATCCACCTCCCTCCCCTGTCCCCTGACTGTCCCCAAAACCAGGCAGGAGGGTCTCATGGGCCACCCTAGTGAGTGCCCACCCCACCCCTAAGAGCCAGAGGCACCTGCCGGGGGGTGAGGTGGGGAGTCCCGGAGGTGCTTACCTGGGGCAGCTCCCAGGAAGCATCCGGCAGGTCCCTCTGGCTCCTAGGGGCAGGAAAATGTAGCTGGGGGGGAGCCGCCGCTCCCCCACTGATCACATCAAAAGTGGCGCCTTAGGCACAGACTCCCTGGGTGCTCCAACCCTGGAGCACCCACAGGGAAAATTTGGTGGGTGCAGAGCACCCACCAGCAGCTCCCCGCCCCGCGCCTGGCCCCAGCTCACCTCACCTCCGCTCCTCCTCCTTCCCCTCCCCCTCCCCTGAATGCACCGCCCTGCTCTGCTTCTCCCGCCCCGCCCCCCCCCCCCCGGCTTCCTGCAAATCAGCTGTTTGGCGGGAAGCCAGGGAGGGCTGAGAAGCAGGCGGCAGCTTCCCGCTCAGGCCGAGGGTGGCGAAGGTGAGCTGGGGCAGGGAGTGGTTCCCCTGGGCACCCCTGGGTTACCTGCTGCAGCACGGGCGGCCCTCCTTGTGCCCCAGCTCACCTCCGCCTCCCTGGGCCTGAGTGGGAAGCCGCGGCCTGCTTCTCAGCCTGCCCCAGCTGATTTGCGGGAAGTCTGGGGTGGGTGGAGGAGAAGCAGAGAGGGGCGGCGTGTTCAGGGGAGGAGGCGGAGGCGGAGTGGAGGTGAGCTGGGGCCAGGGCCAGGCCGGGGAGCTGCCGGTGGGTGCTCTGCACCCACCAAATTTTCCCCTTGGGTGCTCCAGGGTTGGAGCACCCATGGAGTCGGCGCCTAAGGTGCCACTTTTGGCTGGTTAAATTTAGAAGCTCTTTTAGAACCGGTTGTCCCTTGTGGAACAACTGGTTCTAAAAGGGCTTTTAAATTTAACAACCAGTTCTAGCGAACTGGTGGGAACCAGCTCCAGCTCACCACTGGTTAAGCCTGTATAAACCGTATGTTAGCAAGGTTTATACATGTGCCCCCTTATAAGCATTAAGGTAATTAGCCCTTATAATACAGGGTTAGGGATTCTTTTTTAGATTTTTTTTTAATACCTTCATATTTGAAATTTTTGTTCATCGCGCACAACACAGGGAGTCTAAATTAGGCCCTGAACCTGAAAGGGGAACTAGATGGGCAGACTCCTATGCCTGCAAGGAGACCTGTTGAAATCAAACTCCACATGGGTCCAAGGGCCTGTCCGCATACAGCCAATTGCTGGATCAGGGCCCTAAACTGTAAACTGTTCAGGGTAGCGGGACCATGTCATCTGATGTATGTGAAAACACTGTACTTACCTAAAGAACTATATGCTCTGGAAAGACTCCATCTGTGTTCCTAACCAGGGCTTTGGAACAAAGTAGCCCTTTAAGAATCCGTCCAAGGCTTTAAATGAAAGCCAGTGCAAAGTGAAATAGGATACAGTTTAGTGTGGTCCTGAAGCCAGACAGACTATATTCAATAAAAGTTATAGTTCTATTAAATTAAAATGTTAAATGAATGGGGGATTTTAGTTAAATCACCAAGTCTTTATTGACGTAAATGCCTTAATAATGGCTTTCACTGTATTAATTAAAATACCCTTTAACTTTGGATCAAATAATATGTATAGTAGACCCAGAACTGATTATATGAATTGAGTGAATTTAAGTGCCTCAATTTTCCCCATCTGTAAACTGGACACACACAGGGAGAAAATAGGATACTAGAGCTTTCTTTGTCTGCAAGATCCTTGTTTCTCAACCTTTTTGATACTAGAGACTGGCTTGTTGCCTTTCTAAACTGTGTCAAGGAAATCTCAGGGTCCAGCTTCAGTCCACGGATCAGTCATTGAGAAACACTGTGATAGACTAAAGGCATGACAAGACCCAATGGATGGACGTTGAATTCAGCACAATTTAATTGGAAAATAAGACAACTTTTTAATAGTGAGGGTAATCAACCATTGGAACAGATTACTACAGGATATGGTAAATTCTCCATAACTAGGAGTCTTTAAATCAAGATTGGATGTCTTTTCAAAATATATGCTCTGTAGTTCAACCACTAGCAACATGCAGAAATCCCTGAATGAAGTTCTATGGCCTGTATTATGTAGGAAATCAGACTAGATCAGCAGTTCTCAAACTGTGGGACGGGACTCCATTTTAATGGGGTCGCCAGGGCTGGCTTAGACTTGCTGCTGCCTGGGGCCAAAGCCGAAGTCCTAGCCCCACCTCTTGGGGCCAAAGCCTGCGGGCTTCAGCCCCAGGCTTTGGGGCTGAAGTTACAGCCCCCTGTGTGGGACTGAAGGCTTTGCCCCCCCCCCCCCTCGCAGGGGTTCAAGGCTTCAGTCTCCTCTCCTGGTATTGTGTAGTAATTTTTGTTAGGGGTCACGGTGCAATGAAGTTTGAAAATCCCTGGATTAGATGATCATAATGGTTCCTTCTGATTTTAAATCTGTGAAATTGCCCACAAGCACACCGGAAGTCTCTGGCAAACCAGGAATAGTGCTTAGGTTCCCCGATCCCCTGTGCCTTAACCACATACAATAGTCCGTGTTGTACAGAGAGGAAACATTGTCTGTATTTTTAATTTTAATTCTTATTGATAGTATAAAATATACTGGATCTTTCCAGGCTGTTATTTGAATGTCTATTAACAATATTTAAAAAGTATATAAATGGATCCTGTCAATTCCAAGCTAAAATTAAATGTTATAGAATTGTCACCGTACATCCTAAAGTTCCCTGGTATGAAAAGAAGCCTCATTTTCATGGATTCTTCTTGGAAATGCAATTGCTGCAGGCATTACTTCAATATTTTTATAGTGAACATTTTCTCTTTAAAATTACAAAAACCACCCACACCCATATAAAGTTAGGGAATGGAGATAATTATGCTGAACATCATTAGGCAGAATCAGAGTAACTGGCCATGTCTGATCACTGTGTTTCTCAAACACAACAAAAAACAGCTATTAATTCTAGTTCCAACTCCGCATTTCAAAATGAAAGCGTAAAATGTGGACTTTGACCATGTGATATAGGAGTTATAAATATGTGCTATATATAAACATTAAATACAATTTATTTTTATCTTTAAATTTAGTACAGAAAGGCATATTGTTAATAGACATTCAAAGTAACAGCCTTTTATACTATCAAGAAGAATTCAACTTAAAAATACAGAAAATTTGAATCATCCCAGTGACAGGATAATGGGTCTGAAGAAGCCTGAGACCTTACACAGTGGTGATTCCTGTTATACACAATTACACATCATTAGCATTAGCAAATGAAAGTGATTTAACATCGTCTAGTCCTTGGTGCCGGAAGGTAGAGAGATTTATGCAAGAAGGCTGTTCTATCTCATTTTATCCAATTTTGTAAACTACTTTTTCTGCTGAGACTTAAGTGATTCAATTCTGGCAGTGGTTTTTGTGAAGCAGATGCCTGCACATTAAGAACTGGGCTGAGGCAATTCACCGGGCCCCTGAATAGATAAAAAGGCTGTAATGACTTTCAGACACTAGTGACCTTGGCCCCCAATGCAGGAAGGTGCTGAACAACATGCACTGACTTCTGCAACTGTTCACATGAATAAAGTTAGGGAAGTGCTTCAGTACCTTCCTGAATCAGGACTAGATTTGAAATGGTTGCTTGGAAGCGAGGACTTCATGTCACGTTAACATTAACAATTGCCTGGCTATTGTTTTTCTCTCCACAATTCTGTAGAGAGTGGCACATCGACATTAAAAAAAAAAAAAAAAGAAAAGATTTTCATTCCAAAAGGACATTTCCTCCCTCATCTTCTAAGGTTTTAAAGTAGGTCAAAATTGGGCATATGATATTTTCTCTCTGTTTAGCAATAGTACCTAATAAATTATAATGTTATTTTATATTTGGGTTGTATTTTTATCCTGAGGAATCCCAAACCACTTTGGCCTTGATCCTGCAAACACATAAGTAACTAACTTTACAATGTAGCCCAATGGGATTACTCATAAGTGTAAATTTACTCATATGCTTAAAAGTGTTTGGTGGATAAAAGGCCTTACTACATAAGCATCATGTTGGGTTAAATAAATTGAGATGATAAATTATGTACAAATGAGTAATCATGCAATTTGAGAAGAATTCAGGTAGGTGTCAGAAACACAAACTGTTTGGCATACAACACATAGTGTTCCTTGTCTGTACCCTCACAGCTGTTGCCAAAGTCCTTTTGCAGGAATGCAAACAGTTCCACTCAGGATTTATTGGCAATTGTCACAAGAAAAGCATTAGTAAAAATCAGCACTCATGTCAGTGTTGAAAAATATCACACATTACATCATCACTTTGCATTTTTCACATTGTAATCTCAGGTACTATAACAGATAGCAACTTATTAGGTGTGTGATGATATCTGTATGTTTTACTAGATTCATAGTCCTATTATGTATATTAAGCTGACAAAAATGATTTTGTAACAACAACAAGGATACATTTAAATCAAATAAATGAACAATATAACTTATAATCAGATACACCCATTCCGTATATTAAATAGAGTTTCTCTCAGTATGTTAAGAAATTTTGCCAAGTCTATTTGTTAATCACCCTCTTTCCTCAAGTTCTTTCCCTTGCCTGTTGCTTAATGTCTCCTTTCCTCTATATCTTTGTTCTTTTCCCATTATGTTCCTTCTTACGCATTTCCTGTGTTCCTACATCTCTCCCCACCTTCTTTCCCGCTCTCTTCTTTCCTCTCCTGCTCTTCAATTTTTCTGCCATCTCTTTCTTTATATTAATGGAGGAAGATGAGCAAGAATATCAGGTTTGTAAATACCGTAACCAGACAAAGCATAGCAAGGGACAGCAGTAGAAGACAACAGTACAATGGGTGAGTGACACAGAGACTGAATCCAGTGGTTTAAATCCTGGGGACTGGTCAAGGAGAACACAGTGCAAGACAGAAAAGGCGCAAAGAGGATTTTAAGCCACTCTTGCAATCCTTCAGTGTGTACATCTCTATGTGCCTGTCTGGCCTCCAGACACAAATCAGGGCAGACTTTCATTGGCTGCCATGGGCCCCAAGGGCCACGGAGAGCCTTGGGCATATCTTATGGTATGCCCAAGTTGCATTTTAAAACCTTGAGCAGTAAGTCTTAGAGTCCAGGTCTACAGATTCGGGCTCATGCTACAGTGCTAAAAACAGCTGTGTAGACATTTGGGCTCTGGCTGGAGCTTAGCCATCCTCTCCGTGCCAGTCAGGGCAGGGCTGTGGCATGGAAGCCATTATGGTGTATCTGTTAGCTGAGGATTCCTCTATGCTGGCAGTGGGACCCCTCTGAGCTAGAAGGGCATCACAATTGCCCTGACACATTAGACCATATGGCCCTTAATGTACAATACTTCATTATTTACTCAAAAGAAGAGTTCCAAACTAATAACTCCTCCTGATCATGTCCCTCCTTTTTCCAGGGAGGGGAGAACAGTAGAAAACTCCTGTGACAAAGCTCTGTCCTTGCCTCCGTGGGTCCCATGTTTCCTGGGAAATTTCGCTAGCCTCAGAGGCTCACTGTGACCCTCCACATAACCCTTCTCTCTCTAGAGACAAGGGTCACAGTCTACTGAGCCATTTTCACCATAAGCCAGCAAGGGAGGTGAGGAGAAGTTATCCTTCCTTGCACAGTCTCTGTTGTCTCCCAGTCTCAGTGTTTAATCAGGGGCAAAGGTGAGGGGAGGGGAGAGCCCGGGCCCACCCTCTACTCCAGGCTCCAGCCCAGGGACCCTAATAGCATCAGCTATGGTAGCTGACCTTTTAGAAACATGACATGTACAATTCCCTGGGCTACTTCCCCCACAGCAGCCCTCACTTCCTCAAGCTCCACTTCACCCTTACCTCAGGGCCTCTTTCCTTGTGCCTGATATGGTGTGTACTACTCAGCCTCTCCAACAGCACAACTTCCTCCCACAGCTCCTGACATGCACACCCACCTGACTAACTGGGAGGCTTTTAACTAGTTTCAGCCAGCCCCTGATTGGCTTCAGGTGTCCCAATCAACCTAGCATTCTCCCTGCCTTCTGGAAAGTTCTTAATTGGCCCCAGGTGTCTTAATTGACCTGGAGCAGCTGCCATTTCACTTATCCTGGTACCAGGGATTTGTTTAGCCTGGAGCTAATATATCTATCTCCCACTACTTTTCTACAGCCATCTGGCCTTGCCCCGTCTCACTCCATGAAGTCCAATAGATATCTTAAATGCTCCTGATAAGCATTTACATACTACATTGAAGGGTGATCTAGAATGCACCAAGACAGATTTCCTCTCTTACCCATTTAGTTCATCCTGACCCTTAAGGAGAAATCCTGCATCTAGTGAAGTCAATAGGAGTTTTGTGATAGACTTCAGTGGGGGCAGGATTTCACCCTTGGACTAAAACATTCCTGCTAATAGGGAGGAGTCTTGCTTGAAAAGATGCCTTTCCCTCATGTTTCCTTTGCTGTATCTGTGGGCCTCTTGTACAGTTCCATCTACAACCAGGGAAATCTGCCTATGGAGAGAGATATTTGGGGCTAAAACTTGGTCCCATTGAAACAGAATGAGACCAGGATTTGTCCATTAGTTAATTATCATAATTCAGGATGGGAACACCAGCAAAGTCACAGTCATGCCATCAGCTTAATAAACACAATCTTCTCTTGGATTAAAATATTTTAATATCTGCTCTAATTATTTTTCCCTATTGACCCTCTTAACTGCTGACGACAAGCTGAAGTTTGTCAAAAGTCATTAAGTAAAAATGTTATTTACTTCACCATTTAATTCTGTTTGCTTTGTTCCCATATTGCTTATTACTTTGCCCACAACAATAAATTACGTTCATGCATCTGGAAATATATCTTTATTCAGTTCTGATTCACATATTGGATGCTGATTATTCTACTCAAGCACTTCTGATTATGCCACTTCAATAGTGATCCCTCAGCATGCTCCACAGATAAAGTAAAAATCAGCTGTATGTATTATTCTGAGAATAGTTGACATCAGGATCAATAACTCCTGACAGAAGCTATTAACATTGTAATGAGTTACTCAGTAATATTCTAAAGGAGTGTTGGCAAGTCATGGCTCCTTTGATTAAGGACAAATTTCTTAGACTACTGTAAATACATATTAAAAGGTCCAGAATGTGAAGCTGTCACTTGTCAATCCAAAAAAAGGGCAAAGAGTCATGAATAAAGAAGCTCAGAAAATAACTATCCCATGCCTATAACAGCTATTGTATATGGTATGACCTTTTAAGATGCCATTCATCTCAACCAAATGATAAATAAAGCTAGATATTAGTTATGGATTTCCTGGATGTTTTTTGTGTATTTAAAGAAATGTCCATGATGTCAGACATCCTTGGATTTTTGTACATTACAGGAGGGAGAAGGTGGGCATGCATGTACATGAGTGAATGGCAAGCAAGCAGGTGCAATCAGTTAGTGGCTGGGTGAATGTGAAAGTAAATAATTGTACAAACTTTACTGAGTCTTATGAAAAGAGCCAGCAGGATTACACAGGAGGTTATTAGGGAGAAATTTACTTGCACAGATATGGATTTTTGCCCTTAGGGCTTGTCACCACTAGAAAATCAGGGAATGGCAGAACACAACTTGAGAAGTTGTGTTAACTAACATGTTAAACACAAACTTTGCAATCAATTTAGACAGGGACTATCCCGTTGAACATATTGGCTGCAGGTTGTGGGTAAATCTGCTGGAGCTGCTGTCCCTGTCTATGTTGACTGCAAAGCCATATTTAACATCATATTAATACGACTCCTCAAGGTTGGTTCCTAACAAAACCTATTTTTTTTGTGATGAAAAGTCCATAGAAAGCAAAAACAACATAAAAGCAGCAACAACAATGCTGTGCAAGCATTATAAGGACCACAGCAGTACAGTCAGAGTGGTGGCCCCAGCATTAGACCATCAGGGCAGGGCAAAGCTAGACAGACAGACAGTTAAAGGAAAAAGTAGCAGCTAGGCTACTCCATAAACATGAAAACAGCCAGAAAAAACATGTAATTAGACAATAACTCCTCCCTTCCTGCTTGCCTTATTCAGATGAGTAGTCCCATTGACTTCAACTTGACTACTTGTATCAGTAAGATGTATATGATTCAGCTCAGTATTTGTAACATGTTCTGAACAGGAGAAGCAGTATTAATTATTATTATTGAGATGGGAAAAGGCTGTAAAGATCCAAGAGGTCATGAAATGCTCCCAAAGATTCTGTTTGTTGATACAAAACATGTTGATGACTTGTTATGGTCGCCATGAGTTTCCAATACCTACCAAGAAAAACATATAGCACTAATAGAATTAAGAATAAAGACGGGCAAGAGCCCATCTACTCCCTTCCTCGGTGGTAGGGGCAGCCTGGAAACTAAAGATCTGACGTTTGATGCCCAAATTAGTTACAGCATCTGAAAATAAGTTGGGCTAGACTCCTGTATTATCTCATCTTGCATTCAGCACCAGTGCCACATAATGAAAGTGCTCTCCTGTGAAACATGACTAGGGAGAGGAGATTAAAGCAGGACAGAGGGAAGAAAAAAAAATTATGGGCCTAATTCTGCACTGGCTGGGACCTTCTGTAGTAATTGCTCCCATGCAAACTGGGTGTAACTGCTACCAAATCAAAATTCTCCACTCACTTACACCCTGGATAGCATTTTACACTCACCTAGCACAAGTGTAACTGATTACACATGATGCAAGGTAGTAGAGAATCAGGCCTTATGACTTCATGAGCATGCAGGATATGTTCTATTTTCTCCTATCACACTAAATAAGGAAATGCTTCAGATTTCTTCTATGCATGCTTCCAATACATTCTTTTTTGCACAGAGAAAAGACAGACTATAGGAATTCAGAAAGAAAAAGTTCACAAGTTGGCACTTAAACATCTAGCAAATAGGGTTTTGTTACAATCAAGTTGCTGTTGGCATATGCAAACAAACACGACATTTATTTCCTTCTCTGACTGGCTCTTTTAACACCTCATGACATAAAATAGCATTTATGACCAAGCAAGGAAGACACAAGAACCTAGCACCCGCAGGTTATGTTTTGACTGCAGAGTTATCCTGGGCTAGCTACCATGGGTGAAACATCCTCACTGCTAGACACATGTTGTTACCCGGAGTTCTTTCAACCCAAAGCTCTTGGTGACTTTTACTCTGTGTGAGGTAGTGTCAGGAAATAAATCAGGGGAGACACGGCAGTCCCACGTTAGATGGCTGGCACAAACAGGACAACACAAGAGTGCTTTCACTTAAAGCTAACCTTTACTTAGTCTCAAGCACTTACACACATCCACAACAGGTTAGTAAAACACCCCAACCCTTGATAATTACCAAAGCTGAGTGTGGCTCTTGAGTAACACAGTGGCAGGCTTCCAGTGGCCAAATCTTCTGTCTGCTGGTGAGGACTGCAAGATGTATCCAGAGGGAGAGTCCAACTACCTCAAACTTTTCCCCCTTATTTATACATTAGTAATAGAATGACATGTCCCTTAAAGAAAACTTGTTAAGTAAGCAGTTTTAATAGTCAAGCAAGAGGTTCCTTCTGATTATCGATTAACCAAGTGTGGGTTTTTCCAGAGTTTGCAGCCTTGAGGCCCCCAATAGACATTCCTGGGGCACCATCCTGCTCTTCTAAAATGCATGTATGAGCCACTTCAACACAATTCTTATCAGGAAGGACGCGAGGTCAAGCTGCCCTCTCTGTGGCACCCAAAGACCCCCCCTCCCCTCCTGCCTTGGTTAAGCTAAGCCTGCTGACTTGGCTGCTTTTAGCAATAAGCCACAGTGGTTTCAGGCACTTTACTGATTTGCCAAAGTCTTCCCATGTGACTCCATGCACACTGATGGCGTACTAGCTCATGTGCTGGAATGGATTTCTAATGGAATATCCCATGTTTTTTAGCAACTGCATTAAACTGGGCTACTCCGTGAATTCATTCACAAGGTGTTCTCTCTCTCTCTCATGCAGCATGGAGCTGCTGTCTGTGGCAGGCACATGAGAACAATACTTCATGTACATAACCTCTGAGTGGAGCAACTCATTAATACAGACAGTTCTGAAAGTGAAGGCAGACAGCATTTGGCAGCAAGGGCTTTTAATGAGAATGTCATTTGGTCTGGAATGTCATTTGGAATTTGGTCTGCAAACAGTGCAATTTCTTGGACGGCATCTCTGTTCAAATGCTGTAGAAGTGGAGCACACATGGCACAGGAAAACATGGGGCTAAAACATTGAACCAGTGTAGGTGACTTACAATGGGGAAGAAGAAAGGTGGTTGAGAGGATAGTATAGCCCAGGTGGAATTGTGGGATAGCATTGGAGGACTAACAGCTGTGGAGCTTGATTCGACATCATTCTTACTGCAAAGCAGGTGGGTTGCCAGCTGGAGCTGAAGGGAAAGCTAAGCTCAAGCCTCTATCCTATATTGTGCCTGGTAACCTGGGCTAAATCCTGGGTAAGAGGTTTTTCTTACCTCTTACCTCACTGTAGCTCAGGAAAGCTTATGCTCAAATAAATTGGTTAGTCTCTAAGGTGCCACAAGTACTCCTTTTCTTTTTGCAAATACAGACTAACACGGCTGTTACTCTGAAACCTGAACAGCAAATGTAACTTTTCTTGTTACATAGTAAACACTGGCATTTTTATCTGTTGGAAAAATCAAAGTGGTGCTTTCCGTGCCTTCTTGGTTGCAAATATTTGAACTGCTTCCTGCTGAAGGTCCACAGTCTGGGCCAGCTCGTGCTTTATTGAGATGGTTGCAAGGCCAACCAGCCTCTCCTGTGTCCTTGTGGAGCGTAGATTTGTTTTTATTAACTTCAGCTTGGAGAAGCTGCGTTCTCCACTGGCAACTGTTACAGGAAGTGTTAGAAGTATGTGCAGAGCAATGAAAGCATTTGGAAAGAGGGTGGTCATCTTATTTGTGCACATATATTCCAGAACAGCCTTTGGAGTTGATCCTGCTGAAATGTATCCTGAAAGGGCTTTCAGTTCATCACCTAAATCACTCACGTCAAGATCGCGCATGTCATCATGTGTCAACACCATCTCTAGTGCCCTGCATTGCTGATGTAGATCTTCTTCAGGCATAGTGAGGAGTTTTGGAATATCATACAACATCCCAAATATACTGCTGTGTTCCTTGAGCTGCATGAAATGTTCTTCAACTGACTGTATTGCACAATCTAGCACCTGGTTAAAGAATTCAACTTTGAGTTGTTTGGGGTCTCTTATGGGATTATCCCGTGCCTCGTAATCAAAATGTCTTCTTCTTCGGTGACTCTTATATTCTTGAATGGGTGGGAAAATAGCTTCAGTGTGAAGTTCCTCTGCCAACTTCTGTGCACACTTCAGAACGTTTTGAAATCCCACATCTGACTGGTAAGACTGTAGGTATGACTTTGCTTTGTCCAGTTGTTCCATTGCTCCAGATATATCAAGGTCAACACCTTGGAGTCTCTTGCTTACAACATTTATTTCAAACAGTATGTCATGCCACAACACTAAGCCACACAGAAATGTGAAAAGAAAAGGAGTACTTGTGGCACCTTAGAGACTAACCAATTTATTTGAGCATGAGCTTTCGTGAGCTACAGCTCACTTCATCGGATGCATACCGTGGAAACTGCAGAAGACATTATATACACACAGAGACCATGAAACAATACCTCCTCCCGCCCCACTGTCCTGCTGGTAATAGCTTATCTAAAGTGATCATCAAGTTGGGCCATTTCCAGCACAAATCCAGGTTTTCTCACCCTCCGCCCCCCCCTCCCACACAAACTCACTCTCCTGCTAGTAATAGCCCATCCAAAGTGACCACTCTCTTCACAATGTGTATGATAATCAAGGTGGGCCATTTCCAGCACAAATCCAGGTTTTCTCACCCCCCCACCCCCATTCACACACAAACTCACTCTCCTGCTGGTAATAGCTTATCTAAAGTGATCATGAAGTTGGGCCATTTCCACCACAAATCCAGGTTTTCTCACCCTCTGCCCCCCCCCCCCACAAACTCACTCTCCTGCTGGTAATAGCCCATCCAAAGTGACCACTCTCTTCACAATGTGTATGATAATCAAGATGGGCCATTTCCTGCACAAATCCAGGTTCTCTCACTCCCTCACCCCCCTCCAAAAACCACACACACAAACTCACTCTCCTGCTGGTAACAGCTTATCCAAAGTGACCACTCTCCCTACAATGTGCATGATAATCAAGGTGGGCCATTTCCAGCACATTTACATTGTGCATTTACATTTACATTGGTCAAACTGGACAGTCTCTACGTAAAAGAATAAATGGACACAAATCAGATGTCAAGAATTATAACATTCATAAACCAGTCGGAGAACACTTCAATCTCTCTGGTCACGCAATCACAGACATGAAGGTCGCTATCTTACAACAAAAAAACTTCAAATCCAGACTCCAGCGAGAAACTGCTGAATTGGAATTCATTTGCAAATTAGATACTATTAATTTAGGCTTAAATAGAGACTGGGAGTGGCTAAGTCATTATGCAAGGTAGCCTATTTCCCCTTGTTTTTTCCTACCCCCCCCCCCGACGTTCTGGTTAAACTTGGATTTAAACTTGGAGAGTGGTCAGTTTGGATGAGCTATTCCAGCAGGAGAGTGAGTTTGTGTGTGTGTGTGTGTGTGTGTGTGTGTGTGTGTGTTCCCCGGGGGGCGGAAGGGGGGGGGAGAAAGCCTGGATTTGTGCTGGAAATGGCCCACCTTGATTACCATGCACGTTGTAGGGAGAGTGGTTACTTTGGATGAGCTATTACCAGCAGGAGAGTGAGTTTGTGTGTGTGGTTTTTGGAGGGGGGTGAGGGAGTGAGAGAACCTGGATTTGTGCAGGAAATGGCCCATCTTGATTATCATACACATTGTGAAGAGAGTGGTCACTTTGGATGGGCTATTACCAGCAGGAGAGTGAGTTTGTGTGTGTGTGTGGGGGGGGGGGTGGGCGGAGGGTGAGAAAACCTGGATTTGTGCTGGAAATGGCCCAACTTGATGATCACTTTAGATAAGCTATTACCAGCAGGACAGTGGGGCGGGAGGAGGTATTGTTTCATGGTCTCTGTGTGTATATAATGTCTTCTGCAGTTTCCACGGTATGCATCCGATGAAGTGAGCTGTAGCTCACGAAAGCTCATGCTCAAATAAATTGGTTAGTCTCTAAGGTGCCACAAGTACTCCTTTTCTTTTTGCGAATACAGACTAACACGGCTGTTACTCTGAAACAGAAATGTGAAGTTATGTATGTTTCTGGTGATTCCATTTCCCTCTGTCACTGTTCTCCCACGAACAGTTCCTGTCATAGCATTATCCTCCATAATGGCAACTATGGCATCATCTATCTTCCCAATTTGGTGTTTGATAGGCTTTATCGTTTCCACTCGACTTTCCCATCATGTGGCACTCAGCGGTTTCAGTGTCAGAGAGGATGTTCCCAGATGTTGCTTCAAAATTTGCCATCGGTGAGTTGATGCAGAGAAAAATACATAGATGCTTTGAATTACATTAAAAATTTCAGCAGCCTGACTAGAAGCTGATGCTGCGTCACTGACCACCAAGTTCAATGAATGAGAACTGCATGGGACAAAAAAAGCTCGATGGTTTAATTCTCGGATCTGTGTCTGCATGCCTCTCTTCTTTCCTCTCATGTTGGCTCCGTTATCTTAGCCCTGACCTCTCATGTCAGCTATCGCAATTCCTGTATCTTCCAGCTTTTTAAGAAGCACATTTGTCATACCAGCTCCTGTAGTAACATCTATGTCAATAAATTGTAGAAAATGCTCTCTGACAGTCACCATTGCAGGGGCATTTTCACTAGGTTCTGTTGTTGTTACAAAATGCACCATTAAAGTCATTTGTTCCATATGGCTGAAGTCAGGTGTGCAGTCCAGAATAACTGAGTAATATCTTGCTGACTTCAGATCTGCCACAATCTTCTGTTTGACTTTTGTTGCCAGTAACTGTACGATCTCATTTTGAATGTTTTTTCCAAGGTAGTGGTGTGTGTACATTTCTTGGGTGGTGACTCTTTTTAGATGCTCCTGGAGTACAGCATCAAACTCAGCCATCAGCTCCACAATTTTAAGGAAGTTTCCATTGTTTGGCACATACAGCTGATCTGAAGTGCCGCACAGTGCTAGGTTTTGGATAGCAAGCATTCTCACAATGGCAATGAGCCTTTTCAGAACATTTTGCCAGTAAAGAGACTCTGATGCAGTCTTCTCTTGATGCTGATCATCTATGGTGGCCTTTAACCTTAGTCTCATCTCAAGCTCTTTCCACCTATGGAATGCTCTCTGGTGATTTGCTGCCTTCTCATGGCATGCCAGATTTCTAGCCAGATTTTTCCAGTCCTTTGTTCCTGTAGAACCCAATGTGGCTGGAATATCAGATTGGAAGAGTTTGCAACAAAAACAGTATGCTGCATTCTGGGTTTTTGAGTACATAAGCCATGGCCTCTCCACTTTGTCACCATTGGGGATTTCATGCCAGTAATGTGCTGGATGGAAACTTCTATTTTCATGGTCTTTGGGGACCGTGATGTTTTTCCACTTGCTGTGGCCCATGCAGTACAAGGAGGTCCCTCAGGCTACTGCTCAAGTGGGTCCACAGTCCTGGATCATCTAGACTTATGGAACTAAACTTAGCAGCAGCTGTTTCTTGCGCCTCCATCACCCTCTTCTCTGATCTACACTTTTCTTCAGGAATGTGCATGGTTACATCCATCTGAGATGGAGATATGGATGCTACAGTAGCTGCCAGGTCACTTGCACTCGGACTAACTGGAACATCAGGCATCTCCTCACCACTCACATCTTCACTGGGGCCGGAAGGCTCACCGTGAACATTTGTGTCTATGTATCTCAGGAGAGCTTCTTCCTGCTTAGATAGAAAAGCTTCCTTTACTTTCTTTCTTTTTCTGAATGCTGCCCCAGAGGGGCGTTTTCTTCTTTCACTCATGACTGCTGTTCTGTGCCAGCTATAGTGGCTCTCAACACTCAAGTGAAGGGGACAAATAAGCAGGCTGGTAGCAGGGCCTGAGTGAGGGAAGATATCAGCATCTTAAAGGCCTAACTGGCACCTAATACTTCAGTTGACTGCCTGTTCTCCTCAAGTGGGTTCAGAGAAGCAGCAGGAAACAGGAAGCTCCCTAAGAAGCTGGTGTTAATCAGTCCAGGTTCCTGGGGATGCTAGAGAGGTATGTAAGAGGCTCCTCCTCCTCTCTCTCCCTGCAGCTCCTGCTGCTTTCTGTTATTCCCTCTCACCTTTTCTCCTGCCTGCCTGTTATGTCTCTCATGCCCTCCTTCCTCCAGCACAACACCCCACCATCTCTGTGCATCTAGAGCAGAGAGAATACATATATGCACCAGAAGCAGACAATTTTCTATGCTCTGGGTCCTAGTGGCGCCCCCCACAGTCTGGCACCTGAGGTGGCCGTCTCAGTTCACCTCATGGTAAGGCCAGCCCTGATTCAACTGAACACTAAAATACAAAGAGCAAATTAAGAACCTGAAAAAGCAAGTGAACTCCTGAAATTATGTACTCCAGAAATTGGCCAATGCAAAATGGGGAGCTGACCCCAAAACACTTGGAGCAACCGGTCTTGCCTTGCTTTACTCAGTTGCAGAGTATTGTGCCCCAGTGTGATCATGCTCGAGCCACGCACACAAAAACGATACTGAACTTAATCAAGCCTGTAGGATCATCACAGGGACTTTGAAACCGACTCCCACACTGTCTGCTACACTGTGTCACAGGGATTGCACCATCATTGGTGAGGCAGTATGCCTTCAGTAGAAAGAAGAGGCAAAACCAGGCATGGGATCATAGGCACAGGAAGTAGGAGTGTGGGGGGTGCTGCAGCACCCCCAGGTTTTATGCGGTGCTGCTGGCCCCGCACCCGAGGCTCCACTCCCTGGCTTAGGTCCTGGGGACAGGCCCCCCTCCCCAACCGCTGGCTCTATGCATAAAACCTGCGGGGGCTTTTTGCGCCAAGGCCCTGCTCTTGGCCCTCCACTTACACTCCCTTCCCCAACCCCTCAGGTCCTGACTGCTGGTCCTACTCTCTGGCCTTGTGCCTGGGGCCCATGCCCAGGGCCCCACTCCCAGCCCTGCGCCTGGGGCTCTGCTCTTGGGGCCCCAGCACCATGCCCAACTCCCAGGCCTCCATGTCATGCCCGGCCCCCTGCTCCCAGGGCTCCACTCCGGGGCCCCACACATGGCCTCAGCCTCCTTGCCCCTGTCTGTTACCACACACCCGCCCCCCCCGGAGACAGCCCTGCTCCCAGCCTCAGCTGCGGGTGGGGCACGCAGACAGGGCAAGGGGGCTGGCTTTCAGTACCCCCACTACTAAATATTTTCCAGCGCCACTACATGTGATCTGAGACACGCACTGTGTTGACACATTCTATCACCTAAGAGGCAGAAGCCCAGGAAGAGATTTGCTTCTGAAAATGCCCTACCTCAAAATACCAGTGTGGAAGGCTACAGTGTAACAAAATGGTGAGAAATACTGATGATCCTGGAGAACCTGTCTCCTTCACAACAACTCCCCCCAGGTACCAACCTTGAATGAAAATACTGGTGCACTGTAAATCGAGGAAGAGCTGGGGTGGCAAAGACTGGTGACAACATGACTAAGTGCAAGCTGAGGAATGGCCCCACGTATGAATGAGGAGAACTTAGACATCGCGTAAACACTGCCAGATGCCATGCCCCTGTCAACATCCTGTACTCCTGAGGAATTGTTTGACATAAATGGTAACACCAGGTCTTGGCTGTGATTCTGGAGTGACAAGCTATGATGTTGACGAGTTCAGGATTTTGGGAGGGTGAGACCCAGGAATCTCTTTGGTGCCAACTGGCAGAGCGCGAAAGGGGTGCATAGGGTTTTACAGGAATCCCTTAGGTTGTATATATGTAAAATAATAAACTGGGTGGGGGGGGAGAATCCGAGCCAGCAGCCCACTGATCATCTTAATATTTAAGGAGCTGTATCTGCACTGAAAATTATGTTCTTATGGGAAGCGATCCAGGAGGTGACGTGTCTTGGATAGGTCCCTTTCAAGCAAAAAGTAAAAGACCTTTAACTCCCAGTCTGGTTGTTGTGTATTGAATGCCTTACAATGTATGCCTATTTGTATATTGAGCCAGATGCTGATTAAGAGATTGCAAAATCTGCAAGACTGGAGTACACAGGTCGCAGATAGGGACAATAGATTGTTCTGATATATCTGGGGGAGCAAACAGGTATCTGGGATCTTTCACCAAGGAGGCAAGCTGACAGTGTGACTTGTCCCATGAATGAAAGATCACAGCCAAGCCTGGCTGTAAAACACTGGAAGGACTTTGGGTGAGCATTGCTCTATGAGACATGAACGTATCTAGTTAGGTCAGGCTAGGTTCTGGAATGTGTGTTATGATTTTATTTCATACGTAACCATTTGTTTCCAATAATTCCACTTGCTATCACTTGAATCTCTATGTTAAATAAAATCTTACTTGTTTGCACTATAAACATAGCTCAGTGCTGCGTGATAAGCAAAGTGGCAATCGGAGGTAGAACTGGTAAGCTGGAGTGTGATGCCTCTTTGGAAGCCGCGAATCTGTGACTGCTGTGAGTGTCCAGCAGAATGGGGACTGGACACTCCAGGGAGACAGTTGAAGGGCTCGAAGCCTGGAGTGTGCCTATTGCTAATCTGTAGAGACACACCGGGGCCTGCACTGACCTTGTGAATAGTGCTTGTGTTGCCTGTGGCTGGTGGAATTGGGTAGCTGACCCCTGACAGGCACAGACGAGGTTGCAGGTGGTAGCAAGCTGCCTTGCAACCCTGGACACCCCCCTGGAAGTGTCATGCTGAGTGGGGGGGGGGTGAATGGTATGTAAAACCATTGACATTCTTCTATACTTACCTACTCCTCTTTGAAAGGTAAACCAGGTATCTATTGTGCAACACTGACAAACACAGGCATAACTTGGGAGCTCTGTAAATCCCTGCTTTACTAAACTGATATACATAGTATAGGACATTATACAAATAGTACATACAAATTGTTTGGTGAAGCATGAGAAATTCTAAAGGCATCTCACTTTTGTTTTTAAACAGATGTTCTTTTAAAGAACAGCAATATCTGTATATACTAGAAAAATAAAAAGGTGAGCGCCAAGGTCTTATTCAGAAGATATTTCGAACACCAGGACCAAATTCAGACCAGTTATAAGTGGATGCACTGCTGCTGACTTCAGTGGAGTTGCATGCATGCAAGTGAGGTCCTTCCCCAGAGCTCTGAGTTGTCTCTTCTTTTAAAGGCATGTTTTAAAAAGCATATCACTCTTCTATGGGGGCTTTTCCCATCGGTTTCAATGAGATTAAAAAAATGTTGAGGGAGATTTTAATTAAGCTCCCTCAATCATAATTGTCCTATTTTAAGCGTTCTGAATAAGGTCCTGATATAAAGTTCACTGAAGCTAATGGAAAAACTCCTCTCAATTTTAGGGGGTTTTGGGTCAGGCCCTCAGAGCCTTACAGTACTACTTCCTGTGTTCATTGTGTACTATCAGATACCTTGGGAAGACAGAAATGTTTCAAACACTGATAAAGCCTTGCAGCAATTGTGTCAACAGTTTTCTGGGGGTGGGGGGTTATCTGGTAGACTTTCATTGCAAGATTCTTAGGCCCTGACCTATCAAAACACTTACATATTTAAATTGAAACATTCGAATAGTCCCATTGACTTCCTTCCAGTCTCTCCAACTTTTTAAAATTGCCTTACTGGATTTAAAAAAAATATATTTCTGCACAGTGCTCAGGGAATTACCTGAGCATTATTTTTTTTTTTAAGATGAGGTGCAGATAAGTGTAAATAAGTGTCACTCCATTGCAGCCAACACAGCAGAGTTACACCAGCCAAGGATCTGGCTCAGATTTCATAGATTAGCTTGTTTATGTTGTCATAGAACAGCAAATTTGGGATTCAAAGCTGTGGCTATCATAGCAAGCAGCCAGTGCGTTCGGCATTTAGTATGGTTTGAAAGGCCATCACAAGGCTTAGGAACCACATAAATCCCACCTAATCTCCATTTTGAAGAATTAAAAGGATTTAAGCAGTGCATAAGACTTGTGCTAGCCCACTACACAGGGGTGAATTTCACCTAATTTGAATATTGCTCTGAGTCTTTCCCTTCCCTTATCCTCAAGATCATTCTTAGCAATTTTGGTAAAATGATTATTCAATTCTAATGAAATGGACTAGGCCAATAAAAAGCTTCCAGTGAGGCAATGCCAAGATGGTTTCTAAGCAGTCCTGGTAAAGAACATTCACTGCTTAACCTCCCTCCTCATAAAGGAGATTGTTATCTGAACAAACAGGCAGAGTTTGTAAGTAAATGCTGACACTACAGTACAAGCATACCCTATTTTTCTACTCCTAGATTGCACTTTTAACATCTTATTTGTTTTATGGTAACTAAATTTTAAACATAATTTTATGGTAATTAAGATGATGATTCCTGGTTAGAAGGACTAAAGCAGCTTATCCAACAAATCTTATGAAAACACAAAACAAGACCCAGGAAATAAAATTTAGAGAGCAGGAAAGGTTTAGTGACTTCACGACTCCGATTACCAGTTGGATATCAGTTTCATCATCCTTCAATTTCCTGTTTTGCTTATCATAGAATTACTTTTAAAAAAAAAATGTTTGCACAGCCCATATGGCATCAGATTTACAAAGATTAGATCTGGGACTGTTCTATGATAGATTAAAATACTATGTTTGTTTTGTGATATTTTAAGAAATAAACAAAGGAATCTGCACTGACTGAATAGATCTAATACATGCAACACTACTTTATTTTTATCATTGGAAAATATAGTTCATTTTGGAATGTGCATTAGAACTCTGTCCTTAGCGGATTTGTGTTCTGCTTTGGACGTCTTCCCTCCGAGTGAGTTATAAACCCCTCTAGACTCATGGAGCTTAATCATACCATTATATATTTTCTTTAGTCTTCCTTACAGAAATCTGCTTTTTCCCTGTACCTAACTCTTTAAAAATCAGTAATTGTGTCATCTCCCTGTACCTAGAAGCATTCATGTTAACTCTGCGATAGGGATGGTCAGTTGCTTTCTCTCACAAAATGCGAATATTCTGCATAGCAACGCTCAGTCGCTAGGCTTCCTAATTGCAGATCATGTTTTGTGTGTAAATATATATTTTCTTGTTTGTTTCAAGCCATCATGCAAACCTGCACCCTGTTTCTTTAAACAGGCCCCATCCCAGAACAATATAGCTATAGCTTTTGGAATCAGCCAAGGTCCAGAAGCCAGCAGATGCTGGCTCAGTGATCATAAGGACTATCCAGGAAAGAGGTTGACCTGACATAGAAACCCTCATTTCTAACAAAAGCTCTGCTGAGGTGCATTGCAGAGCTGCTTAGAGAAGAAACTGTAGAAATTTTCTCCCACGTTCTACACATTTTGTACATTTCTATGCACCTATCTCCATCCCCACCCCCACGCCAGCAGCCACAAAGAATGTGAGAGAGTTATTCCAGGCTCTGTACTACAAAAACCAAAACCAACCCCACTTACCTAAATAAACACTTAAAAAAAATGGCAGGTAGGGAGGCATCTTCCTTTAAGAGTATTTAATCCCTTCTCTTTCCATGGTGTTTGGGACGTCCAGTTACTAAAAAGCTCCCACCTCCACATCCTTTGTTGCTGGTATCTATGGATACCCTTGAGAAATGAGAGAAGGGCAAGATGATCAAAGTCCCACCTAAACCACCTACCTGCCCAGAGGCTAACACACACATTCTAAGAGAACTATATATTCAGATTTAGAATTAAGATGTTAAAGACTTGCCTTCATACAGTTGGCTACTATTTGATTCTGCCTTGCTAAGAGCTACCGGTCTTATTCCAGGAAAAATCAAGTTATGTACCAGCTGTGGTGAAGTTTGAAGAATCGGATATTAATTTATAGCTGGCCAGGGGAAGGAAATACTGGGTCTGGTTCAACCAGTGAGTCTAAATAGATATGGGTTAATATTAGAATTAGTTCCAGGGGATTTGAACAACATATACTTTATGAAACAAGGGTACCCTCACAAAACCTGGCTTCTGGTTGGTTAGCTAATATGAATAAATTCACATACTGGTGTGCCCTGCCTAGACAACTGTACTGTATGCGCAAACTCAGTGCTGATCAACATGTAGAACATATTACACACAAGCTACATGATTTCGGGTTGGTTACTTAGAAGGATATTTTGGAGAGAAAATCCATAGCACAATTCAGGAAGCATTGTTTTAAGCCTCCTCACTGCCTTCCGGCAATTGTCCACCTTTATTGTTTATTTTTATACATAGTCCTGAATGCCAATGTGGAAAAAAGTGGAGCAACATCAGGGGGCAATCGTTAGGTAATAATGAGAAATATGCCAATTGGTTTATTAAAAAACACCTGCCCAAATATCGTTCACTTTAGAACCAAACAAATGGATCTTTTTTAAGGTTCAGCAATGTTTGGATACATGGCTGCCAGTTAGTCAACCAAATTACGTAGCATTTGAGTACTATGTACAGCAAACTCTAGAGTACACAATCTTCAGTTTGGAAAAATTCTTAGTTTTCACTAGTTAGCCAACTGTCCCTAGGGCTTATGAGTGGAATGAAGTACTCTCTATTTTTATTTAAAACATATATAACAAATTTATATCTGTATGCGGTCTTTCCTCCTTGTTGCTGCTAAGGATAACCACACAAAATTAGTCTCTTTTTTTGCCCTCTAACTGTATTTTATTTCAACAGGTGCCCTTTTGTGGAGTAGCAATTCAGCTAGCACTCATGTCCCATCAGGGCACACATATATAGACCTGCAGCTATTTATGGCAAGAAGCATTTGTTCTACTCACTGTAAATTCACATTGAATATCTGCTAGGGCTTAATACTAAAGAAGCAGGACATGCATACGGGAATTTCTGACAAAGGCTGCTTTTAACAGACCTATCAATCTATTGTATATTGTATTTCACTCACACATTATGAAATAAGACTGAGGAAAATGTTCATCTATGAAAGATTCCCCAGAGAGAAGCATGCCAACACTGTTAGTCTTTCTATACTATTATGAATGACATTCAGTGTTTTAAGTATCAACCCCAAACAGAAAGCTCAGGAGCTTTCCACTGATTTGTGTTTTCAATTTAAGTAACTGCATTAGAAGTGTATGTTGTATAGAAATGTACAATACACACACACACATAGTGAGAACAGTATCAAGCAATATTTCTGTTTCAGAATGCTGGGTGTGACAATGAAATTAGCTGCAGTTCAAAGAATACTCCATCTTTTGGAGGCTGTCATGACAGCCAAGAATTAGGCTCTTTACATCAGTGATAATGGGGATACTCTTACAGAGATGTGGGGGCTTTAGTATTTCTTATCAATATAGCTGAACCACACACTTCTTGTTTGTTTGTCTCTCTCATTGAACTAGTCTATTCCTCCCCAGAACCACCATATCTACTGAGAAAAAGTTCCACATGTATATAGCAAGGGCTAAACCTTACAACAGTGGAGCCTGTTATGTATTACTGACCAGTAATATACATAGTTTTCACCCTCACAGGTAATTGGAGTTCCCCACCACTTTGTAACTTCCTGACAAAGCTGGTTACTATTATAATTCATGTAGGGAAAAGAATCACTATTTAGGAAAATTTAGCAAGTTTACAAATCATTTCCACACGCATTATTTAGAGATCACCACCACATTTTTCTAGGTGGCAGAGTATCATCATGTTACAGGATGAATCTCCTTACACCATGCAACATGTTTCTTAAATCTTCCTATAATCATCCCAGAAGGGTTTAAAAATAAAAATAAATAAATAAATAAAATAATTAAAAAAACAAAACTAAAAAACAAGGTGGGTCTGCTTCTGCTTTCAGTCATACTATTCCTATCCCAGTGAGTTCAAAGGAGTTACATCATTGTAACAGAGGAAAATTTGGCCCTAAATCATCAGTCTTTAGACAGTGGGCCAGAACCTCAGCTTGCATAAATTGCTGTAACTCCACTAAAGTTAAAGGAGTTATTTTGCCATTGTGCACTAGCTGAGACGCTAGCCCCGTGTGTGAGAGAATACACACTCAGGTACGCCAGAGTGGCAGGGAAACAGCATTATAAATCTGACACCAGTGGTGCCTAAATTTTTCCTGTTGCACTCCCCCCCCATACTAGTTATGGAATCTGTCTGCGCCCCTCCTCCCTTGCTGCACAGTTGGCTCAGCAGAGGAGCTTGGGATGAAGGCAGAACTGGGGGGGAGGGGCAGGACTGGGGATGGGGGAGGAGCTGGGACTAGAAGCAGAGCCTGGCCTGGGGCAGAGAGGGCATGAGAGCAGAGTCAGGATGGGGGAAGAGAAGGGGGCGGGGCAGAGCGGAGGGCTGGGCCAGGGGCAGGGCAAGCAGAGCAGTGGCTGGGGGTGGAGCATGGGACAGAGCAGAGCTGTGGCTGGGGGTGGAGCTGGTCTAGGGGCAGAGCAGGCTTGGATGGAGTTCCCTCCCCACTCCCAATGGGTCTAGACAGGGCCCTGCCACGTGCTGCCCCAAATGTTTCTCCGTGCCCCCCAGTTTATGTTGTTTGATTGGTTTTTAATGCTTTGTTCATAAAGTGTTAGAATCTGAAAATTAAAATATCTTCCCGTACTGTAGTATGGTATATTTTGTTTTTCCCCCTCAATGTTTGTAACACACTTAGCCAGACAAAGACACTAACAATGTGCCATTTCTGTAGCATACAGACTATTCAAGTTCCATGGACTAGACAGGATCCTTACTTCAACCTACTGATCAAGTCTGCAAATCACACAAAGCTAGCAGGGGTTGCCAATATTTTTAAAATTCAGGGGGATCTTGATAAATTGGAGAACTGGGCTACAGATGACAAAATGAAATTCACCAGAGACAAAATGTAAGATGCTACACTTAGGGAAGAAAAACCAAACACAAACACAGAATGGGTGATAACTAGCTTGGCAGCTGCACTGCTGAGAAAGATCTGGGAGTTGTGGGGGATCACAACCTGAACATGAGTCAAGAATGCAATGCTGGTCTTAAAATTGTATTTGCTTTTTTTTTTTTAGGTTGCACTAATGGAGACATAGCATGCAAGTCAAGGGAGGTAACATATTTTTAACTGATCATCAGGATTCTCCCCCCCCCCCGCACCCTCATAGAGGTACTACAGTACTTGAAGCTGGCAAAAGCAATAAGCATGTTCCATCTTCTGTCAGAGGCCCTGTAGAAACAGCTGGGTTTAAATTTTGGAACCTACCCCAAATCCTGCATTTTTTTTTGAGCCTGTGAGATATTATAAATGTGACCAATGCAGACATGCTCAAAAGTAACTAATCCTTGTTTTTAGTATGGAGGTAACTGATCCTTGTTTATAGTAGGTAGTATGTACATATTCAGATAAAACAAGACCCAACTTGAACATTTCCTCCAAACAAACTGAAACTGGAGAGACTTTTCAGGTTTTAAAAACATTATCTTTTCTTCCCTTCCATCCTGGCACTGCGTGCACAACTCTGCACTTCAAGGTTTTGGCAAGACCAGAAGTGGAAAAACAAAATACAGCAAGAGAGGCTGTCTATGACATTTCTGGCCTTGCCCGAAACAGTAAAGTCTCATGAGAAATGGGATCTCCTGTATGTCTAGCCTACCAAGACCAAAGAAATTTGAATAAATTGAGAAGTTCTGTGGATTCATTCAGCACATGAGCTGAGTGAGACTCAATATTTTTGAGTCAAAGGTGATCATACTGTCATTGGTTTTGGTTTACCTTGGGGTCCTGAACCCAGTGTTTTGCTTTTGAGTTTGGGGTTCAAATCAATCCAAAAGCTCAAGCAGAAATTCAATTGCCATCTTGTTTTTCCATCCCAAACCACAATCTGGCCCAGGTTTGCTTGAACCTTGACCTGGTTTTCCAGAAAATATGCAACAACTGCAGTGAACCTAGCCCAAATTTAGGGCTAATTATTTCTAGCAGGGTAGCAACCAAAGTCCCGAGTGTGGTAGGCACTCTACAGACACACAAGTGGATACGGTTCCTGCTCAAAGTACTTAAAAGCTACCCCATGAAACTCCATTCATCACAAATAGTTCATAGAGCTCTAGTGACAAGGAATAGACCTAAATGCTTCCCCGTGGACCAAGTAGTGGTAGAGTCTGTTCTTTTGTGGGTTTTCAAATGAGAATACATCATTTAATGTATTCTGTGAAGAGTATAGAAGGCAAGGGTGTCATGGGGAGGATTTCTTTAGACAACGTATTCAGATATGCAGGTCAATAACATCAGAAGATGTACCAAGAACAAAACATGCCAAACCAGCTTCATTTCATTCTCTGACAGGGTAACTGATTTGGTGGATGGGGGAAATGCGGTGGGCATAATGTACCTGGATTTCAGCAAGGGTTTTGACACAGTCCCACATGACATTCTGATAAGATGGAGAAATGTGAGCTCGACCGAACTACCATTAAATGGATAGAATTGGTTAACCAACCACAAACAAAGACTAACTATTAATGGAATGATGTTGGATTGGAGGAAGGTCTCAACTGGAGTTCTACAGGGATCTGTTCTGGGTCCGGTATTGTTTAAGATCTTTGTTAATGACCTAGATGTGGAAATAGAGAGCATACTGATCAAGTTTGTGTGCACACAAAGCTAGCGAGGGTTGCCAATATTTTTTAAATTCAGGGGGATCTTGATAAATTGGAGAACTGGGCTACAGATGACAAAATGAATTTCACCAGAGACAAATGTAAGATGCTACACTTAGGGAAGAAAAACCAAACACAAATACAGAATGGGTGATAACTAGCTTGGCAGCTGCACTGCTGAGAAAGATCTGGGAGTTGTGGGGGATCACAACCTCAACATGAGTCAAGAATGCAATGCTGGTCTTAAAAAAAAAGCAAATACAATTTTAGGTTGCACTAATGGAGGCAGAGCACGCAAGTCATGGGGAGTAACTGTACCGCTCTACTTTGAAGTGTTAGGCCTCAGCTAGAGCATTGTCTAATTTTGGTCACCAATGCATAGAAAGGATGTAAAGAAACTGGAAAGGATCCAGAGGTGAGTGACAAAGATGATCAAAGGGATGGAATGCAAACCATGTGAGAAAAGGCTGAAGGAACTGGGTATATTTAGTTTGGAAAAAGGGGATATTAAGGGAGGATATAGCAGTGCCCAGTCTTTAAATACTTGAAAGGCTGCCATAAAAAAGATGGAGAAAAGTTGCCCTCTCTTATCACAGAGGCAATGGATTCAAACTTCAGCATAGCAGATTTAGATTAAATATCAGGAAAAACTTCCTGACTGTAAGATTAGCAGGACAATGGAACAGACTGTCTAGGGAGGTTGTGGAAGCTCCTTCACTGGAGGCTTTCGAAAGGAGGCTGGATACCCATCTGTCTTGGATGGTTTAGACACAACAAATCCTGCATCTTGGCAGGGGGGTAGACTAGATGACCCTTGTGGTTCCTTCTAACCCTATGGTTCTATGTCATTGTGTGCATTGGAACGGATACCTATTCTGTATTGTGTGCAAGTATCTTTCTTTTTCCAGGTGTGCTGCTTAGATTGTAAGATCTTTAGGGCAGGGATTGTCCTTTTGTTCTGTTTGTACAGTGCCTTGCACAATGGGTTCCTGGTCCATGACTAGGACTCTTAGGTGCTATAGTAATATAAATAATAAAAATTATTTATATATCATAGTGTTGCCTAGAGGCTCTAGCTGAGAGAGCAGCCCCAGCGTGCTAGGCACTGTAGAGACAATCCCTACCCCAAAGATCGTACAGTCTAAACAAACAAGACAAAGGGTAGGAAAAAGGGAGTCATTGCCATTTTACCCCTGGGGAACCCGGGCACAGAGATTGACTTGCTCAAGGTCACACTGGGGGTCTTTGGCAGAATGGAGAACTGAATGCAGATGTTTCTGAGGCCCAGTCCAGTCCCTTAGACACAATACCATTTTTCCTGAAGGGCTTGTCTACACACACACCCCCCAGTTCAGACCAGGGGGGTGTGAATTGCAGGGCTCAGCGTGTACTGTGCGGTAAGTGCCCTGGGTAGACCCTGCAGGCATGAACTTAGTTTTCATTTGCAGGGCCCACCCTGCATAGGTACAGTGCAGGATGCTAGCACCCCCCTCCCTTAGTCTGACCTGCAGAAAGTGTAGACACACCCTTAATACTTCATTAGCGTTTAGTCTGTGGAATTCTGAAGTGTTATTTTCAAGGCAGCCTTTCTTGTGAGGGTTTCATTCCTTCTTTTACTGACTTTCATTTGGAAATGGCACTTTTCCCAGGCCAATGAGCACTTTTGGCACATGGGGTGCAGATTTTTTGGCACACGGGGTGCAGGTTTTGCTTAGGTGGTTTCTTGTCAGCCATGTATGATACAGGCTAACTTCTTTAATCTCCCCTTCAGGGTTTTGTTTTTCCTCTGTTAATTGGTTCTGCAGATCCCATATTTACTTTATGATGAGTGGCTAAGGTACATTTTCCTAACTGAAACTTGGCTGAGTTTTTTTTTGAGCTCTTCAACATGCTGGGTACACTTTTCTACAACCTGTTGTTTGTACCTAATTGCTGGGGTTTCTTTGCATTTGTTGAAGTCATAGCGTCTTTGTCCTTTTTCCCATGGAATGTTTTGAGCCTGCTATTACCCCTCGCTCTTTTCTAAGCTTCACCGATTCTGACAACATGCATTAGAGCTATCAAAAAAGTCACCGGGGTGGGAAATTTGTCAATTCACCCCCACCCCCAATCAAGAATAAAAAATTGTAACAATTGTTCTTTAAAATGTTAAAAAAACAAAAACAAACCACATTTACCAGTTCTAATAGGCAGATTTCTTATCAGCAACAGCCTGATTTGACAAGAACCTCCAGGGATAGGAGAGAACATCCAAGGTTTGTTCCCATACTCCTGACATCTCATCCCCCTCTCTCTGCATATAGCTTTCTTCTCATGGAAAGTAATAAGGAGGAAGGGATTTCTGGCATGATGTAGTGCTAAAGAGAAGGGGATCTCAAGCACTGGAGGCTCTCCTCACCTTTGGAACTTAGGGCAGGTCTACGCTGTGATAAAAGACCTATGGCATGGCTGCGGCTGGCCTGGGTCAGCTGACTCAGGCGTGCAGGGTTGGGGAGATCATATTGCAGTGTAGGGGTTGGGCTGGAGCATGAGCTCTTAGACCCTGAGATAGGAGAGGGTCTCAAAACCCAGGCTCCAGTTCAAGCCCACAAAGTCTACACTGGTTTCAGAGTAGCAGCCATGTTAGTCTGTATTCGCAAAAAGAAAAGGAGTACTTGTGGCACTTTAGAGACTAACCAATTTATTTGAGCATAAGCTTTCATGAGCTGCAGCTGCAGCTCACGAAAGCTTATGCTCAAATAAATTGGTTAGTCTCTAAGGTGCCACAAGTACTCCTTTTCTTTTTGCGAATGTCTACACTGCAATTTTTAGCCCCACAGCCCAAGCCTCACGAACCCAAGTCAGCTGAGCCAGGCTGTTTCAGTACCATGGGTTTATCATTGCAGTACAGATCTGTACCCATAGATTCATAGATTCCAAAGTCTCAAGAGACCACTGTGATTGGCGTGCATAGCACTGGCCATAGAACTTCTCCAGAATAATTCCTGTTGGAGCTAGAGCAGATCTTTTACAGAAAACATCCAATCTAGCTTTAAAAATTGCCAGTGATGGAGAATCTACCATGACCTCTGGCAATTTGTTCCAACAGTCAATTGCCCTCACGGTTCAAAATTTACACCTCGCTCCCTGTCTGAATTTGTCTAGCTTCAATAACCAGCCACTGGATCTTGTTATACCTTTGCCTGCTGGACTGAAGAGCCCATTATCCACCCTAACCTCCCCATTTGCCTTTAAATGCGCTGCTGCCACCAAGCTGCCACATAAACGGCAATTGTACCAATGACCAACAATATGGGGTGTGTTAGTGAGCCAGTTTGGAGTAAGTCTCCCATTGACTTCAGTGAACCTGTTGTGCACCTTCAATGGCCTATGAATGAGTGCTTTCCGTTGCTCGAGTAGTATACTAAAGGCTGACTAATGCACAACCTAGCATGATTCATTGCTACTGGAGTATGGTAAATTAATCTAACCCTTAATTAAAAAAAATTCCAAACTTTTTAAATTTGGGAATTTTTATTTAGGAAGGAGAGACCAATGAAATATATCCTTACACTAGGAAAACTAGTTCCTGTTTGAAACAAAGGAAAAGAGTAGAAAGAGTCCATATTCAAATTGTTAGAGAGGTGTCTATATTTTTAAAAAGTTCTTAGGTCACACAGATAGTGCTTCCCACCTCAGTAAACTCTAAAGACTCTTCTTCCTTCCCTGCCCACCTTCCAACTTGTCTAGAACTATGGCTGCTGCTGCTTCTAAACCTCTCTCTGTGAAGGTTTCCCACCCTGCAGAAAAGCTGGAGGAGCTATTAGGATGCAAAGGAGGAAAAACGAACAGGAGGCTGCTACCTGTCATTTGGAGAAGGGACTGTGTGACACAGCCTCAGAACTCAGAAGTAACAGTTCATATGGACTCAGGATCAGCTCGTCCCCCACTTTCATGTGCTGAGCCCTCAGGGATCTTCTATTCCCGTGGCCTCTTATGAAATTTTGCATGCAGCCGCTATGGGCCTGTCAGAGCCTATTTCTTAGGCTAGGGCAATTGTCTTTTTTTGCTTGTGGTTGTGGTCTGAATGTATTCTAGATGATTAGACTGCTTTGTCCTGCAACTATGTTGGGTACCCATTTGTTATATGACATGTCTCATTAGATCCAGAGATGCAGATGAGGAATAAGTTGCATTATTACTGGCAGCAGAAGCAACACTATTATCTGGTCAGCAGTGTTGTGTCCAAAAAAGCCAGGTCAGAATAACCTAAAATTAGCGATGGCAATGCCCTAGTTGCATAGAATTGATAAATGCTAAAAAGGTATATATATGGCATCAAAAGGAACTCATCAGTATTCTTGCTGATATTCTACATTCATACACATTCTATCACAGGTACACGTAGGCTAACTTTTCTAAGTAAATGCTCTTAAAGGCTTCTACAATAATTTTATTTGCCTTTCAAAACAACCCAGGATTTATTAATGCAGCAATTAGTATGCTGATCATGCACAGGATGTTTAAATCTTTATTGGCTGTATGCACCACCAAAAGTTTTAGTTTTATTAAACCTGAGCCTCCTGCACATTGCTGTTTAGTGTGTGTTACAAAACTAAGATCAGCTCTGACTGTAATGTAACCCACATGTTGGACTGCTTGCTTCACTGACTTACTGAAATAGCTCAGGTAGCAAGTATTTTCTTACTACCCCATTATAAAAAATGTGCGCCAGGCACACAATGTTTGCATTATTTGATCCTTTTCAGTTAGAAAAAGGGAATTTATAAACTACAACGATATATTCCATTCTGGTCATTATATTAGAGGCTTTTAAACTGTATTAACAAATAGCATTAAGATACAGAGCATCAAATCATATTTCAGCAAAGGAGATTTGCAGTACGGTAATGAAATGGCTAATTTAGCACACGGTTTTCTTCATCATAGGTAGTGAGATAATGAGAGATATATAGTGGTGGTTTTCACAAATCAGTGAAGTGTATACTTTTCCAATGGTAGCTTCGATTTTCAGGGAGGTAGATGGGTTGTAGTAAGTCTGGAGGCAAGCCCCAGTGCACTTTGCACTTCATAGTTTGGTCATTCCCTCACCCCTCAAGATAGAACTTTAGCATGCTAGAGTATTCCCCCGAGAAGCCCTCATTAAAACCCAATTTTCATTTTCAGGAGACAATGCTGTTCTGTCTGCCCACTGGTAGCCAGAGACTAGACCGGACTTGACCAATTAGCAGGTTCCCACCCTCCACCCCTGACATCCGGTTGCTGGGCTTGTGTGGGCATCCTGCAGGCAAGACTAAATCCAGGGTTGTTACGGTATATAAAATATTCACAGCAGGTGATTTAAGAGGGTGGGCCAGGTGATTAAAAAAAAAAAAAAGATTATCCCTCTCCCCAAACTTTGCCAAGCTCATCTCATCTGGAAGGTATTTTGCAGTTCTTACCCACTGCTCTTTTAAGTGGAGATATTCTAGAAACAAATGTAATTTACTTCAATTTTTTTTCTTTTAATTTAAAAAGTGAATTAAGAGCTCAGATTGATAGCCCTGAAAACAGATTTGCCCTGTCTACAGCACAGGAACAGCAAAGGCAGTCACTCCAGGCTTTCCTGAAATGACACTATCACTGTAACCACCCCAGAAGGTCCACCAATAGGCCTTTGAAGGCAGCTCTGGGTCTGTGGCTGATGTACTTGTTCTCTTTCTGTGGAGACTGCCAACAAAGATGACCGTAGGGGAAAAAAACAAACATGGAGAAACAGATTGCCCATGCAGGGAGACAATTAATATGTGCTCCATCAGAAGGCAAATGTGAAAGTCAACAAAACGTAGGCTTTGTTGGAGCAACTGAGGAGCGAATTCCAGAGGCTAGCCTTTAATTGAGAATGACCTGCATACAGGCCCCTGAACATATAGTTGTGTTAACTCGAGTGCCTCATCACATTTCAAATGCCATGGTATCATACAAAAGAGAAGCAGTCTACAGTAGACAAAACTCACCGTGACATTGTAAAAATGGTATTAATGGGCTCTTTGTTGGTTCAGTGACATTCTCAACTGTTTACAAGTAAGAATACATGTTTTTTCTAATTGCCAGTGCTGAGAATTCTAGCTCTGAAATAAATAAATAAACCCAGCTTGACTTTAATTTATTTATTACACAATACCACTGAATAATAAAGGTTCTTTCGGTCAAGTTATGGCCTTGCCCTGCTGATCAGCTTTGTCTGGGAAGTTGTAATAGACAACCCTCAGATAGGTAAATATGACATGAGCCAGGCTTTTTAAAGAAAGGGGAAAAAACCTCTCAGACTTAGGGAGCAGAGAACCTGGGTGAAATCGTGATCTCAATGAAGTCAATGGCAAAACTCCCATTGACTTCAATGGGGCAGCATTTCACCTTGTGTCTCCTATTTCTTCTGGATGTTTCTCCCACCCTACTAGAATTACATCAGGATTACCTGGGCTCAGCCTCAGCCAGTTAGCCTACATCTAAGGTACTTATACGGCCCCCAGCACCACAGTATCTGAGCACCTCACAGTTTTTAAATGTAGGTCTCCTCAACACCCCTTGTGAGGAGGGCAGTGCTGTTATCCCCATTTCACAGAGGAGGAACTGATGCACAGAGAGATGACTTGGGTTAATGTCACACAGGCAGTCTGTGGAAGAGCAGGAAATTGAACCCAGGTCTCCTAAGTCCTAGGCTGGTGCTGAACCCATTTCTCTCAATCAGATCTCTTTTGTGGTTATATATAGAATAAATGCCTCAAATACTCTGCCCAGATCCAATGAAGGGGGTATGTGACATCCACATGGTGGAGGCATTGTAGCTCAGACCATCTCTCCAGGGGATTTCACATATATGTTGAACAGGGGAGCTCTCAGAATCAAACTTGTGGAACCCTTCTTGAGTTCGCTCTGGGAACTCCCTACATGAAGTGAGCTGTAGCTCACGAAAGCTCATGCTCAAATAAATTGGTTAGTCTCTAAGGTGCCACTAGTACTCCTTTTCTTTTTATAAAAGAAACTGATACTGAGGACAACTCCCCAGCACAGGAAGATCGATACTCACATATTGCATTAAAATATATATCACACGATATGAACAATGTGCTTTTCATGCTCCCCCCCCTTTCTGTTCTTATCCAAGGGGGAAAAATGTAATGGAGAGAAAGAAGGTCCATTAATAAAATGAGAGAGGGAATGAAATTTATGATTCAGCAACAGCTAAGACACTGAACTCATTCTTTAAATGTCTTCAGTATATAAAGAAATTTGAACAGTTAGGTAGGAAGGAAAATCCTGTAATTGTAACTACTGATAAAGAATAAGGAATACTCAGAAAACATGAACATATGCAGCTCAGTTGGTCAGGATGATATTAATCATCATCCCATTTATTATGAGAGTGCCTAGGGACCAACCAAAACTGCAGCCCCTGTGCAGAGTAATAGATGGTCCCTGCCCTGAAGAATCTAAATAGGGCTAGACAGACACAAGATGGAAGAAAGGGATTTAATGTACAAGCAGAATGAACAATGTGATGGCAGCAAATAACATGTTAATGCCACTTTTTGGGTGGGTGTTAAGCTAGGAGGGGATTAGCTAAATGGAAAGGGAAGGGAGATGGTTAAGGGGGACAGAACAGATCAGAATTGTTGGGAAGGAAGATAGGAGGGACAGCTGTGGAGGGAGACTTATGTGAAGAGAGCGAGATGGGAGTAGGAAGGGGTTGGAACAAATAGTCAGCACCAAACAGACCAGTCAAAATGACAGAAATTGTCTCTATGGTTGCAGGTTCCTGCTTAAGCTGCTTCTGCAGCTGCTCTGCCAGTTTCATTCTTTGGCAGCTCCTTCCTTCAGTTTCTTTCTCAAAGGACACGTGGCTGGGGGAGGGGAGGTATGTGGTCCTAATGCCCCAGAAAGGGTCCCCCCAACACAGTTTTGGGTCTGGCAGGTCCTGGATGTGTGGCCGAGTGGTCCTGGCTGGGCCGAGTTTTACTTACTACTTTACTTACTACTGCTCCTGCAGTTGCTTATGTATCAAGATGCTGAGCAAATCAGCCAATGGATTTACTGTAGCCAAAGAAAATCTTTTCTGAAAAGTCATGGACAACTGGGTAAGATATTGAAAGACTGGAGAAAAGCAGATGTAGTGATGATGTTTTAAAAGGCATGTGCCTGGCAATTACCATAAGTCTAACTTATGTAGTAAAATAATAGAACAGATGTTAAGAGATTAAACAGTGAAGGCCTGATTTTGATGAACACATTAGAACTGGGCCCTAAATTTCTAGGTCACTATTCAGCATGTTATTTAAGCATAATCCCCCCACCCCCACCAACCACATGCTTAAGTACCTTGCTGAACCAGGGCCAACTATCAGAAAACAAGAAACATGGATCTATAAAGAAAGCTTAGTAAGCTTCTTTTTGCCAGGATTACAAAATTAATGAGCAAAGGAAATGCAGTAGAGTCACAATCCCTGGATTCTCTTCCCAGCTCTGCCAGAGTCATGCTCTGAGCAAGTCACTTCACTTTTCTGTGCTTCCATTTCCCTACTGGTAAAATAGAGACAGTGGTTCTTTCTTTCCTTTGTACAGCACTTTGTGATCTACAGCTGAAGAGTGCTATCCAAGAGTTTAGTAGTATTTTTATTGTTTGGATTTTAGTATTCATTTTACAAGAGCATTTGCCATTACACTAGCTATGGTAAAAAAAGGATTGTCCATTCTTATGCTCCAGGAGATAAGACAGTTGTATAATGTTGAACAATTATGGGTTTAACATCTGCCCCTGAAATACTGAGCAATGGCCACTGGTACTCAGACTATTGGAATTACCATTGATCTGGCCTGGTCTGGTCTCTCCTTTGCTCCTGTACGTTTTATTAAACTCTTTTGGGTCTAACTTATTGAGCACTATGACATTACTTTAAAATGTGCAATTCTGTTGCTTTTTAAAACCTGTTTCCTATATTACAGACAAATTTGGTATCAAGCAGTTGGTAGGTGCTGGTGCACACAGCATCTGTTCAAACATTGCGAAAAAGGGGAAATCCTGCATTTAAAACAAGAGTTTTAAAAACTTGGCTTTATTGATCAGTGAGTCAAGCCTGTTACAGCAGGCTGAGCCATTGTTAGAGAATTTTCTGTATTTGTTGAAGGTTTTTAGTAGTGTGCATGAACGGGCTGAGTCACACACGTTATGTTAGCCTGTTAAATGTACCCTTTTTTGGTGCTCAGGTAGAGCCCAAATTAGAAGTGAGTTTGTGCTACAATCTGTGCTGTTCAGTGTGGCTTTTACCTAAGAAAAACAATTCACCACCCTTCTCAATAAACTTTGAAATTTTCAATTGCTGTCTTCACTTATCCTTCATCGAGCTTTCATCATACATCTGTCCTAAACCTGAGCTGAGAGAGTACTCTGGATTTCAAAGAGATGCTCACTTTAAGAGTCAGAACACAGGCCCAGCATTCAGTTAGTTGTTTGCATTAAAAATAGTATCTCCATTCTATGTTCAATGATCATGTAGTTTCTCATTCCCTCTTTTTCTTCTTGGCAGTTGAGCAGAAAGTTTCCCCAGACAGCAAAGAAGAGAAAACAAATACATTGCAATAAGATGTCCCAAATCTGGGCCTAGTCCCACAAGATGCTGCATGCCCCTTAACTTCCATTTAAAACATTCAGGGATGGGGAGTGCACACGTTCTCACCTAGTATAAGCTGGTTCATTGACCTCAGTTAGTTAGTGCTGGAACCAAAGAGGTTAGCCTCAATGGAGTTGTGCCAGTTTACACCAGCACAGAATTTGGAGCTGAGTGGGCTCGGCACTATGCAAGACTGCGCCTGATATTGGTAACTGCCCTAAGATTTTTGCTGTGTGTTGGTAGCTTTGTTTCACCTTTGGATCCTTACACCAGGAGGTGCCTGCTGGTTACCCGCTGACCTTTACCATCCGATTTCACTAGCCAAGACATGAAAGACGGATGGCTGACCTCTTTCAGATAGAGATCACAAAGCTGTCTTCAAGCAAAAAGAAGGCAGGCATTCAGATCTAAGTTAATGGAAAGCCTCAATTAGTCTGTATGTTAGTTTGTCCCTTCAGTTCAAAATAGAGAGCCCAAGGCTATAGTATATTCCCGGCATGGTATGTGACTAAACAGGCCGGATACTGTGAATGCCAACATCTAAGATTATTGTATAAATAAATAAAATAAAAATAAAGCTTTTACCTAAGGTTATGAGAGCATTTTCCCTTCAACTAATAAGTAGTAAAGCAAAGCACTTAAACACTGCGTTGGGACTTATTCAGCAAGTACCTATAGATATTGATGAATTGGGACCTAAATAGCACATTTGCATTTTCTTTGCATGAAAATAGAACTTCTTAAAATATCTGAGCAAATATGTTGGTGAAACATGACTTCACAGGAAGAGTATTTACCTGTTGGAAAATATTAATTGATTAAAACCCAAAAGCCAGAAATTCTTGACTAAAAAGACAACAAGCAGAACTTTTCCAGTATGGGTTTGTCCCAGTAAATTTCTTCAGTATACAAACCAAGGAACCCCCATACACAAATGTCATTGTAAGTATAGGCTAATAAAAAGGAAAAAAAAAAGCCACTCTTCTGGATGCTGTAGGGAAATATGAGAAGGGGTGACTAAGCCAGAAACTGTATAAACAGATGAAGAGAATACTAAGGGGTAATTTATACATTAAGAACACCTACTGGGACTAATAACTTTCACATTGAAATGCCTGTAGATTTATAATTCCATATAGCACTTCATGCAGATAAATGCGTCAACAATTAAGTAGCTGTAGTAACATAAAAAGAATGGGAAGTTGAACGTAACAAACTTGGTGAAGTACTGAGACAGTCCAATCCTGCCAGGTGCTGAGCTGGAGGTTGGCTTCACTTTGAGTTGAGGGTGATACCATATTCATCTCTCACAGAAAACTACCTCCACCCTCCCCCATCCAATAGGACTATTTCCTGGCTGCCACTTGCTTATTTGAATTGGAGTGGAACAAAGCGAACTGTAACAACAATTGTAATTCAAAGCCTACCTATTTCTCAATACTACACTATTTGTTTCAACTCATCAACTTCAGCATCACTCTGAACTGCACATACCAGGATATACATGTATGTAGAAGAACTTGATTATCCAGTCTCCCAGGGAGATATGGGGTGAAGCTTTCCATGTGCCTAAAGCAAAATTAGGATTAAAAAAAGATGTATACACTTGGGAAAACATGCATACTGAAATTGAAAAAGAATCACAGAATTAAATATCCTTGTATGAGTAGGATATCCTGCTAATTTCTGATTTATTCATGGATGGGATGACTGTTTTGCAGCAGTAGAAAGCATAAGATTAAAACCAACGGTTCAATTTACAGTATCCGTGAGTCACTATTAGCAAAAAGCATTAGTTATACTTGTCTCCAGTATTCATCTTTAAGATTTAACAAAAGCTTTTCTTATAGGCATCACCTTTTATGGCTTCAGTTAATTACTCTGCCGTTTACCTGAAGACAAGAATAAATTGTAATCTATGATGACACGGTTTTGTTAAACTTCTGTGTGAATATGTCAGCATTAGAGAGGTACAAACTGGCAACTTACCTGTAAGCTTACCCAGTTCAGTTGGTAAATCTATTGTACTGGACTCTGAAGAAAGGATCAAATTAATCTCTGATGTAACTCCATTGGAATTACTGCAGGGGTGAATCTGGACCAATATGTACACTTGAGGACTTGGAGACTGAAGAAATGTAGAGATTTTCTTATAAAACAGGTGGCTATGGGTAAGATTTTCAATAGCCATTAACATTAGCCTAACTAACTCTGCTTCTTTTGAAATCAATGGTACAACTCCCATGGACTTCAAAGGGAGCATGGTTAAGCCAATGCTGAGGGTGAGATTTTTATAAGCACAATATGTGTATGTTCTAAGGCCTTTCAAACTCTCTCAGGACTCTGCAATTCCAATGAAATAAATCATTGGCAAGGAGGTTAGACCGTGGGCATAATGCAGCCTATTAGGCCCCAAAACGTCAACTGCTACACAACAGAAAAGAATACAGAAACATAGGACGAATCATGGCTTAGTGGTTAGAGCACAAGATTGAGAGTTAGGGGTTCCTGGTTCTGTTCTTAGTTTTTCATCTGATTTGCCATGTAACCCTGGGCAAATCACTTAGCATCTCTGCCCTTCAGTTCCCTCATCAATAAAATGCAGATAATAATGCTTACTTACCTCACAAGTGTGCGGTGAGTCTTAATTCATATTTGTAAATCACTTTGTGATTCACAGATGAACTAAATATATATTAACACTTTATTGCTAGAGACATCAATCAAGCTGGAGACCTGTTGTGCTGGGTACTGTACAAACATAGTAAATGAAGTCTGTCTACATAACAAGACTTTTAACAGGTGATGAGACAAACAAGCAGGTGGGAGAGTTGGGGGTGGAAGATAGTGGATAGGAAGACAAAAATAATAGGATAACTTGGTGCAGACTTGCGTGCAATCACAACTCGCTGCCTGCCTAGCAAGTGTTTATTATGTCACAATAAAAAACACCTGAATAGTAAGTATTATGGCAGTGTATGGTAATGCTATGGTACTGGAAGTCAGAGATGCTCATGCTAAAGGTACACCTATGTGGAGCTGGAAGGCATAATTCACTTGGGTAGCCATACTCGTGCTAGTTCTGATTGAGCTAGCGCACTTAAAAAAAAAAGTGTATCTCTGGTGGTCCCACGGCATTGTTGCCCCGAGCAGATTTCTGTCAGAGACCCTAGGTATTTACTGGTGCAGCTAGCCCCTCATACTCCTGTGGCTACATTTCTATTTTTAGCAAACCAGCTTGATCAGAACTAGCACCGGTATGTCTACTCAAGCTGGAAATTACATTGCCAGCTCCAATATGGATGTATCCTAAAAAGGAAGGTAATAGTTATACATCTAACAGATTCCCTTTTTGAAAAAAAAAACTGCACAGATTGTAAAGTAATTAGCATCCCCCTTATCATCCTGTCCCATGCTTGGGGAAGAAGGGAATAGAAATTCTGCTAGAAAAGCCCTGAACTGTCAGAGAGAGGGAAACAAAGCCAACATAGAACATATATCTTCTCCTCCCTTCCGTGACTGCAGAAACCCCTTCTCCTTTCTGGGCATGCTGTGGTTTGGCCACAGCTTTGACTATAGAAGGCCAGAGCTGGAATCAGTCTCTCTACATGGTATTGCTCCTCAGCCGTATGGTACCACAGAATTTCCAGCAGAATTCTAATGGAAATTAGTATTACAGCATTGAACTCCTACTTCCCACCTTTACATCCCTTGGAGAAGAGGTAGAGTGCAAGCTTGTGTCAGGAGCCAGGAGTATGTGGTTCCGAAGTGAGCATGCTGCAAAGCAAAGGGGGGGGGGGGACTTAGGGAACAATACAAAGGGGCAGATCTTCCATGTGGAGGTCTTCAGAGCTTCAGGATTTGGAACAGGTTCTTTGTGGGTCACCATGCTCTGCATAGTTGGAGGGCCAGGTCCTAGGCCCACAGATCCCTTTCGCCACCCTGGGGGATGAAGATAGCTAGGAAACTGTGGGGTGAACCATACAGGATTTCCCTAGAAAGTTTCCCATGGCAAGGGACAGTCAGGCCCAGCAGCCCTGGGGACTCTCACTGCTATACATCAGTGATTAAATTAGCCTTTTTTATTAAAGTGTTTCCTTTACTTTCATCTCTTCCTCCTATCATTTCTTTACCTTTCCTCATTTCCACTCTCCTTGTAGGCATCACTAACAAAGTTTTCAATACATGTTATCATGAGGTTTAGGCCATCTGTCTTGCTGTGTTCTCTCTATAGACCCTCTCACTTACATTGATGTAAATCAGGAGCAGCTCCACTGCAGTCAGTGGAGATTCACCTGTGTAAAACTGGTGTGAGAAGAGGAGACCCAGTGAAGGATATTATATACCTTAATCCAATCCTATATAGATTGGAAAATTCTGCACCTGAAAAAGCCAACAACATTGAAAAAGGAAGACGACAGGAAACAGAATTTCTTAAACTGTAATGGGTCATATCTTTATGGCCCTAACATCTGAGTTTTTTCAATTAGAAAGCTACTCCTTGTTAAATATGTTTAAGTGAAGCATTTCATTTTTTGTTGTGTAAAGTTTACTAGCCGAATTTTTAAATTTATTTTGAAATTCCATCCAGGACATAGCTTGCTTATTAAAATATGTTTTTATCTCATACCTTTGGTCAGTAGATTAATGTAATACAACAGCTAATCTCTCATTCCTGATAATTCATGGCTAATCATGCTCCCATTTGAGTCATTTTCTGAACTCACACTGAATCCAATGGGGAGTGAGGGGGAACAATATTGGGCTCCTCATCCACAGCGTGGGCAGAGATCCTGTGTTTCTTTGGCATAAATTCTGCTGGTTTTGTCCGAGTCAAAATGAAAGGGTGGGATTTTCAAAAAAAGCTCAGCGTTAGTTTAACTCTGCTCCCATTGGGGTCAACAGCAAAATAAGATTCCCAGAATGCCACTGCTTCCTTCCAATTAAAAGGACAGGTCCCTTTCTGTTTGATTGAAAGCTCAGTGGATAAGGCCAGCAATTTTCATTCTGTTGAAGAGCATGTATTAGAAGAACAAGAGTCTGAACAAATTCCCCCAGCCTCACATTTCCATAGTACTAATTTTAAAAATTTCACAAGTGGTAAAAAAAGAAAAATTACTGATGTATTCACTATTTATAACTGCTCTTGGAATAAGTTAACAGATTTTATCCCATGGACTGTGAACTGTTACGAGTATTTGCACTTTGTGATTGGTCACTTAAGTCATATGGTATATTTTCAGCTCCCTGATTGACTGACATAAGCTTTGTAAACAGCAGGAGTGCCTGAATAAAATCATTGGGACTTTAATTTCTTTAGGACGAGGGTGGACTGGAAAAGGTAGAACCTTTAGAGTGGCAGAGACTGTGAACAGTCCTCAGGAATTTTAAGACACTTAAAATCTTTTCCTGCTCTGTTTTATATTATAGATGTCTTCATACATGGACTCCAGATTTAAAAATCTAGCTAAATTCTTTTCTGACTATGAGAGAGATAAAAAGGGATAAGTCAGAATAGACTTTACAAATCAAATTAATCTGGTCATTCATACAAAGTGATTACACATGTGTAGCCTCATTTGTAAAAAGGTACAGCAAGATCCTCATTGGGATTTAACTCATTTAATGGAGTTAAGCTTGGGAAAATGGAAAGCATATTAAATATAGCTGAATTTTGGGAAGTTCTCTCACTTACAACCTATCTAGTGGGCTTTAAGAAGCACTTGGAACAAGCAGTTGGGAGTTCTCAGTCTTATACAGTGAAGGGAAAAGCCCACTACTAATGCCAAGGGATTCACACCATAATTTCACATATTCGGCCAGGCTCCCTAAAAAGGGAGACCCTTGCATTGGGCGTTTGTGCACCGGGGGGTGGGGTGGGGGGAAAGGGGAAAGAGAATAATTGCAGAAGGGTTGGGTTGCATATTTTAAACATAATTCAAGACAAAGTGCAAGTGACGTAGGCATGCACTTATTTTTTGCACAGTGCTCACTGAAGTGCAAAATGAGAACATAGGAAAAATACCCCAGGGAAATTTGCACGCTAATCTAAGCAAACCTCTGACATCACAAGTGCTGCTGTTTTCCTGGTTGCTGATGACTTGCTCAAGGAATCAAACCAGCATTGTGGAAAACAGCTTCTATGTGCTTTTCATTGTATGAGCTTGTACAATGTTGTATGTGGGAATCACATATTTAAAAATAGATTTTTCAAACCCATGATTTTCTTGGCAGAAAATGCACATCTGTGCTCCAAAAATAAATAATTAATTCAGGTCCTGCATATGTGTATGTTTCTAGATAAGCATAACTGGGATTAAATCCTAAATATTCATACTCTATATAGGCAGCAGGCCTACATTAACTGCAGTTAATTTACAATGAACTTTTAGCCACCTTAACAGCACTGAACCCACTAATCCATCTCTACTAGGACTACTAACTCCAGACTTTTTAGCACATTCTCCACACAGATGCTTAAACAGCAACAGCAGCACTCCCTGCCCCCCCCCACAGAAAAAAGAAAAAAACAAACCAACCACATTTCATATGAAGAATTATCCTCCCAGAGTCACATGGCCAATTAGCCCAGAACTGGCAATATTTGGTCTTGCAACAGTGACAGATTTAAGGACCAATACTGCTGACCATCAGGGCTAGAAGAAGGTGCTTTGGAAAAGGGGAAGTTCCCTTTGGTACAGTTGGATAATGGACTAGCTTCTAGCCATGGGAAAATCAATCACATTTGTGACACTATGTAGAAAATTTACACTGAAAATCTGTGTCTAATACTCTTTCCAACCTCACAAGAACTGTAGATACAAAAATGCTTTCCTTACACAGTTCAAAGAGGAGGTAGAATACAGAACAGATCAAGCTCCACTGCTATTCTGGTAAGTCTTAATGAGCAGGCTAGTGCATAACAGTTAATATTAATGCAGTTATCAAATAATGAGGGGGAAACCCTCTACCCTTTGGAGTCTTTTTTTTTGGGACAAAAGTAGCATTTTTCCCTCATGAAGCTTTATTAAAATGATCAACAGGTGCTGGCCTCTGCCAGATTATCCCTTTCATTTACTTACATCAGTAATACTCAGAGCGAGGCTTGGGAGCTGCAAGTGGCTCCTTAAAGCATCTCCTGTGGCTCTTAGCAGCCCATGATATTAAAACACTGGTTAATAATTAAATCTCACAATCTATGTTTTTACTATGTTATTAACCAACTGTAAATGGTCAGTCATTTTGCTGTGAGAAGTATATAGTAAATGAAACAACAAATTCACACTACTGTGACTGTTTTGGGTAATGTTGATTGCTAATTTGGCTCCTGAACCACTGAGGTCTGAGTTACACAGGGCTAAATGCACATGGCTGCATTTTCAAATAGGGCGATAGCCTGCAAGGTGATAAGGATTAGAACCCTGCAGCAGGACTGGGATGCCACGTGTCCCACTGCCATAATAGCAGGAGCAGGTAAGACGTACTTTGTTGCGGACAGGGTTGAGTGGGCAAAAACCAGACTGTGGTAATTTGCAGGAAAACACAAGCTTTATTTTTTTAAATAAGGTTTTAATACTTAAATTTAAGTGAGGGATAGAAAGATTTAAACATTATTATTACAGGAGTTAAAGTTGTTTGTTTTTTTAGTAGCACGGGATAATCTGTATCTTGCAGGATTTGTAGGATCTAAGGTTTTTGTAGGCTCTAAGGGAGCAGGATGCAAATGCAAGAAACAATGCAAGACTGGGTGGGAGTGGGAATTGTGGGGTGGGATGGGAGTGGGGTTAAAAAAAAAGTTCCATGCAGCACAGTGGTAAGCATGCCCAATTCCCATCAAAATCATCGAGGAGAGCGCGCCTCACAGGAAATGATAGTTACTGCACAGGTTTGGTGCTGTGATGGCTAACTGGTAGACTTGAGAGTGGGATAACAAAGCCAGCGTGCAGGATTAAATGAATATTTGCATAGGGGAGGTACCAGGTCAGGGAGTATCTTCTCCCAGTAAATGGATGTAGTTTGGTGTCATTCCTAACACACACACACCCCCAAAACAAACCCACTGCTCTTCAGAAATATATTTGTAAGACAGGATTGTTTTTGCTCCCACCCCTTCATTAAAGCCCCTCAAAATATCCACCACTCCCATCTCCCAAAAATTCCATATCTATTCCCTTCCCCCAATTCCATCTCTGCTCCTCAGCCCCCTCGTTTTAATCTCTTGACCTTTTCCCTCCTGATCAACCCCACCAATTCCATCCCCTCTCCCGCACTCAACTTCAATCCCTCTCCTCACACCTTCCTCTGGTCAGGGCCGTTCATTCTATTTTTGCTTGTCTTCCCATAGCATTTAAGGCGTGTAGTAGTCATCTGTGTAGAGCAGAAAGATCCAGGTGCCATCAAAATGAATGTTAAGAAACAGCAACACCCCCCCACACACATTTATTATAATCCATCCAGTACCGACACATGATGATCCCGGTACTGCACACATTTGTTGATTTTCTACCAGATATAGCCAGTGGTCAGTGGGCTCATTCTGATCTCCTTTTATACTAGTTTCACAACAGTGTAACTCCATTGATTTCAATGGAATTATTCCTGAGTTACACTGGTGTAAGCGAGATCAGAATCTGGCCCAATGTGCCCGCTTGGAAATTAATATGGCCGGGATAAAAAACACAGGGCAAATAATTCAGCTATATAAAACATTTAAATGTTGCTTATAGAGCTAGTGATAAAGTTTAGCTCATTTAGGTTGATTGCCTATTTTCCAAATGGGGTATGGCGAAAGGGTATTCTGTGTCATGCTCCCCACTGGGATGGGAAAGGAAAGGAAATAAAGGAGAAGAGCGCTACAAGAAAAGGAAGGCGAGCAGTGAAGTAACTAGATAGAAAAGATTAGGAGGTTAAATTCTCAGCTAGTTCAAACTTTTGGCAGCGCACTGCCTCTCCTACTGAAAACTTTCAAATTTAAACCAGGAACCTTTTATCCAGAAAGCTAATTTCTTTTGTTTGCAAAATGACCAGGAAGTCTTGCAGCCCAGCATTTTTCACAGGATTCCTTGAAAGTTTCACTTTGGTCTTAAGAAGATTTCACCTACAAGTACTCTCCTTTTCTGATAGATCCAAACAAGACTCACCCTTTTCTATGAAGATTAATTTAGGTTTTCTATTGCAGAGGCATACATTCCCCAGTCACAGGATCCTTGTTCTTTTGAAAACTAGGTAAAGCCTGTAAAGAGGCAGCTGTGTTCCAAGCTCTTTGAACAGTATCTCTTATAGAAGAGGAGAATGGATAATCTGTCCTGCAAACACTGTTAGTGGAGACTAGTAATCAGTATAGAAGGAGTCTGCACTGGGAATGAATGTATCAATTTACCTCAGGCTGTGAACTCCAGAGATGGGCTTTGCTCTAGACTGGGTGATTTTTAAACTTAGTCTGTAACTAAAATTAAACCTTTTTCTTACTGCAAATTTAAAAACAAAAACTTGCAGATTTTTCTTGGTATAAAGTTCATGAATATTCAATTTTAAATCTCGTTTATCATAGGTTTAAACCCTGATCTTTTGGTACAACTGAAACAAAATGCAACTCACCCTTTCCTCCCTCCAGATAATCTGGCTATAAACCAGTAACTAAACCTGGCTATAAACTAGTAACTAAAAAGCATGGTTGTAGAACTTGTAGGTTATTTATTTTTTTAATTTGCAAAGGTCATGTGATGCAGATAAAAAGTGGAAGATGTGGAAAAAGTTTCTGGTACCTCTCTCAGTGAGCTGTAGTAAATCATAATCTGCAGGACATCATTCCGATACTTCAGAAAAAATTGTGTCCGTGTGCTAGTTTGTATGGATTTTATCCAGTGCTTGGCAGTGATGGCGTTAAACACACTACTGACTTTAGGGAAGCCAGTATTTCACCCAGGATATCCTACCATTGATTTCAATGAGAGCACAGCAAGGGCAAGCCTGAGCATTTTTGAAAATCCCACCCTTCAACAGATATATGTCTTCAATAGAGAGACTGCATAGCAATACAAACCAGGAAGGCGTAGGTATGAATATGTGCGAATTCTGCCATTAAAAAAAAAAACAAAAAACAAAAAACCAAAACAACTATAAAATGGGATAGTTTAAGAAACTCCCGAGACTGGGTGGCTGGACAGACTGTTTGCAGGAAGCCTTTTAATTTGCTATATAAAATTGCCTGCAGCCAGCATTTCTATCCCTTGCTGTGATCAAGTTTCACATCAGCTACACCTTTCTGCAGCAGGAGAGGTTCTGTCTGTGCCAGCAGGCACTGTGGGGCAAAAGCAGGAAACGGCCCGCAGGTGGGAAAGTCTGATTGAGTTCTCCTTATGATCTCTTTGGAAAATGGGAACCAATGGGGAATTCTTTAAGATACAAAGGCAAACAATGACCTGAGTAAACCAACAATCTATGGGTTTTGGGCACTTGTGGGTGCAGGGGAAATGAGGGTGATATTTTGTAGTTGGGAGATGAGGGCAAATGAAGATCAATGATTTTGCATTGGCCTATTGAATAAAGGAGTTCTGTAAGAAAGGAGAGAACAACAGCTCGATTGGTACGTCTGCACGGCTGTGTAAGCCCAGACTCAGGCTTGAGTAAAACCCCCTTTCATTTACACACAATTCTGTCTGACTCAGGTCCAGGCCCCAGGACTTCATGAGGTGGAAGGTTTGAGCCCAGGTCCCTGTGGGGACTTGGGTACTAACTCCATCCTTTTTGCAGGGTGGATACAGCTCAGTTTGGGTCCCCCAAACTCAGGTCCTGAGAGTTGGCCAATGCTAACCCACAATCCCATGGGATTGTGTTCTTTGTCCAGTTGGCTTCCAGGAAACAGGTCAGTCCCTTGGTTCAGCTGCAGCTGCTTAACATTTAATCCTTCCAGTTTATTCTGAACCTTTGAGCTAAAAGCAGAGTGAACTTTCTCCTGCATTCGCAATGGCCACCAAAACAAGGAAGTCCTTTGCCAAGTGCTCTGCTAGCTGGTCATGGGAGCACAGCCAGATTTCGGTTAAGCTCTGGTGGGAGGCAAGCAAAGAGTTGGTCTTCAGCAAGGAGTGCCAGGAATGACCATACATACACATAGCAGGAAATAGCAAAGAAGCTAACAGTGCTGGGGATTCACCTGAGTGGGAGTGGATTAAGTGACTCAAGACAGACAGACTACCAAAAAGCCAGGGATGAGAACTGAATCTCTGGGAACTCACCATCATCCTGGCCCTTTTATGAGGAGTTTGACCAGCTGCTGGGTACAAGCACATTCATAAACGCACTATTCTCCCTTTTCAGTTGGTCCATGCAAGTCCATAATGTGGGAGCACACAGTATCCCTGATGGGGCAGGATGCATCCAGGCAACACACAAGTGTGATAGGGGCACTGTCAGTGTACTGGTTCAGCCATCATCCATTACTATCATAAATCCATTCAGAAGGCTTCACAAAGATTGTGAAATCACAGCAAGCCACTATAAATGACAAGCAAGAATCCAAACCAGGTCTGCAGACAGAGTCAGTGGGATTTCAGTCTGCCAAACACATATTCAACCACCATTCTGCACCTGCTGAGAGTGTAACTGCTCACAAAGCTCCAAAAGCATAGCTTTCTTTATGCAAAAATTCTGTAACCACTGCTGATCACCCAAGGACTGCATGACGATGTGGTCCCACCAGCCTGTGCTTATGTAACACCAACAGACCCTGGTCATCGGCGGGCGGGATTGAACCGGGACCTCTGGAGCTTAGTGCATGAGCCTCTACAGTATGAGCTAAAAGCCAACTGCCTATTAGCTAAAGCTGTAGAGCAGACTCATTTTCTCCCCACCCCCCGGTCTCAGTGCCACTAGATAGGACAGAACACCACAACCAGGAGGTGTGGGGGTTACACTTGTGGCCCTGCTCCAGAAGTGTCTATGTAGGGGGCATCAGTGGCTATACTGAGAGTTCTGAACAGCATCAGCCAGTACAAGTCTTCATGTCTGTACCATCCTTCTCTGTCAGGTGCCTTTGGTAGATCAGAAAATACTGCTGGACCTTCCCAGTGTGTCTTATGGGTGTTCCACCCATTTGCTGAAACAGGAGTGAAAGTGCAAGCAAAAGAAGCTCTTCAAATGGTGACTCCTCCATGCTGCTGGCTCTGGTTGCTGGGAGTGTGTGGGGCTGCGTTAGGAACTTGGTGGGCTGCGACAAACTTCCTGTGACTGTTCACCCTGCATGTTAAGTTCTCCCACAGTGCACTATGAACCACGGTGGTTACAGCTGGGGAGGGTGCTAGGAAGCCCCAGATATGGTGGTTTGGCTCAGGTCTGCATACTGCATTGTGAATGCTGGAGCCCCAAGTTTGGGGTCCAGGCTCAGCAATTGTAAACTTTGGCTCACTAATGAGCATGGATACTCAGCCCTAGGTAAATGTAGACATACCCTACGCTTACAGGACTTTGTACTTCTATAGCATCAAGTCACTTTGCAAAGATTAATCAATTTAGCTTCACAATACTCCTGAGATGTAGAGAAGCATTTTTATCTTCTTCTGACATGAGAGAGAGATTAGGGCCCCAACCCTATAAATATTTAGGCATGTACATAATGCCACACATGATTAGTCCCAATGACATGGATGGGACTGCTCACATGATAAAAGTTACATACATGCTTAAGTGGTTGCAGAGATTAGGCAAAAGTGATTTGCCCAAGGTTAAAGGGAATGTAACTGAATTAGGAATAGAACTCAAGCCTTCAGCTTCCTAGTCATGTGTTTTAATCAAAAGTCCATCTTCCCCCCCAACTACTACAAGGAGGTGGAGAAAGATTTTGAAGAAAAGGAGCCATGCTTATTTTAAGCTTGTGATCTTAGTGATGTGATTTGGAAAACGTGTATGTAATTATATAAGATCTAAATTACAAGGCGATTGCTCAGTGGTTTAAGAGCTGTATTGGTTTGAGATATCCCTGGATTCATACGTCACATTCCAGCAAGGTTGTGTTCATCCATTATATTATTGTATTCTGATACAATGTACAGAGAGAAATATAAACCATCTTCCTCCACACTGACATTAGAGATCCCATGACATCATCCATGAGAATAGAAGTTGCCCTGGAGTCACCTTTCATTCAAGATAAATATAAAGAATGGGCTGAAACAATACCTGTAGCCCAAAACAGAGGCACGTGGAAAAATGTGAGCAGAAGCTGAACCTTGTGGTCCAACAGCTTTGATTGATGAAAGAGTGAGAGAGTGTAAAATGAGAAAAAAAGGGCCAGGAGAGACAGAAAGTGGCCAAAGACCATTAAATTCACACAGAAGGACCAGGTATGTCTGTGTAGGTGTTTATGGTATCAAAGTAAATAGGCTTGATGAAGTCTTATCTTTTTCTCCTCCAATTACTTTTACTCATATGGTCATTCAAAACTGGGGAAGAGTGATCAGTAGGGCCCTACCAAATTCATGGTCCTGAAAAATGAGTCATGAACCATGAAATGCTGGTCTTGTGTACTTTTACTCTATACTATACAGACTTCACTAGCATTTCTCAAACTGGTGGTCCCAACCCAAAAGGAGGTCACGGGGGTCAGAAGGTTATTGCAGGGGGCTTGCAGTATTGCCACCTTTACTTCTGCGCTGCCTTCAGTGCTGGGTGGCCGGAGAGTGGTGGCTTCTGGCCAGGTGCCCAGCCCTGAAGGCAGCGCCGCCGCCAGCAGCAGCACAGAACGAAGGGTGGCAGTACCATAGCATACTTACTTCTGCACGGCTGCATTCAGAGCTGCGTGGCCAAAGACCGGCAGCTGCCGGGCTGGAGAGTGCTCAGTTCTGCAGGCAGCAGTAATGGTAGTGCCACCCTTACTTCTCTGCTGCTGCTGGCGGCGGCGCTGCCTTCAGAGCTGAGCTCCCAGCCAGCAGCCGCCCCTCTCCAGCTGCACTGCCAGTAGCTTGACCAGAAGTAAGGGTGGCGGTACCATGACCTCCCTACCATAAACTTTGTTCCCCCACACTCACACAAACCCCTTTTTGGGTCAGGACCTCTAGAATTACAATACCGTGAAATTTGAGATTTAAATAGCTGAAATCACGAAATTTATGATTTTTAAAATCCTATGATTGTGAAATTGACCAAAATGGACGATGAATTTGGTAGAGCCCTAGTGATTGTGTGGTCACTTTTCTCCAGTTAGATCTTGGAACGATTTTACAAACAAATGTTATATGCAGTGTTGTTGTAGCCATGTTGGTCGCAGAATATTAGAGAGACAAGGTGGATGAGGTAATAACTTTTATTGGATCAGCTTCTATTAGTGAGAGAGACAAGCTTTTGAGCTTACACAGAGCCCTTCTGGGAAACTTACTCAGAGTGTCACAGATAAATACAAGGCAGAACAGACTGTCCAGCATAAGTAGTTAACACATATTTCAAGGGACCATTCAAGGTAAAGAGATATTAAAAGATATTACTTCACCTGCCTTGTCTCTTTTATAAGAAATGGGCATTTTTAGGGTGGAAGAGAAGCAAGAAGACTGCCTTGGTCCATCCTCCTTTAATTTAAATACAGCACAGCTGAGGTCATGTGGTACCCCCAAAAAAGTAATGGCTGCCTAATTTCTGACCTCCTTATTCATCACACCTTTTCATTTTTAGGGGGCAGAGGGGAAGAGAGAGATTGATTGATTGTTAGGATGTTTTTGTCATAAGAGATAGAAGTAACTTCCTGGATACAATGTCAATAATTAAAGAGATTCCAGGGGCTTGGGGTGGGAGATTACAAAAAACCCAAGCCAGCTGCCTCATCTAAGCAAGGTCTAAAAGGTGAAGCATCTTCAGAGCCTAGCTTCAGACCTAACAGCAACGAACCACCATCAGACAGGGAAACTAAAAAAGAATTTCAGAAGATATTAATGGCCATTTTAGAGAGATATGTCTGATGTTAATTCTCATACTTAGAAAACCAATTATATAAAACAATGAATTTAGAGAGGAAACTACCCCCTTGAAAAATAAAATGGCCAAATGAGAGAAATAGGTTGACCTACGCAGAGGAAAAAGCCTGTAGATAGGCATTATTGAAGACCTTGAAAGGACACTATTCATTTTCTTCCAAAGTTGCTCTCTGATGTACATTTATAATGCCCCCAGCTTCCTACACCTGACCTAGAAATGTTCAGAAAGGCAGGATCTGACAAGTACAAACCCATCAGCTGCTGAAATGTAAAAAAACAAATGAAAGTGAATGCTGATTTACTGTGCCAAATATTTTCAGTATTTCAACTGTTAAAATTATACCTATCAACTGAAAGGGAAGGGTGCCTCAAACTGGCACCTCCTCTTACTTCAGATCCCTTGGAAGCAGAGCTGCAAGACAGCTGAGAATATACTTTATTTCTGGAAGGAAATGGAAGTCAGTAGAAACCACAACAACATAGCAAGTACATTGGAGGATGCTAGTAGGACAGATCACCGAGGAAATATGCTTAGACTAGAACAAGAAGAGTGTGGATGGAGAAAACTGTCCTAGCTACTATTACACTGGCAGAATTTTGTGGAGGCAGGTACTATTCTCATCTCATCAGAAGCCTGGTAGATTATTCAAAGTCTGAAATCAGACCTTAAAAAGGACCCTAGAATGGTTACTTAAAATTAAATAAGCTTACCCTAGGATCCCAGCGTGCCTCCTGGGTTCCCTGTTTGAGTGCAATGTGCTAGACTCTTAAGAGGTAAAGCTTACCCCCTTCCCCACTCTCATCCTTCCCAACTAGATGGCCAGCTCTGTAGTTGCAGGATCTGGGCCTTTAACTGTACAAAGTATTCCTATATCCCTACTTTCAAATTAAAGAAATGCCCCCCTCCGCAAACATTGGTTTAGGTCTTAGTTTAAGAAAAAAAAAACAAAAGAAGCAACCCCCTTGAATTTTGTAAATTCAGCAGCAATTACTCAAGTCACCAAGACTAATATTCCCCCGCACCCTTTCTTTTAAATTGTCATGAGCTGTATGTACGCACAATGATGTTTTTGAGTAAAACGACACATTGTAGTCTGGTTTTTTTTTTTAAAAAAAAAACAAAAATAAAAAGCCCCACCAGATCTGAAGATCAAAGCATATTTCACGAATAGCTCCCATTCAGAGAGCTGCTAGGTGCCCAGCAGTCTTGAAAATTTGGCTGCTTTATTTAGGTGCCTAAGTGGGAGCTGAACTCTTCTGAACATCTGACCCTAAAATCTTTCAGTTGGGGCTTCATAGGAGCACAGGGGTTTGGACTGCCAGGAGCAACATGTAGAATTGAGGACTATATACTTTCAAAATTTGTCTGCACTTATCTGCTTAGTCATCCTTCAATATCCTTTTTTGTTGACTTTTTACATCAGCAAAAAAGCAAGGCCTCTAAAAGTCATTTTTATATTTCATTTGCCCAGCATATTTTTGTGGTGTGGTAACTAAGGAGTAATTGAAAAATTAAACTAAAGCCATTTTCAGTTAACTGCTCACTTTGACTAGAATTGGCTTTATAAATTAAATCCTTTGGCCCTTAATGTCATTCTGTCTGCCCTTTGGAACTGCTAGAGGAGTGTAATATAATTAGATAGAGCAGCATTTCATTTAGGCTGAAAATCTCATTGCTCCAAGAGATGCTGCTCTAGTCAAACAATGTACTTTAATATTAGAATCATAGAAACACACCACTAATATGTTACTATTACTCAAGAATGTCAACTGGACTTACTGTAAAGGGCAGCACTAAAATATATATTTTAATGGTTGTGTGTGTGCTACAAATTTAAACACACACCTTGAAAAACAAGGCAAAAATTCAACATCAGTGGAAGGTGAGACACACGTCTCCATTTCTATAACTATAGTATTTTATTTATTATAATGTTAAATCACAGCTTACCTGTAATGCAAATAGTGATTCATCTTCTGAGGTACCATTGGAATCAACCTGTGGAGTTTGTCTGAGACTATGATTCAGGAAATGTAGGGCTACAGCTCCTGCAACCACTGTAATCAGTGGAAGTTTTGCCATTATTTCAGAGGGACCAGGACTGTAGATGTCTTCTCTTGTATTTCTCCCCCCTTCCTCCATTTTTATCACTGTAGATATCCAACCTGTCTTCCTGCCCTGTTGAGCTGACCTGTCACCCCCACCTCTGAGTCCCTCCATTGGTACCCTCTCCTCCACTTCATCCCATTCATATTTTTGTCCTTATCTTCAAGGTCTTGCATAACTCTGATCCCTGTACTACAACCTCCTCTCTTATGGCATCACCCCTCTGCCCTCAGGCTTGCCCAGGCAGTGGCAGAGCTATCTGTCTCTCACAGTTATTCCATGTCTTCTTCCATGGCACTTCTACACATGGAATGACCATCCTAAGCAACTCTTCAAGCCACTGCCTTCTCTGCCTTGAATCCCTCTAACATGAGAACTTTAACTCAATTGGCTGATTGTGGCAAGCTTGCGGGTTAACTGGAGATAATCTACACAACACCCAACTCAAACAGTGTACATTACTAGATTTGACGTTTTCAAAACACTGTCAACCACTCTTTGGCCACTTTACTTGTATATTGCACCCCGCCCCCAGCCTCCCATCTTTGTCAGTTTTTGTCTTTTTAGATTATGTGCTCTTAGAGGATGGACTATCCTCTTGTGTTTGTACTGGGTCTAGCATATTAGGTGCTCCTGGGAACAAATAAATATTAAGATGAATTTAGAGCTCTTCAAAACGTGTCAGTGTTGGAGAGTGGGGTCCTTGTTTCAGCCTCAGAAAAATTACAACACTGGCCGCAGCAGTTTAAGCTTCTTTACGCTACCCTACTATTGTGCCTCTGTTCGGGAGCGGCCAGTTCTAGAGACAGCAAGTAGCTTAGTCTTTCTAGCCATTCACCCCCCAGCCTCCATGCTAGAACTGCCCACAAGGCTACTGCGTGTTCAGATGGTGGCTTTTAGGCTGCAAACAGATGCATACCAGGAAATGGGCTGGAGCCTTCAGTTTATCTTATGTAGTCATGAGAGAGAGAGAAGATGGAGATAATGTCTGGATCTGAATGGAGATTTAGAGTATGGCTTGGGGTTCAATTTAGGGGCAGATTCAAAATTAGGGTGAGGATTAGAAGACTTGAGTCATTCAAGGTTTTGGCCCCAAATGGCAGAGATCTCATAAGATTAGGTGTGCTTGTTAGGCTTCCACCATCTTGAGCCAAAAATCTCATGAGAGCAGCTCTTCTCACAAAAATTCAAGCACATTTGAACTGGACAAGAGGCCTATTCCAGCTTTGAATCCAACTCAATCAAATCTAATACAGCAGACTCTGAATCTCCCCTGTAACTCAATCTTTAAGGCTGTCTTTCAAGTCATTTATAGATACATTTAATAATAAGAACTGGACAGCTGTGGTGATCGCCAATAAAAGAGTTTAACAAATATTGCTGCAGTCTGCAATTTCAAATAAATTGGTATTTAATCAGTTATACTTAAAGTACATGTGGTCTAAGTGATTCTGACATTATGGAAAAAGATTTTATTTTTAAATTGACTGGAAGAAAGCACATTAATTCTTGCAGTAATTTAATTTGCTTTGTTTAAGTGTTACGTGGTATTAAATTCATATGTGGGGTATGTGCGTCATATTGTCTACGTACACATACAAATTTTGTTGTCCTTTAATAATTATTAAAAGGACAACTAAAAAAAAGCCTAAGAACTAGATTTAAACTTGGTCGTAACCTTGTTATGATTTAGGAGTTAACTTTAGCAAAATGATTCAGAATATACATAAATCACCAAATTCCCATCTTTTGAGGCAGCATTCTTTAGCATCCATTAATCTAGTGCTGGCTGCTCTCGAAGATCTACATGGGTCCCAGAAGGGATTCTGTATCTCCTAATTGAAACTGTATGCTTAGGAGAATTATTGCTAAAGTGATTTTTAAAAAAAATACTACCCTCTCTTCACAATGAGGATTATAATTCAGATTGCAAAAAAAGGAAACAAGTGGAAGAGATCTTTTTATATATACATTTTAAGAACAAATCATAGCATACATACTGTGATTCTATAAGAAAGCAACACTAGTTTTAGTGGAATAGTTAGTTCAAGCTGTCCCCATTTGTGCAGAAGATGACATATTACATTTGATGAAATCCAGGACTACAGATCAATACACAACGGGATCAAGATATGCTCTGGAAAATGTAATTCCTGCATCTTTAATATTCTCTATTTCCTTTTATCCTAACCTTCAGACTCCCACGAGCTTAATAGTTCTTAGTCAGGGTGGTGGCTTCAATACCCCCTCTTCTTCCTGATGGCAGACATGTGTCTTCCGGCTTGCAGCATTGATGAACTAAGACACCCTAATTTAGAATATAAAATCTACTGGAAAGAGCTCTAGAGGCCAGACTATACATGGCTTTTCAAATTAATTCTGAAGGTAAGGTAGTATATGCAGCATTTGGGTAACTTGATCTAGATTTCAGAGATTTGGTTACATGAAAGTGAGAATATAAAAAACGCTTTAGCATGTAGCGGAATACTATTGCACACATTTGGAAAGGATCAAGTCAAGACTACCTAAATCATTCAATAAAATCTACTACATAAAACATCTAATAAACTGTAATGGCAAAGGCTTGTACAGAGAGGCTGAAATTGCAGCTATGCTCCAAAAAATAAGAGTTTGGTCACAGTCACTTTCTGTTTTTGCTGACTTTACTAGCCACTGGCTGCAAGTGTCCTGTTTCACTGGAACACCACAGAAGATGTTTGGGACCAGTCTCAAAGGAGAAGTTATGTGGATGCTGTGATTTGCTTTATGATCTGGGGGGATACTTTATTAATCCCTGAAGTCTCAAGTCACTTAAGACCATGACGAAAGAAAAAAAGAAAGAGGAAAAAAAGAGGAAAAAAGAAAGGTAGGAAGGGATAAATGCAACTCATTTTTTTAAAAAAAAGTTAAATCACAAGACTACTAGGATAACAAGGAGAAATAAAAGATTTCATAGTAAATGATTGATTTACATTGTGATAATATCTTGCATGGAAATAAAACTTGCTAATTCAGTTATGTACACTATAAATAAAAACAAGAATGCTGCTAGTATAATATTTTTATAATTAGTAAGAACGATTGCCTCACATTCCAAACCTTGTTCTTCACTTTCAATAGCCATCAACTCTAGTGCAAAAAGAGAAAGGGGAAAAAAGTCTATCGCCTACATACAATAAAGCTGAAAGAGAATATAATCTACCCTATATCCTTCTCCCGCTAAACTGATTTCAAAACTTTCACTGACTGCTGGTTTAGCAAGAGAAGGATCAGGACCAACGGTACAGAAAAAAGTTCTGATTTGAAATTAAATAATTTTAAAAAAAGAATGTAAATTAAAAGCTAAGCATTTTAACAAGGCCAACTAAATAATGGAATAATTGGCCAGGGTAATGCTATAGTTGTATAAAAAGTAGACTAGAATAGACTAAAATAGAAGTTACTGTTGATAACAAACCTGCATTGGGGCTGGTAGAATACATGAGCCAAAAGGTCATTTCTAGTCCTAGGCTGTGGGCTGAATTGCCTGATCAGTCCTCTTTCCCTTGAGAAGCTGCTAAAACAGCCCCTGCCAGTTATGCCAGTGAGACAAGGCAAATTGAGTGGTATCTTTTATTGGACCAGTTTCTGTTGATGGAAGGGACAAGCTTTCAAGCTCCACAGAGCTCTTCTTCAGGTCTGGGGAAGACAAAGAATCTGAGACCACCAAACTCCTTTGACTCATGCCATTGCACACCTATGAAATAGTTCACTATTAAACTGGGGTGGTGAAAGGTTTGTATCATTAGCAACACCCCTACCCTGAAAAAGAGGAAAGTTCTGTTTATTATTTTAAAAAAAGAAAAAAAAAGGAAATGAGGTGGCAGTGTATGGCTTTTATGACAAAATCCCTTAAAATACCAAACAATCTATAAACTAAAAGAATTAACCTGAATCCTTTGTTAGAGACAGTCATGTTAGAAACTGTAGTTAACCATCTAAGCTTTAATTTGTTAGCATTTAACTTAAATTCCAGATGATAATCTGGAAATGCTGAATCTTTCTTCTCCTCCTTCAATCTCTCTGGTTCCTCTAAATGAGACCTCCAGCTAAGCGGCAAGCTTGAACAACCCTGATATTTTGAAGGTAAAAAATAAGCCAGGATTTCCCCTGCCCCTCAGGCCTTTTATATCAGAGAAGCAAGGAGGAGACCAAAAAACCCTTCCCCCCCTCCCCTTTTAAGGTCATGTTTAGACCAGGTGGGTAATATTACATTATGCCCAAGGGGGAAAAAAAATGTAGAGCAGCAATTTCTACCTAATATTCACTCTTCTTAATGAAGTCAACAGGGGAAAAATAAAATTGACAACCGACTAGGGTTTTTCATTTATATCAAGATAAAAAAAGAAAAAATTAAAAAAAAAAAAGACACCAATCAGTGATTTCCAGATGGTTTGTCATAATAGGAAACCCTGATTAACGCAGTAGAACTGAATATTGATTCATGGAATTTACTATCCCAAGCCAAGACAATGTGCATGTCATGTCTCAACTTTAAAGAAATATCGTTCTTTCCTCTGGAATTGGATGAAATCTATTCAACATATTTAGAACAGTAAGAAAGCAAGACCCACATGCATGTGGACCTACATATCCACATCCAGACAATCAGGACTTTCCAAATGAAGCCCCAACCCCCACCAAACTGCAGCAGCGAACAGAGATACAGGATGCTCCACCAGCATTGGTGGGAGGATGTGTTTGTTTATTCATACCCACAGCAAGACAACAGGCAGGATGGGACTGTGATTGTTCCATGTAGAAGCTTTATAGTGAAAGGAGGAAGAGGATGATTTCCCCTCACTCTGATAAGGTTCCGTACCCAGTGTTAGGAGAAAGGGAAATTTGCCCGGGTGTAAATATACAAAAACCCCTACACTTATAAAAGGCAGCTGGGGCTTTTTAAGGTCCACATAGGGCTTCAGATATAATTCTGATGAGTCCACATACTTCGCTTCATGGCAGCTCCGTTTGTGTCTTGAGGATGAGCCCATCTGCTTAAAATTGAACTTGCTAGATATCGTTGCAGTACCAGTTCTCTTGTTCCCTGCCCAAGTTTCCTCCCTTGTCCTCCGCATTTTCTCCCATTTTTTTTGTCTTATTTTATTTTGTTCTTTCTGAAAATAACTAAAAAAAGGACACAGGATTTTAGAGTAAGCAAGTAACCATACCAACAAATAGTAGTGACCACAAGAGGACTAAAAATAAGGTTTTTAAAAAGTGTTTTAAAAACTATCAACAGGAACCGCAGCATAACTACAGGTAAAGACTTTGTCAAATGGGGTTAGGTGAGCAAAAACATGGTACTCAGCAAATGCATTCAGAAGGGATGAATGAAGGAAAGATAGATCTAAAGAGCAGCATAAGGTACGAGAAGGTTTGTGAATTTGGACCAAATCCCAATAATTTAGGTGCTGAATATGTTAAAACGTTGCATTTAATATCTTGTGGGTATGCTATTCGTCTTTCTCACCTCACTGGCAGCTAATGCAACTATGCAAATACAGAACTCGTAAGAGTATGACGGGAATGATGGAAAACTAAATGAGAAGTTTGATTTAGAAGTAGTGTCAGATTTGAAAGAACTTGGAAGGTCGGTAAGCTGAGAACTAACTATAGTATATACCAAAGGTTTAGTATCAAAAGTAGCAGGGAGCGTATGCCTGTCTACATACATGCACACAAAAATATAGGTGCTGATCATTGTTAAGGCTGACTTGAGCTTTGTACTCCTCCACACACACACACAGGTTAGGCAAATTTAAACGAATGAAACACATGCTTTTTTTAAAAAAAGAAGTCAATCTAATTTAGAAAACCAAAGATAAAATAAACTCAAATAAGGCCCCCAAGAATCCTTACAGAAGCTGGCTTAATAAATATATCCAGGACATCAAGTGTTCAAAAAGAGGTTAGTTTATTAGAGCCCATAAACAAGCATTGAGTCATCTTATTCAAACAAGAAAAAATTAATGCATCGAGCTCCTGACATCTACTGATAAACTCCTTAGGAAAAAAAAACTAGGAAAACAGACTTAACTAAGATGATGCTCAGAGCTATGTTCCTGCTGCAATCCAGTTGCGGTTTATCCATTTTATGAAATGACACTCTTGCAAAATAACATCCTTTCAGTGATTTTATAGATTACTGTCTCAAGGTCCAAAGCCTATTGAAGACAGTGGGAATTTTTTGCCATAACTTCAGTGGCTTTTGGCTCAGGAAAGGGGGTTTAAAGTGCTTGTCTTTTCCTGCTCTGTATTCAGGCATAAGAGTAATGTGTGCAAAAACTACGATTTCACTTCCAAGCAATATTGTTCTGGACTGTAAAAATCAAATGGGCTGAGAACAGTGGTCAACAGATTGATGGGAAAAGCACACAACTCTCCCACTGAGCACCAGCTAAACATGCACTAACTGATACCTTATACTACCATTTAAGTCACCACTGACTTTGCTGTCCTTTTCACACTTTCAGCCAATCTCTAAAAGCATTTTCCCTTCTTGGTTTGGCTGATTTAGCCAGGGGATCAGATGCAGGAAATTTAGTGGGTGAGAATTGAAGTGGATGTAGGACTCTATAGGATTTCAGACTTAAAGTGCCAAGTAATGCACTGACGCGTACCCTGTACAATCTCATTAACTAAGCAAGCAGTGAGACTAGCTTTAAGATTTAATCTAGTTTTCTGATATACCTATATAAAGAGAGAAGCTAAGATCATATGGTCTGTGGCTTGTTTTGAAGGCACACACCTCTGAATGAGGGGGGCCACCTAAGAGAATTGTGAATCTAATGTTTTCGTCTTCAGTGAAGGACAACAGTCAGAATGACAATATCGCACAGCACAGTGTTTGAGAAACCCTTGCATACGACAAAGTCAGGGCTGGTGCCTAGGGAGGTCAGGCTTTGCCACCACTGCCAGTGCTAAAAGGGCACAGTGGAGGAGATTGTCAGCAAAAAAAGTGCTTGTGATACAGAGCCCCAGAGCTTAATATGTAATGAAAGAGGTGCTGGTGCTCAAGCAATTTAAAAAACAAAAAATAACCCCCAACAACTTTTGATAACTGATGTGACACGCCCAGAGGTGGGGGGCTATGAACTGCCAAGCCTAGAGGTGCTGGGGCTCAGCCCTGGCACAAGTTAAGCACTGCAGAGCCCAGATGGAAATCTGGTATTCTGGAAAGAGCAACAGCAATACCAGCAAAAAGGGGTGGAAATCATCCACTGTGTGAGACAGCAAGGCCACAAAAACATACCAGACAGGAATCACAAAGGGGAGAAAGGAGGAAGATGAGGGAAGGCCTCAAAAGACCACCGTTTGCATCAACATTTGCAATAACCACTGACTGACTATTCTCTCTCCTAGGACAGGCTTTCAGATTCTGGCACATCATTCTCATGATAAAATATTCCAACAAGAACAGGAAGAGACCGCCCAAATGCATTTTAAACAGCAACTAGTAAAATGGACACACTGCAATTTTAAGATTGTAATCTTGTGGTCTTTCTTGGATAGCTTATTACTCGTCAAAGCCAATTTGACTACTACTATCCATGCTTTTTTGTTTTGTTTTTTGTTACAACAAAAGAGTTTTTTGGAGCACGTTTCAGAAGTCCTAGTTTTCTTCCAATTGGCACATAACAGCAAGTTGCTTACAAGGAACCTCATGACTCTGGGCCGAGTCTTGAAATATATAATCAGTTGCAAATGTTTTGGGGTGGATGGCTGACGAATGCAGTAACTTTATCACTTCTCCCATTTTTTACCATTAGCCCATCTTAGAAATTTCAAGGAAGGCAGCCCTTTTTTTAGCAAAAGTTTTGAGAATAACTAAAACAGCTGCCAGGCACTTTAAATTTGTCTGTCCCTAGTAATAATGAAAGTAGTGATAGTGCAGTAGCATTTGACCTAAAGTACCACAATCCAGAGTACTGTGATAATTTCTATTGTGATAAAAACCTGACACATGGAGTATTTTTTCATCCCTTGTAAAAGCACTTTCCTTTTTCCTGTAATCAAGTAGCAACTCCTTCACCCCTCCCCATTGCTATTCATTACATGTTTCAGCAAATATTACAGACTCATTGAAACATAAAACATTCTCCTCTCCAGTCACTAAATTTTTTTTTCTATTCTACTGGGAGGGCAGCCGGTTGCTTCATTTAGATCCTGCCTTCTAGAGTTTCAAACTTGTTTATCATTTACAGTGATACAATTTTTTCCACTCAGCTGGTCACCTGTGATTTATAGGGATAATGAGAACATCCAGGAGTGTATTAGTAAGGATTGGAAGAGTCTGAAAGGCTAAATAGCCTTTTATTTCAGGTCACAAGCCAATCTCTAACAGATGGGAGTGGTTATTCCATAAATTGTCTATTTTATGGTTTCTTGCACCTTCTGCTGCAGCATCTGGTGTTGGCCACAATTTGAGATAGAGGGGACTGGATGGACCTCATTTCTGATCCAGTATAGAAATTCTATGACAAATTCTGAAGAAACACAGATTAATTTGTCTGTGAAGAGTTTTAGAATGTTTCATGCTCTTGCTGTAAATGAGGTGGGAAATGTAGGTGATGCTGAAGTATATAAGGTTTTGTCAGTGACTAGTCTAACTGCTGTGGGAGTTTTTCCATGGTGGCGGGGGGAGGGAAGAGAAGATCCAGAACACCTGCATGAGTCATTTATTAGAAAAGCAGCCGTCCATTCGTTCAAAGAAGCTCACCTTACTTTGAGGTTTGGAGGCCAACCCTTTTCTCATCCATTTACATTTCAACACCAAATAAATCTCTCTCATTTTACAGAAATTTTATAAAAAGCTAAAAAAGTGTTTTAAAAGTTAAGATAGTCGCATTGAATAGTTTAGCTTTTCCTTTAAATTAAACAAAAAAGAAAAAGAAAAAGGAACAGGCCAGCCTTAAGCATTCAACCTTTTCTTTCTACTGTCAGTTTCTGCTGGTCCCTGAAGAATCTCAGTCTAACAGTTTGAGGGGTATTTAAAAAACTCTAAACAGAACAAAAATATAACTTTCCAGACACAGCGAATATGATAAGGCACCTTTCATCGAAAATAAATCATAACGGGATTTCCAAACTTGTTAACTGAGCTACACAGCACTGGTTCACTTTGATAAGGTACTGGACTGGGAGTCAGGAAACTGGGGTTGTGTTTTGGGCTCTGCCATTGACCTGCTGTGTAATCCGGGGAAAGCCACTTTACCGCTCTCTGCCTCGGCTTCATTTCGCACCCTTGGTCTATATTCTCCATTTAGAATTGTAAACTCTTTGAGATAGGGACTGTCTCTTGCTATGCATTTGTACAGCACCATGCACAATGGACTCTTCCTTTCAGCTGGGGCCTCTAAGTACCACCACATTATAAAATAAGGAGACAGAGGAGGGAAAAAAGTGTCTTAACTGTAGAGCTGGGTGAATTTCAAAGGTTTTCCTACCCATATTTGCTTATATATAAACCTAGTTATTCAGTTGTGCTTCTGCCTCTTCTGTGCAGCTTTCATGAACATTCATTAATGAAGAATGAATTTTACAACTCTTGGGGCAGATCCTCAGCTGGTGTAAGTTGTCCTAGTTCCACTGACTTCCTTGGAGCCATGGCAATTCGCCCCAGCTGAGCCTCTGCCCCTTTGTTCTCAAATATTTACTGCGTACATGCAATGTCCATGGGATGGGGCACTGTTTGCACAGCAGGGGTAGAAGATTTTGAAAACCCCTTTGCCAGAGCCCTGGCACAGTGACAATTAAACAAGCCAGACAAGAATACGAGCACACTTTTGCACATAGTAACTTTGCAGATTTGAATTTTGTTTCACAACATTGCCACACTGAGCCAATAAGTCCTACAGTGACCTAATTTTTTTTTAAATATAAATTAGGCCTCAAACAAGTTTTGTTCCCTAGAAGATTTTTTTTAAACTTAAACACTTCAATTCTGTTTGCTGCTGCTACTACTTGAAAACTGATGCTTCTCACCAAGCAAGCAAAAGCCACAGAGGCTTCCAGCCTTTCCCCGCCCCCAATTATAGAAGAGAGCTGCACTTCCCCAGACATGCAACAGAAACAATGGCATGGACTTACGTGACAAGTCGCAGCCACCCAATAAAGCTCAGATTTTGAATACTGAATACCTGTAGCAGATGCTTCAAGAAAAATCCAAGGAGCAAAATGAAACATTGGTTGACTAAATTAAAACAAATCATGAAGTCATTGCAATTTGCTAGCTGGCATTCTGGAAATTAAAAAAAAGAGGCTATATACATTGAGTAAATTTTCCCACCAAGAATTGTTTGCTCAGCTCTAATACAAGCACTCAGGGTAAGTATAACACTGTAGAATCCAATAGCATGGTCGGTAACATCTGAATTCTGTCATCACGGTGTAGTACATAGGAAATGAAAAAGTTACAGGAGACATGACCAAAACAGGTGCAAGTCCCGGTGGGGAGGGAGAACGCACAAATCTGCGGTCAGCAACCATGCACGGAAGGGCTTGCTGGGACGCAACTGCTGGAGTCCACAGCAAGGCCCCTTTCCTTGTTCACCTTACTGGGGTGGGGGATGGGGAGAGAAGCTTATGCTGTGTATGGATTAGAATGTATTACACTAGGCGATCCCTCCCCCATTGGCTGGGTTATAGGTGGGTGCGATTTGAGAGAGAAGGGCCTTGGGAATATGATTGAAACAATCTGTTCTTGGGTGGGTGGTGCTGCCTGTTGCCAGCTCTGGGGCGGGGGCAGGCACTGCTGTGTGAGGGGTGTGGTTGCATTAATAGCTTGTTGGATTTTTAGATATGTAGTCTCACCTCCCTCCCTTCAGACACCGCTGATGTTACAGTATCAGAGTATGAAGGAAAGCTATTCCTTCTTCCTCTTAACCCTTCCCCCTCCAATCTCTCTAGCTTACTCCCCACTCCCTGCCACCCACACACACACTGTATGTTCAGTGGCTTCCCCTGGTGACTTTCCTTTCTCGTTTTCCTGTGGATTTCAGGACCTCCCCAGGAGAAGCTATATGTTGTGCCCAGTCTCGCACCCAGAAAGGACATTTTTAAGCAGAGCTGGATGAAATTCTCTCAATTGAAAAAGCAAACCAAACTCCAAAATTTTTTTTTTTTTAGACCAAAACCAGAACAGTTTTCAGATTTCAGTTTTTTGGCCAAAACCCAGAATAAATAAAAAATAAATAAATAAATCTCAACAGGTGATTAAAAAGATTGCAAAGTTTCCCATAAAAAACCCTGACTTCTACTAGCTCCGCTTTGTACATCTGAGCTCCTTTAGCATCTACATGAGCCCTCTGATTCCCTTACTGTGCAGTCATTGATGTCTTTAGGAAATGCACGTGGGGGAATTTTTTCCAGTGGCACAAAGGAGAATTAGGTGCGTAACTTCCATTGAATTTCAGTGGTAACTGGCTTCCTAATCCTCCTTTGTGCCTTTGAAAATGCTCACCATGGAGTTCAGTCAATCATAGGTGTGTGTTATGCACCTTGGCTTCATTTGGAGCATTGGTAAAAATGCACTAAATACATCCGAGATACTGCTCAAGTGCAAATATTGATTTTCAAGCCTCATGACTTGGTCAAATCAAAACCATTTCCCACCAACACATTTTAAGGCTCTTATCATTAGAGACTATTTGTCCCTTAGCAAAATTTTTATAATTTTATAATTTGCAAAAAGAACTGGAAGCCAAAAGAGTTTCTGAGGATTTGGATTTTTATTTAAATTTTATTAGTTTTTTTTGCAAGCATTTTGCATGGCTTGAAGTAAATATGACTAATAACTCCAATTGTGGAATTCAGGCTCAGGATCTATTTAGGCCCTGATCTTGCTTATGCAAGTGTGTAACTTTAAGCATGTTAATAATGGTCCTACTGGATTCAGTTAGGCTAATTACATACCTGCCATTAAGCACATGTGTCGTGTTTGCAGAATTGGGCCTCATCCTCAGTCAATCTTAAACATTACACGAGCCTCTGGTATTAAAAGGAAACTACTTTTTTGAACTCAAGGCTCTGGGGAAAGAAATATTACTACGTTGTTATAAAAACTACTGTACATGAACACAGTAGTCTGAATGCTTTTTAGATTTAAGAAAATGCGTGAAAAAACTATATTCCTATGCCATGAGTAATGTGGTTTGCCAGTTCTCTTCTGCTCAATTTTATATTCTAGTGAGGAGGAAGCATTTATTTCTAGCCAAGGCCCTTGTATGAATACATATGAGCTTGCATTACAGAAAGGTTAAAATTAAAAAAAAAAAGTCTTCTCAGTTTGAAAACCTGACATCAAAATAATACTGGGTCACTCTGGTTATTATCTCATGTAATCAAACCCTTAATAATTGGAACAAGCTGCAGTAGCACCAAGAGGCTCCAGTTAGGGATCAGGGCCACGTTTTTCTAGGTAGCGCATATACATATAACAAAAAGACAACCCATGCCCCCAAAAGCTTACAAACTAAGGGCTAGATTCACAAAGGAACGCAGGCGCGGCAACGCCCAGCATCACCACACAACTTTTAGTCAGCTAGAAAAATCACAGATTCAAAGAGCTTGTGTTAGGTGCCTACACTCCTATACAATAAATGGGAAAATATAGGCCGCTCAGAATGGGATTGGCAAAAGCCAGCACACTAGGCAGCGCCTTGCCTAAACAAGCCACTGGGAGGTGACAAGTCAAGAGGTGTGTGCACCAGGGCTGACCTTTGGGGTGAGCCGTATAGGCCACCGCCCAGGGCAGCCCGCCAAAGAGGGCGCCGTACCCAGGATTTGGATTCCCACCTGACCTGCCAAGGGCTAAGTGGGCTGACAGAGGCAGCAGGCAGGTGAAGCAGCAGCGTCTAGGAGGGGCAGGGGCAGGAAAGAGACCAGAGCTGCAGGGGGCAATTGGACAACCAGCCATCCGAGCCATGTGACTCTTCCAGAGCAGGGGTGCCTCTTCTCCCCCCACTCCATGTATGCAGCTACTTCTGTTCTTGTCCCTCCCCTTTCCTCCTCCTAGAGCTGCCCTTGGCCACTCCAGACTGTGAGCACCCTCCTGTCTGCTGTGCCCTGGGAGAGCTGGGGTGCTAAAGGCAGAGTATTCCCCTCCCCCTCACCCGTGTACCCAATTTCCACTGAGCTGGGGTGACGGGACAGGGGGACTCTGTGTGTACTGCTGCTTCTCTGGGTCCAGAGCTGCTGGCAGCTGCTTGTGTCTGAACAAGCCTTCAGGCTCCTGCCCCTGAGTGCTTTCTTAAAGAGACAGTACACTCACTGAGGCACACACACACACTCCCCTCAACACAATACAACACAACACACACACGCTGTGACACACACTTCCTTTGAGCAGGGGGTTGGACTAGATGACCTCCTGAGGTCCCTTCCAACCCTGATATTCTATGATTCCCTCAACACAGCTGGCAGAGAGGTGCTGCAGGTGGCCAGCAGGGCAGCTGGCAGCAACGGACAGAGCAGAGTCTTGCAGAGGGGTGCAGCAACTGGTTGACAGGGTGGCTGGCAGGGAGAGGTGTAGCAAGCGAGTGCCCAAGCAGCGGAGCCTGTAAGGTGCCTCCTTACCCCTCTCTCCACCCAGGGTGGGAGGTGAACTCTGCAGATGAATCTCTGAACTCCGGGTCTGCACTGACCAAGGACAGCAACTGCAAGTGGGGTGCAGAGAAGGGACAGGCACGTTAAAGGGACTTTTGGGTTGTGGGACTTAAGAACCTGAGGGAAAAAGGACACTGCCCAACTTACTTGGGGGTGGGTCTTTTGCTCATGGTTTATGTTTATGAACTCTATTTGAGGTGTTTTCCCAAATTAATGCAGAGATACTTCCCTCCTTTATTAAAAGTGTTTTTGCTACACTCACTCAGGCTTCTGAGGGAACTGGAGCCTCTTAGAGGCACCCAGGGGGTGGTATGTAATTGTCCCAGGTCACGGGGTGGGGGCTCGAGCTGGTTTTGTTTTGTATTGTTGAAAAGGAACCCCTAGATACTGAATCCGGCTCTTATTGCTGCCAACTCTGACTAGCAGAAGGGTGACAGCTCTAACATACTAAGTAAATGCAGGAATCCATTGTTGCACATTGCATCTGCCTCCTTGTCCATTGTAGATCCCTGTCCAGGCTCAAAAAGTTACTCTGGCTCCTCCAGAGTTGATGCAAGTCTGCACCAGTTTGGCCTGGTTTCCACCCTACACTAACTGCGGGGAATTGTTGCAGACCTCTAGAGTGGTTCACAATGCCTAGCCTCCATTGGTAGAGAGGCCATCCTCTGGTTACAGAACCTGGACATCGAGTTCTGATGGCTGCATATGGGGGTTAGGGGGCACGCAATTCTGGATTTAGGCACCTAAAGTGGCATTTGGGCACTTAGGGCTAGATTCACAAAACTAGTTAAGTATATGACAAGAGAAGAGGCAGACAACAGATGGAGAAGAGAAGATTAGACAAAACACTGTCAGGGATGCTCTGGCTACGCTTGGTCCTGCCTCAGTGCAAGGGTAGAGACTAGATGATCTCTCAAGGTCCCTTCCAGTTCTACGTTTCTATGAGGTAGCAGTAAGACAATCGGGACAAGAATAATAAGCAGTGGTCACACCATGACCACCTAGCCATTGTAGGTATACTTGGTCACACCTCAGTGTCTGGGGACAGGGGCGGGAAATTAGAGGAGAATGGACAGATGACCTCTGAGGTCTCTTCCAGCCCTATGCTTCTATGATTGCCAGATAGTGATTCCCACCACACAGATCCATCATAAAGTCGCCTCCATAGACACCTGTTTAACCTGCTCCTACAGATTCAAGTCAAGAGCACCAAGAGGCCAGCAGTTACACAGCAAGTGTAAAGAAAAGAAAATTTTGAATAGCAGTGGGATTTAGGTGTCAAGTAGTCAAGATGCAAAATATTGATTAGCCAGGGAAGAAATTCTAGAACATCTAGAAGCTTTCCGTAAGAGTGAATAAAACATGGGGAGTTCTTGGGATAGCAACACACCTTGGTAGTTATAGGTTCTAGCAAGTGAGAAGACCTACTGAAATAAGCAGTAATAGCTTATCCAGAGATTGGGTATTGAAAGATGGAAGGCAACTTGATGTGATGCGTACATCTTGTTTCATTTTATAAAATGAAATGTGAAGTATAAGAACAGCCATGCTGGGTCAGACCAATGGTCCATTTAGCCCAGCATCTGGTCTTCCAACAGTGGCCTGTGCCAGATGCATCAGAAGGAAATGAACAGAACAGGTCAATTTATCAAGCGATCCATCTCCTGACATCCAAGTCCCAGCTTGTGGCAGTCAGAGGTTCCCAGAGCATGGGGTTACATCCCTGACCATCTTGACTAAGAACCATTGGTGGATCTATTCTCTATGAATTTATCTAATTGTTTTTTTGAACCATTACACTTTTGGCCTTCAGAACATCCCCTTCACAACAGTTAACCAGTTTGATGGTGCTTGTGTGAAGTACTTCTTTGTTTTGAACTTGCTGTCTATTAATTTCATTGGGTGACTCCTGGGTCGTGTGTTATGTGAAGGGGTAAACAACACTTCCCTATTTACTTTCTCCACACCATTCAGGATTTTATAGACCTCTATCATATCCTCCCTTATTTGGTCTCCTTTTAAGCTGACCAGCCCCAGTCTTTTTAGTCTCTCCTCATATGAAGCTGTTCCACACCCAAAATCATTTTTGCTAATCTTCTCTGTATCTTTATCAGTTCTTATATACTTTTGAGATGGGTCACTAGAAATGCATGCAGTATTCAATGTGGGGGCGTGCCATGGATTTATATAGCGGCATTATATTTATGGTCTTATTATCTATCCCTTTCCTAGTGGTTCCTAACATTGTTAGCTTTTTTGACTGCTACTGCAGATTGAGCAAATGTTTTCAGAGAACTGTTCATGAGGACTACAAGATCTGAGTGGTAACAGCTAACTTAGACACCATCATTTTCTTTGTATTGTTGCAATTATGTTTTCCAATGTGCATTACTTTGCACTCACCACTGAATTTCTCCTGCCATTTTGTTGCCCAGTCACCCAGTTGTGTGTGATCCCTACCCTTTATAACTCTTCACACAGTCTGATTGGGACTTAACTCTCAAGTAACTCTGCATCTTCTGCAAATTTTGCCACCTGAGTGTTGACCCCCTTTTCCATATCATTAATAAATATGTTGAATAGCACTGTCCTACTACAGATGCTTGGGGGATCCAACTATTTACTTCTCTCCATTTTGCAAACTGACTAGTAATTCCCACCCTTTGTTTTCTATCCTTTTACCAGTTATCTTCCCTCTTATCCTATGACTCCTTACTTTGCTTAAGAGGCTTCGGTGTGAGATCTCAAAGGCTATCTGAAAGTCCAAGTACATTATCTCAACTGGATCACCCTTGTCCACACAATTGTTGGCCCTCCTCAAAAGAATGCTAATAGATTGCTGAAGCATGATTTCCCTTTACAAAAGCCATGTTGACTTTTCCCCCAACTTATTATTTTTTATCTATGCATCTCATCATTCTGTTCCTTACTATAGATTTAATCAATTTGCCTGGTAGTGTAATTGCCAGGATTGTCTCCAGAGCCTTTAAAAAAAAAAAATAGACGCTGCATTAGCTACCCTCTAGTCATCTGGTAGAAAGGCCGATTTAAGCGATAGGTTACACACCACGCAGTTAATAGTTATGAAATTTCATATTTGAATTCCTTCAGAACTCTTGGGAACCTCAGATCCTGGTGTCTTCTTACTGTTTAATTTATCAATTTGTTCCAAAACCTCCTCTACTGACATCTCAGTTTGGACAGTTTCTCAGATTTGTCACCTAAATAGAATGGCTCAGGTGTGGGAATCTCCTCCCCATCCTCTACAGTGAAGACCAATGCAAAGAATTCATAGAATCAGAATATCAGGGTTGGAAGGAACCTCAGGTCATCATCTAGTCCGACCCCCTGCTCAAAGCAGGACCAATCCCCAATTTTTGCCCCAGATCCCTAAATGGCCCCCTCAAGGAATGAATTCGCAACGCGGGGTTTAGCAGGCCAGTGCTCAAACCAGTGAGCTATGCCTCCCTCCCCCCGCACTTCATTTAGCTTCTCTACAATGGTCTTATTGTCCTTGAGTGCTCCCTTAAACACCTTGATCATCCAATGGCCCCACTGATGGTTTGGCAGACTTACAGAATCATAGAAGATTAGGGTTGGAAGAGATCTCAGCAGGTCATCTAGTCCAACCCCCTGCTCAAAGCAGGACCAATCCCAATAAATCATCCCAGCCAGGGCAGTGTCAAGCTGGGCCTTAAAAACCTTAAAGGATGGAGATGCCACCACCTCCCTAGGTAACCCATTCCAGTGCTTCACCATCCTCCTAGTGAAATAGTTTTCCCTAATAGCTAACCTAGACCTCCCCCACTGCAACTTGAAACCATTGCTCCTTGTTCTGTCATCTACCACCACTGAGAACAGCCTAGCTCCATCCTCTTTGAAATCCCCCTTCAGGTAGTTGAAGGCTGCTATCAAATCCTGCCCTCATTCTTCTCTGCTGCAGGCTAAATAAGCCCCGTTCCCTCAGCCTCTCCTCCTAAATCATGTACCCCAGCTCCCTAATCATTTTGCCCTCCACAGGACTCTCTCCAATTTGTCCACATCCTCTCTGTAGTGGAGGGCCCAAAACTGGACACAATACTCCAGATGTGGCCTCACCAGTGCCGAATAGAGGGGAATAATCACTTCCCTCGATCTGCTGGCAGTGCTCCTACTAATGCAGCCCAATATGCTGTTAGCCTTCTTGGCAACAAGGGCACACTGTTGACTCGTATCCAGCTTCTTGTCCACTGTAACCCCTAGGTCCTTTCCTGCAGAACTGCTGCCTAGCCATTCGGTCCCTAGTCTGTAGCGGTGCATGGCATTCTTCCGTCCTAAGTGCAGGACTCGGCACTTGTCCTTGTTGAACCTCATCAGATTTCTTTTGGCCCAATCCTCTAATTTGTCTAGGTCCCTCTGTATCTTATCCCTACCTGCCAGCATATCTACCTCTCCTCCCAGTTTAGGGTCATCTGCAAACTTGCTGAGGGTGCAATCCATGCCATCCTCCACATCATTAGTGAAGATATTGAACAAAACTGGCCCCAGGACCAACCCTTGGGGGACTCCGCTCGATACCGGCTGCCAACTAGACATGGAGCCATTGATCACTACCCGTTGAGCCCAACAATCTAGCCAGTTTTCTATCCACCTTATAGTCCATAATTCTTTAACTTGCTGGCAAGAATACTGTGGGAGACCGTGTCAAAAGCTTTGCTAAAGTCAAGGAACAACACATCCACTGCTTTCCCCTCATCCACAGAGGGAGTTATCTTGTCATAGAAGGCAATTAGATTAGTCAGGTATGACTTGCCCTTGGTGAATCCATGCTGACTGTTCCTGATCACTTTCCTCTCCTCTTAGTGCTTCAGAATTGATTCCTTGAGGACCTGCTCCATGATTTTTCCAGGGACTGAGGTGAGGCTGACTGGACTGTAGTTCCCAGGATCCTCCTCCTTCCCTTTTTTATTAGCCTTTTTCCAGTCATCCGGGACCTCCCCCAATTGCCATGAGTTTTCAAAGATAATGGCCAATGGCTCTGCTTCACATCTGCCAACTCCTTTAGCACTCTTGGATGCAGCACATCTGGCCCCATGGACTTGTGCTCGTTCAGCTTTTCTAAATAGTCCCGAACCACTTTTCTCTACAGAGGGCTGGTCACCTCCTCCTCATGCTGTGCTGCCCAGTGCAGTAGTCTGGGGGCTGACCTTGTTCCTGAAGACAGAGTCACAGAATCACAGAATATCAGAGTTGGAAGGGACCTCAGGAGGTCATCTAGTCCAACCCCCTGCTCAAAGCAGGACCAATCCCCAATTTTTGCCCCAGATCCCTAAATGGCCCCCTCAAGGATTGAACTCACAAACCTGGGTTTAGCAGGCCAATGCTCAAACCACTGAGCTATCCCTCCTCCCCCTTGTGGGTTTCAGAACCACCTGCTCCAAGAAGCTGTCATTTATGGGGTCTAGAAATTTTCTGTCTACATCCCATCCTGATGACATGGGATAGTTGAAATTCCCTATTATTGGGTTTTCTGATTTTGTAGCCTCTAATCTCCCTGAGCATTTCACAATCACCATCCTGGTTAGATTGTCAGTAGTATATTCCTACTGCTATACTCTTTGTTGAAGCATGGAATTTCTATTCATAGGAATTCTATGGCACAGTAAAAATCTTAAATGACTCAAACTATGTTTGATTCTATGCTTTCTTTCACACATATTGCTATGCCCCCACCAGTGTGATCTACTTTGTCCCCTGGCATTACTGTGTCCCATTGATCATCATCCCAACAAATTTCTGGGAGGCCCATAATATCATACCCGCATTTTTAATACCAGGAGCTCAAGTTCACCCATGTTAGTATTTAGACTTCTAGCATTTGTATCCAAGCACCTGTAAAATTTGTCTGCCTTCATGTGATATAACTGAATGGGTCTCTATTTTGTTGGACTGTTTCTCTTCAGTTCCTACCTGTGCTTTATCAACTTTGAACCTGTCCTCTTTACTAGGATAATAAAGTACACCCTTTAATAAATCCTCCTCTCATGGAGGTCTCTGTCCAAGCATGTGCTTCTCAGCACCTGTTGGCTCTCTCTCAGCCCTTAGTTTAAGAACTCCTCTAGGACAGTTTCAATTTTACATGCCAGCAAGCTGGTTCCATCTTTCTTGTATAAGCTCTTCCTTTCCCAAAAGTTTCTCTAGTTCCTAATAAACCTAAAACCCTCCTTCCAATGCCATGGTCTCATCCACGCATTGAGACCCTGCAGTTCTGCCTGTCGAACTGGCCCTGCACATTGAACTGGAAGCATTTCAGAGAATGCCACGATGGAGAGCCTGGACTTCAATCTCTTACCTAGCAGCCTAAATTTGGCCTCTAGGACCCATTTCCTACCTTTCCCATAGGTCATTGGTACCTACATGTACCATGATCACCAGCTCCTCCTCAGCACAGCACATAAAAGTCTGTCCAGATGTCTCAACCAGCACCCAGCAGGCATTTTATGATGTGGTTCTCCCAGTCATGAAAAACCCAACTAGCTATATGCATACCTATGCAGTTAAGGGCAGGTTTATCTCTGATCTTGAGGAAAAGATGCAAGGACATATGCAGCAATTTACATCTCAGAAAGATACAAAAAGGGAGCCATACCTGTGTAGATCACGCACACCGATTGAATGTCCCAGTACAGTTGGAAATACAAGAATGATCCAGATGAGAGAACAAGCTGAAATTGGAGAGATGGAAAAGGAAGGAGACAGAGGAATGTGGAGTCAAAGAAGGACAGTGTAGGAAGAACAAGTACAGAGTTGTTTACTTCTTGACATCACAGAGAAGATAAAACAAGACAGTAACTTCAGTACAATTCCATAAGAGGTCTTTTCCAGCAGTTTCAGTACTATAAATTTAAAAATATTTCTCCCTAGACCAGCCCACTTTTTAAACACCACGTTCAGAAGCTGCTCTACATCTAAACTATTTAAAAACCTAGCAGTGAGAAGACAGACAAAGTTTGGAGTGCTTGTTGTCATAGCAGATGGAGTTGGTACAGGGTAAGGAGACGCCAGAGGGAGAACCAAGAGCAGGCATTGATCTCTCTCTGGAACATGGCAAGTGAGCTCTCCCTGCTATGTGAATTGCACTGCTGACCTGCACCAGGCTTCTGAAAAGGGGGCGTCTTGGTTTGGAATTAAGCTGCCTGGTTGGCAATGGGGGCGGGGTGGAGGGGGAGGGAAATGGAAGCAGCAATGGAAGCCAAAAGAGAGCGAGGAATGCATTTAGGAATAAAGTGAATAATAGGTTTGCTGAATGAAGCCTGGCTACTTGGGGTCTCCCCATCACCATACCCCACATTCCGTTCACCCACAAAGTGTTACAGGTTAAAAAGTGGATGTAAATTATTGGCTATACTTGAGAAGACTTTACACTCAACTGCATTTCTGTCTAATTGTAATGCAATAACTTTTGAATGCTCCAATAGATCAATTTCAAGATTTCAGGGAATGTTCTAGATATCAGTGCACAGAACCCTATTAACTTAGGGGAAGTGAGAAAAATCAAAGTGCAGGAAAACGGGGGAAGACACAAAGCCTGTCAGCTCTTTCACACAGCCACAACTCATTGATGGCACCCAGCATAAAACCCCCTCTCAGCCCCGTTCATCCTCCCAACAGAGTTAAGTCTCATGGTATCAATAGCTTATCTCCCAGACAGTAAGAATAAAGAGGAGAATTGCAGGGAGCCCCTGAAAAAGTGGGGGATGGGAGAATGGCACACAGAGTGCTTGTGAGGGCAGAAACGGAGGAATGCAAGGGCCCCCCAGTAGGTGCAGTGCACTCAGCCAACAAGCTACAACATGCATGATCTTAGTCCTAGGTTCTTCATGTTTTTTTTTTGTTTTTTTTAAATTAGCTCATGGGAAGCCTTCCAATTATTTTGTCTGCAAAACCACCTCAGGAAAAGCCAACTGTCAAGCATTTGACTAGCCAAAAAAATGAAAAACAAAAACCCTATTTTGTTTGCCATGATTTTTCTTTCAAAACATAACAAATTATTTGTCACAATCTTTAAGGGCCAAATCCTGCTCCCAGTGAAGTAACAACAAAACTCCCTTTGATTTAGGGCAACTAGGATTAGGCCCTGAGTCTAATATAGGTCCAAGAATGAGTCGGTCATACATTACACCTAACAGTAAAATCAAATAATATTTTCCATTGGTGAGTAATAGACGGGAAATGTGAAATGTCATTACAAGGCTGGTTAACCATCTGGTCAAAGCTCCTATATGAACAGTGCAGATGAACTATATTGAAATATTAAAGAAACATTATCTGAAGCTATTTAGCCTCTCCAGAGACCTATAATTCATGCATGGTGGGAAGGTAATAATGTCCAATTATTCTGGAAACAACTAAACAAGTCACTTTAAAATTATCTCATTTGCAGTGGATCCAGAGCTAAGTATTTTTTTAAAGTATCCATCATTCATTCCAGGTAACACAACCAAATAAACTTATCAATCTCTGAGGAACTGTCCATAAATCAAAAGCCATGGTGAGAAGTTGGCAATTTTTCATTATTCCAGGAGTAATATTTTAAAGCTGACATGCTGACAGGGTGGTCTAGATCTATGAAATTATCACATCTGTGATGTCCGACCAACCAACCTTCATGCAATAATCACAGCTTGCTCATTAATTGTTTAATAAAATTTCCTTGATTGTTTTACAAGAAATTTCTTATCCTGACTGATGTTATTTAGCAGAGTTGTACCTGAAAAAGGCTTGGCAGCATTAAAAAAATATATTGCTAATATTACATATGGAACAAGGCCTGGCATTGCAGCTATTTATCTTCATTAGTTCCAATCCTTCACAATAACCGTGAGCTACCTCTCCTGAACACAAATAGAAATTCAGCCTCTCTCCTTGTTCCAGGGCCCAAGGTAACACCCATCCAAATAAAATGGAGATACTTCAATGAATGCTGAATCAAGATCTAAATTTGGAGGTCTCTCCTCTACTGCGATGGATTTTGGTTGATTCCGTTACATGATAAAATGCCAGCACAATATAAGAATAGCTGCCCAGCCCCCTGCACCTTTATTCTTGAAATAGATCCTCTATGAATCTTTTAAACCTCATCAAGAAGCCGAGGCCCAGACCCAATCAACTTTCATCCAGGACTGGAGACTTTTTCCATAGGTTTTTTGGACTCAACCAGCTATTTCAGGAAGCCAGACCCTGATGGAAAAAAGTGGAGAGACTAAACAATTATGGCTTGTAAACAGTTGATTTCTCCCCCACCTTCTTACCTGATCCTTCTATGAGAAGAACTTGCAAGAAAGGGAAATTTGTGTCAGGATTTGTAAGAACAACATTAACATGGTAGAAGTGTGATTGTGTTCATGTTCTCCTTCTTGTAGAAGGATTGTGTAAGAGGAGAAAAGAACAGGGAGAGAGAAAATGGACAAAAGTGGGGAGATTAAATATTTAAGGCTTGTTATCTGGGTTTAAAATGGATCACAAAATGAGTACAAGTCAGTGTATTACTGTTGCCACAAAAGCAAATGTCATATGGGGATGTATTAACAAGGGGTGCTGCATGTAAGGCATGGGCGGTAGCTGTTCTGCTTTACTCCCGTACTGGAGAGGCCTCAGGTGGAGTACGGCATCAAGTTGTGAGTGCCACTAGTGGGAGGCCCAGGTCGTGCGCCGCCCAGCACCCGCGGCCTCCCCAGCCCAAGTTTTAATCAGGGGTATATTGTAAAAGTCATGGACAGGTCACAGGCCGTGAATTTTTGTTTACTGCCCGTGACCTGTCCATGACTTTTACTAAAAATACCAGTGACTAAAACACAGCCTTAATTATAGATTAAAAACAAAAGTAAAGTCTCCCCGATGAGAATTCATGTAGTTTTAGTCTCCCCTGACCATCTTCATGGATCTCGACAAGCAAGAGTTGCTCAAATTTGACACCATTTAAGAAAGGTATAGTACAAGGGAAAATAAATGTTGTTACTTCATAGCTAGCTACCCAAATGCTGCCAGAATTGGTGCTTTTCACTCTATTCCAATTATTTTTGTTCTAGTCTCCTAAATGAATGCATCACATAAGTGAAGGGTTATCTGCCAACCAGCTCAAATGCACCTAATTCATTAATACATTTAAAAAACACTTCAATAGTAAAGACTGCTGTCACCAAAATCCCTGCACGTCAGGACATTGTCACAGGGTTGTCAGGATAGCCTCACTCAATTCTCAGTAAGTTTTGTGCAAAAAAAAAAAAAAACAACAAAAAACCCACAAACCCTGGTAATCCCAAATTGTCCTTGTAAGATTTCTGTGTCTATCACACTTAATGACTGAGGACAAGGGACAGAATTCTAGCCAAATCATGGTACATAACTTGATTTTGAATCTGTTCCAATCACACTATTCTGCCTCAAGGAATCTTGATTTAAAGACAGGCTTTGTGGCCAACATCTAATTTTTGTATAGAACTATAGATTTAATGTTTATAATATGGTCATTGTAAAAGGAAGGACCCTGACTGGCTGGTGAAGGTTCCGACGGTACCAACATTTAGTACAACCATGTAAATTGAGACTAAATTACAAAAAGAGTAAAAATAATAAAGATCAAGGAGTAGGGTTACACTAGATGCTTTCGACAAGCAGACAGGCATTTGGTTAGCGTGGAAAGCCATCTCACAGATGGTTGCATGAAGCACAATTTTTAGAAGTGGAATTTAGAGATTGAGATTAAAAATCCCAACAAATCCCAACAGGCTTGATTTCAGTACGTAACATGTAGATTATTGCTTATACTTTTATCCAGGATTCACTATTGACACTGAAAATACATTAAAAAGGAGTACTTGTAGCACCTTAGAGAGACTAACAAATTTATTTGGGCATAAGCTTTCGTGGGCTAAAACCCACTTCACTGGATGCATGCAGTAGGAAGATATATATACATATATATATATATACACACACACACACACACACACACACACACACACAGAGAGAACATGAAAAAAATGGGGGTTGCCATACCAACTGTAACGAGACTAATTAATTAAGGTGGACTATCATCAGCAGGAGGAAAAAAAAACTTTTGTAGTGATAATCAGGATGGCCCATTTCAAACAGTTGACAAGAAGGTGAGAGTCACAGTAGGGCAAAAATTAGCATGGGGAAATAGTTTTTAGTTTGTGTTATGACTCATCCACTCCCAGACTTTATTCAAGCCTATTTAATGGTGTCCAGTTTGCAGATTAATTCCAGTTCTGCAGTTTCTCGTTGGAGTCTGTTTTTGAAGTTTTTTTGTTGAAGAATTGCGACTTAGGTCTGTAATTGAGTGTCCAGGGAGGTTGAAGTATTCTCCGACTGGTTTTTGAATGTTATAATTCTTGACGTCTGATTTGCATCCATTTATTCTTTTGCATAGAGACTGTCCGGTTTGGCCAATGTACATGGCAGAGGTGCATTGCTGGCAAATGATGGCATATATCACATTGGTAAAATACATTGGCATCTTGGTTGTCTTGTTTCCACTAGCACAGATCCATCCCACTCTCAGCTGTAGGTTCACTCCACAGAATCTTGAACATGAAGTAGCAGCTGATCAGCAAACTATTGCTTGTTTATTCAGCAATAGTCTGTGTCCATGCTGCTTCATCTTGTCCCCAGTAACCAGCTAGCATAGACGACAAATCTCTTGCCTGAAAACAGGTTTCAGAGTAACAGCCGTGTTAGTCTGTATTCGCAAAAAGAAAAGGAGTACTTGTGGCACCTTAGAGACTAACCAATTTATTTGAGCATGAGCTTTCGTGAGCTACAGCTCACTTCATCGGATGCATGCCGTGGAAACTGCAGCAGACTTTATATATACACAGAGAATATGAAAAAATACCTCCTCCCACCCCACTGTCCAGCTGGTAATAGCTTATCTAAAGTGATCATCAGGTGGGCCATTTCCAGCACAAATCCTCCACCCCCCCACACAAATTCACTCTCCTGCTGGTGATAGCCCATCCAAAGTGACAACTCTTTACAACAATGTGCATGATAATAAAGTTGGGCCATTTCCTGCACAAATCCAGGTTCTCTCACCCCCTCACCCCCCTCCCAAAATCCACACACACAAACTCACTATCCTGCTGGTAATAGCTCATCCAAAGTGACCATTCTCCCTACAATGTGCATAATTAAGGTGGGCCATTTCCAGCACAAATCCAGGTTCTCTCACATCCCCCCCACCCCCATACACACACAAACTCACTCTCCTGCTGGTAATAGCTCATCCAAACTGACCACTCTCCAAGTTTAAATCCAAGTTAAACCAGAACATCTGGGGGGGGGGGTAGGAAAAAACAAGAGGAAATAGGCTACCTTGCATAATGACTTAGCCACTCCCAGTCTCTATTTAAGCCTAAATTAATAGTATCCAATTTGCAAATGAATTCCAATTCAGCAGTTTCTCGCTGGAGTCTGGATTTGAAGTTTTTTTGTTTTAAGATAGCGACCTTAGAACAACGCTTCCTCAGCTCTCGTCCCCTAAAGCCCCTACTCTACTTGCGCTATATTGATGACATCTTCATCATCTGGACCCATGGAAAAGAAGCCCTTGAGGAATTCCACCATGATTTCAACAATTTCCATCCCACCACCAACCTCAGCCTGGTCCAGTCCACACAAGAGATCCACTTCCTGGACACTACAGTGCTAATAAACAATGGTCACATAAACACCACCCTATACCGGAAACCTACTGACCGCTATTCCTACCTGCATGCCTCCAGCTTTCACCCTGACCGCACCACACGATCCATCGTCTACAGCCAAGCTCTGCGATACAACCGCATTTGCTCCAACCCCTCAGACAGAGACAAACACCTACAAGATCTCTGTCAAGCATACTTACAACTACAATACCCACCTGCAGAAGTAAAGAAACAGATTGATAGAGCCAGAAGAGTTCCCAGAAGTTACCTACTACAGGACAGGCCTAACAAAGAAAATAACAGAACGCCACTAGCCGTCACCTTCAGCCCCCAACTAAAACCCCTCCAACGCATTATTAAGGATCTACAACCTATCCTAAAGGATGACCCAACACTCTCACAAATCTTGGGAGACAGGCCAGTCCTTGCCTACAGACAGCCCCGCAACCTGAAGCAAATACTCACCAACAACCACATACCACACAACAGAACCACTAACCCAGGAACTTATCCTTGCAACAAAGCCCGTTGCCAATTGTGCCCACATATCTATTCAGGGGACACCATCACAGGGCCTAATAACATCAGCCACACTATCAGAGGCTCTTATACCTGCACATCCACCAATGTGATATATGCCATCATGTGCCAGCAATGCCCCTCTGCCATGTACATTGGTCAAACTGGACAGTCTCTACGTAAAAGAATAAATGGACACAAATCAGATGTCAAGAATTATAACATTCATAAACTAGTCAGAGAACACTTCAATCTCTCTGGTCACGCAATCACAGACATGAAAGTCGCTATCTTAAAACAAAAAAACTTCAAATCCAGACTCCAGCGAGAAACTGCTGAATTGGAATTCATTTGCAAATTGGATACTATTAATTTAGGCTTAAATAGAGACTGGGAGTGGCTAAGTCATTATGCAAGGTAGCCTATTTCCTCTTGTTTTTTCCTACCCCCCCCCCCAGATGTTCTGGTTTAACTTGGATTTAAACTTGGAGAGTGGTCAATTTGGATGAGCTATTACCAGCAGGATAGTGAGTTTGCGTGTGTGGATTTTGGGAGGGGGGTGAGGGGGTGAGAGAACCTGGATTTGTGCAGGAAATGGCCCAACTTTATTATCATGCACATTGTGTAAAGAATTGTCACTTTGGATGGGCTATCACCAGCAGGAGAGTGAATTTGTGTGGGGGGGTGGAGGGTGAGAAAACCTGGATTTGTGCTGGAAATGGCCCACCTGATGATCACTTTAGATAAGCTATTACCAGCTGGACAGTGGGGTGGGAGGAGGTATTTTTTCATATTCTCTGTGTATATATAAAGTCTGCTGCAGTTTCCACGGCATGCATCCGATGAAGTGAGCTGTAGCTCACGAAAGCTCGTGCTCAAATAAATTGGTTAGTCTCTAAGGTGCCACAAGTCCTCCTTTTCTTTTTGCCTGAAAACGTCAGCCCAAGTAACTCATCCGTAGCCACCAACTTCAGGCATTACTTCATTGATTACCGGTTTCAGAGTAGCAGCCGTGTTAGTCTGTATCCACAGAAAGAAAAGGAGTACTTGTGGCACCTTGGAGGCTAACCAATTTATTTGAGCATAAGCTTTCGTGAGCTACAGCTGTAGCTCACGAAAGCTTATGCTCAAATAAATTGGTTAGCCTCCAAGGTGCCACAAGTACTTCTTTTCTTCCATTGATTACAGCAGGATTCCCCTTGTGGTGGGGAGTCTCCAGTTTGTTTTGTGAAAAGGTGTTCTACTAGCAGAGACATCACCATCACATTTTACATTTGTTAAACATCCCTGAAAAGTAATCCTACAGAGAACTCATATTTGCTACAAAAACTATTCACCACTGGAACTTTTGCATGGTTCTGGTTCTAAGGTTTTACCATAAATTTTTACCATTCCAAGTACTAGAACCTAAAATCAGGACTCACATGCACTCACCTGAATAATATGACCAGTTAGGCAAGATAGGGTAGAAAGTTAGGCAAGGTGGGTAGAAAGCTGGCTAAATTGTCAGGCTCAACGGGTAGTGATCAATGGCTCCATGTCTAGTTGGCAGCCGGTATGAAGTGGAGTGCCCCAAGGGTCGGTCCTGGGGCCGGTTTTATTCAATATCTTCATAAATGATCTGGAGGATGGTGTGGATTGCACTCTCAGCAAATTTGCGGATGATACTAAACTGGGAGGAGTGGTAGATACGCTGGAGGGGAGGGATAGGATACAGAAGGACCTAGACCAATTGGAAGATTGGGCCAAAAGGAATCTGATGAGGTTCAATAAGGATAAGTGCAGGGTCCTGCACTTAGGACGGAAGAACCCAATGCACAGCTACAGACTAGGGACCGAATGGCTAGGCAGCAGTTCTGCGGAAAAGGACCTAGGGGTGACAGTGGACGAGAAGCTGGATATGAGTCAGCAGTGTGCCCTTGTTGCCAAGAAGGCCAATGGCATTTTGGGATGTATAAGTAGGGGCATAGCGAGCAGATCGAGGGACGTGATCGTTCCCCTCTATTCGACATTGGTGAGGCCTCATCTGGAGTACTGTGTCCAGTTTTGGGCCCCACACTTCAAGAAGGATGTGGATAAATTGGAGAGAGTCCAGCGAAGGGCAACAAAAATGATTAGGGGACTGGAACACATGAGTTATGAGGAGAGGCTGAGGGAGCTGGGATTGTTTAGCCTGCAGAAGAGAAGAATGAGGGGGGATTTGATAGCTGCTTTCAACTACCTGAAAGGGGGTTCCAAAGAGGATGGCTCTAGACTGTTCTCAATGGTAGCAGATGACAGAACGAGGAGTAATGGTCTCAAGTTGCAGTGGGGGAGGTTTAGATTGGATATTAGGAAAAACTTTTTCACTAAGAGGGTGGTGAAACACTGGAATGCGTTACCTAGGGAGGTGGTAGAATCTCCTTCCTTAGAGGTTTTTAAGGTCAGGCTTGACAAAGCCCTGGCTGGGATGATTTAACTGGGAATTGGTCCTACTTTGAGCAGGGGGTTGGACTAGATGACCTTCTGGGGTCCCTTCCAACCCTGATATTCTATGATTCTATAGGTTATGGGGATTGCCAACTCCCATCACAATATTGACTGCTGCTGGAGGTAGCATACCAGATTTAATGGACTAGTGACGGCACTTCATGGGATCTTATTTTATCCAGATTCCTATCTATAAACCTGTGAAAAGGCAAAACCGATCTTAAAAACATTTAACTGCTTTGCGTACTACTTCTCCCCTCTTTTCCTCCTATGTTGGCTCAAGGCAACTCCCACTGAAAGCAATGGGAGTGTTTCCATTGACTGTAATGGGAGTTGGATCAGACTTCAAATGACTGTTAATACAGCATCACTCCAAAGTCTGTAGTGTATCCGAAAGCTTGTCACAGCTTTCTGACCATACAATTCTCTTTAATCTGGGCTGCACACACTTTTCCTGCACGTTCTTTGAAGTTGGGGGTGGTTTGGGGAGAAGTTGGCTTTACAGAAAAGTCACTGTTTCAGATATTCTGGTCAGAGCCAAGTTTTTAAAAACTTTGATACTTTGCTCCTATCAGGAAGGAAATTTTTTTCTTTAAAATGACAGATTTCTCATAAAGCCTGGCTCCTACCCCCAAGCTGCCGCTATGATGAAAGCTGCAGCAGGCTTTGGAGAGTTACCCTATTCTACAACCGCCATTTAGGGGCAAATCCCTGAATACAGCCTGTAGCTCAAATAAATGAGCTGTGAGTTCTGGGAAATAGACTTGGGACTGAGAAACAAAGTCTTCCAACTTGCAGCAGCCATGATGGAGCCACTGCACAGCTGCTTCTGTAGATACATCAACGAGAAATTAACTAAGACTGACAAATTTGACACCTCCCCCCCGATTTACATAAGGCATCAAGACTCAGGCAGATTGACTCCTCCCACAGAAGAGTTTTGACAGCTGACAGGAGGCAGCAGAAAACTGACATTCAGCTCCCTGTGGTTTCTAAGCTGCACGCCATAAAAAGGATTTGGGGCACAGCTAGTCTCAGAGATACTGAATGGAAGGCTCCTCCACACCTCTCCTGGTCCCTTTTCTTCGCCCTTCCCCCTCACCCAGCAGCACAATGTTCCTGCAAGAATAGCAGTGCTACTGACCAAGTCTTCTTGTGGCTGCTCATCAGAAGCCAAAAGATGCGGGTGTGTGTGTGTGGGGGGGGGACACGGCAAGAATTCACGTTATGGAAGGCCAGCAGCTGTTCTGCTCCACTCCCTTCACCCATACCACAAGGGGACAGTGCTGCAGAGCAACGTTTCCTGCCTCCAAATGAAAAGGTGTTACACCCACATAGAGAGCTGGGGCAAAAGCTGCGGGGTGGTGGAATGCAGAAAACTTCCAAGTCATTTTTGTTCAGCAGGTTCAGAAGAACCATTTTTCATTTACTCAATTGGTGGAAGTATGGATGGAAAGGGTTAGTTTTCAAAACGTTTCACATTCCTCCTGCATCATCCCCCTCCCCCTTCCTACTGAAGAAAACGAACTGGCTGAAATCTTCCCCTCACCTCATTTGTTACAAAAACCAGGGTTTTAAAATAAATCCAGCCTTGTTGTAGCCATGTAGGTCCCAGGATATTAGAGAGTCAGGGTGGGGGACGTTGGTCCAGTAAAAGGTATTACCTCACTCACATTTTGTCTCTGGATTTTTTTTTTTTAAATTAAAAGTGTTGAGTGTTTTGAGCAACTCCTTCTCATGTAGGATTTCATGCCCCCACACGTGGATATCAGAAGCCAGCTCAGTCAGTCAGTCAAAGTCAGCTTGGGTCAACCAACTGTTGCAGTAATGTTATTAAATACACTAACATTCTTCACCCTTTACTGAATAATTTTAGTAACAATTCACCACATACCCAGTACAGGGTTCCAAACGATACCCCTGAAAATTGTTCATCATCACTAATAATGCTGTTGAACAAGTCAACAATACACTAAGGAATTTGTATTATAGGAAAAGAAGAGCATTTTAACATGTTAATAAATGTAATAAAATAGGTTTATTCATTTAAGAATAAGGATATTTTCCCTTTATCACTAGAGTCTTTCCTTTTATTTAATTGCAAGTCCTTGGATTTATTAGTGACTTATTCAACAGCTGCTTACAGAGAAAGTTTTTTTTTTTTTTTTAATTTGCAAGTATTCTTGGGGCAGGGAGGAAAGGAAAGAAAAGAAATGGAAGATGATTTAACATTTTAAGCATAGGCACCAACTTCTCCTGACGCTGGTGGGTCCTCGACCCCGCCCCCATTCCAACCCCTTTCCCAAAGTCCCCGCCTCACCTCTGACCCGCCCTGCCCCATTGGACGCCTTCCCCAAATCCCCGCCCCAGCCCCCCCCTTCCCCGCCTCCTCCCCTAAGCGTGCCGCATTCCCACTCCTCAGCACAGCTTGTTTCGTGGCGGCAAGTGCTGGGAGGAGAAGCGGGGATGCGGCGCGCTCAGGGAAGGAGGTGGAGGTGAGCTGGGGGTGGGGCAGGGAGCTTGGCTGCTGGTGGGTGCAGAGCCCCCACGGAGTCGGCGCCTATGATCTCAAGCAAATTTTCACTTGAAACAATTAACAGTGGCCAAGACTATTCAGCTGGGGTAAATCAGCAAAGCTCTCTTGAAGCCAACACAGCAATGCTCATTTACACAAGCTGAAGATCTAGCCCTGTATAACATGTAATTTGAACTTCAGTGAGTTCAGCTGCTTTAAGGCTGGGCACAGTTTAAGATTTCTACATTCAGTTTCACACACACAAGCTGGAGATAAGCCCCAGGTAAAACACAGACTTTCAGATTCCTGAATTAATGGAAGTAATGGTTAACGATAAGAAGTTAAGGCAATGTGCAAAATATCATATGGACAGTCTCCATATTCAGGAGAATGAAACATTTGTACCATAATCAGGACCATAAGCACACAAGGGACAAGATGTAGAGAGAGGAATAAGACAGGGCGAATGGAAGGAGATTTGGTCATGAAGTATTAGTAAATCATTCGCCATATTGACCTGAGATCGTATTAATTTATTTTAAGCAAATGGATCCAGATTAGTGCGCAAAAACAAAAAACTGGCTACATCTTGAGGAAAATTAAAATTAAATAGTGCAACACTTAGCGAGTAGCCAAGCACATTAGGAGAGGCTGTGTTACCCCATTGGGATGGGGTCTGTTCCATATCCCACCTCTTCACTACTGGTGGTCTTCAGTACGCTATGCAGGTGTTTCTTCCATTTTCTTGTGAGGATATTTTTCAGAGCAGCTGGTTTCCATGCATATCCCCTTCACTCTACTGATACACACTGCACTGTGTTGTACTTTGGATCAAACAGGGAAAGATCTTTTTCAGGCTGCGTACCTATGGTGCCTATTAAGGACTGGTGAACCCACTCAGAAAAATGCTTCCTCTCTGTTTTTGTCCACGTAGAACAGAACCCATATTGAACCTTTGAGAGGGTTCTTGCACTTCTTCACTTTGTTAGTTGACTTATTTTCCTGTGGTTCTGCAATGCCAGGGTCCAAAACAAAGACTGCTAAAACTCTTTCCAGCCCACCCAGCAGAAAGAGGTACCAGTCGTCTCACAACAAAGCCTCTTCTAACAACAGGTCTAACCAAAGATTCAGATAGAAGGTGTGGATAAAGTTTGCATGTGTATGTAAGCTTTGGGTTTGCCTCAAAGAAACGTGTTTTTGAGCTTCACCCACTGCTAGTGCACCTGTCCTTGTACTGCCACTCCCCACCCCAAGAGCTTTGCCAAAAGATCTTCATTGAGGCATCTGATGAAATGTGGAATGTTACATGGTCATGGTAGGGGGAGTGAGGGGGCAAAGAAAAAGGGAAAGCATTTTTCATTCTGACCTCAATTTATGTCAGAAGCTAAAGTCAGCTCTCACAGGTCAAAAACTATCACTTTGCTGCCAAAGTAACAGATTTCAACCCAAGGTCAATTCATAACAAATCAGTTGTGCTTGGGGCTGGAATTTAGTCATGTTTGCCATATTAAGCTTAACATCTGAGGGGTTGCAAGTGCTTTGGAGGATAGGATTAAAATTCAAAATGATCTGGACAAACTGGAGAAATGGTATGAAGTAAATAGGATGAAATTCAATAAGGACAAATGCAAAGTACTTCACTTAGGAAAGAATAATCAGTTGCACACATACAAAATGGGAACTGACTGCCTAGGACAGAGTACTGTGGAAAGGGATTTGGGGGTCATAGTAGATTACAAGATAAATACGTGTCAACAGTGTAACACTGATGCAAAAAAAGTAAATATTCTGGGATGTATTAGTAGGAGTGTTGTAAGAAAGACGAGAAGTCATTCTTCCACTCTACTCCGCGCTGAGTAGGCCTCAACTGGAATATTATGTCCAGTTCTGGGTGCCACATTTCAGGAAAGATGGAGGACAAATTGGAGAAAGTCCAGAGAAGAGCGACAAAAATGATTCAAGGTTGAGAAAATGGGACCTATGAGGGAAGATTGGAAAAAATTGGGTATGTTTAGTCTGGAGAAGAGAAGACTGAGAGGGGACATGATAACAGTTTTCAAGTACATAAAAGGTTGTTACAAGGAGGAGGGAGAAAAATTGTTCTTCTTAACCTCTGAGGATAGGACAAGAAGAAATGGACTTATATTGCAGCAAGGGCGGTTTAGGTTGGACAGTAGGAAAAAATTCCTAACTGTCAGAGTTGTTAAGCACTGGAATAAATTGCCTAGGGAGGTTGTGGAATCTCCATCATTGGTGATTTTTAAAAGTAGTTTGGACAAACACCCATCAGGGATAGTCTAGATAGTACTTAGTCCTGTCTTGAGTGCAGGGGACTGGACTAGATGACCTCTCGAGGTCCCTTCCAGTTCTAGGATTCTATCTCAGAACAGATTAAAGTTTGCCCTGGTTCACATAAACATCAGTTCTCTCATCTGATGGATAGATCTGCTCACTTCTGTCTTGCTTCTTCCCTAGACCTCAGTAATTAACCATAAGTGACCATAAGTGTACATAAGCATCCTGTACCTACCACTTTAGGCAGAAGAAAAGACAACGCCCATTCCTTAACAGTTTATAATCTAATGTAGATTTCCATGCCTGGGTCTACGTGAAGCTGTGACAAGGCTAGAGATGACAATATTGGAGGGATAAAGATAGGGTGACCAGACAGCAAATGTGAAAAATCAGGACAGGGGGTTGGCGGGTAATAGGAGCCTATATAAGAAAAAGACCCCAAAATCGGGCCTGTCCCTATAAAATCAGGACATCTGGTCACCCTAGAGAAAGAAGGCAGGACTAGGGTTTTTTTTAGTAATAACACTGTGCAGTTAACTGTGGCTTGTGATGCACACGTCTTAAGGGTTTCATAATTCAAAAAATAAAAATATACTGTTTTTATGAGGGGAAGACGAGGGTTTATAGGCCTCACAAAAGAAATGAGTTTTAAGGAGATACTTCAATAAATTATTCTTCCCCAATGCCCCATATCCTGTAGCAGACAATAAATTTTACGTCTTCAGAGGTGGTTGATCTTATTTCTCGGCTCCTTCCTCCAGCAGTAACTTTTCAATTTTGCATCAACAGAATTATAGATGTTGGAGACTGAAGGGACTGGCTAGGTCATCTAGTCCATCCTCTGCCAATCCAGAATTGTTCCCTACAGCATCCTAGCTAGTTGTTTGTCCAATCCACTATTCAATGAGTCAAGCAATGGGACTTCCAGGACTACCTCTGGGACACTATTCCACAATCCAATAAGAACACTGTTAGGAAAGTTTTCCTAATATATTATGTATTGATGAGATCAAGAGGGTGGAGACCCGACTCTTCTTAATAAAAGCTGTTTTCCCTTCTGCATTTTGCCTCTACTATTCACTGTAAAGCAGAGTAAGGACATAAATTAGCGTGCATCCCTTGAGCTCTAAGCATTTCCTGTATATCAATAAAAGGAAACTGTCCAGACATCTGACTGATTTGTTAAAAGCTATGTTTTAGAGAGGTTTTGAATGTACCCACACCATTTGGAAGAGGACTAAAACCTCAGTATTTTCTCCTACTTCAGGCCTACCATGGTTTGTTGAATCTGGATTCTTTTATTCAAAACATATAAACACACAGAGCCCAGGTTAGTCATGTTCTTAGCAAGAAATGATCCCTTGGAACAGCATATAATGAACACATTTTCCCAGGCTGCCAAGAGGTGAGCATGTAGTGCCAGTGGGATTTAAAAAAAATTAGGAGTGAAATGTCACAGCAAGACACTATGCAACTGAGATGCGCCAGAAAGCACCGGATTAGAAAAGCGACAAATGCTGTAGGTGCATGGGGGGTGGGGGGGGGGGCAGGAGGGGGAAAGCAGGAGAGGGGATTCTGAACCCATATCTGGCTCCTCTCTTTTAAAGTGGCATGAAACCAAAATATCAGGCCCATGCACGCTTGAACTTCAGTGTACGTGTGCAAAAAAGAAAAGAAAAAAAGATCAAAACTTCAAAAAATGGCCCTGAGAGAACAAGGTGCTAGAGGCACATGTATCTTTATTTTGCACACGCCGCCAACACCAAAGATATTTTAATATTCTCCTAAAATGAAGGAGGCTGGATAAATTCATGATGGAGCCTTTAACTTAATAATAAAAAAAGAATAGCATGCAAAACAGGAATGCATTGCTGGTTCAGGCAAATTGCATCAGGAACTTCAAGGATTTCCTCAACAGTGTGTGCATATTCTTTAAAGGTCAGTGCATGTCAATGAAATTCACAGCACAGAAGGTCACCACTGAATGTTCACTCCCTGTTCTCCAGTCCTGCTGGATTCCAAGAGGGGTGTACATGTAATAGCTTCTGAGATTCCCTTGTCTTCTGAGAACTCTACAGTGATGCAGTTACCTGATTTGGTTTCAGCATTTCTCAAAGTGTTTAGTTCTGCAGCCCACCACGAAGACCTCTGACACTTCCCTGAGACTTTAGGGAAGCATGCAAAGAGGGAACATTGGTGTGGGAAAGACAGGGAGGCGAGATCATGAGGATCTCTTACAAAATGGTCCACAGAAAAAAAATATATAGGGACAGGGCTTAAACTAACATAATACTGACATCTAGTGGATACTCACAGAACTACTCAATTGTAACCAAGCTGCAGGCAACAAAACAATGTAAAAGGATATCTAAAAATGTTTCACCATAGCCTCGTTTCCTAGTCTGGTTACAGTCAAAGGCACAAAATTTGGTTTTCAAAGCACATGTTTAACACTGAGTAAATTTAGGCTTCAACTTTGGGTCCTGTTACTGGTTCACTTTGCTCCATGAAAGGGTGGGGCTTGTTTAAACTACTCATTGTTTACTCAACTCTACTCTTCAAAATCTGATAATCGATAAGTTTTTATCATCATAATTCACCCATAGATCTCAACATGCTTCACACAGGAAGGAAATATTCCCATTATACAGATGTGGAAGCAGAGGCATATAGTGCTGAAGCAACTTGCCTGAAGTCACCCAGCGGACCAGTGACAGAAATAGTTTGGGTGAGAGTGGATTGCTGATTGGATGTGAAGCCTTTTCCACCTCTAGGAGACTGGTTCAAATCCAGGTCAGACTTGCATTGATCATAAACGTTCATAACCCTTGGGGATTCCAAGAGTCCTCTCCCACAATCTGGGTCACACTGCCCCCTCCCATGGAAAGGCTTGGCAGCACACTTGGGAGAAGAGGAAGTCTTTATGCAGGACTCCTTGGAGATTACAGCTGCATGGTTCTACTAAAGAGAAAGAGGGTTTAACCAACCATAGAAGAGCTAGCAGCACACACTGCAAGCTAGGAGGATTCTTAGGAATCCAGGATTATCTCTGTGCCTCACTAGTTTGGGCCTTCCTCCCCAGTTATGACCAGTGCTTGGGCCTCCAGGGAAGATGGAGGGGCTACATAGAAGAGATCACATATGCCCAGGCTGTATTATCTTTTCTTGCAGACTCTCCATAGGATCAGGAGAAGGAAAGAGGTACTCCTCCCCAGATTTAGCTGCCTCCACCTCTCCCTCGTACAAATCCAAGGTCCCCAACAAGTTTTGAGTGTGGTGAGACAGTGCCCTGAAGATTCCACACTTCTGCCTGGAATGGGGAAGGAATATGGACAAGGGCAAATAGATCCTATCATGTTGAAATTTAGCAGTCACATTGAAAGGAAAGTTAATTAAGACAACAGCCCACCTGAGATGGAGTTCACCTCCTCTCTGGACACCATTAAATCATCCTGTCAGGGATTACTTACCTCTGGTGCTCATCAAAATTCTTCACTATAGCTTTTGAATGGATGAGACTGTGCTGAAGAGCAGATATTTTCAAGATGTTTCCCAGTGGGGAAACCCCAGTGGGATCCTCTCCACAAGAGCTCTCAGTCCTGCCCATCAGGTTACACAAGCCGAACACTTTGCTCGAATATATTCTGAGGAAGAAAGGTTTCCAGAATATATTCTTAATGCAATTTTGCTTGCCCAGTGAGGCCTGCCTCCCACAAGGGTTAGGACAAAGCAGCGCAGACACCCTTGCTACATCTCGGGCAGAGATGGAAAAGATTGTGGGAGTCTCTTGTTACATTATTGGCATCACAGTCAAACATTCTTGCCCATCCCCAACTCATCTCACCTTGGTTACTATAACCTCTTTCTTTCTGGCTTTGTTAACACCTGCGTTACCCTCCTCAAATCAATCACCACCTTACCCCACTGAACAGCTATACTGGCCACACCTTTGTGCACTGCCTCATCCTCACACATCAAATTTAACTTCCTGGGCCAGTTACTCAGTTGGGTAAATAGGCAAAGCCCCACTTAAGGAAAGAAGTCACACCATTTTACAGGAGTGGAGGATCTGCCCCTTGATCTCACCTTCAAAGTTTTCTGAAACTCTGCCTATTGCCAGCTATAGGCCTTGTCTTCTGTTCTGTCATCCAGTGACTCCTAGTAGCGTAAGCTTAGTGTCTAATCCTCTGCGTTGACAGTCTATTTAACACAGTGGGTCAGCTCCTCAACTGGTGTGGATGGAGGTATGATGATTTTTACATCACAAGAGATAATGCCATTTTATGGCAGCTGACTCACTGTGTCTATCCTCCTACATTGTGTACCATTGACCTCTACTACTCAGAACATCTTCTCCTTTCGCACTCGGAGCTCACCAGGAGTTATCCTTACAAATGCCTTTCAGGGATCTATGAGATTGGTGCTATGCCCCAGCTTTTACAGTTTCTTGGAGGAACCCCTTCAGTGGGGCTGATGTTCAAGGAATCCCTCTTCCTTCAGGAGCCTCTCTGCCTCTGAGATCTCTGCCTACTGAGTCCAGCTGAGACAGACAGGTAGAGATTTGTATGCTCTGCCAGGACTAATGCACCCCAGCAAGTATTTGCAGTGACACCAAACAGCCTTTTCAAAGCAGAGAAGGGTTTATTAGTCAACTGGAACAGAGCATTGGAAGAGCATAGGTTAACGGAGAAATAAAGGTTAACACAGTCCATTCTGGCCATCCCAGCACAATTGGATGGCCAAGCTGTAGTGAACTCCATTTCCAACTCTCAGGTTTCAGAGTAACAGCCGTGTTAGTCTGTATTCGCAAAAAGAAAAGGAGGACTTGTGGCACCTTAGAGACTAACCAATTTATTAGAGCATAAGCTTTCGTGAGCTACATCTGAGGAAGTGAGCTGTAGCTCACGAAAGCTTATGCTCTAATAAATTGGTTAGTCTCTAAGGTGCCACAAGTCCTCCTTTTCTATTTCCAACTCTGTCTCTATGACCTCCTTAGACAGTCCCAGGAGGAAGCAGCCAGCCTTCTTGAGAACTAGAAGCCCACACTTTATCCTCTGTTGGTCATGTCACAGTCCTCTGTGCTCAGGTTCCCAGTTAAGTTGGGGGGTGGGACGGGGAGGGGAGAAAGAACCTCTTTTCTCTTGGAGGTTTCCTAGGAGTCAGTGTTTGGTCATTGGGGCTTTTCCATTGTCTCTTTGGGATTCTGTATTGATAGAGGTCGCTCTCAGCAGGCTCCAGCTGGTTCCTTAACAACCCTATTCAGTGTGGCCCAGACAGCAAGTTGACACCCCCTCCTTATATCCTGTGCTCCCCCACCCCCAAGAGCATATTTAACACTTAAGAGTGCAAAGTGCAGAGGGAAACTGAGGCATACATGGCATTCATAAAATTACTACATAAAATTTCCCCTTCTTCCTCAAACTGCTACCCTGACATTTTATAGTTAGGTCTGGTCAGGTCTTCTTTGGGTGACTCAGATCAAATGCATTAAGGGTCACACTCTTAATAAGAGTGACAGTTGAGTTTCAATGGTGACAACTCATGGTATGGCAACTATACAGCCAAGATGGATCTAAAAGAACAGACGTGTAGTACAGCAGAAGGGAACACAGTTAGAGCTTCAGAGCAAAAGCACTTTGAAGACATTTATTTAGGGCCCTGCATGTGTCCTCCTTGGGTGGAATTTCCACACAAACAAAAAGATACCACACAACCATTCAATGTTCATCCAGCTCCTCCCACTGAAGGCAGGAACATGGTGGGCTTGTCTACACTACCACTTAAGTTGATGCAACTGACTTTGCTCAAGGGTGTGAAAAAGCCACCTTAACCCCCTCCCCGAGCTACACAAGTTACAGCAACCTAAGTGAGCGATGCAAGTTACAGCGACCTAAGCGCTGTCCACACCAGTGCAAAGTTGGTGGGAGACGCTCTTCTCCCAAAATACCTTCTGCCTTTCGCTGAGGTGGAGTAATTATGTTGACCAGAGCGCGCTCTCCCGTTGGCATAGCACGTCAGACGCGCTACAGCGGTACAGCTGTGCCGATGTAGCATAGACGAGCCCTTTTATTCTTGACTTAAAAGGGAGTAGAGTTAGGGCAGCACAGATTTTTGAAAATGGAAGGGGTGGGATATTCCAAAAATGTCCATGTGTTGTGGTTTAGGATATATGATTTTTTACCCAAAATCAGTGCACATCATGTAGCTAAAACTAACTGCAAGACTTTGAAACCAACAATGCCCTGAGGATAGGCCTGCCACCTGTCCAGGTTTTCCCAGGGATCATTCTTTTTTGAGGTAGCTGCCCTGGGAAGTCTATAAGCGTTCTCAGTATACACAGTCAGCTGTCCACTTTTATGGACTTCACTGAGAGTTGGATGTCTCAGTTTTTTAAGCCGCAGAGGTAGCGTCCCTACCCAAGGACTTCCCAAAAGTAAAACCAATATTCATATATAAACAAGCCATAGAGCTCACAGGGTTAAGGAAATAAATAGTTAAAGCAAGAGAACAGGTTCCAGACTTACAGCGGACTAAGCTGCAGAATGCTACTCCCCCTACTGTCTGTAAATAGCAGTTGAATTTACACAAGCAAGCACTAAACAGTAATGAAAGCTTGAGGTTGGAGGCATTTGGATAGAGAAGGTCAGAAAGGTACATCTGACAAAGTCTTAGAAAGGCAGCAACAGCACTTCACAATTGAAACAAACCACACACCCAACAAAACACAATTAAAAATATTATGGGATTTGTTAGTGGCCACCACTACATTAAGATGAAAGCCAGGCCATTGGAGACACTCAAATATGCTAAGTCTTGCTTTGCAGTGTTACCGCATATTTTCACATTTACAGACTGATTTCTCAGACTGCAACTTCAAAGTACATCATGCCAGAGCCTGGCCTGCCAACCTGACCGTGCCTAGCTATTGGAGGGGTGCAGGGAATTTTAAACAGCATAAGCAATCACCATTTGAAAGCCTGCTGAAGAGTAAGAATGTGTGAATTAATGTTCCTGTTTACACTATAAACGTACATTGGTATAACTACATTGGTCAGTGGTGTGACAAATCCACACCCCTGGGTGATGTAGTTATTCAGACCTTAGCCCCCTGAATAGATAGTGCTATGTTGACGGGAGAGCTTCTCCCGTCAACATAGCTACTGCCTCTAACAGAAGTGGATTCACTGTGCTAATGGGAGAAGTTCTTCTGGTGATATAGTAGCATCTGTATTGTAGAGCTGCCCAAAGTCATGTGCTTTTTTGTCAAGCCCCACTCCCTCCTGTCCACATAACAAGAAGCCAGTTTGTAATATAGCCCAAAGTCTTTTGATCATCTGGAGAAGTCCAAGAGTTCTGAAGGCAGGTGTTACACGTTCTGCACTTCTGGTGACTTTGGACTGAACTTCCCTCATGTCATTTTTTTTTTTTTTACTATTATCACTGTTTCGTTATTAGGTGAAGTTTACCCTTCCCCAGGCAATGCTGAAGTGACTTGGATTCACAGGGAACTCTGTGGGAGTTGAAGAAGTGAAATGAATCCTCCTAACTCACCAGAAGGCTGCAGAACCATAGCACAACCTTTCTGCAGTTGCTATGCTAGCCAGTGAACTGGAGTACCCTGCCCCTCCAAACTTCCTGTGCAAGGATTTAGGCCACTGGATCTGCATAAGTGAACTGGTGATCCAATAACTCAATCCCCCATTCCATTTGCACTGGGCTTTGCCACTTCAGTCTATTCAGACTTGGTACAGATTTCTCCATGGTGCGTATTGCTCAGCTCATGCCCTGTATTCATGCAGCAATGCACCACCTAAAGATTTTAGTATAGGGAGGCATGTACAGGCTCCCTCCAGTTGGAGGAATTTCCATCCTTCCTGCCCAGATTAAATGCTAAGTTACAATATGAGATGCTTGTTTAAGAAAGTCAGTGTAAGTGAAGTACTAGAGAGCAATAGTGTATATTGCATCAAGTGTATATATGCATCAATATTGCATTAGGCAAAGAGTTTTACATAATAAATGAAAGCAGTAAAGTTTCACATGACAGATGCTGGAGAATTAAGTTGAATGTCAATATTGACATTCTGTTTCCATACAAAGAACAAAAAGCACATGAGCTCTCTCTAATAGGAGTGATTTCACATTCAGGCACACAAGTAAGCACAACAGTTAAGTCTCCATGAGAGAGCACAATGCACGTTCCCTTTGATCAGGCTGCAGCTTCTTTTGAAAAGAAACTCTAGAATTTTACACCTATAAAGTTCTTGATTCGTTGAAAGAGGCAGTACATAAATAATCACAGCTGCGTACACCACAATATCATTCAAATAATGTGTAGGTCCAACAACATGGCTGCAATTGCATCCTAGGATATTAGCTCATTCCTTACTTCATAGATACACCCTACATCAGAGGTGGGCAAACTATGGCCTGCGGGCCACATCCAGCCCACGGGACCGTCCTGCCTGGTCCCTGAGCTCCTGGCCTGGGAGGCTAGCCCCTGGCCCCTCCACCGCTGTTTCCCCTCCCTCGCAGTCACACTGCCGCACAGGCAGCACTCTGGGCGGCAGGTCTGTGCACTCCTGCAAGGCAGCATGTCTGGCCCCAGCCAGGCAGCAGCCCCTGCCAGACATGCTGCTCTGAGCGGCATGGTAAGGGGGCTGGGGGGTTGGATAGGGCAGAGGTTCTGCGGGGGTGGGGGAGGAACAGGGGGGGTTAGATAGGGGGTGGGGTCCTGGGAGGGGGTGGTCAGGGGACAAGGAGCAGGGCGGGTTGGATAGGTTGGAGGTTCTGAGGGGGGCAGTCAGGGGGCAGGGCCAGGCTGTTTGTGGAGGCACAGCCTTCCCTACCCAGCCTTCCATATCGTTTCGCAACCCCGATGTGGCCCTCGGGCCAAAAAGTTTGCCCACCCCTGCCCTACATGTTGCTTTCCCCATACAGTTGTAAGCAGTGTCAGGATGAGCTCCACCCTGACATCTGGTGGTGAGGTGTGGCAAGTTGTGGAAAAGAACTTCAGGGGCCGATCTCATTTGCATAGGCACACCCACCCCACCTAGAATGAGGCCATAGCTGCCCAGATGGTCACTTTGGCTGCTGTGGGATCCCCAGTGTCTCTGTTATTGGGGCAGGAAGAATAAATTGTTATTACGCTAATTATGGGAACTGTGCTTGGAACTGTACTTGGCCTTTTGTTATGATGGAGGGACTCACCATCAACTAAGTAGCACTCGGTAGGCAAGCATCATGGGTTTTAAAACTCTGTGAATGGAGAGAGGCTGGGGACAAGTATTAATACTTGGTAGCATGGGCCCCTTGGTGAGGGCCTTACATGCTAATTGTACTTCCTCCTCTCTCCACTGTGGAATATCAGAGCTAATTTTGATTCCATTAGGAGTCTAGTTACAGGTTGCTGAGCTTGCTTTGGGCTAATGGTGCACCGGCACTGAGACTCCCCTACTACAAGCTGAATTCGCCTAAGAGCTGAAATCACTGAGCGTTGTGTTAAGTAGCGGGGGAGCCTGAAGATATATTGTGGAAACAGTTTGCGGGAGGGCTCGAGTGCCTTGTGGACAGGCTGGTGGAGCAGTGCGTAGGGCGGCGGGAGCTGCTGGTGGGACGCAGAGCAGTTTGTGGACCGGCTGGTGGAGCAGTTCGTGGGACGGCGGGAGCTGCTTGTGGGCTGCGGAGCGGAGCTGAGCGAAGGAGTTTGTGAGGCGGCTAGCGGAGTGGAGTGGAGGCCTATGGAGCTGTGGGGCGGTCAGCTTCAGATCATGTAAGGTGCCTCTTACCCCCGTCCCATCTCCACCCAGGTTGGGAGGTAAAGCTCCACAGATAAACTTTCGAACTCTGGGGCTGCCCTGACCAGGGACAGAGACTTTTGGGACTTTGGGTGACTTGGGGTTGCCGGACTCAAGAACCAAAGGGAAAGGGGCATGCCCCAATTTGCTTGGGGTGGGTTTTTTGCTCATGGGTTGTGTTATGAATCCTGTTGGTGGTGTTTCCCCAACATAATGTCACATTGTTTCTCTCTGTTATTAAAAGGCTTTTTGCTACACTCAGACTATGTGCTTGCGAGAGGGGAAGTATTGCCTCTTGGAGGCGCCCAGCGGGGGTGGTATATATTTGTCCCAGGTCACTGGGTGGGGGCTCGAGCTGGTTTGCATTGTGTTATTGGAATGGATCCCCTAGATATTGAACCCGGCCCTTGTTGCTGCCAACTCTGACGGGCAGAAGGGTTACACAGTAATACAGCAAAGTGAGCTTAAAATACATTCTGCTGTTTTATAAAAGAAATGTGTTTCACTTACCCTTATGATCCTTGTTGTCGCTTACAATCACAAAGATTGAGGGTCTTACTGATGTCACTTACGATGGGATCCAGTCACCCAGTGCTGCTTGCAGGGTCTGAAGTGGCACAGGCAATGCAGGTCCTTGGAAATGTTTGCTGGATGTAGGCGCTAATTTGTATTCCAGTTCCTCCAGAGCAGTCTTAGTCTATTTTAAAAAGGGAGAGTGTTGCCAGCTAGCCTTTACAACTCAGACATGGCTATTTGATTTTCCTCTCTTTAAAGGAGGCCAGATAAGCATGGTAGAGGCCCACCGCATGGTCTGGTTTAGCTGTTCATGTCCCTGAAAGACTCAAGATACTAAAATCAAAGACACATCTCAGCTGCTTCATGTTTCTCCACCAAGAACAAATAGTAAACCTGATTCAAAAGGCCTCTTGAGTCATCACCATACCTAGAAAAGTCTTTTGACCTCACTACAAAGAAACTGGATCACCCTTCACCAGAAGAAGGCATACCTGACAGACAGGAGCACAGACAAGCTCTCAGTTTAAATATCAGCCTTTGTTTTCAAGGGGGAAAAAAATAAGACCAGTAACCAGCCCCTCACCCTTATCGCCCGGTTCTCTCATCAGAGGTAAAAAACAAACATAAAACCTCTCTTTTCTTTCGCAGACTAAATAAATGGTCATTTTTGCCCCTTCCTGTGTTATTTCCTGTTAATGTTATTTCCTGTGCTACCCACAACATACACAAAACCAGACTTCCTCTCACACAAGCACAGAAAAAGGGAAACCTGCCTTACCTTTTGCTTTATATTCCTGATTAGCCACAGCTGGAGATTCTTCAGTCCAGTTTGGCAGCTTCTACAGGTGGGACTCATTATCTTCTTTGGGTCTAGCTGCCACCATTAACCCTTTCCCGTCCTGGAGATGTGTGATGCAAACACATTCTATTATAACAAGTTATTAACATGAATTGCACAGGTAGCTGCATGCCATTCACGGGGTTAGGAACGAGGTCTGTGCAAAATAGTCACAACAAAATGTGAGGTTTCTGCATTTAGTTTTAATTTTGCTAAATTGGTTGAACTTTTTGAAGAAACTCAGAAATTTTTTACTTCAGTGGGACTGCTCATGTGTATGAAGTTAAACATGTATATGACTATCTGCAGGAGCTGGGCCTTAGGACACAGGCCTACTAAGGCTTATGTTTGTGAGTAGTTTTAGACATACAAATAGTCCCAATGGAACTACTCACACGGTTAAAGTTACTTGTGGGCCTATATGGGTTTGCAAGATCAGGGCCTTACATAGAAGAATCAAATCTATTATGCACTTTCATAGAATTCTTTTATTTCTTTCATTGTTATTGTCAGAAAAATATCTCAACTCTGCATTTATTGACTTTTATGGGCTTAAAAATAATTTCAGTGTAGTCTTTGTGATTTAATATATTTGTAGCTCCCATTGGGTCCATTCTGAATTTGCCAAAAGATATGACATATAGATAATTAATTTGTGCAAAAGAAAAGGCAGGCCTTAAATCCCTTCCTGTTGGAAAGCAAACTGAAGTGTGTGCTCACCGGGTTTTTTTCTTGTAGTCCTTCCGATAAGGAGGAAGGTGATTTGTAAAAGCCCTCATTATATAGGAGTATCCATTTGTGGTGTTTGATGACATTAATTCAAACTTGGACTCCAGGTTTTAAACATTCCTGAGCAGGTTCTCTAATGAGCACTACTGTGCTTCAAATTGCAAGTATATCCAAACTGTTAAGAGCTCCATGTAAATAACTGCACATAAGACTCTATTTGCAATGCACAACAAAGAAGTTTTCATTGGTCATACAAAAGCCAGGAACTACACCATGTATTCTTGAGCACCAAATACTCATACCTTCTCTATTAGCTAACTATTTAATTTACATATATACAGGCATCTCTCCTAACACAAACTATTCCGTGCTCCTTCCATGTGGCTCAATATGGAAGCAATACAAACACCTAGGAATGACAGGTGGGATTTTTCAAAGGCATTCAGTAAACTCTCCATTGACTTCAAAAGGAATAAAGTTAGTCCATGCTGAGCATCCCACTCGACATGTAGAAATCCCATTGCCCATTAGAGTTGTACCTCTGCCAGATGCTGGTATATTCTGCTGCTACCATACAATGGCATGTTATGTCTCTAGCGGCTCTCCTTTTTTTTTTTCTTTTTTTTTTTTTATTGTCCACTGGATATTGGTCACAAATGTTTTCCTGGTAATCATATTCAAGTGAAAGTTCATTGGTCAGAAATGAAAAGCATATCTGCTTTCACTGGGCCAGATTCTGTATCCTAACTCGTGACAAGTAGTACCGTTATGGCAGAAGTCACTGCGAGCACTCTTCAGTCTTTGAAGTGCCATATTACTGTTAGTTTTGTGATACTGTTGTTTTTTGAGGGAGCTATAGCAAGCAGCTCATTGCCTTAAGAGAGTTTGCTCAGTGCCTTAATCTAACAAGAGTAAGTTCTTGCAGCACAGCCACTCTCAGGGAACTGGGCACTTGTGAAGCAGAGGATTGCCTGCATGCTCTTTATGACCACCTCTGTTCAAGAACTGGGGGTATTTATAGTATACATAAAATATCTATTCTATTTCTATTGGTCACATGGGTATAGACATGATTATGCACATGCACAAAAAAACAATATGAATGGTTTAAATGCAAAATCCTTAACAGCAACTTCCTTAAGTTGTTTTAAAGAGTATGCTGACAAGCATTTTGCATGCTGAAAGCAGTAGTGAATAAAAAATGGTTACTAGCCTCCCATAACTGTAGTTCTTTGAGATGTGTTGCTCATGTCCATACCAATGTAGGTGACTCCCAAGAAGCTGCACAGGTGGAGGGTTCGGAGTTCATTGGTATGCTGATTATACCACCGCTCGGCTGAAGCCCGCATTGTCTCTAGCTTGCTGGGTGATGGCGTAGTGTGACACAAATGTGTGGACTGGTGACCACGTTGCAGCTCTACAGATATCCTGATTTGAAGATTGAAACCATGAGCTTCGCCTCATGATCACTGCAGAAGCCATGGAGAGGGCTGCGAGTCTGCCGCATCCAGTGCTGCCCAGAGGGATGCCTTGGACACTAATTTCCCTTCCTCCACTAGGGCAGAGAACTGTCCCTTGGATTCTTGCAGCAAGAGCTCCCTGAATTTTGCTATTGCACTCCAGGGGTTGAAACCATACTGGCCCAGGAGCACCTGATGGCTGGCCATCCTGAGCTGGAGGCCACCTACAGAGTAGACCTTTCTGGCAAAAAGTCAATTTTTTGGGCTTCTTTAGCCTCGGGAGTCAGCCCCTGTTGTCCCTGTCTCTCCCTTTTGTTCCTCACTGAAACAAGCGGTGAGCCCAGTGGAAGGGGGTGTGTACAAAAATTCATACCCCTTGGGAGGGATAAAATACTTCTTCCCATCTTCTTAGCAGTAGGTTGGAGGTTTGCAGGAGTCTGCCATACAGCTTTTATAGGCTCCAGAATGGCATTGTTCAATGGCAGGGCCACCCACAATGATCCTGAGGTTGCTAAAATATTCACTAGGGCGTGGGAGGATTAGGAGATCTCCTTCCCTTGGATACCCAGGTTCTGGGCTATCTTCCTCAGGAGCTCCTGTTGCACCCTGTAATTGTCTTGGGTGGGTGCATAGCTGTTCCCGCCACTGCTTTGTCGGGAGAGGAGGAAGAAGAAGCCTGTACTGGCCCAAGTCCCTGTACTTCTCCCTCTGCCCCAGATGGATCTCATGTGGGGAACCGATCCCCATTCTGACAGGGATGGCAGGGGAGCTCTTGACTCGGATGTACTGGAGTAGGACCTTCTGGACTAGGGGCCCTGGATTGGCTGGAAAGCCCAGAGATTCCAGAGTGGCCACTGCAGTGGCATTTGCCATTGCGCCGGTGGCCAGGCTGTAGACAACATGCCCTGGCTCATGTCAGCCATAGGGTGCCGTCAATCGGAGCTGTGTCTGCTTCTGCATGATGTGTAGGACTCTGCTTCTGAATTGGAGTCCATGGAGTCACTTCTTGGCAACCAGGATGGAGTGGTACTGACCAGCGCAGGAGAATGGTGCCAGGAGGGAGGAGATCGGTGCTGCGCCATCATGGCAGACTTGCCCTTCAACAGCACCTGTCTCAGTGTTGAGATGGTCCTTGCTTCCCGTGCTGCCACTGTTAATTCCCAAATGACTGGGGATGGTGGCACCAGGAAGGAGAGAAGGTGCCTCACTGCCTCAAATGCCTCCAGCATCGATGGCAGTACCAGGGCTGTCAAACCCCAGTGGCTCTCCCTTGGCAGGGAGTCCAATGGTACCAGACTCAATGGCTTCCTTCCTGGGCCCAGAGTCAATGTTACCACTCAACCCACTGGTGTCTCCGAGTGGCCTGGCACAGCGTCTCTATCAGTGTCTCTATTGCCTGTAGACCTTGGGGTTGGAGAACGCCCCAGACAGTCTTTCTCTGCTTTTTTCCTCAGCATCGGCAAAGGGGAGCAGTGCTGAGAGTTCCGTGTTGGAGTCGACTACCTTGGAGCTGGGGATGCATATCGGTGCTGGGAGTCCCGGGCTGTTGGTGCAGAGTCTTTCCGCAGTGCCGGGGAAGCAGAACTGCACTCTGCCTCCCTCCGAGAGGCCAGGGAACTTCTCATTGAAGTCAAAGTGCTCGGTGCCAAGTCCCCATGACTCAGCTCCGAAGGGGGACAGAACACTGCCTGCATGAGGAAGAACTTAAATCTGGTGTCCCTGTCCTTTTTTGTCCTGGATCTGAAACCCCTGCAGATCCTACACTGCTCCTGCACGTGGGTCTCTCCCAGACACTTAAGGCAGCTAGTGAGTGGGTCACTAACTGGTATTCGTTTGTGACACGATGCACATGGTTTGAAACCCTGGGACCGAGGCATACGCCAGCGCCCAGGGAAGTAGCTAAGCTGGGTTTACTACTACTAGTTAACTAACTAATTAACTTATCTCTAAAGAGTAATTATTTACAATTTTTACAGAACCAGTCCACTGAGAGAAGGTATTTGCAGAAGTGCAAGCGAGCAGAAATTCCAGTGACTATCAGGGGCAGTAAGAAGGAACTGGAGCGGTGGTGGGGTAGCAGGGCCCTCTATACTGGTGCCATGAGGACACGACTCTAGGGGGCACCAGAGCCAACCCGACGGATACCACTGAGGGAAAAGTTTTCTGGTGGTGGTGCTCAGGGTGAGCACACACCTACATTGGAATGGACATGAGCAAACACTCAAAGAAGAACAATAAACAGGCTGAAAAGGCGGAATGGATTCAATTTTGATCTTCTTCTTTACAATACCAACCTTATCTAAGAGGAATTACTATCTACTACTGAGAAAGATTTTCTTTCCTTTCTTCTTCTTCTTCTTCTTCTTCCTTTTTATGTGTGTGTGTGCATGCTTGCACATTTATACAGGTGAGTTATCAAAATGTACCTTTCTAATTGCAATTGTGGAAGCATTTCCTGCTGGCTTTGAAGTTTTTCTTCACCATATGCAGCTTAATCCATGGCAACTGTGATATGACTGGCTTTGTTGGCTTTCAAGGCAAAAATTATCCAATTCAGTATGTTGCACTGGGAAAAGGCTCATATAGAAAGAGAGGCAAAAAGAGGTGTATGGGGCAGAGGATAATCACATAATAGAATTAAGGGGTTCCTATAGAATTTATTTCACAATTATGATAAACATACAAATAATAGAGCAAAAATATATCTTTATTGCATTGTCAAGCTTATTCTGGAGGGATAATAAAGAGGGGGTTGGATGTTTAAGCAATACCTAGAAATAACGTACAAATCTCACGGTTTGATACAGTTGTATCTCCAGCAGATAAAAAAGTATCCAAATTTAGGGATGACAAGAACATAGTTTGCTGTGGATTAATATGATATAAAAGCTTTATACTGTATTTGGTCTATAAATTTGGCAATAGGGATAGGTTTGGCTGCTTTGAAGGGGAAATGGAAGAATGTCATGGCTGGGAGGAAGGAGAGTGTGTGTATGTGAGAAGATGAAGGTTCTGGCCATTGGCAGCATCACAAGAGAACCAGTCAATATGTGTCTCCTGTTCTGTAAGATGTTCTCATGTGTTGCACTACCTTTATATATTTTTTAAAATAGGCAATTATTGTTTTGTGTTCTCTCTCAGACATGGTTCTAAAGCAGCTAAACAAATGAAAATATTTCCAGTTTACATGAGAAATTTGTACTGTGCCGCTTGTAATGATACCAGAGAAATTGCCGAGACTCCATTTTATACCCTTAGCCTCCATTTTACATAAGTAAGAATGACTCCATCATTAAATGTAGGCTAAAGGTCACATACTAAAAGTGAAATTGGCGGGGAAAAGAAAATGGTAAACAACAATGATTGACAGATCATAACACTGTGAGGTAAATAACGCTTGTGAGTCTAAACACAGCACTGACAGTTAGCAGAGGGAATGTATGGAATGCATGTGTCCAAAAAGGTCTGACAGGAAGATATTAGTAGAAGTGTCCAGAAAGTTCTGACCGTTGGGGGAAAGGGTATAAAGGTCAGTGTGTCAGTGGATGGTTGATCAGACAGCTGAGGAGTTCATGGAAAGTACATCCCGAAGGAGAATCGGCCGGTCAGAGGGTCATTGAAAGAGGAACTGACAGAAACAGCAGCAGCAGTGACTAAGCAGCAGCAGCATCATCAGAGGGAGTCCTGCCGCTGAAGCAAACAAAGTCAGCAGGCAGAATAAGCCTGTCAGTGATAGTATAGTGTAATGTGAGTGCCTATGTGTGTATGCCTGGATTAATAAAGAGGAATGTATGTGTGCTGATTGTGAAGGGAATGTGTATATTGTAAAACTTAAAGAACTGTTACCTATTGCTGTCAGTGACCTATTAGAGACTGGCCATCTGTAACAGGGCCCAGCCATTTAGAGTCATCTTCCCTGTAGGTGGTTACAGTTTGGGGGTGCTCTTTAATTTGTAACGAATTTGTGGCTTAGATTATTATTGTATTAGGGATTGTTATTTGCACCAATAAAATGTGTCTCGTTTTGGAAAGAATACTGCTTGTGTCAATCATTTATCAGAAGGTTACATCCACGTCCTCCAGATATTTCCTTAGCAACTCTGGAGACCCATACCTAATGAAAGCAGATTGGTTATAACAAGTGGGCTATTCTCGGGGTACCCTAAATCTGTTTTCAAGGTAAAAGTAACTAATAAATTAATTTATTATAAGAACTGGATATCAGAGACTAAAATCTGAGAGTTAATAGGTAAAAAAAAAAATAGCTTAAGGTTTAAAGATGAAATGCAAGAAATCTACAGACTAGGCCTGTAAGATATTTAGTTTAGCCAAAACAGGCCTTAGGACTTAGAATAAGTTAACCTATTATAAAGATAAGTTAGCACAAGTAAATTAATAAAGTTGCTGCACTTGTGTCTATGTTTCTATGCTGATAGTTTCAAAAATAACTGCTGAGTTTGGATAATTATGTCTATGTGAGATCAGTAGACACCACAAGATGACTGTTAGTAGCCAAGGTGACTTCCTTAAGGTTGTTACTATGGTGGTAAAGTGACTTAAATGTTAATCTGTTAAAAGAAGTATTATGCAAGTGGCCTATCAGGTGAAGAGTCCCCTGATAATATTGGGATGAGATCCCAAACATGGACATGAGGGGGGTTCAACCTTTATGCATATTAATGAGCTTTGGTAGGTATATGCATAACTTAGTATAACTAGGGCCCAGCTGATGGCTGGAGGTTGTCGCTTCCTGGAGGTCATTATTTCCTGACCCTCACAGGAGCTGGCCACCTCTGCCCTTCTTCAGGATTTCATATGGAGATGTGAGTGAGAAAGAACTGGATAAACTGGTGCTGGGACATTTTGTTTTTTCTAACCTTTGCAATTTATGTGACAGTTCTATTAACTGGGGTTTTCTATGTGATAAGACTTTAAATAAAGGTGCATCTGATTAAATGAGGTTGTTGTTTCTCGCATGCGCCTCAAGTCTCGACTAATGATACTAGCCCACATGGTGGCGTTAGCCCTAATGTTTTCAATACTGGAGTAGCCATGGAGAGCAGACTTTTTTCTAATACTTGAGTTTTAAAGGAGTTATTGATATTATTTAATACCATAACTAATAAAGGCTACCGCTTAATTGTTTTTGGATTAGTTATTAAGTGACTATTACCCAAATTAGTCACAGATGAAAACACTACATCTGGAGGAGTGTAATCCATGTACAGACCCCAAACTTTCACAGAGTGTTTCACATGCTGATCTCAAATGATGGATTTGGTAGCTGACTATCTGAGTTAACTAAAAGATTGATAACAATCATCTATATGCAAACAGCTCCCTCTTGCCTGTGCATCCAGAGAGAATCATTCATATTGTTTATTCCTACAAGTAAATGGAATACATAATGTAAAAACAATCTGTCTTCTGGGTAGAATTCACCTGTTGGTGAAGGTCTCAGATAAGCAGGCTTGACAAAGCCCTGGCTGGGATGATTTAACTGGGAATTGGTCCTGCTTCGAGCAGGGGGTTGGACTAGATGACCTTCTGGGGTCCCTTCCAACCCTGATATTCTATGATTCTATGATTCTCTGTGCAGGTACAAAATTTGTATCCGCATCCAATCCATGATCTGCAAACATGGTCCACGGATATCCGCAGATTTGCAGGGCTCTAGATATAAAATTTGGATCCGCATCCAATGAAGAGCCGCAAACTTGGTCCGTGGATGCGGATATCTGCAGATATAAAGCAGATATCTGCAGATTTGCAGAGCTCTACAGATAAGGCTCTTTGGGTAATATTTTCAAAAGCATGTGAGTGACTTAGGAGGCTAAGTATAATTGGATAAGTATAACTTAGGCTCCTGAGTCACTTAGGCACTTTGAAAATGTTATCCTCTGTGTCATGGTACACCTTCATGGGATATAGGGTTGTGGGATGAAAAGTAACACAGGGAGTTAGGCTCTGTACTGGTTCCAAAATATCCACCTGATCCACTAGAAAAAACTGGTGGAGCTACTCCAGTTTATGGATGGGATAGGCCAATCTACAGCACTGTGGACGACCCTGTGTGGCAGGAGGGAGGGTTGAATTTCAACCCCTTCAACTCTTGCACATGGTTCTGACACCAAGTTCTAACACCACATGTATGAATTACAGGTGCACAAGACACCACATTTTTAGTCAGACCACATCTAATTTGTAATCCTATGGTCTTCTATTGAGAACACCTACCTCCTGACCTGTGAGCCTCATTTAAGACCCTCAAGTTCAGTGGGTAAAATTTTCAGAAGTAGCTAAGTGACTTAGGAGCTTAAGTCCCATTGACCTTGAAAGACAAGACTAAGGCTCCTAAGTCAGTTAGACACATCTGAAAATTTTAGCCATTCTCCCTACTGATCACAGTGGGTGAAGAAGGAACAGATGAGCTGTGAGATAGCTCAGGCAGATTTCAGAGTTTTAAGGATCAGGGATGAGATCCTTGAAGCAAATTCAGAATTAGACCAGGAGTCAATGGGGAGTGCAGAGCATGGCTGAGAAGTGCTTTCTTTGGCATGTTCCGCTAAAAAGAGAGGCCTCTACATTGTGAACCAGCTACAACTTCTGATTGCCTTTAGTGCATTGCAATGGTCAAGGCTGGAGGTGAAGGAAGCATGAGTCAAAGAGCCTAGTTCCATATACGAAATGGGAAGGGTACAATTTCCTGGCTATTTGCAGAAGAGATCTGGTGTCCTTGGTCACTGTTACTTTGATTTCTAGAAGCAGCAGTGACTCAAGTAGGACCATAAGACTGCACGCCACCTCAACTGCGGGCATGCCTACTCTCCTCAACGAGCAGGAGAGCAGATGCTTCCAACAGTGATATGACAGTAGCTCCTGCCATTTTCTCAAATTGTTTCTTTCTGCTACAGTCACATAATCTTCCCCAGATTTACCTTGAACAGGCTTCCTTTTACCTAGTTCCCACCTTCCTTCAGACACTACCACAGCTAGAGAAAGCATTGTCAGTGCTGGGTATGGAAGAGACGTACAGCTAAATGCCACTGGAATGTTAATGGCACTGAAGCCTCAGGGTGGGGGTGGGGGATTTTCTCAAGATCTCCTCTAATGGTTTGACATGGATGACAAATAGGAGGGGCAACAGGACTGAACTCTGCAGAACTCCATAGATGAGAGCTCTCATGGAACAGGGTTAGTCAGTCAGGTTTTATTTCCTCCATCTGTAGTTATTTCAGCTGAACACTGACGAGATTGCTATGTTCTTCACAGAAAAGACTGAATGTCTACTTTGCACACTAAGCCCAGGTCTATGGGATCTGGCCTTGTGGACTTGGAGTTTCCAAGCCCATACTTGAGCATCCACACTGCATTATAAACCTGGGTTTACAATTGCGGGACCCGAATATTTCAGCTGCACTAATGTATCCATGCTGTACTACACTGACCTTCTGACTCGGTCTTAAGCTTCAGCTGCGTCCACACTGCAGAATGACAGGGCTTGGACCCTAGTCACGGTAGGACTTGGACTCTGACCCACAACCCATAGCAGGGCCCTAGGACCGGGATCCTGAGTACTTATTGACTAGAGTCAGACTGATTTGTGTGTGGATGGAAGTGGGGGAGATTGGGCTCAAACCTGCAAAAAAACAAACAAACAACTCCTTGCAGTGAGACTCAGAGCCTCAGTCTAGAGACTCAGGCATGTGCTATGACGCTAAAAATAGCCATGTAAATGTTCCCACTCGGGGTGGAGGTTGGCCTCTGAAGCCCAGCATGAAGAGTGGGTCTCACAGCCCAAGTGGGAATGTCAACCCTGCTATTTTTAGCACTATTGCATGAGCCCAAGTCCGTAGACCCGGGCTCTGACACTTGCTGTTGTGTTTTGGTTTTTTTTGCAGGGTGGATGTATCCTGAGAGGCCCCGAACTAGTCCCTCTGAATCTTTTTATTGCGACAGCCTTGGGCTCCTGATCTATTGTCCTCTTCTGATATGGTTTCTGCTAAGGATAGCTGTATTTTTCTGGGTTCCTGGAGATCCAGCACCTGTGCTTCCAATAGTATGGCTGTGGTGCCATTACTAATAGGCCTGATTGAAGCCTCACGTAGCAAAGGGTACATGCCAAGCCTCCTCAACAAGCAGGAATCCACCCCACTAGAAAAGCCATCACTTGATTTTCACCACCCTGTCTTAAACTGCTCCTTACTGGAAAAGGTGTTTGCTTTTCAGAGCCAGGTTCACCCCTGTACCAATAACATCCTGGGTATGCTCCAATATGGGTTAGCCCTCCTTTTGTGGCTGAACCCTTATCACGGACAGCAATGAGCTCCTTAGGGTCACTGGACTATTTTGGTAATGCTGCACATTTCAGCAGCTTTTCGTATGCTTGCTCATGGATTGTTGCTTGCATGCCATAAGGACTTTGCTGATGTCTCTGAAACCATTCTCTCAGGAGTCTAGGCAATCAGCAGTGATGATTTCACAGTGATGAACAACTGTGAGTCTTTCCTACGGGCTTTAAAATTTGCCTTCCCTCGGTCCTCTCATCTGTTACCAATGTTGTTCAAAATATTTTATAAGGCCCCTTGGTGAGATAATTTTAAATATCGGATGGCGTATTGTCAGAATGCTGGCACACAACTGTTACTCTCTTGCTCTCTCACTCATGCTCTGCTATGGAGGAAAGCTTGGATGATACTGCTGCGTGGGTGCAAAAGAGCTCCCTTATTCACAACAGCAGAATTGGTGCTGGTGGTCATCACGGTGTTTGTGTCTTCCCATGTACTGCTAGAGCATGATTTGACCTAGCTAGTACTAATATTCTTAACTTGGCTATTTTTGACTCTGACCTGTCACTAGAAGGCCAAATACTGGATGGGATATGAAAGAGATTTTTTCCCCTGCTGTCTGCATAATTGCCACAGCCCGTATGAACACTTATTTATCCTGCAGTTATCTCCCAACAGCAACACTTGCCCTCTTGGCCATGTTTTTCAATTGCTGTAATTCTCTTTTGGTAGGGTTCCCAGCTAGTGCAGAATACAGCAGCACATTTGCATAACAAAATAGGCAGCCGTCATAATATTACAAATGCTTCCAATTAAATAGTGGTTTGACTCTGAGTTGTGCTGTTGGTTTAAAAGAGACCTGGCTATCTATCAGACCACTTCACCGGGCCTCACCTGATGGCTAGCTGCACTCCGCCACCACCCACCTTTTGAGGGTTCCACCAGCATAGCTTAGTAAATCAGAGACCACAATCAAGTCCTGAGAAAGGACCACTGGCAGCATGGTCTAGCTGGAGAGGTCACTGGACTGGGAGTCAGGTAATCTGGGAGTCTATTCCTAACTCTGCCACTGACCTAGTGGGTGACCTGGGGCAACTCAACATCACCACTCTGTGCCTCAGTTTTTCCATTTATAAAATAGAGAGAATGGCACTTACCTTTCTTTGTACAATGCTTTGACATCTATTGGTTGGATATAGTGATAGAGAAGCAAAATATTATTATTATTACTACCTCATTTTGTGCTTTGGGGATGAATTTTAGAAAGACTCCCCTATTATAAATTTGTACCAATTCCCACTGAGTAGTGAAGAAACACACCCTAACCCAGCACTTTGTTCAGTTATAGTGTGTGCCCAGCCTGACAACCAGACCTTCCCTCCCCACCCCTGAGGAAAAATCCGAGACCTCTCAGATAGCATCTATTCATTGTGTCTTTCCCCACAGCAGCTATCGTAATCTAGTCCTGCTCACCTGACAATATCATTTGAAAACAAAGAAGATTAAAGATTTTATATTCCACAAGCAAACAACGATAAAAGCTTTTACTGACCTATTGCCACTTGCCTCAAGACCTGGAAGCTAGCTACAAATTGCATGCCACGCAGCAGGATATTATACATTCTGTATGCTCTTCATTTCAAAACCAAAATGTTGACTCAAGTCCTGTGCTTTGGCAGAGCTGGCTCTCAGAATTTTTAACAGGAGGAGGTAAGGCAAGGTAAGAAAAAACGTTGTGCTGGTAGGAGCTGAGAGTTTTCTCACACAGCAGGTGACTTTCCCAAGGACATTCTGGTTTGTAGCATTGTCTATGCAGTTATTGTAATCCAGCCCCAGAAAAGCAAAGCTGAGACTTTTAGGCAAGTGCAAACCTTGCTGATCTGTTAACTCTTAGAGTAGTTTTCCTGATTTTCTCTCTATCCTGAGGGGAAGCACTTAAGTATGTTCCTCCCTTGCGACCTGGATCTGGCAAGGTGCTAAACACTCTCAACTTCAGTTGACTTCAGTAGGTACTCAACATATCACAGGAGGTGCCTACTACTTTAAAGGCCTAAGCCCTTGATCCAGTTTTATTCTCCTTTTAAACCCCAAATTTATATGAATTTTGTGCCAGATCCGCAGCTTGTGTAAATCAGTTTAACTCCACTGACACTAATTATGCTATGCTGATTTACACCAACTGAGAATCTGGCACTGTGTCTATGGCTCTGCAAGGCTTGTGACAGATACACATACTGAGGGCAGTCGGCAGCAACACTAATGCTGTTTCCAACTCCCACAGAAGTGCCTTTCTCTACTGGCTCTTACATTAGTATGTGTTCCATGGTAGTGAAAACCTATTCAAGCTACTTCCTTCTCAGGTTTTCTCCCTTTGCATAATTTTTCCAACGGGTGACTCCTATGTCTGGCACATCAAGGCACTAAGAGGATGTCTCTTTAGTCAGCTTCGCTCTCTGACCTTTTATTTATTTTTGCAGAAACAGAGTAATATAATAATGGAGGCTTGGAATGCAGATTGCTTTCATGGTATATGAAATAAGACTTAGAGCTGTAATTATTAGAGGATCGTTTTTCATTTTATTGGTTTAACTTTTCTCCAGTATCACTAATTGCCAATAAGATTTTTTTTTTCTGGACCATTGGGTGCAAGTCAAAATAATATGCAGTGTAATAAAAATAGTAATAATTGAATAGTGATTTATACAGATGTGGCTGGTCAGGTTTCAGGGTTATTTTCTCAGTGGAAGTACCATAATTCTATGAGTCTGAATTTGTAATTTACTCTTCATTTTAGAAGTTGCAGTATTAAGTCTAAGAATATGTAGCTTTTACAAAGAGACTATAATAGATATAACATAAGAGTTTTAAAAACAAATTCGGGAAATAAGATTCAGACTTCCAGAATTTTAAAGATTATACTCAAAGCCTTGATGCCAGCTATTCAAAAATTATTCAGAGACCAGCAAATTCAGGATCAGATTCTGCCATTGTTAATCATAATGAGCATCATTTTACTTCACAGTAGTTCCAGGAAGTACATGAATCTATTATGGACTAAGGCACTACTCAATGTGAGTAAGAGTGGCAGAATTTGGCCCTATGTTACCTGGCATTTTGCAAAAACTGCAAAGTACTAAAGGTATTTAAAACACCTGCAAAGACTAACAGTGGTAAGCGAATGGATGATTAATATCCAGAAGTAATTATTATTGTGTAAAGCAATGACATGTCATTGCCTCACTGATCTTTCTACTACTGTACTAACCAGCTATTTGCCAGAATTTGTTTACATGCAAAAAACACCACATCTCTTTCTATGTTCATTATTTAAAATAGCATGTAATTGTATGAAAGAGTATTTAGTAAATATATGGATCCAGATTCACAGTTAGGAAAAAGCAACATAGCTCCGTTTGCTAAGGATCTCTTGTCCTTTATGTTTTACATAATGAAAAACGTGGGTTACATAGGGGAAAAGAGAGAGATAAAGTCCTGTGTAAATTCAGCATGTGAATCTATGAGCACCTTTACCCCGCTACATACCAAATACTCACACATGTCCGCATTGTCTAGTTTTGAAGTGCCATCATAGTCACAGCCAGATTCATCTTTAGCTAGATTACCAGAAATTATTTTTTAGAGTCAAAGAATGCTATGAACAAATGCAAAGAGTCTGTAATATATGTAGATGCAGGGTTGAGTTGTGATGTATGAATCTGAATCCAAACCTGGATTTGAAACTTTCCAAAGCTCATAGGGAGTATGTAGATCCAAAATTTGGTTTGGTCCCATCTCTTGATTTATCAGAAGGATGCTGGAAGGACTAGATAAAGGGTTATGCTCTGAACTCAAGCTTCAGATTGATGAAAACCGGAAAAAAACACAGATGGGACATGGTTAGTGTCTGGCATATCTTTGTCCATTTGACAAGAAATCTGCTTTGATGATCATGCAAATGGGTCAAATCCTGAATTCTTTTCTCAGTTTTTCCTCAGCCCTTACTCTAGCAAAAGTCCCATTGAACTGAATGAGATTTTTGCCCATATGAGGATATTGGAGTTTGGCCGATAATAATAAACAACACCCATATAAGATGCTATCATAGGTTGATATCAAATTCTCAAGGAGAAGAAACTGCCAAACAAAAAAAGAGTCAGAAAGGGATGTTAATGTGTACATACATTACAATCAAACTCTGGGCCAAATTCTGTCATCCTTATTGGAGCAAGAGCTCCCATTTATATTCCAATCAGAGTTCTTCACCAACTGACAACTACAGAACTCATCCTTTTCTTCAAAAAAGTTAATGATAGTAACAATGATGAGAGAATAATCTTCTGTCTCATTCACAATTCAAGACCTGATCCAGCACCCATTAATGTCAAAAGAAAAGCTCCCCTGGAGATCAGCCCCTAAGAGATCTCCTATTTCAGGTGTGTGTCTAAGTTGTGTATTAAAAGATCCCCAAACAGATGAGTCATAAAACACCTAAGGATAAATTCTGCTTTCAATTACCTCAAAGAGGTTGCACAGTGAGGTTACAGAGGTGTATTTGAAAGCAGAATTTGGCTTGTAGTCTTTTAGAAGCTATTCTTTTATTTTAATTATTCCTTTTTTTATGTGATTCACCAGTCATGCACCAAAATGTATTGCACTGGTTTATCAATCGACATTCAAATGAACTACTCCTACTGGCCAATTTCAGAGGATGAGTATTCCATAGTAGATATTATGCCTCAGAAAAAAGAAGATTTTGGCTTTGTGGAAACAGCTTAGTATTTGTAGCCTTAATAAGGATATAAACTAGTCCTGGAGAATGAAAGAGTTCTCATGGAGAATCTGATACATAACATACAGAAAACTTGATCCTTTTACTGTACCTTTAGTCCCAGAACTGAGCAGCTGTTGTGATCTTCACAGGATATGAGATATTCCAACAATGTGATAGAATAGAAGACAAATAAAATGGAAAGGGTAATGGATTAGATAGTTTAGGTCTCAGAAGCATTAAACAGCCCTTGATAACTCCTGGGAACAATTTATTGATTTCTTCTTTGTGTTGCACATACCCATTAAGTGATTTCATTTCCTCATTTCCTCTAATCACATCACTTGGTTTAGAAGTCTTTTGGTCTCCAAAACCAGTGGATGCACAGATAAGTTCAGTTTCTCATGTGGTGGCTATACTTTTTATTATATATGAAAAGTTGATACAGTACATGTAACTCCTTGGAGCCAGCAGGTCTGGAGCTTTCATCATTAGTGGATCATCACATCAAGGAAGCACCAGTAGGTTAATTGGTGTGGCAAGCCAAGCTTTAATTCCATTCAGTAAAACTGGGGTAGTTTGGACATGTGGCTTTTTCCACCCCTGTAATGAGTAGTAGTAAGGTTCTTGGAAGACCTGATTTCAGTATGAAAAGTATACTTTCAACTTAGCACTAATACTGAGACCAAATGTAAGGTCAAGTCCACAGTAGTCACCTACATGAGAATGGTGATGAAGATCTCAATTGTGGGGACTAACTTACAATTGCATTTGCTGATGTTAAAAGTAACACGTTTCTTGTTTTTACTGAAGGAACATACACTCCATCTTATAATGGAAAGCAATGAAACGACTCCTTGATTTAAAATAAATAAATAAATAAATAAATAAAAATATTAAAATCTGCCAGTTTAGCAAAATGAAACAAAATATTCCTCATTCCAGCTGACCTTCCTATTCCATCCTATGGGCACTAAGTGCTTTTACTGTTCCTTCTTTAAAGAGCTGCCAGATGCTTCTCAATAGTCAGGCCAACAGCAACTAGAATGTGGAAAGTTCTCCACAACAGCTAGTTTGTTTTGATTGTTCCTCCATTTGGAACAAACAAAGTCACCTAAGTGTTTTTTTTGTTGTTTCCTGAAGCAAAGTTAGTGAAAGAGAAGGTGTGGAGAGAAGAGTGAAGAAGGTTATTCCCCCACCATTCTTCCTGAGTGTAGGCAGAATCTCAGGATCATGAGCTACCTTTTAGATTTTTCAGACAACTTAGGGCACAGTTCCAGGTGAACATAAATTCTCTGTAAAGCTGCAGTGCACTCAAACTGAGCATTGGCACTTCTCGCCTCCAGACATGAAGAAAAAAATCCACTGCTTCACTGGAACAAGAAAGAAATGAAAACAGACATACAGAACATTGGGTATATTTCTATTGGCTCTGGCTGCTGGGCACAGTATATCAGTAGCCTCTGGTTCCCGAAAGGTTCCTCCTTTGCAGATATTTACAGAGGCATCTGTAGCAGTCAACCGGACTACACTTAAACGAATAAAAAATAAATGTATTAAACCATATTTCCCATTCTGTGGAACACAGTAAAAGTGTCTCCTGTTCCTTTCATCACCTAAACCAGATACATTCATCAGCTCATGAAAAGACACTGGCATATGGTTTGGGGAGACTTGTATTCTAAGGAAACGAACCTATGTCACCCAATACTTTCCAAATTAAATAAATACCCCTGTCATTGTATATATTTTTGCAGACTGAGCTAGTAACGCTGTGAATAATTTTCTCATGTACTGTACTAAGCCCTTTGGAAGACCTTTGCTTTTACAAGGGTTTGTGTTCTTTCTCACACAAAAGCTTTCCCTTTATTTAATACAAAACCCCTTAAAGTGTTATTGGCTTCCTGTAGCAACTGTCCCAGTCATATTCAGACAGGTGATTTACTGCCGTTACCACATTTGCTTTAAGAGAGGGATCATGTACCATTTAACTTTAGCAAAAGTTAGTATATGCAGGTATATAGTGCTTGATACCATCTTGCTGTGGTTTTAAAAGGGAGGGGGCAATAAATCCCAGGAAAAGTAACTACAGTGAGCTTTATGAAGGGTCATGCCAAACTGATGTTCATCAGAATTGCATGCATGGATCAAGGACGCTGGATGGCTCTAAGTTTGATTTCAGGTTTCACATGGAGCTCATAAGAAGTGAAATTCACCCTACTAGAGAAAGCCTGCACAAAGCTTATTCACCATTTAATCCCTTTTTAAGGGGCTTAAGTGGTATATAGTTAGGTCTTGTGCTACCCCTCTGCAGAAGGGTGATTTTCACCCAAGAAGAACAAATAATAGAATAGTTGCCATCTGCTCACCACCCCCAAGAAAAAACAAAGGGGTAAAATTTTCAGAAACTTTCGAATCTTTTGAAAATTGTAGCCAATGCTAGTTTTAAAACAATGGTAAGTTTGCAAAATCAAGCACTCATAAAAGTCTAGACATTTAAAAACTTACTGTTTCTCCTTCAACGTTACCTCAGCAATGGTAAACATATGTACTGGGAGTATTTTCTATTCCTGTTCTCCTTGTTAAATGTAAACTTTAAAGTATTTTTGCTGAGCATTAACAGATACCATAAATATAGAGGATGTTTAATGTTTGCAGTCATCGGAATTTCCCAACTTTTGAGTTTAGAGGGCTTGATTGTGCAAGATTAACTTCACCTTTTTTTTTTTTTTTTTTTGCTTAGTATTATCATTTGTGGGTGATACTTATCCCTGTGCACAGAGGTGAAATTCACTCTCGATTATAAAAAAATAAGACACCTCATATCAAAACTCTTGTAAGGGGTTTGTGAAAGCTTGTGATTTCTTTGGTTAGTGAACGTTCACCCAAGCTTTTTTGAGAAATAGGAACTCTTGTGGTGAAGAAACCACAGTGCTTCCCTTGCTGGCAAGCTAGCTAAGCCTCCAGAACAAATGGGCTCTACCTGAATTAATAACATAGATCTGTTCTGCAAAATGTTTAAAATACAGAATGATGTTTCCAAGCCAGATGTACAGCTTTCCTCAGATCTGTGTGTCATGGTTTCACTTACCATGAAAACCTAAATATGGTGTGATGGTAGTGTTTAGATAAGACAGATGGAGAGTGCAGTGCAAACTCGGTATTGTAGAAATGCTGATCCTTATAAATGAGCTGTATTGCTCAGTGGGATTTTCCTGGCTGACTTTTTAAAAACCCAAGCTCGATTAAATCATCACAGCTGGGGAGAAAATATCAAGAATTAAGTAACTATTTTATGAGTTGTAAGAGTGTGAAAGTTTTAAGTAGTTAAATAATTACAGAGCTCTGTGAGGGTTATAGGGAAGATGAATGAACTTGTGGCAGATGACGTTATTTATTCTAGCTTTATGCTGAAAGATAAATGAAAGTGTCAAGGATGAGGAAAGAATTTAATTCAGAACCAAAGAGATAGCAGTCAAAACAAATAAAGAGCTAAGTATGGTACTGAAAAGTACTATTCATTCACAGGACAAGGGAATGACGACACCTTGAACTCAATACTTCCACAAGCTATTTGGATTCGATTAAGTATCACAGAAATTGTGTAGAAAGTTAAATATGGCCTGAACAGCATGTAACATGGCTGTCAACTTGTTTGTTAACAGCAATGGAATTCCATTAGCACAGGAATAAAGAGCAACAGCATGCATGTTGGTACACCGGACCCTCGCTAGAACATGGGATTTGGGATCCATATGCGGTACCGCGTTAATGCGGGGACCGCATTAAAATGAATTGCAATTAAAGTAATTAAATTTGGGCTCCATGGCCGCGACCACGTTATATGCGAATTCGCGCTATATAGACGTGGGTTCTAGCGAGGGTCCAGTGTATGTAGTTGTGGGGTTATAAAACTTCCATAGGATCATCTTAAGTGTCTTGTGAGGCTCTATCCTAAGGTACCTTATGTAGACTGGTAATGGCAAAACCCATCTTTAAATCTGTAGGCCTGATTCTGGTCTTATAGAGGGTTGCCAATTTTGGTTGGACATTTTCCTGGACATTCTCTCACATGAAGTAATCTTTAATTAAAGATTAATCTTTGATTCCTGGAGACTCTGGGACAATACTGGAGGGTTGGCAACCTTACTTATACTATTTTTACATGATGCACTTCAGCAGAGTTGACACCATCATAAGTGAGATGAAAAATCAGGATTTGTGGGTCTGCCATGCAACAGAGCAAAAGCAGTGAAGATGTGACACTGTCAGCTGTTTGTGATAGAAACCATCTTTTTGTTATGACTATGCAGTGACAAGCACAATTACAAAAATTTAAATAGTAATGATATGGATGATTTGAAACTCTACAGATGGTCACAAAATGAGATACAGAGATTGATGACATGCAGAAAAGTTTGGTGAAGATATAGAGCTACAGGTTGGCTTGGCTAAATGTGCATCCATGTCCGTGATGAGGGGCAAACTGGTACAATCAGATGCCATACAAGTTAACGGAGGCACTATCCACGGTCTCTCTCAGCATGACTTGTACAAATATCTTAGAACTGGGGAACTGTCAGAGTTACAACATAAGGAACTCAAAGAAGAAGTGAGAAGAGATTATTATGAACGAATAAGGTAAAACTCATCTCAAATAATTTTATGCAAGCCATTAATATGTGGGCAATATCAGTAGCATGGTACACTGTGGGAGTAATCAAGTGGAATCAATAGAAGAAGAAGAAATTTGATACTCAAACAAGAAAGCTCCTGGTGATTAACAGAGTAATGAATATCAATCAAGATATGGACAGGATGTATAGAGGAAAAGGGTTGCTATCTGTGGAGGAAACAACTGACAATGAGGTCTTTTAAACAATTAAAAACATTTATCACAATTAGTCGTGAAATTTTTAAAAAATCACGATTCATTGCAGTTTTAATCATGCTGTTAAACAATAATAGAATACCATGTATTTTAATATTTTTGTGTGTTTTCTACATTTTCAAATATATTGATTTCAATTACAACACAGGATACAAAGTGTACAGTACTCACTTTATATTATATTTTTGATTACAAACATTTGCACTGTAAAAAAGATAAACATAACAAATAGTATTTTTCAGTTCACCTCATATGCATACTGTAGTGCAATCTCTTTATTGTGAAAATGCAACTTACAAATGCAGAATTTTTTCTTACATAACTGCATTCAAAACCAAAACAATGTAAAATTTTAGAGCCTACAAGTCCACTCAGTCCTACTTCTTGTTCAGCCAATCCCTAACACAAACAAGTTTGTTTACATTTATGGGAGATGCTGTTGTTCGCTTCTTATTTACAATGTCACCTGACAGTGAAAACAGGTATTTGCATGGCACTTCTGTTGCCGGCAACGCATTGCAAGGTATTTACGTGCCAGATATGCTAAATATTCATATGTCCCTTCATGCTTCGGGCACCATTCCAGAGGACATGCTTCCATGCTAATGATGGGTTTGACTCAACAATGATCCAATGCAGTGCAGACTGACGCACCTTCATTTTCATCATCTGAGTCAGATGCCACCAGCAGAAGGTTGATTTTCTTTTTTGGTGGTTTGGGTTCTGTAGTTTCTGCATTGGAGTATTGCTCTTTTAAGACTTCTGACAGCATGTTCCACAACTCATCCTTCTCAGATTTTGGAAGGCACTTCACATGCTTAAACCTTGGGTCCAGTGCTGTAGCTATCTTTAGAAATCTCACATTGGTACCTTCTTTGCGTTTTATCAAATCTGCAGTGAAAGTGTTCTTAATTCGAACAACATCTGAGACTGCTATAACACCAGGAGTGAAAGTAGGCCAGTTTGGGCTGGTACGGCATACTGGTAAGAAGTGGCCGCCAGTACCGGCCTGTACACAGCTGATATTAAAGGGCTATCACTGCCCCTTTTTCCCCCACCCAGGCCGCCGATGGGGGGGGCAAAAGGGGCAGCTGCCCCATGGCCGGAGATTTAAAAGGGCCCGGGGCTCCCAGCTGCCGCTGCTGCTATTGCAGTAGCAGCCAGAGCCCCTTACCCTTTAAATCGCCGCTGCAGCCCCAGGTGGCATGGGCTAGGCAGCTTGAGAACCCCCCACTTATGCCTGAGGCCCAGCCACTTCTGGGAGCCCGGAGTCGGGTCCCCGTACCAATAAGTGCTTAATATTACTTTCATGAAATATATATGGCAGAAATGTGGGTAAAACCACAGGGATAAAAGACATACAATTCTCCCCCAAGGAGTTCAGTCACAAATTTAATTAATTCATTTCTTTTAAACGAACGTATCGGCATGGATGCATGTCCTTTTTATTTTCCACGATAACGAGATTGCACTACAGAACTTGTATGAGGTGAATTAAAAAATACTATTTCTTTTATCATTTTTACAATGCAAATATTTGTAATAAAAATAACAAAGTGAGCACTGTGTACTGTGTGTTCTGTATTGTAATTGAAATCAATTCTGAAATGATCTTTTATTACATTGCTTCTTTCTTTCTTTCTGTATTTTACATTAAATGAACATTAAAGGTATGAGGATGCCCAGGCCTACTACAGAGAACTTTCACTCCCTCCATATGTACTCCTGCAGAGATGGCCAGGTACAATGCGGCTCTTGAGCTACCCAGAGCCAGAATGAACTATGGCTTGCATTATAGCTACTAGTATCCCCCCAGGCGGCAAGGAGGAACAGAACTAATCCAACTCAGGAATATCAGGGGCACTATATACTGCACCCTGTATAAGGATGAAGCAGAGGTGATGCACTCCTGGAGGCATTATGATTGCTTCCAGGAGCTCCTGTTGGGCTGGCCCAGCTCTACACCATCCTATGCTGCAAGCTGGTTCCTAAATGCAAACTGAGCCCTCAGTTTATTATTTAATATTTTAATATATTACATCCAAAAACCATGTTAAAAAAACATTAAGTTTTCAAAGTCAAGCACTCAAAAGCGAAAAATAGTCAACATTAAGGATGTCTGTGCAACCTTAATTTGCCCCCCTTGTGCATATGCATTAATACATTCTTTTATTATATGAGCACATACTATTTTTTCCACAGAACTGCTGGCTTATTCAGTGCACAGTTTCTTTTTATCTTCATCATTCATTGCGCATATTCATTATTTACTTCACACCATCCAAATCCACAAGGCTTGTTTTTTTAAAATTTCCTCATGGCCCTTTCCATTATATTCTCTTTGTAATAGCTTAGTGCTTCACAAACATTGATGAATTTATCTTCAAAACAGCCTTAAAAATTATCCCCGGTTCACACATGGAGAACTGAGGCACAGAGGATAAGGCCAAAATTGTTTAAAGAGTCAACTAATTTTTGGTGTCCAACCTGAAAAGCCTAGGGCCTAATTTTTCAGAGTTCTTAGCATTTCATAGTTTTTTAAAAGGCCAGAAAAGCTTTCCTATTGACCTCAGTTGCAGCTGTGAATCCTCAACACTCCTGCAAATGAGGAACAGACAGTGGCCACCTGTAAAAACTTTGGTTTATGTCACTTGCCCAATATGGCATAGGAACTCTCTGGCCAGGGCTGGCTCCAGCTTTTTTGCCACCCCAAGTGGCGAAGAAAAAAAAACGAAAAAAAAACAAACGATTGAGCTGCCGCCGAATTGCCGCCAAAGAGGAAGAGAAGGAATGAAGGACTCACCACCAAATTGCCACCGAAGACCCGGACTTGCCGCCCCAATAGCGCACAAAGTGCCACCCCTTTCTATTGGCCGCCCCAGGCACCTGCTTCCTTCGCTGGTGCCTGGAGCCAGCCCTGTCTCTGGCAGTGGTAGGGATAGAATCGAATTCTCCAGGGCAGCATTCAACTGCCCCAATCACAAGACCATCCTTTCTTTTCCTGCAATCCCCTGCCTCATTCCCTACACACCTTTCAACTTCTGCAACAAATGAGGCATGGATCCTCCAGACAACAGGCTATTTCACTTTACAACCCTGTTTCACTCCCTGAACATTGTTCATCCTGGGCACTGAATAAGGCAGGAGTCCTGCTGAAAAAAATAGTACGTGATCATGTAATTACAGGCTGCACAGAAATGCCTCTGCACAAAAGGGCCAAACTAAGTTTGCATAGTAACACTCACAGATTTTGGCAAGGTCACAGTCAACACCAGGAACACACCCATTTTTGTTGCGTCCAGAGCATCTGTGCAGAAGACAGAGCTTTCTCGGGAGCCAGTCAGACTATGGAATGAACTCCCACAGGAACTAAGGACCATCAAACCTCACGTCCTTCTGCTGCAAGTTAAAGGAGCATTTTTTTTATCCCGGCCTTCTCTAACATAAATACAAAGCAATGTGTATATTAAAACAACCACAAAACAACAAAACACTCTTCCAAAACAAGACACTCCACTGCACACACTTTTCCGCTGAGGGAGAGGATGAGAGAACAAACAACAGATGACAGATGTGTAGTCATGTTTCTTCTTATGTTTATGAGTCTTAATAGAATAGAATGCTCTTTTAAAGCCATTAATATTATAATATCTGAAGGAAGGAATAAAGCACCTCAGGGCATGAACTGAGTCCTGTAAAAACATTATTTTGGGGGTTGGACTAGATGACCTCCTGAGGTCCCTTCCAACCCTGAGATTCTATGATTATTCCTTATATTCTACTCACTTATGTCTCTATCATCTCACTCATCTCTATTATGGATGTTGACACTCAAAACTGGTCACCTTGACTGTATTCACCAATATTTGAGTGGGAAAGCCCTACAGCTTGCTTGTGCAAAGGGACATATGTGTATGTGCCACCCAGATAACTACATACACAAATGCCTCTTTCTGCAGGCATTTAACTGTTTAGGTTAATATGATTTTTCTGTGCACAAATCTTGCAGGTGGAACCTACGGCCTAAATTTAGAAAAGTGACCAGTCATTTTAAATGTCTCATTTTTTCAATACTCAAATTGTGGCACCTTAAAGGGATCTGATTTTCAAGGGTGGATTTTGAGCATTTTAAGGTATCTCAAGTTGAGTACCTTGTGATGCTCCCAACGGTGATGGAAGAGCATGAGTACCAACCTCAGGGTAGACTGTTAAAAACCAGGGCACAAACCCCACATTGGTTGTGAGTTCTAAGCTTAGATTTCACCAACCAACTGCACCATGTGCAAACTCCATAGGCACATCAACATCCTAAACACGAACTCACAGATAGTCCCCTTAGGTAGTCCAGACTGTCTTGACACCCAGGTAAGCATATCTCTGTGACCGACAGGTGCTTACCCAAGAATCACAGCAATGTTTAGGGTACTCCTAATCCCAAAGGCCCAATCACTTACCCCAGGTCAATCTTGCTTTAGGTTTCACAATAGAAACAATGCTTGTAGCCAATCCTCCAGTAAACTATATGAAGACTTATGAAATAGGAAAAGGAAATTAAAGTGTTATTTACATTGTTAAAGCAAGCACACATAGCCACATGAATGAGTTACAGTCTTAGGTTTCAAAAGGTAATATAGGCTTCTACAATCAGTAAGTTCTATTTGTCCTTTAGTGCTAACCCAGGCTAAGCAGCTAGTGATTTCATGCTTATGCCTAGAAACACCTTGCCCCCGAGCAGAATAGAGATCCTTATTTCCTTTGTGTGTAGTCCCCTCCTGCCATGCAAACTCAGCTGATGGGAGAAGTCTACTTGCACAACTCATTTTCAGAGGGAGAAGAGCAGAACAACTATAAGAGTCTTTTGTCTTGTTGTTGACAATTCCTCATCCCAGATGCAGGGAGTTTTCAGTTGCAAGATCCACCCATAGCCTGTTTGGTATCAAAGGGTCTCCTCTTTCGGCAGGGGCATACAAGTTGTGTAGAAGAGCAGCACTTCACACCAATTAATGCCCCTCTCCTGTATGGTGATTCACAGAGGCTCACAATATACCTGCTCAAATATTACATTACAATGTGGTGCGCAGATATTACAAGTCAGATTAATGCATGGACAGCTCGCAAGCATCCAGGAGAGTCTAAACACTTTCTTATAATTCTAATACCTATTTTATCAATATTAATCCACAAGTGAGCCAGTCAGATTCCAGCTATGTAACTGTCTGTCCAGTTGAGACATAGGGACTTTGGCATGAGCTGGCACCTGGCCTGCCAGCATCACACTCCCAAAATCTGAGACTTGAAACACTAGTTACTTATAAAAATTTTGGCCTACGTGCCAAGATTTGAAAATGTAGTCTTTTGGGTGTTCCTTCATCGTGTTTCCATACAGCACTATCCAAAATGTTTCATTCCATTTTCAGTCCTGGCCACTGATCTTTTTTCTTTATGTATTTTCCAGTGGTATCCATCATGTACCTTATTTATGTCAAAGCAGAATGCTTTATTTAAAGTGGGGGAGGAGAGAGGATGTTTTTATGTCATTTTAAAAAGTTAACCTCAGATATTTCTATGATGGAAAAATATGGAACCCATCCAAGAGCATTTCAAAGTCTAAAGAATTTGGTTTACAGATATAATCAGTCTGTGTGACAAAAAATGAAATTCAAGAGATACCACTGTTATTTGAACACAAGTATAAATGACAGCTAACCATAGTGGTAGCCAAAACAGATATATGAAAGAACTAATTCACAAAAAATCAAGTAGGTGTTTGTAACAAGGCTACACTACATGTATAAGAATACAATGAATATTGATGTATTCTGGATAGTTTCTTCATTCTGAACTGGAGTTAATCTTCTTGTCAGGCATTTGTCAGTGCAGCAGCAGTGCTAAAGTACTCATTGTCAGCATTGGCTTTAGGACTGTTACTCTGCAGAGGAGAGTGGGGTAGAGTGGGTGAAAGATCAGAGTTGGACACAAAGTGCCTTTCAAACTTATATTGATCTCCTAATCTTTTCTTTAAAAAAAAACTAGATTTTTGCTCGATGCCTTGTAAGCCAGCAATCAGCTCCCAACACACACACACACACACAGAGTAAACAGTTCTTATAGTAAACAAAGTTGATTTCCATTCCCCCCCCTAAAAATATTGAAACCAGGGCAAGCAATCAAGTGCATCATGGTTACCTGAAACCAGAGGTGGATTAAGCTTTTATGGGGCCCTGGGACAGAGCAAGTGGGGGCCCCTCCCCTCCCTGCACTTCTGCTGGGGAAATGGGATTGGGCACAGGGGCTTGCCCTGCTCCGCCCCGCCCCCCTGCCCAAAGCTCCTGCTGGGGAGCGGGGTGAGGGCGTGCGTGATTCTTGCGCCTGCCTGGTGCTCCTATCGGGGAGCAGGGACTTCCCCCACTCCCCGGCAGGAGTGCTGGGCTGGTGGAGTGGGGCAAGCCCCTGCGCCCTGATCCCGCTCTAGGCAGAAGCGCCAGGCAGTCACACGGAGCGGTTCAGGATGCGGGGTGCCCATTTTTCTGGGGCCCCCGATTGGCCGGGGACCTTGGGCCCGGGCCCCATGGGCTAATCTGCCACTGCCTGAAACACGGGGGATCAACATTTAGGAACATGGTTCCTTACTCTGCTCATACAAAGACATTATATGCTTAGACCCTAAGGCCCTGATTCAGCAGGTACTCAGGCTTGGTCTACACTAAAAAGTTAGATTGACCCAACTATGTCACTCAGGGGTGTGAAAAATCCACTCCCCTGAGTGACACAATTCCACCAACCTAACCCCCGATGTAGTCAGCACTAGGTTGGTGGAAGAATTCTTTCATGGACCTAGTTACCACCTCTCAGGGAGGTTGATTACCTACACCAATGAGAGAACCCCTGCCATCAACATAGGCAAGGTCTACACTGAAGGGCTACAGCTGTGCCTCTGTAGCATTTCAAGTATAGACAAGCCATTAAACCCAAGCCTAACTTTAAGCATATGAGCAGTCCTATTCACGTCATGTGGGACTATTCACATGCTTAATGTTAACACATGCTTAAGTATCTTGCTGAACTGGGGCCTAGAAAAGGGAGTACATTGCTCCTGTTCTCTACTGTGTTGCAACTTGAAAGTAGATAGTCAAACATGTGCAAAGTGAGTAGAAAATGTTACCAAACCAGTATGGCAGAGACTTACTCCTGCTACTGAATGCTTGAATTGCAGTCTAAGTGACTGTACAAGGTGCAAGGCAGGGGACAGGATGACTCCTTTTGTCTAGTATCCTCATGGTGTGTGCATACAGCAGCACTGACAGGCTACAGAAGTAGCTGTATTCAGCCTTCTTCTTGTCCACTGGAGGGAAATTCCTTGCAATTCAAGACCTTTAGCACTGGGGTAAAAAAGCAGACAACTGAGGGATGCTGGAGTACTCTATAAAGGGAATTTGTTGCACGTGAAAATGAGAGACGAATATCCCACGTAACTGATATTATTCACGTCACTTTATGAACTACTGGAAGGTGCTAAAACAGTATGATGATGAGAGTGGTATAATAATCTATGTAGACCAGAACAAAATATCAATGAAACGGACCTTCTGCAGCTAGACCTTGTGTGAGCTTCCTCATACAGTTCTGCCAATGCATCTCAGATCTCACTAGCATCAAGTCCTGGACCTCTACTGAGAAGAAGCGAGAGGAACAAGTGATACCAGTTATAAAATAAATTCCCCTTTACATGTCATACTGTGTTTCTAATTATTTAACTTAAATGTATATAGAGTACAAAAGCAAAGATGATTATACATCGTTTATTTAGCCTTTGCTAGATAGTAATGAAGAGGAAAATCAATAAATTTTTAAAGACACACAAGGAAATAAAGGGACACTACAGTATATGGAGCAGTGGGTTAATACACTTGTGAAGTCCTGAGTTCAAATTTCAACCGAAGGCACAAATGGAATGCAATAATTTCATGGTTTTGATCCTACATACTAATGAATATTTGCCCAAATAAAAAATAAATAAAAACCCCACCACAAACTTTAGCATCATTGCTCACAAAGGCCCATAAATAACAGGATTTGTTGTGTTATAGATCAGGATCGATGAATACTGAGTTGCTTTCTGTTTGGTATCACTATGTCCTTGTTCTGGCAAGAATTTTCAGCATTTCACTTTCATGAGCACAAATTTGAATGTGGTCTTTTCGTTTACTCGTGAGAAGAGAAAGACAACAAAAGACAAAATAATCTGAGCCCTAATGTTATTTTATCAGATTTTCAGTGTTATTAAGAGAAGTTAAAGTGGAATTTGAGGGGTTGAAATGAAAACAGAGTTAGGTAAGGATATAGAGGGAGAGAAAGGAATTATTGGATTAAAAATTCCATTGGCAGAACTTTATTATGAGCAGCAGAAGAAAAGAGGGATGAGACTCACTGCAGTCGGCACAAGAACGAGGCATTTTATGGGTCTGGAGAAAGCACTTGTAAAAGAACAGCCATGAAAGGATGAGATTGATATGGGTGGAGAAATAGTAAAATGAGAAACAATGAAAGAGACATCAGTGAAACCTGCATCCGTCTTTTAATTCTGGGTAAATACACAGATTAGAAACATTGGTTTCTACTGCTTAATTGGAGCTTAATTAGGAGACAGGTCTCCCAAAACGAATACAGCTGTAGTATGATACAGGGGAGAACAAACCAAAAGAAGTATCCTATGTATAGTGAGTGCAATATAGCTATTCCTATATCACACAGGTATTAGACAACATAAAAGTTTATATGGAAAAGCTGGCTTTCCTACCATTTTACTTATTAAATAGAGATGGCATGAGCTGGCATAAGAAAACAAGTTTTTCACAGCTGCTCTTCACAGATTTTCACATTACTTTTTACAACCTTTTGGTTTGCGGATGGGCTGAGTCGTGAAAACTCAATCTGAATGCTGTGCAGGCTGTCCTGCTTCTCCCTCGCCTTGTTTAATTCTGGGCTGCAGTGCAGGGCCTGCTTGGAGTTATGGGACCATATCACTTAATGAAATACCCCAAAATAACAGTGCCAACTAAAACAAGCTTTCTTCACAGGTTGGATTGCTTCTCTGGCCTGTTAAGGCTACATCTCATCTGCATTTTCTTAAAATGACGAGAACCAAGATCAGTGTAGAATGGATGGCTTCGCCTACGCTCTAGCATGTAACCTGCGCCCATCTGCAAGCTATTGACTGCACTATTCATTCAGCCATTCACAACAGGACACAGCTCTACTGCTGGTGGCCATGTTCATAGGGTAATCTATTAGAAACAAAGCCATAGGTCAAGGTATTTTAACAAAACGATTGACGTTCTTTGAGATAAAATGTGTTAATTTACAGTTATTTTTGCCACAACTAAGTAAAGAGTGCAAAGGTGTTCTACAGTAGTTAAGCATTACTTAACACTAGTAGAAGTCGGCCGCAGCTAAACACCGAACATGGAAAACATGACGTCAAACAAGTGGGGCTAATTAAGGCCAGTTTCCTAAATTAAAAAGACCTTAAGAGCTAAGGTTTAAAAATAGCACCTTAATGATTTCTAAAAATAGCTGCTGCCAAGCCTGAGTGTTTTGACCTCCATTAAATCTGGAAGTCCATTTCCTGTGACTACTGGTGTAAATCACATTTAACTTTTATATCCCGTTTTCTTTGGGATTAACTGCAAAGCCTAATGCCTGACCTTGAAAACCTTTTGCAAACATCCAGAAGTAATCTAAAGTGGACTTGCAAATGATGCTCAATATGCAGCTATAATGTGTTCATTGATTAATTAGATGGATTATAATCTGGGGTTCAATCTTTATCCATGCATAGGTAAACAATACCAAATGGATCAAGGGAGAAACCGGACAACCATGAAACTGAGACTGAAGGATGGTGTTGCGTCTAAGGAACTGACTAGGAGGCAGGAGACCTGAGCTCCATTTTCAGATCTGTCACGGACTGCCTGTGTGATCTTAGGTAAGTCACTTAGCCCCTTTGTGCCTCAATCCTCCATCTAAAAATGGAGATAACACCACTTCCTGACCCCACAGGGGTGTTCTGAGGATTAATTCTTTAATGTAGGTGGAATTCTCAGGTACTACAATGAGCATCATAGAAAAAATGAATGGATAGAAATAATAAAATATTGCACAGAAAGAAAAACTAGAAATACGGCATTTAAGAGTTTTTCTTGCCTGAACAAACTGTGGTAAATTGAGTATTTTGTATTACTGGAGATTTCCATTTTGTTTGTTCCTATGACTTGCTACATGCTCTGCTTTACCCTGGATTATGTCCTGTTATGGCACATTACTTCAACTCAGCCATGACAGAGAGAAAGAAATCTGTGGTATGATCCCACCTGACACCGTGCAGCGAGATGCAGAAATGTTCTGCAGGAACAATGATGAGGGGAGTTTCTAAACAAAATGCTGTGACTTTTATCATTATCTTAATTTTATCATTATCAAATCAAGAAGATTACTTAGCAACAACATAAAACATTCCATTGTCATTTAAAAAATAGGCACAGTGGAGCTGAAAGATCATACAGCCATAATAGAAGTTACAAACAATAAAATACCTTCTAAAAGTAGTCAAGCAAAAACAAAGCTATTCTTTTTGTTTTGCTCTTCTTTGGTTTTGCTTTTATATTCAAGCCATCATGGCTAAATTTGCCAGTTACCTTTCCACTGATGTCAATTAATATCACCCTCATTCCCACTCTGTATCTATGTATTAATATAGAAACTAAAAATTAGAAAAAAGAATTAACATGTATGACAATGAGTTTATCTCACAATCTTCATTGTTGTGTGCAGTATTGTTGTCGCCGTGTCGGTCCCAGGATATGAGAGAGACAGCACGGGCGAATATCTTTTATTGAACCAACTTCTGTTGGTGAAAGAGAGAAGGTCTCCACAGAGCTCTTCTTCAGACCTGACCTCATCCACCTTGTCTCAATCTTGTAACCTTTGTGCTTCCGTAAACCACTTAATCCCACCTTTTGTTTGGGTGGATAGGGAGCAAATCAGCACTGATTTTTGACTCTCTGTTACTTCTTTATACCAAAGAGTCTTCAGAGTCCTGTGTACTTTGGTAACTAGTCCGACCAGTCATTTTTTGTGTGTGCATGTATCCTTTAAGGCCCAGTCCCCCAAATACTTATGCACATTCTTACTTTTAAATACGAGTTTAGCCGGTGCATAAATCTTTGCAGGACTGGGATGTAAATTTGCTTCTGTTTCTGAGTTCCTAGCTGGACTTTGATGCATGAGTACTTTATGTATTAATATAGAAAGATTTTGCCCCCACAGATAATACAGACCTTGCAAGGGAGCAATTTAGTATAGATAACTGTAACTAAGATTTATACAGAAGGAAGAGTTCCTATTTCTTGTAAGGGCTTTTTATGGTAGAATTTGTTATGAGATATTCTTCTGAAACGGTGAGGCATTGCTCCTCAGAAGATGTGTGATGCACATCTGGTTTAACATGCTGTCATGTAGCCCACAAACTGAATTCATAAACTGAGTCTCCATAGGGACTAATGAAAGTTATTCCTCTTTGAGTTGCTTTAATAAAATAAAACCTCAAGAAATACTGGCAACTAGGGTAGGGAAGGAAACTTTAATCCAATACTTGTTATCCTCTTCCACAGATTTTAAATCACTCTCTCTGCTCTCTAGTTTGAGCAAATATACCCTTATTGTTTTTGTAGTCCTGCTATGAACTTTTGGAAATGTTTTCATCATGTAAAGTAGCTTTCAGATGTCTGCTTTATAAATCCAAGTGTTAACACTTGTTAATTTTCTACTTTAGAAAGGAAGTCATGTTTCTCTGAGGAGTCTGTTGGGAAGAAGAATATTTTATTTTAAAATATTTTTTCAATTGCATAATTTGCCTGAAGGTTTTTCCCCAACAGGCCATGGAAGCCTGTTTACATAAGTGAAGAGGGAAGCTTACTTTCCCACTGCTTCCACAAAACATCATTAACCACCATAACTATGCTAATTGCACTTGAAATGCATCTTACTGGTTAGAGAAATAATGCATTTAGGTAATATTTAACTTCTTTTTCCTCAATTACCTTTTATTAAGAGTCCAGAAGGTGTCAGAGTAAAACTGCTGCATATCTCCCAGGAAAAGCTCGTGTTTTCAGAAGGAAGTCAACCAGAGATACATTATTAAAGGGAATAATTAGGACAAACATTAACATGGCAAGCATGGCTGTTCAGTTATTGGGCTTCTTACTAAGTCTCTTTGGTCTAATTGGAACATTAATTACTACTATTCTGCCTCACTGGTGGAGGATGGCACATGTAGGCACCAACATTATAACAGCTGTGGCATACATGAAGGGGCTCTGGATGGAGTGTGTCTGGCATAGCACTGGCATCTACCAGTGCCAGGTCCATCGATCTCAGCTTGCACTGCCTCGTGACCTTCAAGCAGCTCGTGCCATGATGGTGATTTCCTGTCTTATTTCCACACTGGCATGTGTGGTGTCTGTTATTGGCATGCATTGCACTCGATGTGTCAAAGGGGCCTCTGCCAAAAATTCTCTCGCTGTCTCTGGTGGAATCTTTTTCATCCTGGCTGGTCTCATATGCCTGGTTCCTGTTTCTTGGACTACTAATGATGTGGTTACAGATTTTTACAACCCCATGCTTCCCAACGGGATGAAGTATGAGATAGGGCAAGCTCTTTACCTCGGCTTTTTCTCTGCATCTTTGACTATACTTGGCGGAGCTCTACTGTGTACATCATGCCAGAGTGCTGGGAACAACATACCTTACCAGCCACAACCAAGAAGCACAACAAGGGCTGCTCCCTCATATAGACCACCAACTGCCTACAAGGGAAACCATGCTTCTTCGCTGACATCTGCTTCACAGAGTGGCTACAGATTAAATGACTATGTGTGAGTTCCTTAAGATTCACCTGAGAGTCAGAACTGCTCTATAATGGATGTGTATGACATACAACTAATCTAAAGAACACTTATAATTTATGAGAGTTTTGATACAAAGTTTACCATTGTGCATTTATGCAGAGAAACAACATGAAATTGTTTGCTTTGAAACTGGGGCGGGGGGGGGACGACTTTGTTGTATTGCAGAGGTTGCAAATTTCTCCCTATGTGAGGTCAACAACCTTAAGCTGTGGATGTGGTCAGTTCTGATTAAAAGTAAAATTTTTATTTTGATCAAGTTTCTGATACTAAAACCTGCTTTCACAAACAATAAAGGGTTACAGTAGAGCTGGTTGAAATTTTTTCAATGGGACAGTTTTCCATTGAAAAATAATGTTTCATCTACATCAAAACATTTCAGGGTAACGTTGATTTGGACTAAATTATTCTTTCAGCTTTCTCATTTCATTTCAAAAACATCAAAACATTTAGATTTGATTTGATCATTTTGTTGGCTGTATATTAACATATTAAACTATGATATTATATGATATTATAAGATTATATTTCATATTATACACATATTTGATATTGTGGTATAATGTTTTGACCTTATCCAAACAAAATATTAGGACATTGTCAAAATGAAACAGTTCAACATTATTGAAACAAAACATTCTGACGTTTCCTAATCAAAATTGCTTGGAATTTCTGTTCCAAGAAAAATTTCAACATTTTGACTTTTTGTTCTGATTCAGAATGAAAACAAATGTTCTAATGTCAGAATCTACCACAGTACAATGCTATTTATTATCTTGATTACAATAACACCTTTTATTATCTTGTCCCAGAAATTTCAAAGAGTAATCAAAGGTATTAATTTTTTAGTCTCTCAATTATATTACTTTATTGTACACCTCTACCCCGATATAACGCAACCCGATATAACACGAATTCGGATATAACGAGGTAAAGCAGCGCTCTGGGGGGTGGGGCTGTGCGCTCCAGCGGATCAGCGCGTCAACGTGTCTGGCTCCGACATGCTGCTCTGAGCGGCGTGTTAAGGGTGCTGGGCTGGGGCCGAGGGGTTGGATAAGGGGCAGAGGGTCTCGGGGGGCGGTCAGGGAGCGGGGAGGGTTGGATGGTTCGGAGGTTCTGGGGGCGGGGTGGTCAGGGGACGGGAGCGTTGGATAGGGCATGGGAGTCCTGGGGGGCCTGTCAGGGGCAGGGGTGTAGATAGGGGTCGGGGCAGTCGGGAGCAAGGGGGTTGGGTAGGGGGTGGGGTCCTGGGGGTGATTAGGGATGGGGGCATCTCTGGATGGGCGGTCAGGAGACAAGGAGCAGGGGGGCTTAGATAGGGGGTGGGAGGGGTGGTTAGGGCGGGGGGGTCTCTGGAGGGGTCAGTCAGGGGACAAGGAACTGGGGGGGTTGGATGTGTCGGGGGTTCTGAGGGGTCAGTCAGGGAGCGGGAAGTGACTATTAATAACTGAAATGCTCGAGGCCAAAGCAAGTTCGATATAACGCAGTTTCTCCTATAACGCGGTAAGATTTTTTGGCTACCAAGGACCACGTTATATCAGGGTAGAGGTGTATTTGGGGCCTGACTGAAAGCTCACTGAAGTCAAGAGGAGTTGTTTCCATTTACTTCAGTGGGATTTTGATCAGGCCTTGACAGAGAAAGCACGTATCAAGCCAACTTCCAAAACATATAGGGATACGTACAATTTCAAAAAACATGGATTGTACCATGGATTGTGACTCTTGCTGGACAGAGTCAGAAGTAAAGCCAAGGCCAAAACACTGGTTGAAAGCAACTTACATTTAAAATCATGGCAAAATGAAATTATGCCACAATACATGCAAATAAAAATGTCTGTCCTCATTATATTGCAGGAAAGGCCAACCCAACATGTAATGAATGCACAGTACAAAACTGTCACAAAGAATAAAAGCAGTAGATTTCTGTTAACCCCACTGGAGCAACATATGGGCCTACAGACTAACAGCTAATAGGGGTAAGAAAAACACACTCCACACCTGAGAGTCAACTGAACTTGCTGCACTTCACTTGGCAAAAAGCCTGTTTGTAATTAGTGTCACCTGGCAGCACCTCCACAGCTCAGATTCTGTCAATATTTCCAGTGTTTTCACTATAACCCTTTTTTTTTTTAAAAAAAAGAGTCTGATCATCCAGCCATTTTTATTCACATTTGGCTTGAAACTTGACATGGACGTTTTCAGCAGAGGTACAATTTATTATCATCATTATTATTTTAAACAGACACTTGATTGGTAAAACTAATCAACTTTATCTTTCAAATTGATATTAGATAGCTCTGCTGGCCAAATATCTATTTGATGTTTTTTTTAAAACTCATATTGATCATTATTTCACATATGGTTAATACAGTCGGCTTTCCCTGCTGTCGATATTGTATATTATGTGAAACCCAGGCTTTGTAGAGGGACTTTATTTCAAGACACCTATCTTAAGTAACCACACAGGGGACAGACAAAAACCAGTTGTTTGACACAGGTGGTTTTCTAACAGGTGAAGCAGAATTGTGCTTCGTACATTTGGGGATTCTTTGGGATGGTCTTTTAGGACAAGAGGTAGCTTAATAAAGATTTCTTTTATGGAGATTTTACTGTATGCACATTACAATGGGTCCAGCCAAGCAATTATGATATCAACCTGGAGCAAGGGTTTTGTGCAGTCATGAATACAAGTCCAAGTACAGGAAATGAGCTATGTAGCATGCTTACTACATACTGATAAATTATTCCACTTGCCAAGATGGTTGTGCAGTGGGAATACTAATGTGTAGTACTATTTTTACTGCACAGATTCCCAGCCAAATGGAATGTGTGTCAGTAGTAAGAACAGTTTGTAAACTCCTGGCAAAAAGTCTGGAACTGCTCTGATGTCAATAAAAAGAGAGGAATGGTTTATGTCACAGTGTGTTGTGGACCAGTGGATCTCATTCCATGCTAATGGGATGAATTCTCCCGCACCCCCTTTTTTTTTTTACTATTGGTTTAAAAAGATATTCTTATTTATATAAATAAAAAAGGTCTGATTTCAATTAATAAAGGAAAATATAAATAAATACTAAATTTGAATTCATGCTGCCTTTAATTATAACTCACCCTCCTATTATGCCAAGCTGTTGCAACACATATCATTGGGGCAAATTCTGCCCTCAGCTGTACACAAACGGCTCCCACAGAATTGAACAACAGTTGTACATACACAGACCAGGGAAGGATTTGGTCCCATGACATGTAAAAGGATGCACTGCTCTAAGATCTTAGCAGCTGAGCGAATTCCCAATAGCCTCACTTCTTTAAGTCCCATTGTCTTCAGTGGGATCTCCAGGTAAATGATATAAAGTCGGGGGGTTGGTTTCATGGAACACTGGGCTACCTTTTATGAGAAAAAGGAGCTGTACACTTTGGATGGCCTCAATCTCAGAAGTAGGGGAACAAATCTTCTGGGTGACAGCGAAGATAGACGAGTCTGGAAGGCATTAAACTATAGCAGGGGTCAGTGTTGATGGGACAAACAGTGTATCAAATGGAAGGTATCACAAGCAAATTAAATCAAGATGACAAGGGACCTGAAGAGAAGCCAAATGTCCATTGCCTCTATGCCAATGCTAGAAACCTGAATTTGCAAGAGGAATTAGAAATGCTCATGAGAAGAAATTTGACACAACTGGTATTATTGAAACCTGTGGGATGATTCACACAATTGTGATACGCCTCTTTGGGTCACGGCCCAGAGGGAGGGACACCCTTTGTGAGGCTACTATATATCCAACCCAAATTGGTGGTCAGGGAGAGAGTGGGAAATCTGTGGTACCTTGGCTCCTCCCCCAATGCTCCAGCCTGTGCAGCTGCACTGCCACGAGAAAGATGTACTTGTGTCAGGTAAAGGGCTGGGAGAAACCAGTAGGCAGATCATAAGTCTCCAAGTCATAATATGCTTTCTGGTCTTTTGCTGGGGCAGCACAAAAATGTGCTGACCACAAATGGTGACTGAAGCAAAGCTACAATTAACCTCTAAATATGTTTACTAATTTGTCCTAAAAGAACAATAAGGTTGCATAGTGAAGCACTCAAAATTACAGAAATGGTATGGTAGTAATCACTACTACAGTGTGCCACAAACATGTTTCTTATAAAGAAGAATGGCAATGTATTATGGTATATTGGTTAAGAAATAGTACTGAACATTAAACTACAATGCATGAGCAAAAGAGGGCCATTTTTTTTTTGAGTGCTTCATTTTGCAAACTGAACATTCTTTTAATATTTTAGTTTTTGTCTGCAATTTCCTAAATGTTTAAAAATGAAAATTAGAAAACAAGTTCCATCATGTGCAAATTATGTGCTAAACAGCATCACAATGCTATGTGATATGTGCACTGATGCAGGAGCCTTGCCTTCCTCCCTATGCACCTGCAGTCATAGGAGTGTTGAGTTCTGCTTTGATCCATTGTTCTCGAGAAAGCCCAATTGGTTTAGACTGGGCAATAAAAAGGCAGATGGAATTCAGTGTTGATAAATGCAAAGTAATTCACATTGGAAAACATAATTCCAACTATACATATAAAATGATGGGGTCTAAATTAGCTGTTACCATTCAAAGAGATCTTTGAGTCATTGTGGATAGTTCTCTGAAAATATCCTCTCAATGTGCAGCAGCAGTCAAAAAAGCAAACAATGTTGGGAATCATTAAGAAAGGGATAGATAACAAGACAGAAAATATCATATTGCCTCCATATAAATCCATGGTATGCCCACATCTTGAATACTGCGTGCAGTATGGTCGCCCCACCTCAAAAAAGATATATTGGAATTGGAAAAGGTTCAGAAAAGAATTATTAGGGGTATGGAATGGCTGCCATATGAGGAGAAATTAATAAGACTGGGACTTTTCAGCTTGGAAAAGAGATGACTAAGGGGGGATATAATAGAGGTCTATAAAATCATAACTGGTGTGGACAAAGTAAAGAAGGAAGTGTTATTTACTCCTTCTCATAACACAAGAACTAGGGGTCACCAAATGAAATTAATAGGCAGCAGGTTTAAAACAAACAAAAGGAAGTATTTTTTCACACAATGCATAGTCAACCTGTGGAACTCCTTGCCAAAGTATGTTGTGAAAGCCAAAACTATAACAGGATTCAAAAAAGAACTAGATAAGTTCATGGAAGATAGGTCCATCAATGGCTGTTAGCCAAGATGGACAGGTATGGTGTCCGTAGCCAATGTTTGCCAGAAGCTGGGAATGGGCGATGGGATGGATCACCTGTTCTGTTCATTCCCTCTGGGGCACCTGGTATTGGCCACTGTCAGAAGACAGGATACTGGGCTAGATGGACCTTTGGTCTGACCCAGTATCGCCGCTCTTATGCCAAACCCCTTGCTGCAGAGTTTGTGAGGCCCCAATAGAGGTCGGCGTATTTCAAGCATAAAGAAAGCATAACAATTATTTTATTTCATGCATCAATATTAATGATAAAATATTTTGTTTCCTATGTCAAGAAAACAGATAATTTTGTTTTATGCCTCAAAGGAATAGATACATGCAAGATTCCAAAAGGCGACTGAAAATTTCGCAGTGTAAATTTTCTTTTTATTTGAGTTCATGTTAAATAAACCTCTTAAGCAGTGCACCTTGTTAATTATCCCTTGTTTTAATATTCTTTCTTCTTCTTCCATATATATATATATATATATATAAAACTTGTTAAATATATATATTGTATCTAGGTTATGTGTTTCTACTGGTGGCGCACATCCTCATATCACCTCGATATTGGTGCTGCACATAACCAAATTCATTCCACACATGGATGGAAACAATCTGAGGGAACACTGCCTGCATGTCATTAAAGATCTCAATCAATATCTCTACTTTCTACAGATTGCTCCTAACTTTATGATCGCTGTTTGTCAACTAAAAGGCAAATTAAGTACAGATAGCTTTTTAAATATCTTTCACTTTCTTAAGAGGTAATTCTTATAGCAAGACCCTAAGTTCTGATCTTCTCTACAATCTTTCTTGTTCTTACCAATAACCAACTGCAGCACCTCCTTGTACACATTCTCAGTTTACGTCAGCTCTTCTGCTGCTGTTCTATCATCAAGATAAGGAGGCATGTCTGAACATACAGGGCCACTTCCTTGCAGGTATAAATCAGCAAAGCTCCATTGAAGTCAAACTTCCAATTTCCCTCTTTTTCTTTCTCACAAGCAGTACATTTCATTCAACTACTTGATGTATTTCTCAAAACCAAGAAAACTGCTTAGTTTGCAATACAGCAATTCTCACTGACAAACATCTGAATCGGGCATAAAGGTTGCTAGAAATAAGACATGCAATATACACGGACTGCTCTCGCTTTTCCCTTAAAAGGTACTCCTCAAGAAGGTCTCCTGGGGATTGGGGAGAAAGTTGTAGCTAACTTTCTTTTTTGCTTTCAGTTCATTTAAATGTCCCATCAGCTCATTTAAATTCTCTATACCCTACTGAAATCTCATTGGCGAGGAAATTGCTAGGAAATTCGGTCATTAAAAAATAAAAGAACTTGTGTGTATTCAGGTGTGCTGATGTGATCTGTTAAATATAATATATGGAGAAATTGTGGCTCCATTGACTTCAGTGCCACCCACCCACCTCAGCAGGTGGGAAACTCGATGGGACCATCAGCAGCTGGGACAGGCCTCATCGAATGGAGGAGGCGAGCACACACTGAGGGGATGCAGGGGTCCCTTCCCCTACAGAATCTCTAGCTACTCGTTAGCTGGCTTAGGCATGAAGGGAGCTGGTTGATCCCTCACCCTCCTCTTTCATTACCTTAAACTCTAGCCTGGGCCACATGGAGCCTCCGTTGGCACCATTCCAGCAGCCTCACCCTCCCCTCCGGGTACTGGAAGCCTTGGAGCTGTGTTTTGCCAATGCTGCAGGTCTGACTGACCATCTGTTTTGGGATCAGGAAGGAATTTTTTCTTCCCAGAGAGGTGAAATTGGCAGAGCCCTAAGGAATTTTTCACCTTCCTTGCAGCACCCTGGAGGTGCAGTTGAGTAAAAGAGGACTAGGACTGAATAATTAGGATAGCACTTGGTAAGGATGTTAGCTGGTTGCAACTTGCAGCCAGTTTCCAGTGTGGCTAAAAGGAACCATTCCCAGAACTAACAGAGCTGGGATTTTACTGATTAGCCTTGTGCTCGTGGGATGGAGGAAGACCTTGTAGCCTTCGTGGGCCCAGGTCCCTTCACAGGGGGATGGGTGGGTGGTACTACTCAGAAGAGCAAGCTGAGTCCTGGGGGTAGGCTGAGGAGAATTTACCCTGAGTATGTGTTATAAGGTAGGAGCCCTGTAACCCCCATACTGGAACCACTTAAAATACCTGCTAGGTGAGAATCTGGTGACTAACAGGGTGGACACTACCCTCTTCCCCATGTTAAATTTAATAAAGTTGCGGTCTGCTACTTAAAATTCACCCCTGTGTTTGTCCTCATTTGCCACCATGTCTACATTAATGGGGTCAGGATTTCACCCATAAGCTTGTTATCATCATCAATACTTCCAAGTCTACTGTACAGCATTTAGCTAAAAGACCTCTGCAGCATCAGTAAAAAAATGAAGCCATTTTACTGACTCTGTTTCATATGGAGCTGGACAGTCATTCCTCGTGCCACATGGGGGTTCTCCCTTCCACTTCAGTCAAGGACAATCAATTTTATTTTTAAAATGCCATAATCATTTATATTGATCGACAGTTGTGAATGGCAGTGCTTTGGAATCCATATCTGGCTTGGGATAGTGTTACTTTGCAAACATTTTGTGCTCAGTTAGGCAGGCTTGCTAATGCATGGCAGTTTCATTCAATCTCTCCCATGTTCCCAGTGTGAGAAAAGGGCCAAGCTGACCAAATAATCCCACCCTTGACTTGACATTTTACAGTGAGCTGCCCACTTTTTTCATCCATTCAAATTGTGAATGGCAAAGAGTTAGTTATGTATAAGATGCACAAGGACAAAAGTTGAGGCAGATTAATAAGCCTTGAAAAGCAGAATTATGAGGCAATTGCTAGTGCTTTAGAGCAATGGCTTTCAAACTTCTTCTATATTATGAAGCATTTCTTTAAGACAGAGACACACTCGTGGACTATTATAAGTAGCCACTGGAGTTGATGGGTAATGATCCCTGTCATGAGACAGGGATCTCTGCCTTCAGAGCTGTGCCCAGGTCCTGTGAATGGGCCAGTAGGTGAAGTTTCTGTTTCCTGCCAGCTTTCCTGTGTGTAGGATGACCAGACAGAAAATGTGAAAAATCGGGACGGGGGTGGAGGATAATAGGAGCCTATATAAGAAAAAGACCCAAAAATTGGGACTGTCCCTATAAAATCGGAACATCTGGTCACCCTACCTGTGTGTCAGACCTTTATTATAGACCAAGTCATTTCACAGTCCTGATACCATACATTCTCTGTAGCATCATATTAGTAGAGCAGCATTAAAAAGACAATATGAAAATAAACTTGCTTAAACACAATGAGTATGGCAGCTTAGCTATGACTCTCCATTTTGCATCAGTGCTGTTCATTTCCTATAGCACTTTTCATTTCCTACACCAAAATGCCTCTCCTTGGTTCCAGTTCCTCCAAATTTGCTCTGATCTCTTAAGGTTGCTTTGCAGATTGGTTGTGTCCTCCTGCACATTTTTTACCTTATTAGTTTGGGGCTGCCCAGAAATCTGCACAAGATTGAATTTAGAGGAAAGAAATGCCTGTCATGTAAGACCTGAAGCCATCAACGCCACGCGGAAGGAAGAAAAAGGTTTGGGCTTTTGGTTGAATTGGTCAGAAAAAACATCTGAAAAACCTACCACTAGCTGCAAGCCTTACAGTTTGAAGACTGATAGATGGCAGAAACGGCAATACAGACCACCTGGAAATGCCCTGTGGCTCACTAGCAGTCTGAAAACCATATTCTGGGAACTTCTGTGGTGGAAGAAGCTGAATTTAGAAAACAGAAGTCTGGGTTTTCATTGAAAACTGAGGAGGGAAAAAAAACACACTTGGAAAATTTCCAAAAACAATTTTTCATCAAAAAAAAGTTTTGAATGAAAATCTTCAACCAGCTCTACTTTTGATTTCAATGGGAGTAGTATCAGGCCTATAGATAGTATGCTGTACATTTTGCAGAGGAACTTTAATTTGAACCTTATGCGTGTTCATAAACCAGTTTGTGGATTTCATGTGTCACAACATTACTGCCCTCTGTGAATGGTTTGTATGTTATTCTGGTTTTGAAAGTAACTAAAGACTACAGCCCTTTAGCTGTAGAAAATCCAAATCCAGATGTTGCGCCTTTCCCCCTGGTTTGCTTCACCTGCATCACTGCCTTTTATATACTTCAGCTTTAAAAGTTACACTGCACAGCTATTTCACTATTAAAAAAATGAAAAGAAAATTCATAATTCAAGCAACACGATTGCCAATGCCTGTGGGCCATATGCCAGAAAGACTGAGGCTAATAACATACTTTAAACTTCACTGCAAGTAGTTATTAGCATAATAAATACACATATATATGTACCTGATGAAATACTTTAAATTTAGGAATGCCACTGTAAATGTGGTCCACTTGTAAAAACATTCTCTTTTACAGTAAGTATCAGCATTCTCCAGTGGGGAAAGAAGTGTCAGGTAATCCATTATAGATTAACTGAAAAGCTTTTATAAAAAATTAAAATGTTGAAGAGCCCAAATCAATAAGGGGTGAAAATTCACCCCTCTGTAAACAGCCAGCACTTAAGCCCACATAACAGGACTCTTCCACTGGCTGCTCAAGTGTGGGGAAAGCTTCTTGTGTCCTATGCACACCCACAGAAGGGCCAGACACATTCAGTCTTTTCTCAGGGAAGCTCTGATTGAAGCTATTGGGAGTTTCCCTGCATTCCCACCTCAGCGTTTGGCCATGTGTGTGAAAAGCTAACGGGACATAAGCGCAGTCAGTGACTTCCAGTATTGCACGGAATTCAGTAAGGGCATTAACGTCTTTCTTTCCAGCTCATTGGGAGGGAGCAGAACTTGCAAGGTGGATCTTCAAAAGCACTCAGCTTTGGCCTCACTCTGCTCCTCATTGAAGTCAATGGTGAAACTCTCATTGATTTCAGTATCAGCAGAGTGAAACAATATGACGATGTGTCTGTCATGTACACTTGCCAAGGACTAAAAATGAATGTACAGGAAAAACACAAGCTCAGGGTGTATGTGGCAATGTATGGTATATTGCACACTTCTTTAAGGTAATTGTCAATGAGTGCATATTACGTGATGCATTGGGTTATAGTAATGCACACCCCTGGTTACTTAACAGTCATATCCTTTTCTATATGAATTACAGATTGAAAGCTGGAGCTGCTTCTAGGCACTGTAAATTGAGTATTATCTTTTCTGATACATTTTCAAATCTGTACTTCATGCGATAAAGCTGGAACAATATACCATCTTTTACAGAACTCCCTCCCCCTTACTAATCCAGTCGAGTTTTTGGGGGGAATGATCAGGTTTCATTGGGGTTTTTTGGAGGAGGGCAGGGATTTCATGCTTTTTCAGTTTTTGAACATCTATATCACTCTGGATTATTTATGTAATCATAACACTTATTTGAAAGTGTTTTGATACCGGAAACATTAGGTTCGAATTTCAATCTGAGAATAAAAACATTATATTAAAATGTTTAAAGAACAAATTCTTTTTTTTTTTTGTCTATTAGAAAACAGTAAGAACATTTCTAAACTGTCTAGAAATTTGGAGACGGGAAACGGGTGGAGTCATCAGAGTTTTCAGAGATGGACATGGCTAGTGAGTGGAATCAACTGTCATTGGATGGTAAAGGAACAAAAGCGGATGGACTTGTGAACTGATGGTGGGATCTGGTTAGCTAGAACTTCTGGGAGGTGGTAACATATCTGATCACATGGTGCTATACAGAGCTGGCTGGCTAGAGCTTATTATTTTTCAATTTTTGGTCCTCAGTGTCAATTTCATTAAACGGTTTTCTCATTCTAACTATAGTGAATGTGAAAGCTGTTAATCAATACTGCAAATGGATGATTACTATTTTAGTTATTACCAACTAGCAATGAATGAATTCTATTTATTCATAGTATGAATTCTATTTATTTGATTCACCATGCCTAGAAGAAATTAAAAGTGAAGAAATAGAGGAAACATTAAGGAAGAACTAAAAGAATCAACATGAATGTAAGATGGTTGGTTAAACATAAGAAATGACTCAATAGTGGCAACAAAGATCCAGGCAGGGAAAAAAAATCCCCTCCTGATGAATTGATGCTATTGATTTACATCTGAAAAGAAAACTGCATAACACTGTATCCAAATTGCTGAGGTGCCATCCAAAAATAGAGAGAAAAATATGACAAGAAGGTCTTTGTCATTTGCTCAAAACAGTGAAAATACAATGACAAAAATGAGAGACTATTTCAGGGAAAATTATCCTAAACTTCTGTAACATGGGTGTTAAGCACTGTATGTAAATCTAATTGTGCATTAAAGCTGTGTTAGGTATTACTTCTTTCTCAATGCGCCAGTTAAAATACTCTTCTTTAACTCTCATCAGACACCCACTTGGTTGATTAAAAAAGTAGTTGTATGCCCGGTTCCAAGTCATACGCAGTGGAGCTCAGGAATATTGGGTATCATATTTGCATCTAATTACCGTAAGTATACTGAAGTGTGTACTGAGCATGAGGAGGATTTGATCTAAGCCTAACATATTTTGTATAACAAGGAACTCTACAGAGATTCACTACATTTACTAAAGTAACAGAAGGAGGCTTTGGAGGGACTGGACAGATTACTGATTGGTGACACTATTATCATAGTCTCAGTGAAAATTTGGCTTTATCTAGTTAACAAAAAAATTGAATTATACAGGGTCAAAATCAAAAGTACTTCAGAGAAGCTATGGTACTTTTCCATTACTGCGCCAAATATGACTGAAGCCAACTACAAATAGCCTGACTACAGAACAGGAAGAAAAGCCTGAAATGTAGATGATGGAACATAACACTAATTTTCTCCTTTTTATTCAAGCATTTAAAATTCAAGATCCAGATTCTTACCCCAAAGCTACATTTGTGAAGGAGGCTGTCTCGCTGTTCACTGCCTCATTACAGTCAAATCTATACCTTACATAGAGATTAATCCCCAATAACTGCTCTTTTTACAGTTAATATGTAGCTCATACCTCCACTACCACATTTCAATGATAGCCTCATTAAAAAACACTTTAATGTAATTAGTGTATTGCCTAATATACACCCCTCAACAGTGGGAGCTAGCAGACTTGCTCCAAAAACACAGACCTCTTGGTTTTCAGTAGTGTAAAGCCTATTTATCCTCTTTGTGGGTGAACCGTCGGAGGAAGTATCTTAAACATCTGAGCTGTCCTTTAAACAATGGGAAGGGCTACACAAGTGCAGTAGCCAGTACATTACACCAGTTATTGTATAAATCATTAATCTTGGGGGTGGGGGGGTCTTTAAACGTTATTTTAACTCTTATAGGAATACAACACATCACCTTTTACAAGGTGCTTCAAATACACAATTTCAGCTCATCAAAGGACAGCTAACTTTTTTGTTCACAGAATAAATTTCACTACAGTTATTTCAGACAATCTCTCAGAAAAAGATCAACAATTATTAGTTTGTACTATATTATATTAAATTTGTGTTATATTATGGACGTCATTTCATGCTCAATTTAAATCATCTCACTATGGGAAGGAAGCTGTGAATGAAAGGGTTAGGTGTGGGACTGGTTTGAGAAAGCATTCTGCTGTTAACATTCTAGTCATGACCTAATCCCTGTAAATATTTCACAGACACATCTTCAGTCTGGTATGTTAAATCTACTGTCAGTATCTCCAAGAGTTTTATGAAATCACTATTTTTTTCCTGTACATTGAGGGACCTATCCCCATTCTGCTGCTATAATTAGGGGGCTAGTAGCCAGAAGCTGAAAAGGTTTGGGGTCATTCCTTTCCCCAATAGTACCAAAGAGTTCATTTGTCATATCAAAGGTATATTCCTATTTCAGTATTTCTTTGTTATGCTTCCTGATCTGTGTTCAGGCATTCACCCTGTGCATCATTAGCTGAATACCAAATGTTCTAAAGCAAAATCCGGCTCACCTTATTCACATGGGTACTCTGAAGTCAGCTCTTCTTCTATCATGAATAAAATAAGCAAGCTTTACCTCCTATGGAGTATAGGATATTTAAAAGTGATCTCAATGGCTTTTCATAGCTCCAGGCTTAAATTCATGATTCCAAGTATCTCTTAAGTTCTCATTAACTCCTAAAAAGGCATACAGGAAACTATTACTTCTATTTCTCAGTCAACTAATGAAGCGGAAACCTGAGCACAGTTCTTGGAAGGTAAAGAAGATAGATGGATTTTACAATAGTTTTAGAATTTATTTACTTATTTTTGATTTTTTAAAAATCTATGACATACTTTTATTGATATGGGATCTTAGGCAGCTTTAATTAATTATATTTAAAAAACGTTTCTGCGTAGCTTTCAGTACAAAATTCCTCAGGTTGGTGGGAGACTCTTCCATACGTTTACTCCTTTCTAACCTAATTACAGCATCCAGACATTATACATGGTTCAGCTATAGGACTTGCATATCCAGCCCTAACATTCTAATCTGTGGGAAGAAATAGAGAAAATGTCTATAAAAATTAGAAAGAAGGAACATCTACCCCTCCAGGAATTCCCAGTAAAGGCTTTCAAATGGAAAGAGTGGTGAAAAAATTCTCAGGATGTGCTGGTAAATTTCTAATGAAATTTAATAGTAACATAGAAGATGTAAAACACGCCAGGCTGAAAGGGACACATATTCCGACTGGTCGGGGGTTAATCCTAGTATTTGTTGCTTTATTTATGGTTGACATTTGGATATCAAAGTATGAATGTGGAAAATGTTCCACTTATAAGAAATTATGCAACACAACTTGGTTGAGTTTTATTCTTATGGGCACATGATATTGTATTTTAAAACATTATCAAATATCAGACAAACTACTTTAAAAAATGAAAGTGGATACAAAAAAGAAATTACAATTCAGCTGTTTCCATCTGTCACCTTTATGTGTTCCCTTTCCAAGGCTTTCATCTTAAATTAAAGAATTGTCCTGTGTTGTAACATCTTTGGGCTGCCAATGTGCTGTTCTTTCCATCTTGTTCATACCCTGACATCACTGGCCAGACTGGAAATTTTTCTCCTTTACACCAAAGATGTAAATTTCCATAGTCAGAATAAAAAGTTGTTGTCTGGGTCTGAGGATGGGACAAGTCATCACAGAGACAGGCTGAAGATGGAGCAGGTATCTATAATGTTATAGAAGTCCCTGGTGTCATGATATAAAACCATGCCTATAAGCTATTGCATAGCAAAAATAAATAAAACAATCTGTCTCAGAAAGTAGGTCAGTGTGATAATCATTTATTACAATTTACTTATGAGGTCATGGACTACTTAGTCTTGTCTTGGGCTCAGTGTAATATAAAGCTTCCAGGAGAAGTTCTCCTATGGTAGTAAATACATGGCAAAGGCACGGATTCGTGACATCTGACAATCCACTGTATTCTTTCTTTCTGTCCATCTAAGCATTTATACAGTGCTCATCACACCAGGGTACAAGTGTCTTCGGCCCATCTAACTTTGTAATTCAATGAATATAAGACACCTGTTTATTTCAGAGTCAGGAAGAAGGAAGCCTTTAGCAACAGAAGGTTTCCATTTGTCTTTATCTCCTTTATCTTTATTTCCTATCCTAGGGAGTTAGTTTGCCTCTCCCAGTGTCTTGTTGCCCTCCCTTGTCATATCATATGTGTAATTAGATGGTAAGCTCTTTTAGGGCAGGGAATGTATTTTTTCTCTTTTTTGGCCTGATTACTGATAATACTACGAGTTAAACTCTGTCTCTGTCTGTTTGTCAGCTTAGTGTCCAATCACCTGTTTCCAAGGGCAGGATGTGCATTTTATAGTGTAAGTATCATGTAAATGGAGATCTTGGAAGCACAAATTTCGTAAGTCTCCATTAGCATTTTAGTTCTTATGATTTTTATAGCTCTTTGCCCAAAATCATGGATCAGTCAATGGCATATTTAGATAGAATCACAGATTTGTGACTTGCCTTGATATTCTGTATAACACTCTTCTGCACTAAGCTTTCCTTCCCGGCAGCACGAGCCCGCAGTAGGTCTTCAGCCTCCTGTCCCCTTATCTTTTAATGAAGTGTACATTTGGAGGAGAGAAGGAAGTATTGTACTTTATTGTTAGACTACTAAAATGGACTGCACAGCCAAATGTTAACAACGGCTGGCTTCAAATGTGCTGATTAGAATGGTTAAGGTGGCTGATGGACACTGATGTGAGAAGCATTTTAAACGGTTTTCTCTTCAGAAGTTCATAAATATTTTTCTAAAATGACAAAATCAAAAATTCAATTGCCTCTGAAAAAATTTTGTGCCAAATTTGAAGACTAAAAGCAATAAGTAAAGAGAGAGAGTTATTTTAGTCCTGCTTTAAGAGCAAATCTCTGGGCAACCTTAACTATGGAATCACTACAGAAATCATGTGTGTGAGTGTGAGTGAGAAAGAGAACTATATACCTGCTTTTTTAACTACACTTCTTTGGTGGATTAACACTGATCTTATGTAACAAAGTATCTTAATATAACAATTTTAACTTATTTTTGCTCACATCTTTAAAATAAAACTATTTTTTCTAAAAACTCCCCCATCACCACACTTTCGCATCTGCACTTCTCTCTGAGCTTAGAATCATAGAATCATAGAATATCAGGGTTGGAAGGGACCTCAGGAGGTCATCTAGTCCAACCCCCTGCTCAAAGCAGGACCAATCCCCAATTAAGTCATCCCAGCCAGGGCTTTGTCAAGCCTGACCTTAAAAACTTCTAAGGAAGGAGATTCTACCACCTCCCTAGGTAACGCATTCCAGTGTTTCACCACCCTCCTAGTGAAAAAGTTTTTCCTAATATCCAACCTAAACCTCCCCCACTGCAACTTGAGACCATTACTCCTTGTCCTGTCCTCTTCTACCACTGAGAATAGTCTAGAACCATCCTCTCTGGAACCACCTCTCAGATAGTTGAAAGCAGCTATCAAATCCCCCCTCATTCTTCTCTTCTGCAGACTAAACAATCCCAGTTCCCTCAGCCTCTCCTCATAACTCATGTGTTCCAGACCCCTAATCATTTTTGTTGCCCTTCGCTGGACTCTCTCCAATTTATTCACATCCTTCTTGTAGTGTGGGGCCTAAAACTGGACACAGTACTCCAGATGAGGCCTCACCAATGTCGAATAGAGGGGGACGATCACGTCCCTTGATCTGCTCGCTATGCCCCTACTTATACATCCCAAAATGCCATTGGCCTTCTTGGCAACAAGGGCACACTGCTGACTCATATCCAGCTTCTCGTCCACTGTCACCCCTAGGTCCTTTTCCGCAGAACTGCTGCCTAGCCATTCGGTCCCTAGTCTGTAGCTGTGCATTGGGTTCTTCCGTCCTAAGTGCAGGACCCTGCACTTATCCTTATTGAACCTCATCAGATTTCTTTTGGCCCAATCCTCCAATTTGTCTAGGTCCCTCTGTATCCTATCCCTGCCCTCCAGCGTATCTACCACTCCTCCCAGTTTAGTATCATCCGCAAATTTGCTGAGAGTGCAATCCACACCATCCTCCAGATCATTTATGAAGATATTGAACAAAACCGCCCCCCCCAAAAAAAAAAGCTTTCAACATTTCCTGTTCACCATGAGACCTAAATTTTGCTAAACTGATTCAGCCCATCTTTCCTATGGTTATAAGCACTTTGTGATGGATAGACACACAAATCTGGAAAGGCTGGGAGCAATAAAAACCTCCCATTTGGGTGGGAACAAAATAATGAACGCCTGTGATAAGAAATAAAGGGTGATTTTTTAAACTAGATTAGTTCATTAATCCAACTATGTAGCACATTTTCAAAATGAGTGGGGGATATGCCGTGCTCAAGAACAGGTTCTAATATCCAAACCTGAGTGAGTACTATAATGTATTAATAAATAGCTAATAGTGGCTCTATTTACATATAATCTCCGCACTATCAATATTTAACACATCACTTTGTAAAATATTAGGCGATATCTGGAGTAGGAAAGTAATATTATTCTGTGCTATCTACCCAGGTACTTACCTGGCTACCATCACTGCAGTATCTGAGTGTCTCACAAACACTAATGCATTTAGCCTCACAGCACTCTTGTGAGAGTGGGAAGTTTTGTTATCCCTATTTTTTACAAATGGGAAATGAGGTACAGAGAGAGTAAGTGAATTTCCCAGTGTAACATGAGGCTGCTGGGTCAATTGTCAGCAGCGGGGATGGTACCTTGGACCGCTGGATCTAAAAGCATGAGCCTCTACTGCCAGAGCTAAAAGACACAGGCCTGTTCACTCGAAGGCTGTAGCATGCTCAAACCTCTCTGTATGTCCCAGCCGCTAGCAGGGGACAGAGTACCAATTGTGTAAGTGTGGGTTGCACCATGATCACCCAGCATACCAATGAGCCAGGTATCTCCTACCAGATCCACAAAAGTATCCCAGCTCACTGCTGAATCCATAAAAGCATGTTTCATCTCCAGCTAAGAAGGGAGATATTTCAGTAGAGGATGAGTTAAATCATCTGATTTGCGTTACTTAGGATTGAAGATTTTTAATGCCTCATAAAGTATGTTACATGTACATTCATATGGAGAAAGCACTAACATCTCCCTATAGATTAATCACAGAATCCCAAAGGATGTAGCCAGTAGTGCTTTTCCTATTTGAATGTAGTGGTTTCAATCTGAATTGGATATTAACTACCTGCTGTGTTTGGCAGATCTCTTTTTTGCTAAAACAAATAATTGTATGAGAAGTCATAAACTGTATATGGGCTTTTTCATTAAAAAAAAATCAAAGTAACGTCAGGATTGTAGCAGCCTTACTTATTGCAGAAAATCTGGCTTCTACAGCTGCTCATGTACTGAAAACTTCAGCCAACTGTAACTGCAGTCCAAAATTTCCTTCTTAAAGTATCCCTTACCAAGGAGCAAAGCCAAGTGAATTCTGGACCGGATTAGTGTGTTAAAAATTATGAATGTGCTCTTATTAGAGTAGGTTGCATGTTTTACATTAAATATTCATTCAAATTGTAATCTGGCAAAAAATTTGTCAAGATGATAGTTACATTGGCACAAGGAACAGATTTTCCCCAGCCTCTACCAAAAACTGCCTGTATTTGTCACCTATATTATTTGTGGACATTAATGAGGATCTTACTTAAAATCAACTGTGCTCTCTCATTGGGGCCAGGTCCTGTTCCATTTTATAGCTGAACCATTTCAGAAATTACTTAGTTCCCACTAGGGACAACGCTTTGACAGGTTACACTCTAGCTTATAAAAAGATAACAATTGCTTTTTCTTGTCTGGCATGCTGAAATCCAGCTCTTTTTGAGCTGGAAGCATACAGGACCTCTCAACTATTTCTAGTTACAAGGTAACATTATTTATTTTGGACCCAACTTCACTTCCACCTCACACAAACCTAATGTTCTCTCATTGTTTGTTACGGTCAACATTATTTTCATTTCACCCTATGCCTCCATCACCCTTCTGTTAACTGCTCTCTGCATTACTGCCTCTCATTCTCAACCCTGAACCTTCTTTCAGGTACACTTCTGCACTTGGGAGAGTCTCCCTCTTCCTGTGCAGAAAGTGCCTTCTTTTGCTTCTTTCAGATCCCTCATTGAAGCCTTTGGCTGTCATGAGGCCTTCCTATATCATTTCTATCACTGGTGCTGCCTCTGCAACCTCTTACATTTGAATGTTTATCTAAGTAGATTTGTCTAAATTCGGTCCTGCTCCTGCAGCGAGCTCCAAGCAGGTGTGGGGGTCTCCCCACGCAAAACAGATTGCAGGACTAGTGCCTTAGACTGAAAATTCTTCAGGGCAGGGAATGTATGTAAAGCATTATGTGAAGATATGGGGCTTGATAACCATCAGAAATGCTGAATCATGAAACTGAGTTTACAGCAATCTTTGGAAACAATTCCTTCATTTTACACTTTTTACTAGTTTCGTTGCTCCCCCATTTTGTGTCTTCAATGAATATTTAAACAGCTTCTAGCACCACACATTTGAGAAGTATAGCCCGATATACAGCTATGTGGTGTCACAGGTTGAGGTAATTTCCTGAAATTACACATGTAAGGCGTGGTCAAATACAAAATGTGAATCAAATATATCTGGAACATAAAAAATATAGTCTGTCATGAAACAGATTTCTTGTAAACAACAGAGAAGCTTAAGTATTAACATATAATTTACATGCCTTTTTACGAAACAAAAACATATTGAGCAAGTAAATTATTCAGACTAATAAAAGTTAAAGATTAGCAATATTGCCATCATGTGGCTAGTAGGAGTAATTGCTCAGGCATGAGTCTGAATTCATTAAGTACCAGGAAGCTAATTATTTCCTCTGAGTGCTCCTGCTAACGCAAGAAAAGCAATAAAGTTTTGTTTTTAAAAATAGTTTCTACAATTATGACATTATTAATATCCCAAATCCCCCCTTTTTACTGTAATTTGTACAGAGTGAGGGTGATTAAAATAGTTAACATTGCATCAGTCTTTCTATTGCAAACCCTATTTTTGTGGATTTGTAGCTCATATGTAAAAATTCACTTCAGGCTGAATCCTGACTGCTTTGATCAGAAGTGATTTTATTTTACAAATTTGAAAATAGTCCTTGTGGCTTTTTTTTAGTTCTAGTAGCTCTGAGGAAAAAATAGTAACGTCAGATGCTCTTTTGTGGTCCTATAATCCAAAATGGTTTAAAGTGAAGTTTTAAAGTCCCTCCATTACTCCAGTATGTGAACTAATGGCTTTGAATTATTATGAAAGAAACAAAGAAAAACAACTTAATTGCTTTAATTTATGAGTGCTATGGGCATAACAAAAGTTTGTTATGATTTTTAGCATGTGGATTTTGAGCACAATCTCAACAAACGCATTTTAAATTATTCTACACAAGATAAAAAAACTGTAAATTAAGGACAGGTTTCAGAGTAGCAGCCTGAAGCATCGGCTGCCGATGAAGTGAGCTGTAGCTTATGAAAGCGTACGCTCAAATAAATTGGTTAGTCTCTAAGGTGCCACAAGTCCTCCTTTTCTTTTTGTAAATTATGGAGCAATTACATAGTCTAACATCACGATCACTTTTTTTTCTAGTTAGTCAACCATGTCAAAGAATCCCTTTCTAATAATGTTGCAAAAAGCACGCCAAATCCTGTGCTCTCAACTCCCGTGAACTTTAATGGGAGTTGGTGGAACTACAAGTAGGTTAAAAGGCATTTGCAAATATCATTTGAATAAAAGACAGAATTTACTTTGACAATATTCACAACCTCTGCAAGATTACAAGGTCATTTTGAAAGCTGTTTGAGGTTCTGGGAATATGCAATCAAATAGCAGAAACAATACCATGTGACAAACTGTGTACTGGGTGAAATTCTGTGGCCTGTGTTACATAGGAGCTCAGACTAGAACTAAATGATCTAATGGTTCCTTCTGGCCCTAAAATTTATTAATCTTAAAATCTATTTATCTATTACAAATAGCTAATATTCAAAGCAATAATCACAGCCACTAATGCATATTAATGGTCTGTAAAGTGCTTTGAGATTCTTGGATGAAGGACATGGTATAAATGCACGGTGCTGTTATTATTATAATAAATATACTTTCTGTAACTATGTAGTATTTAATATTCAAGAAAAATACTTGTAACCAACAATAACTCACCTTTATTTGTTATTGTACATTATACTGCACATCATGAAACAAAAGCATTCAGCATTTATATCAAGACAAAATACTGTAATTGTAGAAAGTTTTATGTAACTATTGCACGTGAAAGAACGACTACTTTTGCTTGTTATTGATTCCCAGGAGTTATCTTTTTGTAATAATTCATCATATGTCAGAGATACCAAAACTTCATATGGTCAGACTTACAAATGTTGAGTTTAAATACTGCAGTGTCAAGTCACGTAATGCATCTCTTCTACCTGCAGGTTTAATCCACGTGTTCTTCCCCAAAGGCTTGGTCCACATTCAGGCGAGAGCTACACTATTGCATACTTTGGTGTAACTTATGTCGCTCAGGGGTGTGCGTGACGTGAGCGACATAAGTTATACCGACCTAGTGGCCAGAGTGGACAGCGCTATGTGAACAGAGCTTCTCCTGCCGACATAGCTACCACCTCTTGTGGAGGTGGAGTTGTTGGACTAACGGGAGAGCTCTCTCCCACTGCCATAGAGCGTCTTCACCAGACACGCTACAGCAGTGCAGCTGCACCGATGTGTAGCTGCGCCACGGCAGCACTTCTCGTGTAGACTAGCCCTTAGACTCCCACCCTACCCCAAATATTTCCAAGTGGTACAGCTCCACTGGTGTTAGCAACAGAGAGAGGAATAGCAAGGTTCCTGCAGCCCCCACTACCTGAGGGTACAGACAGCGGTGCACCACATGAGGTTAAAAAGTGTGATTTTATACCTGCTTACTTAAACCAGTGCCAAAGGGTATGTGGACACTTCACTTCCATTTACATCAGGTTTATCATTAGGCAATTATGTACAGCTCTAAGCTTAACTGAAATAAGCCACTCAAACCAAAATCAGAGTGTCCACACATCCTTTTTCACTGGTTTCAGTGAAACACTGCAAAATTTGCACACAGACAAGGCCTAACACAGTGACATCTAACCCAGAGGAGGAAAGAAGTCAATGCAGGAAGAAGAAAAATGTGGTAGTAAGATCACTTAAATATTACTCTGTATAGAGGTGTCCGATGGTAACTTATAACAATGAAAGCTCTGCACTGCAGAGGTGATCATTTTCTACTTATGTGAAGAAGTGTCTGACCCATGCAGCTATAGATCCAGTAGAGTAACTTTGCCAGCAAAACTGGAGGAGAAGAGACAGGTAAAATTTACTTACCTTCCCGTAATTTTTCCTTCTCCCTTTTGTGCCATCAGCCCTGAGTGTTCCATAACAACTAAGTTATTCCTTTTCGCCTTCCAAGACCAGAGGAGCTTTTCCTTTTCCACACCTCTCTCTAGCTTTGCAACATAGTACCAGCAAGTGGAGCTTATCAGAGAGCGGATTGTCTCTCTAACTCCCCAGTTCACTGCTCTACCAGAGAAAGGGAACTATAAATTCTGATCAATAATGAAAGATTAGCTATAGCCAAGCAGGATGGTTAATCTACATATTCCTTTATATTACAAAAATGGATATGAATACTTACGCCAAAACAAGATCCCAATATAAGGCAATCCCAATATTTCTCTCCATCTCTCTCTGCAGAAAAGGGGGGGAAAAAAAAAGGAAAAAGGAAGGGATTCAAAAGGAAGGATTAACATATTTCCCGCCAACTAAAAGGTAATGCAAATTAGGTGACACCCTGAATGGTGTCTCATTGGCACCTGGTGCCCATTTCGGAAAAGGACAAATCACAGAAGGGTAAGTAAATTTTACTTTTCTCCCTCATGGACACCTGGTGTTCAGTGATCCCCAGACAACTGGAATGTAGGCAGCAGTAAAAACTAAACTCTCCACAAATGACGGAAGCTTAAAAGATAGAGAAAAGCGAACAAAGAAAAAGCACCTTTTAGTTGAGGATGTTTGTTTATTTTTGTCTTTTTTCTTTCTTCTTCCTTCACCTCTACATGAAGGGTTACAAACCAAGAGAGAGACTGCAGAGCCATGTGTCCAAAACTCAGAACAGACAACAACAACATAGCTATTTGAAAGCAATAAAAAAAATGCACTGAAAACCAGGTAGCCAGAAGGCAAAATTACTTGAATGAAGTACTACACTGTTCTACTCAGGAAATGACCAAATGCCTGACTGAGTGAGTTCTCTCAGGAAGGGGATCTTTTATAAAAATGTATAGGCCTGACAAGCTCCTGAATTTATCCATCTAGAAATGGTGAATATGGATGCTTTGCACTCCTTCCTTGGTCACCTGTCTAATTATAAAATTACATCCCATTTTTTTTTAGGAATACTTTGTGTAAACACAATTTGCAACCCTAACCATATCTAAAACATGCATGTGGAAGGGCTTGGATCACAAGAGAGACAAAATAGAAAAAATCTGTTGCAGGCCTGAGACTCACTTTATCTGGGAAAAAATTGGACACAAGGATTCCAGATGAATAAAGCTCCCTCCCCCATCAACATAATATTTTTTCTGTTCCATGTAATTGCTACCAGGAAAAACAAAATGGTATTCTTGTCCTTTTAAGAGCACCATGAAATTCAGGTTCTCAGAATCCCTTGAAAACACTCAGATTTGTGGACAGGTTTTAGATTCAAACAAGAAATCTATGAGCTCTCCTGAATATTCATGCTATAGAAGGCAAAATGTCTCACTGTAAATGGTGGATTCTCTGTAACCTGAAGTCTTTAAACCATGATTTGAGGGCTTCAGTAACTCAGGCAGAGGTTAGGGTCTATTACAGGAGTGGGTGGGTGAGGTTCTGTGGCCTGCAATGTGCAGGTCAGACTAGATGATCGTGATGGTCCCTTCTGACCTTAAAGTCTGTAAGTCTATGAGGTTCCAGGTCATTTTGCTCAAATGTAGGTGGCAGTTTTAATAATTAGACGCCTTATTTTGGGAAGCCCTTGAAGCACAAAATGTCCTTAAAGAGGACTTGGTAAGGGACTAGCACACAGTCGATACTATTGTAAACAAACAATATAAGAATTTAGAATTCAATTTTTTAAATAATTTCAACAGATCTCAATGTTTGCTTTTAAGCATTTTTCATTTACCAATTTAAACTTTCACAGGCAAAAATTATGGGTTTTAAGCATTTTTTCTAGGTTTTATCTATTTACATTTTCACAGTTGCAATAAATTATGAAGAAGCCAAGGGACTCAAGAAGTTGAAAGTTCTGGTCATTATGTACAGACGTTCTCTCATATGGTTGGGCTATTAACAAGTAATCTATTGCCTTCCTGTTGTAGAATGGACATGAGACAGACCATCAAAATGGTGAAAAAACGGAGAACAGGGCAAAAGCCTAAGGGCATTGCCTGGAGTTGGAAATGGCTCTGCAACATTGCAAAGTACTCGTATTGGTGACACAGGCAAAATGGCCCATGAGGACAGGTTTCCTTGAAGGACAGTGAAAATCCTGTGGAGAAATCTCTATCAGAAAGTCCTGGAGTTTAGGCAGAAATGGACCTTGCACCAGTCAATCAGCCTGGACAGAATAAATAGTGGGTGAATTTGTCATTACTTCCTCCCAGAAAGAGTCTTGAACACCCCAAAAAAAAAAAAAAAAAAAAAAAAACAACTCAGGAAAAGGAGTAATTGTTTCTGCTAAAATATGGTTTGTAATGTTGCCCTCCACTGCCTTTTACTGATCTAGAGAAAAGTGGGGTAGGAGGATGAATGGAGAAGGGGAACTTCAAAATCTACAGGAAGATTCTCTCAGATGGTTTTGAGAGCCCTTATGTGGATATATATTTTTTTAATTTGACTTGGGAATCTTGAAAACTTTGGAAGAAAACTCAGTTCTAAAGAGAAAAATGGTAGAAGACTTTTTCTTCTTCTTCTTTGCTTTTGGGGTGCTTTTTTGGTCATGGTACACAAAGGCATCTTATGGAAGGGCTTGAATTAAACTCCTCAGAAATGGTTGAGCAACTCAGCGTACTGAGCCACGCAGCTGTAAAGATTCTGCTTCCACAGCTACCTGTTTTGTTATTGCCCTATCTATGTCCTGCCCCTTGAAGTGCCTTCTTTAAAAAAAAAAAAAATTTAAAGAAGCAGGAGCTGGCAGGGTGGATAGGTGGGTGAGAGGGGGAAAGAACAGAGCTGGGCATGAATACTTATACAGGAAGCCCCTTGTTCCTGCAGTAATGCTCTGTGAGCTTTAAAGTTTTCCTGAACTGGTTTTACAGCTGTGCAACAAAATGATGCACTCTCCTCCCTTAATATTGAACTTTTAGTGCTAGATCACAGCCTTTCAGATCATTCACTGGAACTGGAAGGCTGATGGAAAGAACAAGTAAACTTTCAGCAATGCCACTTGGTTGAAAGCTGCTGTCAGGCTCAATGAAAATGGCAGCGTAGGCTGATCTAACACACATGGAGAACCTGGAGGGAGAAAGACTTAATCACACCGCCACCTGCATATTCCAGCTATTTTGGTGGTCTACTGGCATATGCAGGCTGGCAGCATTGGTAAGTAAAGCAACCAGCAGGCATGGTAAAAAAAGAGACAGGGATACACAGACTTACGAGCCAGCCAAACAGAAGATTTGCTGGGTAAATGAATGAGGTAGATCACTCATGTATCCTGAGAAAGGAAAAATCAGAGAAAGCAGCAGTAAGAGAAAGGACTGGACTAGGCCACACTTGAGGGAGCCTGGGGAATAGAGGGTTAATTAGCAGTATGGACCAGCCCGCTCTGCTGACTTCCTCAGGAAAAGCCAGTGGAAGGAACATGAAAAGTTTGGGGAAATGGCAGGTTTGGCCATGCTGTACAAACCCACGTGCCACAGAGAGTTTGAGGGACAGGATCTGTACTTGGAGCCCTCGGGCTGCCTTGTGATGTAAGGGGAACTAGCACCCCACGTGGGGTTTTGGTTTCAGAGCCTGTGGGAATCAGAGCTTCCCTCAGAGGGAGAGGGGATGACAAAACCAATAAAAGGGATGGGGGGACGAGGGGAGTTGATGCCAAGTGCTGCTAAAGCCCTTTCTGGAACACCTAGGGAAGAAACACCTGGTTACTGTGGCAGTCTGAATGGGCTGAGGGGTCCTGCATCATGGGTCTTTCCTGCCACAGACCCTGACTTTTGTTTTTGCCAGTGGGTGCTCCCTCCTATTTGCTCCCACCCCTGTGCAAGTGGCAGGCAGGGCCTTGGGGGGAGGGGGGTGTCAGGGTGGAGCGGGGGGCAGGCCATGGACCAGGTGCTGGGGCCCACAAAAGATTCATCCAGCCCTGAAGGTGCTGAGCACCCCCTTTTTTCCCCCCGGTTGGTGTAGGGTTGCCAACTTTCTACTCACACAAAACCGAATGCTCTTGCCCCGCCCCCTGCCCTGCCCATCCTCTGAGGCCCCGCCCCCAGTCACTCCATTTCACCCCCTCCCCCGTTGCTCACTCTCCCCACCCTCACTCACTTGCTCATTTTCACTGGGCTGGCTCAGGGGGCTAGGGTGCGGGAGGGGATGACTCTGGCTGCTTCCTGGGAGCAGTGCAGCACGGAGGCTAGCAGGGAGCCTGCCAGCCCCTCTGCACAGCGCTGCCAACCAGACAGTCAACGGCCCGGTCTGCGGTGCCGGAGCCACCAGGATCCCATTTCGACCGGGTGTTCCGGTCAAAAACCGGACACCTGGTCACCCTAGGTGGGTGCCTGAGCCCTTGAGCACCCACAAAGTTGGCGCCTATATTTCCTGCCCTTCGGCTTACCGGGCTCTTGAAGACTTTCCTGGGTCGTGCCACTTTTCACCCCAGTCAGAACAGAGAAACAGCCAAGGACCTCTGGCCTGACACTTCCAAAATGCCAGGTTTCGCTGAATCTCCGCCCCAAACAGCTTTCAGCTTGCCTGCCACAGCGTGGGAGAGTGGGGGCAACTGGTGCAGTAATGTGCAGCTGGGGTGTGTGCTAGAGCCACTTTGATCTTAGCTGGGCTGCTACACGGCCAGATGTGTCCTCAAATAACCGTTTTCTGCAGACTCCTGTTCTCAAAATCCTCTCCCCACAGCAGGGGAGGAGGACACCAAGGAGAGGGAGAAGAATAGAAAAAAGTGTAATGGAAAAAGCTCCTGCCTGGAGCTAGAGGGAGGCGACACCTAGAGCAGTGGCTTTTTTCATTTGCAAACCCACAAAAATGTTCAAATGGAAATCTCAGACAAAGTCTGCGGACCCTCCTGGGGTCCGCGGACTGCAGGTTGAAACCCACGGGCCCAGAGGAACCTCCTGTTTCTTATCTTCGAGCAGAGGTGAAACACTGAGGAATAGAGTGGGAGTCCATCTTCTGAACAGCTTCACCTGCTGGTAAGCACACTGTGAAGCCACAAAGAGAGGCTGGGGTGGGGTGGAAAAAGAGGAGCCTCTATGCTTGGAAGATGAGGAGAAATAACACACGTGTAATGGATCACCAAGATTCCTGTGCTCATGTGGGAGGATCCTCATAAGGCTGAGAGCTTCCTATCAGTGTAAGTTTCCTTCAATACCCTACCGCCAAAAAGACTGCAAGCACCTCCTGCTCCCCAGACACCACCTCCCTTGCCCCTCCTTCCAAATTTCTACTCTCCAGTTCCTCACCCACCAACCCCTCTTCCGCTAAAACATACCTTAGTGTAGGGCTGCCAACAGTCCCATATTATAACTTATTTAGATTAAAAAATTGCCTGCCCCATACTAAATTAGCACAAGATCCTGTATTTTGACATATTAAAAATAATATCCCTCTGAAAATATTGCAAGCAAGTTTTTATTACCTTATTTTCCAATGATATTAAGTTTCTAAAACTAGACAATGTAGTACAGAATCAATTCCATGATTTACTGAGCCAATATACCTACTTAAATTGAATTAATAAATGGAAATTTTGCCTACCTAGCAGCTAACATTAGCTCCAGCACCATTTACACACATCAGGTAAACAGATTCAGAAGGGTAAATGAAACAGCAAGAACTTCAGACAGTCCTGGGCTTAAATAAGAAAAAATGAGACTGTATAGATATAAAGGTCAATGAGAAAGAAAATATACCAGAGATAGTTCTGGTAAAGCCTTTTGTACATGAATTTGCTATTGGGCATAGAGGTGAGACTGATGTAAGGCAGCATTACAGCAACTGATAGACATAAGAAAGCACACAGGCCAAAAGTATGACAACCATTAGCAAATTTTTGGTGACTACAAACACTAGAAGTGACAGAATTGTAGCATAGTGTGGTGTTACAACACATAGGAAATTGCAACCTTTTACCATACAGTTAAACACAACCTGCGTTGCAACAGCATGGTCAATGGCAATAAGCTTGCAATTCAAATATTGTTAAAACATTGTCTTGTGCAAGAACCAAGGCAGAGCTATCAGTGACCAATGTTTTGGGCCCAAAGTCTGCGAGGGATTGTTTACAGGATTTATCACCATCACCACCAGAACATCTCTTGTGTACCTCAAGTAAAGGGAACAGAAAGATGTGCTAATGTCCTTGTGATACTCTACCATGTCACATGGCGTTCAGTGCAAATTGTTCAATTTTTATGAAGACGGTGATGAATATACAAGAGGTGTTCATCCACACCAGCCCTGGTGACTCCATTAAAAGGGGGTCGTGCCCACAGTTTGAGAACTGCTGCAGGAAGATCCAGTCTGCTTCTCACATCTGGACCTCCCTCACAGGTAAGGTAAGAAGAAGCAAGAACTGCTGCTGGGCAGGTGGGCTCAGTCTCATGCCTGCCTGATTGAATTCTCTGTTCTGTATTCAGAGCCAGAAGGGGGCATAGAGAGGGAGCTGAGTCGGCTCCTAGGAGAATCTTTCTGCCTGCCAGTGCAGCTGCCTCCTCTCTGATTAGTGAAGGATGAGGGAGAAGCATGCCGAGTACCACGCTAACAAAGCTCAAATCCCAAGATTACCTCCCTTCTCTCCATATGAGGAGTGATAGTAGCAGAGAGAAGCAGCATTGTTCTCCATCTCCTGTGCTGGAAAACAGTGCAGTATAATCTATGGGTGTACATGAGTTAGTCAAAGCCATGATTAGTAACGTGTGATACACAAGACTTCAATTAGAGACAAATGGAGACTAGCCATCATTTACCTGTAATCCTCCAGATTAGAAAAGCACTAATTTTTCAGCATTTTCCAGATGCCTTTTTATTTATTTTCTTAAACAATACAATACAATTACTTGAAATAAAATTCCTGGGCTATCTATGAGTTTGGTAAATAATCTTTGGTTACTCTGGGCCAAATTTTCAATAGTGCTCAGCATTTTAATCTGGACCCAATTAAGTTCTAGGCACTTTCAAAAATCTAGCCCTTCTACATTAAATTTTGAAATGCCGTATTTCCAACTCGATAACTAACTATAATATTAATCTATTTATGTAAGTTATGACAACCAATCCTATCACAAGTTTGCTATTGCCATGTAACAACATTCCAGAGCATCTGAACAGTGACAGAACAGTTCTTTATAAATGGAATGTAATAAATGAGAGGAAAAGTGAATGGTGTGAAAAGCAGGAGTGGCTTAATACAGTACAGTGTATTCTGTATGTTATAACTTAAAACATACCACCAAGCTGCCTCTTATTAAATAGGACTGCCAAACAAGCTGGCAACTCATAATGCCAATAAATCAAATACAGCTATAGTATATAGATACCATAAACCATTTTTTAAAATGTGTCAGTATATATTTTTTGTTTAGGTACATATACCTCTGGCGTTCAGTGAAAAATTCCAACAGGAGGAAGCCAAATTCACTGGCAAATCAGGAAACCTTTATATGTAGTCAGCAACAATCTGTGAGGTTATATATTAGTGGAACTGGCCAAAACATTACAAAGTTATAATTTCCCAGAACAAAAAGAGAAGGGGCACATGCTTTTCTGTAGGCCACAAGCATTGCACACACCAGGGGCTCCTTGCATTCTTCCATCTCCCTCCTGCTGCCCCCAAACTGCTTGTGTCATTCTCCCTCTATTTCAGGGATTCCTCCTGTATCCCCCACCCCGCATCTCAGGGCTTCTGTATAACCTCATTCCCTTCTTGCCCCAGGCCAGGGTGCCCCATTTCCTGCATGCCCCCTCCATTCTTACATCCTTTCTTTCTATCTGGGAGATAAATCATTCAGAGTGTCAACCTTTTAAACTGCATTGGGATGAATGGTAGAGCTGAGATTGGGGTGGGGGAGGAAGGTAGCTATTCTTGTGCTGGAAGGTGTTAACGGCTGCCATCAAGCATTGTTTTGAACTATGGACCATTATGTGCTTATGTGCTCTTTCCAAAGAACAAGTTATGGTCACATTAGTCCCATCAGTAGCCCCAGTGCAGTGTGGAAAGCCCATTATCTCAAAGCCAGCAATTATTCTGATCGCTTCACAAACCTCCATCAGTACAACCCCACCCCAGTTGACTTGCTATCACCAAAATGGTTAGCCATAGACCTGTAGCACTCTGGGGATAGCCTGCTTCCAGATGGCTATAATGATCTGCCTCTGGACCTGCCTGGTCTCCCCCCATGCAAACTGCTCTAGGAACATCTGCTTCTTCATGAGAAAGTTCTGGAACAACTGCTGGTCATCCCAGGTCCACATGACAATGCGGTCCCACCAGTCTGTGCTTGTGGCCCTGCTCCAGAAGTGTCAATCGACATATTGACAGGTTTCAGAGTAACAGCCGTGTTAATCTGTCTTTGCAAAAAGAAAAGGAGGACTTGTGGCACCTTAGAGACTAACCAATTTATTTGAGCATGAGCTTTCGTGAGCTACAGCTCACTTCATCAGATGCCATCTGATGGCATCCGATGAAGTGAGCTGTAGCTCACGAAAGCTCATGCTCAAATAAATTGGTTAGTCGCTAAGGTGCCACAAGTCCTCCTTTTCTTTTTGCAATCGACATATTGTGAATCTGCAGCTATGGCAACAGGCAGGAACTGCATCAACTGGGTTGCAGATGCCATGGCTATACCCCATTCCGAGAAGTGCTTTCGATAAAACAGATACCACTGCAGTAATGTCCACCAGCACCTCACAGCTGCTCTGCCAGATTCCTGAAATAGGAGTGAAAGTGCAAGCAGGAGAAGGTCTTCTATCAGTGCTGGATACATGGTGTTGTCTCCAGTTATAAGGATTGTGCACACCCAAAAAATGGCTTGGCAGGCCAAGAGCACTTCCAGTCAAGTATGGTGGGTTGGACAGAAAGTCTCCAAAAATGCATTATGAACCAAGCCCTAGGGCAGCTACAGCTAACAAAGGCACTAAGAACCTTGGATATGCCCCTAGAAATCACAGTGTCTTGCAAGCGCAGGCTTGGAAAGAACGGGTTTGCGGGCACAAGTCACGTGGACCCAGTGTAGAAATAAGCTTCAACAAGGTCAATAAGGCTAAGTGTATTTAACCAGATGCAATGGACTCCATGTGTTCCTCATTTCTCCCTTCTGGTTTTCAGCAAAATAACTAGGGTTCTAACCATTGATATCAAAAACATTCCCTGAAATTTTGGAATTGATCAGATATTGCATTCCAAAATTACAGCCAAACAAAAAATGCCATCGAGTTGAGCATAAGACCTCACTTCACTCGGCCATTTATAAAATAACCTTGAGTATCTTCATTAACCCAACAGGAATAGGTAATATTTTTTTTCTAAAATGGAAAAAAACCATGTCTTTTGTTACTAGCTATTGCAAGTTACTGTTGACCGGAGAAAAGTCAAAGCTTGAAAACTGGGTTTAGGAAAATGTGGGAAATTTTAGCCATGAAGGAAAAACTAACTAACTAACTAAAAAATTATGCTTATTTATTCCTGAAAATATAAGTGGGTCTTGGTAGCCATCTAGCGTCAACCTTTTCTCCTTAACAGAGTTTTGTTGCACTGTTTATATTTTGTTCCATTTCTTATTTTACTTATTTAAATCTGTATAATGTATTTCGTTTGACCCATGTAGCCTTACTTATGTCTTGGCATATAGAACACTTAAGTGAAAGTCATTTACATAGTTCACTTGTTCTAATAAAAATATTCTATTTTTTAAAATTGCATGTGTTGTTGGAGAGGGAATACTTGTTCTGTGAGCTACATGAGATGCTACTCATCAGAAAATAAAAACATCTCCTCCCCCGCCACTATATTTAACTGTAAGGAGGAAGCTCTTGTTGGTAACAGAACCAATATTTTTGGAAGCACATATATCAGAGATAAAATTGTTTACTGTCCTAAAATCCCACAACTCTTCTTAATCCACCATGTTGTTTTGTTGTTTTATACTGCTAGCTTCAATATCTTTTCCCCACATCCCCCAAGATGAAGAACAGTGATATCCAGAGGACAGCTAACCCTCACTTTTTGCTTAGAATTCTCATGCCTGTGTTTCTGGACAAGTTATTCTTCACACTGTTATTATATTATCCACAACTGAATGGTATTCAGCAGCCTAGTGGAAAAAATCCATCATCTTGTTCAACACAAAGATTAAACTGGTAATCAACCAGTAAGGTGAATGGATGACTTGGACATATGGAAGACCTCGAAAAAGGTCTTGGGGGGGAGGGATAGCTCAGTGGTTTGAGCATTGGCCTGCTAAACCCAGGGTTGTGAGTTCAATCCTTGAGGGGGCCATTTAGGAATCTGGGGCAAAAATTGGGGATTGGACTAGATGACCTCCTGAGGTCCCTTCCAACCCTGATATTCGATGATGTACTGACAGACTGCCAATAAGAAATTACTTAAATATGAAATATATGAATCAGCTAGTCCAGTTGATATACATAATTAGGAATGGAAAGAACTGGCTAATGAACTTACCAACAATTTACTTCTGTAAAACAGATGTGGGAGGTATCTAAATGTGAAAAGAAATCATCGTAATATAGTACTGTGTCAAAAAATAAAAAGGGATGGTACTTATTTGAATGTATTATTATTGCTGTTCAGAGATGAGCAATAAAAATGATGTGGGACCTGGTTTTATGAGAAAAGATTAAAAGAGCTAAATACATATGACTTTGCTGAGCAAAGAGGAAGAGAGGGGAGACAACAATCTACCAGTAACTAAGGGCAGTAAACAAGAAAACAAAGGAAGTATTGTGGCAAGAGGGAACTACTAGGAATAATTAGATGAAATTATAAAAACAGTAAATGTAGAACAAACACCAGGAAAAGCTTCCAGTCAAGATGTGGAATAGTTTTCAAAGGGAAGTGGCAGAAGCCCTATTTCTTGTGACACTTATGATTAGACTAGAGAAAGCATTAACAATGAGCTGGCTGGCTAATCTACAACCAGTAACTCTTTTCCATATCTGGCTTATATGGTTTTAAGTGCAATGGTTTTTGAGCACACATCTCTTTTAAACCACAGCAAAAATGAAGATGAAGTGAATAGTATTACCCATTATTACTTACCAGTCCTCAGTGTAGAGGGTAGCCTACTTTGTTTAAAATCAGATTTTATAAAACTGCAGAAAAATATTTCAATTAATGTTTATAAGGGTTTGAATTTAAACTGTCCCTTGCAGCGCACACAACCCAAATATTGCAGCACTATATTGGTCACTGTATACGGAAACCAGAAAGTGGAGATGACTAGTGTTTTCATGGCCCAAACTGAGCAAAAAAAAATAAAACATAAATAGCAAAGAGGACTTTAGATGTAAATGTCTATCAGTCACCATTGGTAGGGATCTTTAAAAATATTTTTAATCGACTGTGTGAACATCTGACCTAGTTTGGTTGTATCTTCTTTCCATTTCCTATTTTAGGATGCTCAAGATTTGGATAAATCTAATAAGCTCAGCCCCATCCTCTTCTTCAAAGATCTTGAGCAGAAATGCAAGTAAGATGTTTCCCCCCCGTTTGTATATATCAAACTTCAACAGAAATGTTCAATAGACCCTGATTCAGCAAAGTACTTTAGCATCTGCTTAACACTGTCTCACTGACAAGAATTTATTAAGTAACATTTCTTCCATATGAACACTATTTTATTCAACCCATTTCTGAAGAACTTTCATTTTAATTTGCCTCTTTTTGAATTAGTTGTTTCTCATGCAGTCATGAAATAAGCAATAAGTAAATTACATATTTTAAAAACAATTTTATAGTGAAACAACCAAAACCAGGGAACAGTATAGGTAGAAAAAAGCTTTAATATGAATTTGGAACTTTTTTTTTTCCAACTATGTACATTAACACTTCAAATGTTGGAAGCAGAGGCTTAACCAGAAGAGATTACCTGAAAAAGGGTTTTAAGTGGCAGTTTAAGTCAATTAAAAGGGACTTTCACTTATTTAACCATTATCTTACATTTTCTTTTAAACAGGGAAGGCGTGTTACAAAGTACTCCCTTGCTCCTTCTCCAACCTTCACCACCAGGGCTGAACATTCTGAAGTGTAGTAGGTTTCACAATAGTTCCATTTTGATTTCACTGTTTCCAAACCTAAGGTCTCATGTTACGTACACAAAGAGCACTAAGTGCAAAAACAAACAAATTAAAACCTTAACATACATTGGTTTTACGTATTTATTTTTTGCTAAGGGAGCAGGTTTTGGATTATGGAAAAACGGGGAAAACCAGTAATTTCAACATATATATCGCAATCCTTTGCTGTCCCTAGAAAACCTCATGCCTGCAATTTTTTAATACAGAGAATGAACAGACGAATCTGTTTCTATTGTTGAATGCCCATAACATTTAAACAAAAATATTTTTCACTTCCTTGCAGTTATGAGTTTGACTTTTATTTCAATTATACCACTGATATTGCACTGCATTTTCAAGTGTGGAGCACATAAACATTAAACATCCAAATGGAATGAAAGTCAGAGTGCATAATTATCTTGTGAACTGATAAACTTAACTGTGCAATGTAGAAGTCAATTGCCTCAGTTAAACAGTTGTTAGCCACATTAAAACACTATGAAGACAGACAAATCCTTAAAAATCCCACTCTTTTGCAAGACATAGACTTGCTGGAAGACTTAATACTTTAAAAATATCAATGAGATGATTATGAAGGAGACTGTTAGGTTGTCAAGACATTTCTATACCAATATTGCCTACAAACACTATGCTTTATCATGCAGTTGACACTACTTGGTTTAGAAAGCAGTGTTCAAGGGCCGATACAAGCAGAGTTAAGTTCCAACTATTTTCACTTCCCCAGAACAGGATTTTTGCAGAAAATCAGTCTTTTCTGCTGCAGATACCCTCCTTCACAACACCTTATGTTAAACCCCCTTAATACTCTATTTAGCAGTTGAGGCTCTCTATCACTTGCAGAAAGGGAATTTACTTTCTGGTCTAGTTGCATTGCCCCCAGACAGTGAGTTTATTGAAATTTTGGTCTTCAGTTGTTTGAACTACAGCTGGTTTGGTCTTCAGGAGATACAGAGACAGGAGTTTCATCAATTCTGGGACGTTTAGATGCTGGGGGATTGTGCACAGGATCATCAGAGGGAGAAGGTATCTCTGAAATATTGGGAAATAATGAAATTCACTTAGTTTGATTTCTTGTTCATTATTTTTCATTTAAAAAAAATTAAAAGTTAATTTAGCATGCATGAAAGATGCTGAGTTGACAGCCCTGTATACCAAAGTCCTTTATCCACTGTACAGGCATCATGCAGGAGCAGCAGTGAAAACTGGCTCGTAAAACCCACCAGTCTGAAGTGGAGGTGAATAACTCAATGCCTGGGTGTTGAGACTGACAGCCAAGATTCTAACTAACATCAACTGTGTTGCTGATGACTAATGTGGACATCTGTCCACTAGCAACTGGACTGAGAACAATAACTCACTTTATATTGTCCAAAATACTGTTAAGCCGCAGCTTCCAAAACTGAGTTGGAGACACAAGTTTCTGAATTTGTCATTAATCCCTCTGTATTCATGTTTGAACTAAAATATTCATATTTACCAAACTAGTCAAAGATCCATAATAATGTAATTTGGAATGAAATGGCTGAGCAGCGAATCTTATATATTATGATCAGAAAGTGGCTTACCATGTTGAATTGCTTCTGAGGAGGAAGGTGTGGACACTAGATTTGTGTGTGTTGAGTTTGACGTGTCTGTCTTCAGAGGAATCAAGTTTATTCTCCTTAAAAATAAAACAGATACAATTCAACTGCTTTTAATACCTCACTTCCACAAATTCTTCTTTGAAAGGTACTGTATAGTATAATTATTTATAAATATATTCCACATGAGGATGGACTACAAGCTGTTAAGATCAGTATCCCTGATCAAGCCACGGTACACCTGGTGGATGAGCTTCGTGGTTTTGTCCTCACCCACAACCATTTCAGATTTGGGGACAACTTTTACCTTCAAGTCAGCAGCACTGCTATGGGTACCCGCATGGCCCCACAGTATGCCAACATTTTTATGGCTGACTTAGAACAGTGCTTCCTCAGCTCTCGTCCCCTAGCGCCCCTCCTCTACTGGAGCTACACTGATGACATCTTCATTATATGGACCCATGGGAAGGAGACTCTTGAGGCATTCCACCTGGATTTCAACAATTTCCACCCCACCATCAACCTCAGCCTGGACTAGTCCACACAAGAGACTTCCTGGACACTACCGTTCAAATAAGTGGTGGTCACATAAACACCACCCTATACTGGAAACCTACTGACCGCTACACTTACCTACATGCCTCCAGCTTCCATCCAGGACACATCACATGATCCATGGTCTACAGCCAATCCCTAAGACACAACTGAATTTGCTCCAATCCCTCAGAGACAAACACCTTCAAGATCTTTATAAGCATTCTTAAAACTACAATACCCACCTGGGAAAATGAGGAAACAGATTGACAGAGCGAGATGGGTACCCAGGACAGGCCCAATAAGGAAAATAACTGAACACACTGGCCATCACATACAGCCCCCAGCTATAACCTCTCTATCACATCATCAACAATCTACAACCTATCCTGGAAAATGATCCCCCAATCTCACAGACTTTGGGATGCAGGCCAGTCTTCACTTACAGACAGCCCCTCAACCTGAAACAAATACTCACCAGCCACTACACAACATACCACAGAAACACTAACCCAGGAACCAATCCCTGTAACAAACCTCGTTGCCTACTCTCTCCCCATATCTACTCTAGTGACACCATCAGAGGACCCACCCACATCAGCCACACCATCAGGGACTCATTCACCTACACATCTACTAATGTGATATATGCCATCATGTGCAAGCCATGCCCTCTGCCATGTACATTGGCCAAACCAGACAGACAATCTCTTCGTAAAAGAATAAATGGACACAAATCGGACATCAGGAAAGGTAACATACAAAAGCCAGTAGGAGAACACTTCAATCTTCCTGGACATTCTATAACAGATTTAAAAGTAGCCATACTTGAACAAAAAAACCTCAGAAACAGACTTCAAAGAGAAACTGCAGAACTAAAATTCATTTGGGCTTGAATAGGGACTGACTGGCTCACTACAAAAGCAACTTTCCCCTCTCCTGGAATTGACACCTCCTCATCAATTATTGGGAGTGGACTACATCCACCCTGATGAATTGGCCCTGTCAACACTGGTTCTCCACTTGTGAGGTAACTCCCTTTTCTTCATGTGTCAGTATAATAATGCCTGCATCTGTAATTTTCACTCCATGCATCTGAAGAAGTGGGTTTTTTACCCACAAAAGTTTATGCCCAAATAAATCTGTTAGTCTTTAAGGTGCCACTGGACTTCTTGTTATACTTATTTAATTACTGCTTCAATTAACTACAATGGTATAGATGTGTTTTACACACACACACACTTTCCCTGGCTACCTTTGGTATGGGATATTCTGAACAGAAAATTTAACTCTTAAAGACAGAAATGTTTTAATTTTTAGATACACTTTCCTTGAATGAATATGTGGATATAGAGCAACACAGTACTTGTTTCTTGACTTCAAAACATGTTATATATATGAAAGACATTTTTAAAATTAAAATTGGCTGCTAAGACCAGGTTTCTACTCTGCCTCTTAAGAAAGTCCTTCCACTGTACGGGCAAGTCCTTTAACTGTAGTTGAATCTCTTATCTATACCTCCACTGGACAGTTCTGACTTTGCATCTTCTGGGGGAAATGCCAATTTTCTGCTGGATTACCCTTTCTTCTGCAGATGTTTGTTGACAAACACTGTTTAAAAAAATTACACTTTCCCAGCAACTTATTGCTTGTGCTTGTCTTCTGTTAAATCTACCAGACATGCCATTTAAAAATTAAGTATAAAAAATGGGGCAGAGTGTGACAAACAAGGTAACTAAACACTTCAATGTTTTCTTTTTATTTTTGCAGACAGCTGTCTCTATGTTATGGCACAAAGTCACAGAAATGTAAGGTTGGAAAGGATCTCGAGAGGTCATCAAGTCCAGCCCCCTGCACTGAGGCAGCACATATACCTAGACCATCCTTAACAGGTGTTTGTCCATGCTGTTCTTAAAAACCTTCTGTGATGGGGATTCCACAACCTCCCTTGGAAACCTGTTCCAGAACTCAACTATCCTAATATCTAACCTAAATCTCCCTTGCTGCAAATTAAGCCCCTTACAACTTGTCCAACCTTCAGTGGATATGAAGAACAATTAATCATGAGCCAGTTTAACAGCCCTTCCATACTTGAAGACTTACCAGGTTCTCTCCTAGTCTTTTCTCAAGACTAAACATGACCAGTTTTTTTAAACCTTTTCTCATAGGTCATGTTTTGTGAACCTCTTATTTGTGTTGCTCTCCTCTGGATTCTTTCTTATTTGTCCACGTCTTTCCTAAAGTGTGGCATCCAGTATTGCACACAGTACATCAGCTGAGCCCTCACCAGTACAAGCAGAGTGGGACAATTACCTCCTGTGTCTTACATATGACACTCCTGTTAGTATACCCAAGAATACTATTAACCACTTTCTCAATTGCATCACATTGTTGACTCTCATGCAATTTATGATCCACTATAACCCCCCCCCCAGATCCTTTTCAGCAGTACTGTTGCCTAGGCAAGTCATTTCCCATTTTTAGTTATGCATTTGATTTTTCCTTCCTAAGTGCAGTACTTTGAACTTGTCTTTACTGAATTTTATCTTGTTGAATTCAGACCAATTCTCCAGTTTGTCAAGGTCGTTTTGAGTTCTAATTCCATCCTCCAAAGTGCTTGCAACCCCTCTCAGCTTGGTGTCATCTGCAAATTTTTAAAGCATACTCTCCACTCCATTATCCAAGTCATTAATGAAAATATTGAATGTTCTGGACCAAGGACTGACTCCTGAAGGATCCCTCCCAGTTTTAAATGGTATTTATGGGATAATTATTTAAAATTACTTGAGCTCCATTTATCGATTAACCCAGTATATAAAGTTTTATGGGGAGATTTTTAAAGACAGAAGTTGGAGGAAAGTGCCCAACTGGAGCTGGGGGTTTGTGCCTTTGAAAATCTCCCTTTTATGGCAAATATGCTTTTAGTTTTTGTATATCTTCAATTTGGAGAATAATCCCAAGTAAAGCCTAAAATGTTAAGCCATCAAATTCTTTAAACTACGATTCATACAAATTTCTCCTTAAGCTTGACTGAGCATGTTTACATCCTTGTGTGTACATGCAGGAAGAGCAGAACATAAAACAAGCTTGCCTGGTCTTGGACACAGTTATCAGAGTAATTTATTGGACTAACTACACCTCAAAGCCCACCTGGTTTTTTTGGAATGCATTCCTTCTCAGGTCTCGGGCCTCTCACCATCACCTCTTTAGGGGTGGAATCACACAATTCTCCCACTCTCAGACAGGGCCTTACGCTGTAGTCCCCAGGTGCCAACTGTGATTACCTCAGCAGGCCTGATTTACGTTCAGTTTCGTTAGTTCTGTTACCTTCAGGAACAGTGGCCAGTGGTTAAAACAGTGACCACACAACTTTCTTAAAGCAAAGTATTTATTTAAAACAAAAGTATTTCAGAATAAGTCTTAAAACTATAAACTGAGTAACTATATTCATATCTAACTTACCAGGAGTCTATCCATCTTCCCCATGGTGATCCTGGTAAGTCTAAGATTCCTATAGACACCTCCAAGACCACTAAACCCTGGGTGGCATATCTGTTTCCTTAATAACACAGTTCACACCCCTCTTCTTCAGGGATTGTCCTTTAAAAGCTGCTCAGTCTTTTTGATCACCCCCTTTCCAGAGACTAAGTCACTTGTTAACTATGTACAACCCTTTGACCTGTTAGCTCACAGGACTAGCAAAACAGCTGTGTATCTTTGAGCTGGAGCCTGGAAGTAGGCTATTGTCCTCTAATTACCCCCCATGTGTTTGCTGGGAGGCTGCTTATCTAGAGCCACTGTATTGCTTTTCTGATTGTTTTTCCAGCAGCCCTCTATTAAGTTAGATCAATATATTCACAACCGTAAGTCCAAAAATCCTACATAATATACATTAACTTTGCCCACTGCCTCACTGAGATCACATGCAGCATTCATAAAGCTATTACATATCTGTATTCTTAGATTATTACATAAAAGCTCAACATCCACCACAGTCTACATTACTGTCACTACATTCTACATTATTGTCACAAAAAGGGACAGTGGATATTTTCATTTTAATGTTCTAATAACATTTCCAACATAATTTTAGAAAATCTCACCAACAACAGCACATCAAAGTGGCGCATGTAAATAAACCAAAAGAATGTGAAGCCCCTGACTGCAAACTCATGCAGTTATTCTGTGACTACATTTCTGCTTGCCTGCTATTTGATAACTTGAAATAAGACACTCACTGAAGTACCTGTGTATACCACTGAAGATTCTGTCTTTGATTGTGGGAATTGGGTCAGAGATAGAACCAGCTGCATCCACAAGCACCAAGAACAACATGCAAGTTCAGTGTTTGGATAAAAATATATTAAATGGCAAAAAAAAATAAATTAACGCAGAGTTAAGGTTGCCCAGTAATAGCTTGTGTCCTTCCAGAATGTTGAGTTCAGCAAAACTCAAACTTCAGAAAACCAAGAAATACAGAGTTAACATAAACGCCCATGTAACTTTGACTCAGCCCCGCTGGAGCTAGAATAGCCACTGGAAATAATCCACATGCACTGCAGCTGCATTCAGCGTGCGAGATGTAGTTGTATTGAATGGTGGAGGCAGCAGGTGGTGCAGGTTGGTAGAGGTGTTTGTGTGCTGAGGAGATGGGGATTAGTTTGAAGAGTGTCACAGAGAGCTGTGCTTGTGATATGAAGAAATCAAGGTTTGCACCCACCACATATGTACAAGTAAAAGAAAGGGGAGCATGTGTACCCTGCGGAGCTAGTCTGCATCATTTTATTGCAAAACTGCATAGGTTTTCTCAGTAGCAAGGCACTGGGGGGTGGGAGGGCAGCGAGCAGGTCTTGCCATTAGACTTGTCAGTAGTGAAGTGAGATATGAGAGCAGACCATGGGTTTGCTGCTGGGTAAGGGAAAACATAAGTGCAGATGCTGTCCTTTGAGTAAGTGTGTAGTGGTTGTTAAATTTCACAAATGTGGTGGTGTTAGGAGAGTAGGCTAAAGTGTTTGAGTGCAGGGCAGGTAGCTTCTTTCCTGTGCAGTGAAAAGTCAGAGTGCTACTATGTGTGTTATGGATGTCTGAGGGCAACAGTGTACCGTAATTCTGTATTTCCTGGTTTTCTGCAGTTTGAGTTTTTCTGAACTCGAAGCTCTGGAAGGACATGAGCTGGCACTGAGAAACCTTAACTCTTCATTAACCAAGGTTTTTTTGCTATTTAATTTCCTAGGTTATTTTTTTAAACAGAAAGTTGCAGTTGTAGATAGCATGCAGGCCAAGTGGACTACCAATCCTGGCCCTATACCTTTCTCCCCCAACCACTCAGCCCCACTAACCAGCCCTGTCCCTTCCTGTCTGGCTGCCCTCCCAGCTGGCCCCCCCACCCCATTTTGTCCAGGCTTCCCCCACACACACACCATATGCAAGGTGAGTGGGGGATGTTTCTGATATGTTCATGTGCCAGTGTACCCAGGTTTGCAACTGGACCTGGTCTTGGAATCCAATCTTCCCCCTATGGATGACGAGAGGACCACCAGGTTCTTTTGAGAGCCACCATAACTTTCTGAAAAGAAGCTGTATTCTGTGTACTGTCTGGTCAGTCTGGGTTTTCCCTCATGGCTCCCACCCCATGTATTCTCAGTAGGTGTAGCATCTACACATCGACCTGTAGCATAGGAGGTTCAGAGAGGTATAAAGTGGCCCATTTATCCCACTGTGATGGTCTCACCTGAATTAGAACACCTCAAGGAGATGAATATGACCTGAATCAATAGCTCTGAGACACGTGAACTGGTCTCTTCATGTCAGTGGGTGTTTCCATTCCCCCATTCCCAATGCTGGAGAGTTTCTGATGTGCGTCATGCATGCCCATCTTCAGCTCCTCAACCCAGTGTCAGAGGTGTGTTCAGTGTTCTTGGTGCTTTGAGTATGCCTGTTCTGAACTCCCCACATCCTGCTTCACAGAAGGGGGTAGGGAAAGTGTCTCAGACTGCCTCAGTAAGGCAAGCCTGCCCCAGAACATGGCTCCCATTAGGACCATTAGGACCCCCAGATCACAACTCACCTGAGGCGGGGACAAGGAGAATGGTTTAGACCCCTCCCCAGAATCTGGTTCACATGAAGGGGGTCAGCCCCTAAAACATGGGCAGGGATTCCCTAGATTCTGGGCACATGCACAGGGGGTAGGAAGCAAATCTCAGACACCCCCAAGGAGGCAAGACCCTCCCTACCCCAGCTCACATGAGGGGGAGCAGGGAGAGGGGCCTCCATACCTTTAAAGAGGCAGGAGGCCCTCAGATCTTGATGTACACACGAGTGGGCAGGGAGTGGGGCTCAGACACCCTGGGACTAGGCCCCCCCGCCAGAACCCAGTCTCACGGGGGGATAGGGACCCCCCCAAGATCCTAGACTCATATAGAAGTGGAGAATGTGGACCCACAGGTACCCCGTCCCTATTCTCTCACTAGACCCTATGCCATTCACCCCATGTATCCCTCACCTGCTACCCCCAAACTTTCACCTCCCCTACCTCCCATCCCCACTTATCCCCCTCCCCACAATGCAACCCTAACCTGTCTCACCACTGCCTCACACATACTGCCCCAGCAAGCATTTTTCACTCCCCAAAATAAATAAAACCTCTAAGATGGATTTTAGCAATATGCCACCAACCTCTTCTAAATTTCTGTCCAAGGGAGGGGGGTGAGGGACTCAAACTGACATTGTCTGGGTGGATCAAGTTCATACAACTACTGCTTATCCCCTGGAGCTATCCAGCTAGTGTGAAACTTTGAAGGCTAATAACTAAGACTGTGAATTTTGCAGCACTAGTGCAGCTGACCCCAGGACCACCCCAGCAGCTGGGGAAGCCCCAGGGCCAGCTGCACTGGCTGCTGCTCTGGCAGCCGGTCCTCAGCACTGCCCTGGAGCAGCAGTCTGGGACCAGCAGCAGGAGGGCTGTGGGCCGCCCACTGCCTGGACCATTAGTGGGACCCTGTACCACACCCCCTCCAGCAGAAGGATCGCCTGCTCTGCTCCCCCACCCTCCTTTCCCCCAGCAGCAGTCTTCAGGATGCGCCCCCATCCGTGCAGGTAAGATTTAGTCACAGGTATTTTTAGTAAAAGTCACGGGGCTGTGACTTTTTGGTTATTGCCCGTGACCTGTCCATGACTTTTACTAAAAATACCAGTGACCAAAATGTAGCCTTACTATTAATCTGTTAAATCCTCTGTCCATGCATGTGTGGCACAATCTATTAGTCGTGCAGATAGATTGGTGAGTTGTCACATGTCTAACTGCAGAAGTAAAATCTTTTTCAAGTAAAGTTTTCATCTGATTTTCCCCAAAGGCCTGGTAGGTGCCCTGCGCTCTGCTTGGGTAACCCTCAGTGTCTGGGATTCTGGGCGATGAGCCGAGCCTCTATTTGATCTGTATTTGATGTTTACAGAATTATAGGTTGCCAGAATCTGTAAATTTTAAGAAAAGCTGGAGGGAGGGTTTGGGAGAAGGGACTGTATGTCAGAAACCCCTTAGTTCAATGGCCCCAAATTTGGATTGCTAACAGAATCCCACATCCCCAAGAGGTACACCAAATTTCAAGCCAATCTGAGTAACTGTAGATTTTAGGTTTCAGAGTAGCAGCCGTGTTAGTCTGTATTTGCAAAAAGGAGTACTTGTGGCACCTTAGAGACTAACCAGTGAGCTGTAGCTCACGAAAGCTTATGCTCAAATAAATTGGCTAGTCTCTAAGGTGCCACAAGTACTCCTTTTCTTTTTGTAGATTTTTAGAACACTTTAGAGTTGAGCTTTAAACAAAAACGTGTCTTAACCGTAACCATAACAGAGTTGTCACTCTGCTATAATTAAGGTGCAAATTTAGGAACTAGAAGTCATTTTGACTTTTCACTTGGAGTATAAATGGAACATAAGGGTAATGAAAAATAGCTACAGAATTACTTTTAAACCTTGATACTTCTAAACAGCTTGTTTTGGCCTTCACATTTATCACAGGAAACTGCAATATAAATCTTACCTTGGCGTCTTACTCCAACCGTGTAAAGCATTTAGAGTAATCCTCCTGGGTTGGTTTATTTTAGCACTTTGGCTGGATGGCTGCATGGTTTTCCTCTCGTCTGAGGATAAAGCCGGAATATTTTTGATGCCAACGGGTGTTGAGGGAGAATCCTTGTTGGTTATTATTGCTGCTGGTGTTTTAGGCTGGAGTGTGAGATTACTTGGATCCACGGTCCTGTTCGGAGGGGTTCCATCAACTGGCCTGGGGACTGGGGAGACAACCTTCTGTGACTGACTCTTCTTCATTTTCTTCTCTGTTGCACTAGCGGTCGTGACACACAACACCGGTTTCTCTTTCAACGGTACTCCAAGCTCATCCTCCTCAAATGTCACAAAAGAGCAGTATCCATCCGTGGAAGAAATAGCAAGAAAGGATCCATCGCTGGACCTGTTTATTTTTTTTCAGAGGGAAGAAATCTGAGAAACTGAGCTAGTCCTGACCACTCTCCCCAGAAACATATCCCATGTCAATCATACAAGTTGCCCCATCCCCAGCTAAATGTGTAAATGTAAATAAACCTGAAATGCCCTGAAAGACACCATCTAACTCAAACAATCAACAGTTCAAGAAGCGCAGCCTTGACAATTAACTTAGTTCCTCTGGCTTTGTCTGTGGTATGGAATAACCCATTACTAACAGCAGCCAAAAGTGATATTGAATACAATTTAACTGCAGGTATACAGTTCAGCACCTTTTAACCATGATTTCTGACATGGTGCTGAATGTGGTTTGTCCTAATTTACATTAGAGTTAAACTGTGTTCAGCACTGGTTTGGCTGCATTTCTTGCCCTTTGTGCTGGCAGTGGGCAAAGCACTGCAGCAGCAACAACATGAACAGGCCCTTGCCATTCACTTCACCAAACAGTGACCACTGGTGAATTAAGAAATCTTAATTTTCTGTTCACGTTCTCATGCAGCCCCTCTTCATGAACATCATTGACAGGTTTTGAAAGAAGCCCCGTATCCAGTCCTCAGCTGTAAGGATACTGACTACAGTATGGACCAGTGGTTCTCAACCTGCGGCCCGCTTGCAGTGCAATCAGCACACAGCTGCGGCCCATGTGACATCCTCAGGGTCATACAAGCAGTATATATACTGTGTGGATGTGGCCAACATAACACAGGCATATGCAGTCCACAATGGTAAATAGGTTGAGAACCTCTGGTACAGACCCTAGAGAGGAAGGATGGTCCAGTGATTAGGGCTGCAGTCTGGGCCATGAGAAAGCTAGGTTCAATTCCCAGCTCAGCCACAGACTGTGAGAGGACTTGGGTAAGTCACTTGGTCTTTTGGTGCCACAGTTCCCCATCTGTAAAATGTGGATTATAGCACTGCCTTATCTCACAGGGGTGTCATGAGGAAAAACATTACAAGATTGCAAGGCGCTCAGGTACTATGGTAACCATATAAGTACAACTGATTGATAGATGTGTAAAGCAAGAAATAGGAGGATCCTCAGGGTTCAGAGAAGATAAGAGTGACAACTCACTCTACCATGACAAATCTAAAGGATCCGTCAATTACCTACCATGAAATGTCACTCAGAGTATGATAATGTATGTTGGATACATAACCAAAGGGAAAGGACTGCTGTGTATCATAGAAAAGCACAGAATCTTCTGAAGCAACAGCAAACACCAACCGATAGGGCAGATTTATTAGAGCAGGGATTGACGTCCGTGAAGCTTCATCTAGGAGTACAAAGAACACAACACTGAGAAAAATCACACACCATTATAATCATATTGCTTGTACTAACTTAAGTGCTTGAACAGAGTTTTTATCATTGCAGTGTATCAGTACCAATATTCTGGCTGAGAAGTTGGCACTTGTATTATATAACACTATTTTCAAGTATATACAATTTTCTGGAAAAGCTACTCTTTGGACTTAAGTTTCTCCTATTTAGTCTTAGCCTAAAAGGTTAATGGTTGGGGCAAAGTTTGGTCTTTTTGGCTTTATTTAAATTATTCAAGTGGGAATGACAATCCTCCTGTTAAACTATTCAGAAGCTTTTTTTGCACTTTAACTCAAGGTCTGAATAATCAAATCTCAAAATTTACTTTAACTCACAATCTTACCAAATTTATATAAAACACAACTTGCTATGTAATCCATTTTCTGCCTGAATTTCATTTCCTTTTGTAATTTTAAATTCAACTGTTGGCTAATCTTCTGGACTAGGATTAGTTCTTTGCATGGCTAGAGGACAAAGATACCGAAGCAACATTTTTTCCAGCTGGTGCTAAAAGGTAAGCACTAACTGGCCTTTATTTGCAGTGGTGCTGAACACACAGGCCCCACTGACTTCCATGACGATGCCTTTGAAAATCAGGCCATTTATTTAATTTTAGGCATCTAAATTTGTACATTTCAGCCCTAGTCTGGATCTTTTGCTTTCATGAGAGTGTTGTGGAAGCAGCAGCGACACCTCTGCTTAATAAAGGACTGACAGATTGACAAAATCCCATCTAGTTCTCTTCCAACAGCAACTCTGAAGGTTATGGTGGAAAAAAAATGGCACTAAGTAATAGGATCCTGTAAGGGATACTATAATTTGTGAGTTATACACATCAAAGGAGAGGGCCTTATTGTGCTCCAGTTAGAATTGAGGAAATCTGTGCCTTTTAGGAAGAATGGGAATAGTCTGGTTTAAAAACCCTAGGGTGAAATCCCGGCCCCACTGACTTCAATAGGCTCAGGTTTTCACTTCCTGACAGCCAGTTATTGTGCAGTTTGTGTACAAATTTCCCCTCACCACATCTCGGCCAATGAATCCCAGTCTTCACCAGCAACACTAGTGCTATTTTAGCCTTAGCTCTCCTGAACAAATATCTCCAACTGTTGCAAACTGTGACAAATTTTGTAGTGGTTCTGTGATGTGGGCAATCAGGACTAAAAAAATATTTTACTAGGTGATTCCTTAATGCTGGGCCAAGTTATTTATGTTTATTCACACCAGTGAGTTAAAAAGTTGTAGGAAAACACCAAGCCGTGTTTCTGCAGCATAAGAGGCCAAGTGAGAACATTTATCCACTAAACCAAAAACCACTCAAAAAGGCACTTAGTGAATTTAAGGCCTTAGAATCAGCAAATAGCTTCTCAGATGTGGTACAACAGTTATCCTGAAGGAATGTTAAAAGGCTAGGACATAAAATAGTATGACCTGCAGCAACATAGTCAGGTTTGCCTTCCAGCAGATTTCCTGTAAAAGAAGCTCCCCAAAAGGATTTATGGTACCTTTCTTATGTGCTGGTCTCAACTCAAAGTAGACTGGACAGCAGCGAACAGCTAGAGTTGCCTTTCCAGGACAGGGCAGGTGAGCTATAGGCCTATTAGAAAGAAGAAATGCTTCAGAAAATGGCATGTGAAATGGATATATACACAAACACACACACACCCATATATATATTTTATAAAGAAAATTTAGGTATATTAAACCCTACCTTTTAAGATTTTTTCTCGAAAAAACATACGTAGTGTTGGTTACATTCTCTCCTGATTCAACACAGCCAGCTGAGAAAATAAAAAAAAGTTTCAAAGCATTACTCATCAATTCAAAGGTACTAAACACACAAACTTACATTTATAAACATTTTATTTCCCAAGCATTAGCCTTAGGGCAAAGGGCCAGGTTTTTGTGATCTGACCACAACTTGAAAATGTATCCCAAATACTACTTTAAATCAATTTTAGTTTTCCTTATATACTGCTCCAAAACAAGCTTCTCTTTACTTTTGCAAATGGCTGCAACATCAATGCCTATGCAGGTAACAGACCCCACTTTGTAGTGTTGGTCTTATTAATAGATCAGAATGCTTTTAAGAAGAAGGACACAAAGGAGTAGAGTCAGAATAAGTCAAAAAAGAAAATAGTCCTTTTTCGGGGGGGAGGGATAACTCAGTGGTTTGAGCATTGGCCTGCTAAACCCACGGTTGAGAGTTCAATCCTTGAGGGGGGCATTTAAGGATCTGGGGCAAAAATTGGGGGTTGGTCCTGCTCTGAGCAGGGGGGTGGACTAGATGACCTCCTGAGATCCCCTCCAACCCTGAGATTCTATGATTCTGACAGTGCGACATTATTGATATACCAGGAATTTCATAAAGAATGCCTTATGCAAGTGTTAACACTACACTGAAGGTCTGAGTTTCCTGATGTTGGTTAATAAAATGTCAAACTGATTGCAAATTTATACAGAGATACACACTGAATTTAGCCTACTCTGTAAAATAGGGAGCCACAGGCGACTACCAGCAGCAGTATGTAACAAGAACAAGATACTGTTAACCCCTCTTGCTGCTGTAGCAGGTGGCTATATTCTGCAACATGTCCATGTTTCTCTGACATTTCAAAAAGTGATGTTCCTGACACAAGGGCAAAGTGCCCACCCAGGGCTGCCACATGCACCTGGTATATCTTCCTTTCACGTACCTGGAGTGAGAAGCAAAGAGCCGTCAGGAGTAAAACTAAGCCTGCGGAAGAATGATTTCATGCTGTCATCATGAAACATCCGATAGCTTCTCACCTGTAACATTTCAAAAGAATAAAATTTTTTTTTTAAAATATCATCTCTGAAAAACACCATTAATTCTAGTCAATACCTTTATCTTAAAGTGTGACAATCAGCTGGTTATGCGATCCAGTTTAAATGGGTCTTTAGTGGGTCTTAAAATAATTTAAGATTTTACTACCTCCAAATGGTTTTTGTAAATTATTATTTTGGGTGGTTTCAAATCTCTATGGCTAATGGTAGTCTCCCTGGATCCCTCTTCATATACTGATTAGCATACTTCAAAGGCATATTAGACTTGACTATTCCTCTCCGTTCCCTTTATTATGTTATTATAGCTATTTAAATTAAATTAGTCACCAGTAAGGGAAACAGATGAAGATACATTTTATTTACAGAGTAGCACTATTGCTTGGATATAATAATATTAAGAAAGAAAAAAATGCAATGTGATGGATCCAAGAAATTCAAATATAAAGAGAATCAAAAATTAAATAAAGACATGGGAAGACTATTTACTATTTTAAGTAAATATTCAAGTTACATATTAACTGAAACTAAGAGCCTGTCCCTTAGGTAATCTTATTTTAACTCTAATCCTAGAGATTTAAAAATGCCCCCTCAGATCCATTTTAGAGCTGTTTTTCAGTATAACCAAACCTGCTTAAGCTACTTCCTAAAGAAAAGAGATATGCATTCTTTTACAGACAACTCCAAAAGTTATTTTACTATCATTCAGAATTAATTTGGGAAAAAAACCTCTTCTGCTTCTCTCCTGGGATTTTGAACTTTTTACCAATATATTTTCACTCAAAAATTATATTACACCCACCAGATGACTGCAAGCTACTGCATTAGTAATAAAAATGTTAATGCAATATAACTAGGGCTGTCAAACGATTAAAAAAATTAATCACGATTAATCGCGCTGTTAAACAATGGAATACCATTTTAAAATATTTTTGGATGTTTTCTACATTTTCAAATATATTGATTTCAATTACAATACAGAACACAGCGTATAATGCTCAGTTTATATTTATTTTTTATTAAAAATATTTGCACTGTAAAAAAAACAAAAAATAGTATTTTTCAATTGCAAGTACTGTAGTGCAATCTATTTATCATGCAAGTTGAATTTACAAATGTAGAAGTAAATAAAAAAACCCTGCATTCAAAAAATAAAACAATGTAAAACTTCTAGAGCCCACAAGTTCACTCAGTCCTACTTCTTGTTCAGCCAATCGCTCAGACAAACAAGCTTGTTTACATTTGCAGAAGATAATGCTGCCTGCTTCTTGTTTATGATGTCACCTAAAAGTGAGAACAGGCATTCCCATGGCACTGTTGTAGCCAGCGTCACAAGATATTTAGGGCATTTGGCACATAAATATTCATACGTCCCTTTATGCTTCAACCACCATTCCACATGCGCCCGTGCTGATGACTGGTTCTGCTTAATGACAATCCAAAGCAGTGCAGACCAATGCATGTTCATTTTCATCATCTGAGTCAGATGCCACCAGCAGAACGTTGATTTTCTTTTTTGGTGGTTCGGGTTCTGTAGTTTCTGATCAGAGTGTTGCTCTTTTAAGACTTCTGAAAGCATGCCCCACACCTCGTCCCTCTCAGATTTTGGAAGGCACTTATTTGGAAGGCATAGATTTTTAAACCTTGAGTCAAATGCCATAGCTATCTTTAGAAATGTCACATAGATACCTCCTTTCAGTTTTGTCAAATCTGAAGTGAAAGTGCAGTCAGTGGGTCATCATTCTAGACTGTTGTAACATTAAATATATGACAGAATGCAGGTAAAAGAGAGCAGGGGACATACAATTCTCCTCCAAAGAGTTCAGTCACAAATTTAATGAACGCTTATTATTTTTTTTTTTAAATGAGTATCAATCAGCATGGAATCATATCCTCTGGAATGGTGGCCGAAGCATGAAGGGGCATACGAATGTTTAGCATCTCTGGCACATAGAATCATAGAATATCAGGGTTGGAAGGGACCCCAGAAGGTCATCTAGTCCAACCCCCTGCTCAAAGCAGGACCAATTCCCAGTTAAATCATCCCAGCCAGGGCTTGATAAATACCTCGTAATCCCGGCTACAAAAGTGCCATGTGAATGCCTGTTCTCACTTTCAGGTGACATTGTAAATAATAAGCAGGCAGCATTATGCCCAGTAAATGTAAACAAACTTCTTTGTCTTTACAATTGGCTGAACAAGAAGTAGGACTGAGTGGACTTGTAGGCTTGAAGTTTTACATTTTTCATAACTGCACTCAAAAACAAAACAAATACCTACATTTGTAAACTTAAACTCTTTCACGATAAAGAGATTACACTACAGTACGTATATGAGGTGAACTGAAAAATACTATTTATTTTGTTTATAATTTTTACAGTGCAAATACTAATCAAAAACAATAATATAAAGCGAGCACTGTACACTGTGTTCTGTGTTGTAACTGAAATCAATACATTTGAAAACATAGAAAAACATCCAAAATATTTAATAAATTTCACTTGGTATTCTATTGCTTAACAGTGCAATTAAAACAGTGATTAATTTTTTTAATCGCAATTAATTTGAGTTAATTGCGTGAGCTAACTGCAATCAGTCGACAGCCCTAATTATAACTATTAATAAGCTTAAGAGCTGCTGCCTGACAGATATCTTTGAAATTATTCCATTTAAAAGAAATTCTCTGTGTACAGACTATTTTTTGCTTCTCACCCCTTGAACTTTACTCAAAGGCATTAGCATTGTTAATTTGCTAAATTGGAGGAGCAGATGAACTTGCAAGAGGCAATCACTAGATGACAATGTTATCCGTGATAGTCACTTCCACAGTAAACTAAAGTCAGAGAAAACAATAGGAGGAAACATCTTCTATTCCACACATTCATATAGCAATAAATGAAAAGACAAATGCAAAAATATCTGATGTACAAGTAAATTATTTCTAAAACTGAATAGTTTTTTCCAAATTTCACTTTCAAAGAGAGCAGCCCTTGTAAAAAACATAACAATGGTTATCTCACAACATTGTTAGTATTAGAACAGTTTACCTCGCCTTCAGCTCCTGATGGCATCTTGGTAACATTGAACGCTACACGCTTAGTCTGTGTACTGTACACCCGCAGCACCCTACATAATGGAGAATATCGTTACCCACAAACAGGTACCTTCCACATTGAGCAATATCCTTGTCTATTTCATACAGAGTTACAGCACCTTCCTTTTCAATCAGAATGTTCTGGATCCGTTTGACAGTTATGTGACAAAAGGACTTCCTATAAAGCATAGGAGATTACTACTACTAAATATTATAGGACAGGACATTAACAAATAACCACTAAGGGCATCTTTACCCTACAACTTTTTGCTGCCCCAAGTTATGTCAGCATAAAGCCACCACAGTTAGCATATTGCCTGCGTATGGGCATGCTGAGCTCCCTGCATCGGCGCTGCGCACATTCACCAGGAGTGCTTGTTTCAGTGCGGTGAGGAGCATCATGATGTGCAACTTGTCACTGACTAGCACACTAAGTTTTGGGAAGTTTTGGCAGTGCATGATGGGGCAGAAACGAGTTGTGCGGGGGTGATTAGGACTGTAGGGTCAAGTTCCCATCATGCAACTTTCTCCACTCCCATGCCATCTCTATCCCATAATTTTCATGTCTTTTAAAAAAATTCCATGCACCTGCGTGACTCTCTCTGCTGTCCACCATCTCTGACAGCAGCATGGAGCCTACACACCTCTGCACTATTTTGTGAGCATTGCAAGCAAAGGACACACGATCCTCTGGTATTTGCAGAGCCACAAGAAGAGCTGCAGGGAACACGGAGCTTTGTTGATTTATTCACAGAAGCATATCTGTGACATGTGTGTATGTGCCCTTGAGGAAAAATCAGGGCTCAGACTGAAGTGGAAAAGACCTGAACAACTTCCTGGGACTTCCCTGGTGACTCCCATCAGTTCCTACAAAACATGAACTTTCACTGACAAAATAAATCATTTCTAGACATTATTGTTGCAGTTTCCTTACAACGTGAATTGAATGCAGGCCTGTGCAAGATTATCTTCCTAAATCTGCACGGGAGAAGTGTGAACAGAATTCATGTTTTTCAGGGTGTGAACTCTGAAGTCTAAAGATAATTTAAATTGTCACTTTACTATTTCACAGCCAATAGTTTTTTTTAGAGAAACATCCAAAGATCATGTTTATCCCATGTTGATTCAAAAGGACTATCAGGTCTTTCTACTTGTCCTTTCTCTGAGCCACTTGCAGGATCTGCTCCAAGTGAGACCAGTATCCTCTATAATAGAACCCTCATCATTATGAAGTCTTTCCAGACGTACCCAGACTGTTTTCTGTTTCTTAATTTCATCCTGCTATTACTTGTTACACCTCTGGAATCGAGGCTAGTAATCTAGAGGAGAGGAAGAGGGTGAGGGAAGATAAAAGGAAAGAGGAAGATGAAGGGGGAGGGGATTTATTAAAAGGGCATCACTTTATACCTCCAGCCCATAGAGAGAATAAAACCATAAAAGATGTAGGTTAACATGTATCCATCTTTTTGTCTTCAACACACAATAGAGACAAAGGGATAAATATAATTAAAGGGGTAATTGGTGATAAAAAGGTACTGAAGATCAACTAAACTAAGGCACTAGCTAAACAACGCTCATGTAATTTCTATGTTCTATGAAGATAGCCCATTAATATGCTATTTTTCTGCATTACAGAGATTCAGAACACTTTGGTACTAATGAAATCTCAAATCAGGGATCACTCTCCCAGAGGTTTATTAGCCAGTTGTGAAGTCTATCAAATTAGGATGCGTATCCCCAAACAATTTAAGGTGAGCTGCAAAGTTAAAATGAAAAACTGTGTTAAACACAGATTTGTTTGCCAAATGACCTTACTAACCAGGCTGCTGAGGGTTGGGGTATGGGGTGGGATGAAAAGAGGGACATTCAGCCCAGAAAAATGAAACTTCTGGTATCTTCAGTGATTCAAAAATGCCCAGTGGAGGATAATTTGTTTAAAAATTTAATTAAAATTATTTCTTTGTTGAATGTTCCTTTTAAGGCCTTGGATGGCATTCAACACAGAAATAAATTTGGAATTAACTCCAATTCTCACTTTACCTTTTGCAGTTCCCTTTGAAGGACCAATGTGAACAGCAATTAAAACTCACATTTCCAGATATTGGTAGTTGTGAAGTGAAAAGCATTCAGTTCTTTTCTTGACTTAATTAACATGCAACAAAGAATAGTAATAGGAAACACTTAAAACAATAACTCACCTATCACAGCTAAGGGTTGCAATGTACTGGCCTACAGGATCCCATGTTATTCCTTGTACATAACTCTTGTGCTCATTAAAAATTGAAACTTTTTGCCCTGAAAATGCAAATAATTTCTAAATTCCAAAACTCAATTTCTATTTCATAAAACACTTTTCATTTCAGAAATAAAACAAGGCCAAGTATTTCAGAATGTAAAGTCATATATATTTTTACACTTAAATAGATAACTTTCTTGTAAAGTGTCTTACAATGATGGTAGTGGGAGAAAAGGCTTTCTAATGATATAAACTCAACCCACAAAACCTTCCACCAACCAGGATACCTGGTGCTGGGAGGCATGAGGGGCTGCGAGTCCCCCCCCCCCAAAGTTACACTGCAGACGGTGGCACCATTGACACTCATGCTTAACATATATGCAGAGGAATCAATTAAAAATATTGCAAGAAAAGATTCCAGAGTATTACACCTGTCCGACACACTGACTCCATGAACATCGCCAGTGTCACAATGAAGAAGCTACTGTCTCACACTTGCATGGAGGACAACTGTGCAGGAAAAACACTCCAGCATGAGAAGAGGTGCTCGAAGAATTTTGTCATCACATGGCATAACGAAGCTGCTGCCTCTCACTGTTCAGTGAAGTTTCTTAATCATTCTCACGAGGAGGCTGACACTAAAATTATCTCACATGCCTTACATATCCCCTGGAAACTCCATATGCCCTGGAGACCGCAAACCAGCGGGGTAGTGGAGCGGACCAATCACACCCTTAAACGGCATCTCTCAAAACTGTGCCAAGAAGCCTCACTGCGATGGCCTGATGCTTTGCCCCTCGTCCTACTCCGTATCCGCATTCTCCCAAAGGGTACATTAGGGCTCAGTCCCTTTAAAATTATGCTTAAAAGGGCATGGCCTATGAATGGCACCCTGGCTCTATCAGGGGAATAAAAGTTGGGTAATGGTTTTTGTCTCAGTATATGTGTTCCCTGTCTGCTGTTCTCTTGTCTCTTCACAGGTATACCAAGGATTCCCAGCCTCTCCCCTTGGACTCTCCTGTCCACTCCTTACAGCCCGGTGACTCCGTGCTTGTTCGCACCTGGAAAAACAAGCCTCTCCAGAAAAAGTACAAAGGACCCTATACCGTCCTGCTGATCTCCCATACAGCGACAAATATCAAGGGACACAAAAACTGGATCCATCGCTCTCGTCTGAAGGCAGTACCCGCCCCCTCGTCAGCAGAACAGTGGGCCGTCCAACCTGCTGACTCCTCATCTAGTGACGATCTCGGGCTAAAGCTACTGTTTAAAACACACAAATAGCGAGCACCTTAACGCTAAAATGGGCCCACCCAGGTACTGGAGACCCTGGGTTAAAAATACTCTAATAATAATTAATTGGGTAACATTGTTATTCTCTGTATTATTATTTCCAAACTGTGCATATCGGGAGCATAACTCCTTTGTTTCGCTTGCGCACCATGTTGCTACTTTAACAAACCAGACTGATTGCTGGGTATGTGCTCCAACTCCACTGCCCCCCAAAACGGGAATGCCCCTTGACATGCTGCCCCTGACCCTAGCAAAATTAGCCACCACCAAAAAACAAAAAAGAACGGACTCGATGTTCTGAAACAAGACCTCTTTACAGCAAGCCACCTATCAAAACCAGGAGTATTCAGTTGCAGTACTCACTCAGGGAGTATTGTGTTTTACCCGAAACCAATCTAATCACTATGGGCATCCTGTAAAAAAAAAAGCTCCTGTGTTATTACACAATAAGCTAATAAATATTAAATAAAACCAAAAGAGGAAGTCAGCAGTGTGGGTGTAATGGTTCTTCCCCTTTTAAAAAAACTCTTACAAATAATCTTACCAAAAAAAAAAAAAATTTAAAAATATAACTTGCCGTCCAGTTAATATCTCCAATGTAGCAAGCCAATGGTGTGTTTGTAGTGGTCCCTATGGCAAATGTAATTTAAACAGTACAATTAAAAACACCCCCATTTATACCCAATCAAAAAAAATAGAATGCCCCCTTAGGGGCATATAAACTGTTTAAAAAAGCAGCCAAAGCAGCCTTAAATATCCCAAAAATCGCCTTAAAAAACAGTCCTTACTGGGCCCTACAGCATCACTATTTTGTATGTGGCCAAAAGGCTTATAAGGTGCTGCCAGCCAACTGGACAGGTAGCTGTTATATAGCTCATGAAGTTCCTCATCTGTCAATAACTGCCACACTGCCAAAAAAAAAAAATTAAAAATGCCCGAAATACCTCTGTTAAGTCACAAAAAAAAGAAACCCTGCGGCAACTGACTACAGCATTAAAAGGCAATATAAAAAATCCCCTCACAACCAAGAAGCTTGTAGGGTACTCTGTACTGGGAATAGCGCCACTGTTTACCGGGCCAGCCATGGCATGCATAAGCCGCTATACTGTAAAGCTGCAAATGGTACTTTAAAAAGTTGCCTTAAAGTTAAAAAACTCAATTAATAATTTAAAATTAGCAATAAAAACATTAAATAAAAAGGTACAGCAGCTCAAAACCTTTTCCCTCCAAAACAGGCTGGCTTTGGACTATCTCTTGGCATCCCAAGGAGGGGTTTGTGCCCTCGTCGGGCCCCAATGTTTGCTATTATAATAGCAATCTATAAAAAAATGGTACAGGCTAAGGCCCATGCCCGAGCCAAAGCACAGGTTGCCTATACTGCCCCCGAAAGCGATTGCTTGCAAACCTTGTTTTCAGGCTGGGGTTTGTCGTTTTGGCTTGGTAGTTTATTTAGCCTGTTATGAAAACTTCTCTTTCCTGTATTGCTTATATTAATGGTATTATGCTGTGCAGTATTATATGTCAAAACTCTTTTGCAAAAGTTAATATGTCATTCTCTTCAAGACTATCACAAAGTGCTTATGCAAAATCCTATTGTAAAAAAATAAATAGCCCAAATAAAAAAACTCAAAGCCATGTTAAATGTTCTCAAAAAAAAAAAAGTTGTTAAAAACACTCGGCATGGCCACTAGGTAACTCAAAAAAATAAACGACCACAAATGTCAATAAAGCCCCCCCGCCTGGAGACGCTCAGAGCAGTTATGCTAAAAATCTGCAACAATATGTTGCAAAGTCAAACCGCCTAAAACTAAACAAGGCCAAACAAGGCAAATATAAAAAAACAATGCTAAATAAAGCAGCTTTATGCATAGTTTAACAAATAATACAAAAAACAAAAAAACTAGCTGATAACTAAATTGGCCAGCTATATAAATACTTAGGGCAGCTTGCTATTAAATAAATATGCTAAAAATATGTACAAAAGCCTGTGTAACTTCCTGCTCTATATACAAAATTTAAAATTCTATTCTCCCTGTACCTTCTTTGCAGCTGCAAATAAACTTTTCTGTTTCTCCACCCCGTTGTAATTATTGGTTGACGCACACTGGGCAACGAACCTTGCTGTTGTTTGCCTCTGGCACTGGGTGCCGGCAACAATGTCACAGTGAAAGGTGTGCACAAGACACACATGAGCTAGTGTTTTGAGATGCTAACCAAAACTTCCGCAACATTCTGTTTTTGTGCCCGCTGCTAGGGAACAGAATTGCTGTATATTCCTCAGAGATGTGTTCCTACCACTCAGACCATTAAATGCCACCACACTGCCAGGATGGGACACTACTGGAAGACCAAATTATCTTACTAGAAGGCATTTGATTCACCTTCCTAAGGCATTTGATTCACCCCCCCAGATGTTCTGGTTTAACTTGGATTTAAACCTGGAGAATGGTCAGTTTAGATGAGCTATTACCAGCAGGAGAGTGAGTTTGTGTGTGTATGGGGGTGGGGGGGATGTGAGAAAACCTTGATCTATGCAGGAAATAGCCCGACTTGATTATGTAAAGAGTTGTCACTTTGGATGGGCTAGCACCAGCAGGAGAGTGAATTTGTGTGGGGGGGGTGGAGGGTGAGAAAACCTGGATTTGTGCTGGAAATGGCCCACCTGTTGATCACTTTAGATAAGCTATTACCAGCAGGACAGTGGGGTGGGAGGAGGTATTGTTTCATGATTTCTGTGTGTATATAAAGTCTGCTGCAGTTTCCACGGTAAACATCTGATGAAGTGAGCTGTAGCTCACGAAAGCTCATGCTCAAATAAATTGGTTAGTCTCTAAGGTGCCACAAGTCCTCCTTTTCTTTTTGCGAATACAGACTAACACGGCTGTTCCTCTGAAACCTTCCTAAGACTCTATCCCACCCTTTGAAGGTGCTTGGAATGGCTGAGACAATCACTGATGAGGTCATAAATACACTGGAGGCATTCATATGCCAAGTTTACTATTTGTAGACCAATATTAAAGACACTTACAGAGCTATGTTGATGGATGTTTTCCAAGAAGTAGAAAAACAGAAAAATTGCCACTGACAAGAGGTGCATTTATACCTGCTATCAAGAGGGGCAAATTATCAAGCAATGGAATGGCTCTGGGACGATCAAGCACATCCAAAACTATCCTCCCTTTTGGGCATGGATGGGTCTTGGATGATGGACTGATCACACCAGTGTATGTGAAATGCCACGCACTCCAGAATCAATCCTTCTGCTAATCAAATGCTCACAAGTGCAAAGACCAGATGCTCACCACCCAGCAAACATTTGTCTGCTTTTTAGACATGTATGAGTGCAGTGCAGACGAGAATCAGTGCGACATGTCTAGCAGTGGTGCCCTAGATGGAGACAACATTGACGATAACTGATGATTAAATGTTTTCAGGCCTATGTGTCAAGGCTAGCTTCCCTAAAATTACCAAAGATTAATGTCTTTTTTATGTAAGCAATGAATCTCTGTGTTAATGTATATTTTTGAACATTCTCAAATATACATCTATATAATTGGTCAAGATTTGTCATGTTTGGTACCGTTGTGGTTGTGGGAGAAAGGGCTTTCAAAAGATACCCAACTCGTCCTATCCCTGACAACACTGTATTATCAAAATTTCCAGCCACTGGTGGACCGGGAGCTGGGAGGGTGCTGAGTCCCCGCGGCATGTCACAGAGTGAGACACCATGGAAACTATGATTCTGTAGATTGTGTGAATCAAATGACCCCTCCCTGACCCTTTTGTCTCTAACCTGTCCACAAAATAAGATTTCACTACATCACGCTCCCAGACTAAGAGATATTCCTCACAAAGTCAGGAAATAATTTGACCATATTGTCTTAAAAAAAAAAAAAAAAAGATGCTTTCAGTTATTAAGCATTAAGCAATTCTACTTATCTCAGGATGGATGCGACAAAGATAAATTAGAAATTTAGCAATTACCTTTATTGACATCCCACATTATAGCTGTGTTATCTACTGATGCAGATGCCATGCAGTTTCCATCAGGGGTCCAGCAAATATCATACACATCTTCTAAGTGGCCTCTGGAATCCAGGGGAGTAAATTGTGATCGTTATAGCAAGAACAAGAGTTATGAAGAAACACAGTCAGATTTTTTTTAAATGTTAAAAGCCTATGACCAAAGGCTACCAAGTATTGCAATAATGAGATGGCCAGCCACTGCTTTTTATTTTTAAACAATATATATTCCTGCTAGTAGGAGTGACACACCCCCTGCTAACCTATGTATAACACTGCATCTTTCAAAGAAATAAAAACGCTGAATTCACAAATGACTTCCAATGATGTATAATTAAAGATGTGAAAAAATGAACATCCCCAGGATTGTGTGCAATATAAACAACACACAATTGTTCATGTACTAATAAATTATATAAATACAAGAAAGGTCACTTTTTCAGAAAACTTTCCTTTACAGATAAATTTTTTCACAAGAAATGTTCAATAAAACGTTTGCATATCAAATCTCCAAATCTAAGTTTAGTTCATATTGCATTTGAACGAATGTCTTCTGATATCAAGTCCAAGTTAGGAGAATCTCCACAAAAAATAAGTTTAAAAAATGGTAAGAATCACTAGCATTATTTTGTAGATTTACACCACAGTGTGACTACCCGAATGATAAAATACATGTTACATTCCCATTTTTAAAAATTCCAATTTTTTTTAGAGAAATTAATTCTAATTAACTTATCTTGGAAGCTGTTTCAGTCTTGAATGGAAATTATACAAGCATTTTTAAAGGCATATTTTATACTATACACACTTTGTACCTATTCAGGTTTATCAGGTATTGAGACTAGATTTTTTTTTTTTTTTTTTGGTAAAACAGTGTAAATTACTAATGAATTTAACTGAGAGAACCTGGAGACCAAAGTGCTCTTTATCCACAGATGCTGCTCAAACAGGGGATAGCATTCCACATATTGTCCCACAAAGGGACAAAAGGTGATTTCAGTTTCCACAGCCTTTCATTCCTTTGCTTCTCCACGGAGAGTGACAACAGGCTGCCATTCAGTTCCCACTGTGGTAGTGGTGCTCTGATGTCTTGCCCAGTAGGAACGGGACTGAACCCATGACTCATTTCACTTAGATAAATGAACTATTTTAACTGTGAATACACGTACATTCTAATAAGCATCATATATAATGTGAAATAAAGACTTTTTTATTGTATGAATACATAATACAATTGTCACCTTTACTTTTTTTTTTTAATTATTGTAATTTGCAAATAATATTTCCAGACAGCTGGAATAAAACTTTTCAACAACTCTAAAAACTAGTTTAAAAAATTTGGCTGGGACTGACATTTAGCAAACAGGCATGAATCATTTTAGCTTTTGGCACTTTTTTGTTTAATATTCATTATTAAATTATGTTCACTATAAATTTAGTGCTAAAAATGTCTGTTTTCTTAAACTGTCCCTGTGCAAAAGGGGACAAAGACAGAGCTTTTGAAGTAAATGATCATATAAGTAGGTGCAGAGAGCTATGCCACAGGTGTCAGATCTTCTGCCTTAAAAATCTTGAAAGACTGGGGAAACAGACTGGTACAGAACACCAGCACGGACTGATACTAAATGGGGGCAGAAGCATAACAGGAATACACTATGGAGCAGGTGAGTTTTGCAAAAACTGTGAAGAGGATTTGCTTATGTTGAGTGGAAGGCTGTTCCAGACATAAGGAGCATCATGGAATGAAGAAAACTCTCCAAAAGCCCAAATTAAATTACCTTAAAGTTTTAATTACTGTCCAATTCTCTTTGTTCAGCTGAGCTTCATCTTCATCTTGAAATGCTATTGGTTCTGGTTCTTTGTTATCATTCAATTTCCACAATAAAATCACAGCATCTGTGGAATAATTTGATTTGTTGATAAATGTTTCTGTTTTTTTGATAATGAATTATTATATTGGCCTTATCCTGCTATTATGTTACATGTAATGTGAAAGTCAACCAGCAAAAATACTTAGACAAGCCTTGGAGATTTTTTTAGGTGATTGACCTAGAAATGCTTTTTTCCCCACCATTACCTTTATTACGTAGAAACAGGAAACAAATGTATATGTTAGTTTCGATTTATGTTGATCTAGCCTTTTTCATTAAACAATCTGATTAAGAAGGAAATTTCCAAAGGTCCAAGTCAGTGTCAGCTTCCCAACTTTCGACTGACTTTCAAAGGGTACCTAACTGCCCTTTGTGCCTTTGGAAATCTTCTCTTAAAATATTACATGTGTGTGTCGAACCCAATAGAGAGCTATCCAATCCCTTTGGTCCTGAGGATAAAGCACTGGTCCAGGACTCGGCAGATGGATTTAATTTCCAACTCTGCCACGGAGTCCCTTTTTGATATTGGGCAAGCTGCTCAAAGCCACATCCATAAAATAGGAATAATTCTTTCACATCTGTAAAACACAGAAAATACTTCCCTATCTCACAAGGAGGCTGGAGGAATACATTCATTAGGGTTTGTGGGGCACTCACGAATTATGGTGATAGGGAGGGCAGCGGTTAATACAAACCCAAAGATAGACACTTTCTGTGCTCATTTTTATATGAGATGTATGTATCTTCTTTATATCGGTCTTTATTATAATGTTACTCACCATCTCCTCCTGATGCTAAAATCTCACCACTGGGAGAGAAACGCACAACATTCACTGCTTTGGTATGGCGAGCTAGATTGGACAAGAATTCCACAATTGCTTTCCCATCTGGTCCTTTTTCCACTTTCCATATCTAGTTTTAAAAGTATTACAGGTAGTAAATTGGCTTCTACACCTGAAAATTGATCTATTTTCAGTTATGTAATTAGTTTGCACCATTTTCTTCAGTTCAGTTACTTATATATTTTACAAGGAGGCAGGAAAAGTACAGTCACTCAAAAATTTCAAAATTCTACCCAAACTAGATGAAATTAGGAAGAAGCAGATTAGCCAGAATTTGAAGACTAAACTCAAACTGACAGAGCTCATGCCCCACTTTCACATAACTGTTCATCTGAGACACTCACTGGTAGCCCATGGAAAACCAGAAGAAGGTGAAATTTTAAAGTAAAATTAAATTCCTTGGTAGTTATTCTGCACACACTAAAATCCGGGAAAGTTTGGAACTCACACGAACAGCTGTGTCTACTCCTGCGGAGGCCAGTCGATTGATTTTCCCATCCGTTCCGTGTTGGAAGTCTAAGCTATACACCGGCTCTTTGTTGTGCCATGCTATTTCACAAGTGATGACCTTCATTCTTTCTAAAGAAAAACATGGCAAGTATTAGATATTTTGCATTTATTATGACAAAAATTATAATCAGAGTTAACAATACGGTGTCCACAAGCACCACAGAAATAATATGTAAAACATTATAGTAAAGCACAAAAGATTACTACATCTAAGGAAAGTTGTTTTAAGTAACTATGGTTTATAATAACTAAAGTTTTCTATAAGAACATTCTCTGAAAAGGTTACTAAGCCATGGCTCTCTACTCTGTTACTGGAAATCGTATTACAATGACAGAGGTAATTGTGCTGGAATAGCGTCTGGGTACATTTTCTGTGGGCATGTCATTTTTCCCATCCCCAGACCTCAATATGGTTGAATTCTTCATGCTGCTCTGATCCCTCTACTCCCTGCTCTGACTGCAGCACAAATCATTGCATAGATTGGTGTTTGAGTCACAAGCGCTGTCGAAGCAGCAAGAGTAATTACTCCTGAGGGCATTCTGCACCAAAAAATTAAAAATTCCGTGCTAAAAAAATAAAAATTCTCCGCAATATTTTAAAATTCTGCAAATCTTATTTGTCAAATAAATGTGGCATCTCCAGCATGGCACTGGGGAACACAAGCCACTAGCTGAACAAGGTGGGAGATCACTATGCCACTTTCCCCCAGGACACAGACTCAGCAGCGAGCCTGCACCCAACCCTAACACAGCACAAAGGCTGGGTCTGCACCAGAAACACCCCAGGACCCTGTCCCTCTGTGACAGGTGCACCAGGTGTGAGCAGGCAAGCTCAGCAAGGCAGGATCCAAGTGTGGAGGATCTTAGTATGGGGGGAGCTAGGTGTGGGTTGAGAGGGTTCTGTGTGGGGCAATCTGGGTGTGGTTGGCTCAGTGGGGGATCTGGGTGCGGGGCCGGGGCGGGGGGGGAAATCTGGATGCATAAGCTTGTTGGGGGGTTCTGGGTGCAACGGTAATGGGACTCTGCAGAGGGGGTCAAGGTGAAGATAGTTGGAGCTCAGCAGGAGGGGAGTCGGGGGGGAAGAGCTTGGCAGGATGGCGTGGGGGGGCTCAGTGGTGATGTCCAGATGCTGGAGGAATGGGGCTCAGTGGGGTGGGGATCTAGGTGCAGCTGGTTGGGACTTGGTATGGTGGGGATCTGGGTGCGGGTGGCTCATTGGGGTGGTCCAGGTGGCTCATTGGGGTGGTCCAGGTGCAGGGGAAGAGGGGCTTGTTGGAGGGGTTCTGGGTGCGTGGGGGGGAGTGACGCTTGGTGGGAGGGTCTGGGTCTGAGGGGGTCTGGATGCAACAGGGTTTGGAGGATTGGGGAGCAGCTCCCTGTACAGTGATCCCTCCCCCTGCAACTGAGGTGCGATGGGTGCAGGAAGCACGGGGGTTAGGAGGAGAGAGTTTGCAGAGCTTCCTACAGCCAAGGGAGAAATCTGGGGGTGGGTCTGAAACAACCCTGGATGCTGTTCAAGGGAAGAGGAAATCCCATCCTCCCCAGCCCAGCCAGAACCAGCATCTGAGCCCAGCGCAGAGTAGGAGCCACCAGCTGGGTCTTCCCCAGTCCAAACCCACAGTGATTTACCTCTCTGCCGGTTGCCCTGGACACCCGAAACATAATGCTTGGGAGGGTCGCATGATTGTTAGTGGCTTCCTTTTGCTTCCCCATCAGAAAGTCACTTTTTCTGCGGGGAAGCTAAGAAATCTGCGGGGGACATAAATTCTGTGCATGTGCTGTGGTGCAGAATTCCCCTCGGAGTAAGTAATGCTAGAAAAACAGAAAGCAAGGAGGGAAGAGTAGAAGAAGAATTCACTATTTAGTGCAGACCTCATGGACCATAAAAGTTATCTGCATTTGAAGGGAAAATTACCAAGAAGAGAAAAAATTAGCATGTTGGAGTGGGAAGGGAGATGAAAGGATAGAAGAAAAAGGGGAAATAGAGACAGAACAGAAGAAAAATCATTCCTCCCAGGAACAGAGGAGCTTGTTAGTCACAGAAAAGATGCTGTGCCTCAGCACTAACAAAACAATGCTCACTTACCTAGCAGCTGTCTTCCAGAGGTCTCAACGATCTTTGCACATCACCGCTATTCCACAGAGAGGAAGACTGAGGCACTCAGCTGAGGAGAACTGTCACACGCATAGTTAAAGGTTTGAATCAAACTCAAGTAAAATATGCACTCGTCTGCCAAACTGAGCATGAAGTTTAAAAGGAAGGGGAAGCAAGTCAAGCTGACAAATCCCTGCAAATGAAGAGGCCCCCTTCAAAATACTCCATGTCTGAACAACACCCTCCCCCCCGCGAAAACATTAGCCTGACACGAGAACCCTGGAGCGACACAAACCCACCACTGGGATACGGAAAACACTAGGAAGCCACAGGAAGGCTGAATTCAGCCTATTAGCGGCCCCTCACCAAATCCCGTCTCAAGAGAGCTGGGGCTCTGTACACTCCGCATGCCACATACACGCCGCACCCTGCATCCCACCGCGGGGCCGCACCGCACCCTGCAGTTCGCCGGTGGCGCCTCCTCTTACGCCCCGCCCCAGCACCCCGTGCCCCAGCTCCCGCCCGTAGCGCCGCTGGCGGGGAGCGGGGGGACGCCCCGAGCCCGCGGCCGCCCCTACCTGAGGCTGGCTGGCTGGCGCGCGCGCGGAGCAGGGGAGGCGGGTCCGGCCGCGGCAGGCGGGGCTCGCCTTTCCCGCGCGCGCCGCAGCTCCCCCTAACAGCGACCGCGCATGCGTCCGAGGTAGGCCGGGTCGAAGGAAAGAGACACGCCCACCGCGGACCCGTTCCCGGGGGACATGACGGGGCAACAGCGCCACCTGCTGGGCAGCGCCGCTGAGTTCCGCCTCGCGCCTGCCCCGCGCCCCGCTGAGCTCAGACCCTCGGCCCAAGCTCCGATGCAGAGCTACAAGTGGGGGCTGTATCACGTGTGTGCGCGTAGAGGGGGATGGGAGCCGGGTGGGCGTGTATAAGGGAGGGAGGGAGGGAGCAGAGTGTGAGCGTGCATAAAGGAAGGCGGGCGGGCGCGCGGGCAGGGGGTCTGTGTAGGGAGGATGGGGGGAGCAGGGCGTATGTGTAGGGGTGGTGTCGATGTAGGAGGGGGTGGGGGGAGCAGGGCGTATGTGTAGGGGTGGTGTCGATGTAGGAGGGGGTGGGGGGAGCAGGGCGTATGTGTAGGGGTGGTGTCGATGTAGGAGGGGGTGGGGGGAGCAGGGCGTATGTGTAGGGGTGGTGTCGATGTAGGAGGGGGTGGAGGGAGCAGGGCGTATGTGTAGGGGTGGTGTCGATGTAGGAGGGGGTGGAGGGAGCAGGGCGTATGTGTAGGGGTGGTGTCGATGTAGGAGGGGGTGGAGGGAGCAGGGCGTATGTGTAGGGGTGGTGTCGATGTAGGAGGGGGTGGAGGGAGCAGGGCGTATGTGTAGGGGTGGTGTCGATGTAGGAGGGGGTGGAGGGAGCAGGGCGTATGTGTAGGGGTGGTGTCGATGTAGGAGGGGGTGGGGGGAGCAGGGCGTATGTGTAGGGGTGGTGTCGATGTAGGAGGGGGTGGGGGGAGCAGGGCGTATGTGTAGGGGTGGTGTCGATGTAGGAGGGGGTGGAGGGAGCAGGGCGTATGTGTAGGGGTGGTGTCGATGTAGGAGGGGGTGGAGGGAGCAGGGCGTATGTGTAGGGGTGGTGTCGATGTAGGAGGGGGTGGGGGGAGCAGGGCGTATGTGTAGGGGTGGTGTCGATGTAGGAGGGGGTGGGGGGAGCAGGGCGTATGTGTAGGGGTGGTGTCGATGTAGGAGGGGGTGGAGGGAGCAGGGCGTATGTGTAGGGGTGGTGTCGATGTAGGAGGGGGTGGAGGGAGCAGGGCGTATGTGTAGGGGTGGTGTCGATGTAGGAGGGGGTGGAGGGAGCAGGGCGTATGTGTAGGGGTGGTGTCGATGTAGGAGGGGGTGGAGGGAGCAGGGCGTATGTGTAGGGGTGGTGTCGATGTAGGAGGGGGTGGAGGGAGCAGGGCGTATGTGTAGGGGTGGTGTCGATGTAGGAGGGGGTGGAGGGAGCAGGGCGTATGTGTAGGGGTGGTGTCGATGTAGGAGGGGGTGGAGGGAGCAGGGCGTATGTGTAGGGGTGGTGTCGATGTAGGAGGGGGTGGAGGGAGCAGGGTGTATGTGTAGGGGTGGTGTCGATGTAGGAGGGGGTGGAGGGAGCAGGGTGTATGTGTAGGGGTGGTGTCGATGTAGGAGGGGGTGGAGGGAGCAGGGTGTATGCATTTAGGGGCAGAGCGTGTGTGTGTTGCTTTACATAATGATGGAGATTCAAGTATCTTTTCCTCTGTTCATTCAGTCGTGGCAAAGTGAAACTTTCTCGAGTTCAATCGTTCCACTAGAGTGGGTCAGATAAGAAAAGGCCCTTCCCCATGCCTGCTCCAGCTGTCTGCTCCGTTCTTTCAGTCTCCTGTAAGTTACTCCAGGTAGGTGGGCGGAGCCGTGGGGTTAGTGCAGCTATAGGGATCCTACCCTCTATAGAGCAGCAGGGGTCTTTTTTGTTAGAGACAATTGCTTAAAGCACATTTTCCTATATAGGTATTAAAGGGGCGGGGGGTGCTAGAGAATACAGAAATGGTAACAGAATTAAGATGGTTGCACTACTCTTATGATTATTTAAATTAATTGTACCTAACTCACCATGGACTTCTCATCCCTAGATCACAAAGCACTTTATAAAGCTGAGTATTGTCCCCATTTTACAGGGAGGCAGAGGGGTTACAGCACCAGATCTCAACTTTATTTTTGGAATTTACACAGTTTCTTATAGCTGCCAAATTGTGGTAAGCTCCCTTAGTGACACAATCTAATTTGCATTCTTGCAAGTTTACATAGGACCATAAGCTTCATCTGATGGCCAACACACTTGGCCCAGAGCAGTAGCAGGATGTCAGGTGACATGAAATTGCACAAAACTTGGTAATTAGCCCCAGGCTAGAGTACATGAGTGGAAGAGGGTGCCTGGGGTGTGTAAATGGTGGGTGCTAGGCTGTCAGGGTGGGTGACTGCTAAAAGCTGTGGGGAGAGGGGTGCTGGAGTGAGTCAAATTGCTAACAGGTGTTTTGGGGGCGCAGCAGCTGGCTGTTTAGGAAGGAAGTTGTGGGAAGTAGGGGTACAATCCTGTGGCTTAGAACTGGCTGAGGGAATGGTTGGAGACAGCCTGGCACCTGTTCCTCACTTCTTCCCCTGGGTCTGCTGTTGGTGCTATCTGCATTTGTAGTGCAACAGGGAATATGGTGTGAGGAGAGAGAGAGGCTGGGTGCAGACCCCTCAGCAACGTCTACCGTACTCAGTTAACTGTTACAGCCCTTTCTGTAGCCCAGAGGTGGGCAAACTTTTTGGCCTGAGGGCCACATTGGGGTTGTGAAACTGTATGGAGGGCCACGTAGGGAAGGCTGTGCCTCCCCAAACAGCCTGGCCCCTCCCCCCTCCCACTTCCTGCCCCTGACTGGCCCCCTCAGAACCCTGACCCATCCAACCCCCGCCCCCTGCTCCTTGGTCCCTGACTCCAACCCCTACCTAACCCCCCCCCAGCTCCCTGTCCTGACCCCTATCCACACCCCTGCCCCAACAGGCCCCCTGGAACCCCCACACCTATTCAGCCCCCCCATCCTCTGATGACCACCCCAGAACCTCTGCCCCATCCAATCACCCCCTGACTGCTCCCCAGGACCCCCTGCCCCCCCCTTACCATGCCATTCAGAGCAACAGGAGCTGGCCAGAGCCAGCCATGGCACTGCACTACCCAGCACGAGTGGCAAGCCAGAGCACTGGGGGCACAGCGAGCTGAGGCTGTAGGGAAGAGGGGGGACAGCTGGGAGCTCAAGGGCCAGGCAGGACAGGCCATAGTTTGCCCACCTCTGCTATAGCCCATCTGAATGCATGATATAGTTCAGTATTCACAACCCCAAAAGTTCAAAAATAACTATTCAAACCTTAAAATTGTGAGTTTTTTACAAAACCCCATGATTATGTGCTAAAGCTTAAATGGTGTTTTGGTCTGTATTCTGCATTCCTTCTGCCCACCCCCGAATGTGTGTATCAATTACAAAATGGCCAACCCTTGCAAATTTAGGTCTTGCTATACTTAAGCAGGCTCATGCCAAACACGTGTTATAGGGGAACAATTTTTAACTCTTGTGCAGCTGGGCACAATTCAAACTAGTGACCTAGTGCTGAAATGCTCTGTAGCAGTGGTTCTCAACCAGGGGTAGGAGTACCTGTGGAGGTATGCAGAGGTCTTCCTAGGGGTACATCAACTCATCTAGATATTTGCCTAGTTTTATAACAGGCTACATAAAAAGCACTAGCAGCGTTAGTACAAACTAAAATTTCATAAAACATGTTTATACTGCTCTATATTCTATACACTGAAATGCAAGTACAGTATTTATAGTCCACTTATAATACAGTAAAAATGAGAGTAAGCAATTTTTCAGTAATAGTGTGCTTGTATTTGTCTGATTTTGTAAGGAAGTAGTTTAAGATAGGTGAAACTTGGGAGTACATAAGACAAATCAGACTCCTCAAAAGGGTACAGTAGTCTGGAAAGGTTGAGTGGCAGTATCATAGAATCATAGAATATCAGGGTTGGAAGGGACCTCAGGAGGTCATCTAGTCCAACCCCCTGCTCAGAGCAGGACCAATTCCCAGTTAAATCATCCCAGCCAGGGCTTTGTCAAGCCCGACCTTAAAAACCTCTAAGGAAGGAGATTCTACCACCTCCCTAGGTAACGCATTCCAGTGTTTCACCACCCTCTTAGTGAAAATTTTTTTCCTAATATCCAATCTAAACCTCCCCCACTGCAACTTGAGACCATTACTCCTCATTCTGTCATCTGCTACCATTGAGAACAGTCTAGAGCCATCCTCTTTGGAACCCCCTTTCAGGTAGTTGAAAGCAGCTATCAAATCCCCCCTCATTCTTCTCATTCTGCAGGCTAAACAATCCCAGCTCCCTCAGCCTCTCCTCATAACTCATGTGTTCCAGTCCCCTAATCATTTTTGTTGCCCTTCGCTGGACTCTCTCCAATTTATCCACATCCTTCTTGAAGTGTGGGGCCCAAAACTGGACACAGTATTCCAGATGAGGCCTCACCAATGTCGAATAGTACTTGAGCTCTAGAGCAGTAATGCCCTGAGACACTCAATCTCCAACAAGTGCCAATGTTACCCCTTTCAGAATGAGGATTGCTTTCTGGAAAGGTAAGTTCTGGCCTTTTTGGAGCTTACACAGCAAGAATCTACTCTTTGGTTACACAGGGAGTCTTCTGTGCATTACTCTGAACCAAACATCAATAAACACAGCAGTAAAGTATATAGTACAACATCCAAATCCACTTCTAAATACAATTTTGCAATATAAAAGCATTTCAACAAGTGCTTAAGGGCTCTTAAACTGAGTTTTATATATAATGTATTTTTCCACTCCATCTGGGTCATCTGCAAGGTTAGAACCCCACCACTTTCCAGTCCACAACACAGACCTCTTCCATGTCAGCAGTAGGTATAGCTGGTGTGTTCATGCAAGGATTATGGAGGTGAGCGAAGCATGATGATATTATTTACATGGACTAGCCCTTACAGGGAGGGGATGGCACATTGCCAGTGGGTTAGACAAGCTTTTGTGGAACAGCAGTGGAATGCTGGACATCCGGAATCTTGGTTTCCATTGCTGGCTTTGGAAGCAGCGTGTGGTCTAGTGGTTAGATTGGATAACCAAATGTACCTGTGAGATTTGTCCGGGGTATTGCAGGAAACTGCCCAACCTTCTTGAAGTAAGTTTATGTATCGTAGGCTAGGGATTGTATGCAATTCCATGTGGGGAGGGAGACCCAAGTCTTCCAGGAACTAAGATGAGTGGAGGGGTGGGGTTAGGCAAATTCACTCCAGTTGTAACACTTCCAGAGAGCTAGCACTGACTGGAGAGTCTTGCATATACTTGTTCAAACTGAACTCTCCAGGGACCAAAAAGAAGGACTTTTGTTTGAATATAGTTAACTAATGGAGGGCTTTCCTTCTGATCCAGCAAACGGATAGAACCTTCTATCCAAGCGAAGGGCCCCAATCCTCAGGAAAGCGTTGAAAGGACTGACAGACTAGAAGCCTTGTGGAAGATGGGGTGTGATCTCTAGTAAGTTTAGTGTATGTTTTTGTTTCTGTAATTTTCACCTTAAGAGTAAATGTGCTTGCTTAGACAGAGCTGTGTGGTAACTTAATTGTGGTACTTACTCTGTTTACAGTCTGACTGCTGGGGAATTCACAGTATAATGTGCAGCCTGGAAATAACCTGATTAGGAGGGAGACAGGTGTGACAGCTGAGGAGCTGGGAGCTTAGAATAGGTGTCCTTGCTGGACCAGAGAGCAGGAGCAGAGATACAATTACTCTGAACTGTGACAGTACCAACACCCTTTGTTTAAGAAATCTGGCATTGAACCTGGGACTTCAGAACATGAAAACACTAGCCTCCAGAACTTGAGTTAAAGAATCAGGTCTCTTAGCATGGAAGTAGAGTCAAACATCTATATGTGATCTAACTGCTAAAGAGAGTGACAGAACTACACTGTTAGTATGGATTACAGAAGCAAGCAAATTGACATTCTTCTAAAAGGCTGCATGGTAAAGTGGATGCCAGATTTCTCGTAAGGATGAATGTTAAAATAAAGCCAGAGATAGCTATTATGCATATTCTTATTTAAAACAAAATTAATTTTTTATTGACCAGTTAAAAGTTTTGATCTGACAGAAAACCAGAACGTGCTTTTTACAAAAAAATACATCTATGTACTTTAACAAGTAAACCTACTTCCATTTACCCGCTGTTCCTCAAAATTTAAATGTACAGTATAAATTTTTAATTTTCAATATAGACATTGTATTTTACCAGTCATCTATAATAAATTCAGCTACAGAAGCATCTGGACAAAAACACTGAGAAAATAAATAAACAATGACAAAGACAAAATGAAAAATTGCACACCAGTTTATCAAAAAACTTAGGTATAGGAACATTGTTATTTCAGCTACCTGTTCAAAATTAAACATTAAATTTAACCATTATAAGCACAATAGTATTTCTTTATCCCTACTAGCATAATACTAGATCAGGTATTCAAGATACTTTTAGGCTACACAGACTAGCAAAGTACAACTAAGGGAATGCAGCCTAATTTAAACAAGACAGTAAGGTTGCTTAAGCCAAAAAATGTAGCTTTCGTAGAAACAGATGTTTCAAATATGTTTAATATTAAAGGGATGTTTTCATGATTGTTTTAAAGGTTTTAATTGAACCATTTTGTTTAGATCACTAGTCAAATGAGAGGACACCTTTGTTGGCTGGGAAAAAAAGATGGTTTGAAGCAGCATACCATCACTATCCCTATATGTACTCAGCACTTGAATTTAAACATTCACCTGTTTTGCAGATATTGCAGCACTGTGCTAATACATGAGAACCAGCAAAAGAGACTAGAAGCAAAAGAGACTAGAAACACAAGAGACTAGCCCTTTTTATGTCCATAAAAAATGTGCAAAATTTAAAACAGCATAAACAGTGAAAGAAAATTAGATTTAAGTTTTCAGCTTTAATAAACTCATTGGTCATTAACACCAGAAGTAAGGTAATTTGTTTGCTTTTAAAAGTATCTAACTTAAATGCCCTTTTAATTACATAATTCTTCTAAAACTGAGTAGCCCATTGTAATCATACAGCATGCTGCATTATTGGTATTTTCATGGGAAGCTAAATTAGGATTGATTATAGTAATGTCATTTCAAAAAAAAGCTAACAAACGGGTTTCTATGGCAGAGGCAGTAATCAATATTGTAACAATTCAATGTTCTGAGGGGTTTTTTTAAGGACATATCTTGTCCCTATTATGTATTTGCCAACATCACAAAACCACTATACAATTTAACATGATTAGCAGTCTTCACTCAAGGGGGTAGTATTAAAATGGTAGTATTTCTGGTCAGCATTGAGATGCATTGGCAGAGCTATGAATAAGCTCACAGCACATACCAAAACTATGCCTACTTGTAGTTAGAACCATAGCAATATGGTCTGAGTGGTATGAGCATCTGCAATTCTTACTGGCTTTGGTGGGAACTGCAGGTATTAGCACATGTCATGATCAGACCCTTGTTGTACCAAAAAAACCCCCAACAATCCATATTGCTACCAGGGACCACAGCCCAAAAATTTCATGTACCAACTATATTTTATCATAAGTAAAGGCAAACTCACAAAACTTGCCTGTTTCATTATTGTTTACAAGCAGAATACTGATATTTACAACCATGCTATCGTGGTTTGTTTTCAGAGGTGGATCAGAGGGTAAGTTTAGTTTTGGGGGAACAAATACATTTAAGGGTCACTGAGAATACAAAAGTTAAAAGCCAAATGAAAAGCTCTGTAAAAACTGTTTAAGATTCCAAAGTAATAGAAAATATTTGCAAGTTTAATTACAAACATTTATTTTTAAAACAAAATTCTTAATAAGTTAGGTACATCCACGGCCTGTCAATGTTGACTGTTCCTTTTAAGGAGAAACTTAAAAGGTACGTGAAAAGTACCCACAGTATTTGTGACATCTGAGTGTACGCAGTATATATATTTTACACTGAGTTTGTATCTAAATCACTCAAACATAAAAACAAAACCAGTCTTTACAATTTGGAAACCATACAATATAGTAGAAGATTCAGCAAGTTTCTTAATGTCTTCAGTAAAGGATATTAAGTAGTGGTGATTTCATGCATTTGTTCCACAACTTGTCCTAAAATTTCATCAACTATATCAACATCATAATTTACTTGCTGCAAATCTAGATCAGGCATAATTATAGCCAGTAGCTGTCCAACGTTAACTCGGAGGGATCGCAGTTTCAGGCTGTAAGGAAATAATGATCATATTAAGGAAGATTTTATTATCTAGAGTGCGGATAAATTGAGATTACAGTCCATAACATTTTAAAATTGAACTTTATAAACAATGTGACTACCTTACTGAAAATAGAAGGTTCTACAAATCTGAGTTTTACAAAGAAACGTATCAGCCAATATAAGACATGATATTTAATTTAAAGTTACCTATGAAGTAACTCAAGGCAAGGAACTAGCTGGACTAGTTTTTCCAAGGTTTGAGCACCACAGTTCCTGAGGTGGAAGATTACATGTTCATTCCATTTTAGACAAACATTAAGAGCAGAACTTGGTTCCATCCTCATTGCCACAAAATAGAGGCTCTTTTGAAGCAAGATGAGAGAGATTGGGTTTGTTTGGGTAGCACAAACCCAAATACTGACCCAGATACCTCACTTCAATCTCAATTTTGCTTTCTCAAAACAATTCCAAAGTATTAAAAATTGGAAGTACATGCAGAAACATGACAGAGCATGGCACATTTGGCCCAAGTGTTAGGCACACACTGAAAACCAACTCTAGAGACAGACAAAAGGGGAGGGAGGGGAAGAGAGGGAAATACCAGCTGGAAAGAGAAATTTGTCCAAGAATTACCTTACAAATAAAGCTACAATAGGTGTATAAAGCTATGTTTTAGCTATATTTTTCTGGTTTCAGAGTAACAGCCGTGTTAGTCTGTATTCGCAAAAAGAAAAGGAGTACTTGTGGCACCTCAGAGACTAACCAATTTATTTGAGCATGAGCTTTCGTGAGCTACAACTCACTTCATCGGATGCATACCGTGGAAACTGCAGCAGACATTATATACACACAGAGATCATGAAACAATACCTCCTCCCACCCCACTGTCCTGCTGGTAATAGCTTATCTAAAGTGATCATCAAGTTGGGCCATTTCCAGCACAAATCCAGGTTCTCTCACCCCCCTCCAAAAACCACACACACAAACTCACTATCCTGCTGGTAATAGCTCATCCAAAGTGTCACTTTGGACACTTTGGATGAGCTATTACCAGCAGGATAGTGAGTTTGTGTGTGTGTGGGGGGGGGGGGGGTGGAGGGTGAGAGAACCTGGATTTGTGCTGGAAATGGCCCAACTTGATGATCACTTTAGATAAGCTATTACCAGCAGGACAGTGGGGTGGGAGGAGGTATTGTTTCATGATCTCTGTGTGTATATAATGTCTGCTGCGGTTTCCACAGTATGCATCCGATGAAGTGAGTTGTAGCTCACGAAAGCTCATGCTCAAATAAATTGGTTAGTCTCTAAGGTGCCACAAGTACTCCTTTTCTTTTTGTTATATTTTTCTGTTACTCTACAGGTTTTTTTTCTGCTTCAGTCTCTCTCCTACTTTCCTTTCCTCCTCCTGTTTATTTTCTGTGTTCCTTCTCTTATTCTTGCTTTCCTGTGTTCATTTTCTCCCCCCATGCCTCCTTGCTGCTCAAAGTTACTTCCAACTCAGCCATCCTTTTTATCTCTCTTCCTTCAGTCTACTTTTCCTTCCAGGTTAGCATCCATTCTGCTGATAAGTCCCAGCACGATTTGTGGGTGGTCACTAGTGCAACAAATTCAAATATCTGCAAATCCTTCCAGGGAGTACAAGTCATTAAAGTCAGATGCCAACAGCAAAGGAAATGCTGGCAGACAGAGGAATGATCACAAGTGATGATGCAGCTACAGCTCAAACCTAACACTAGAGATCTAGCTAGCAGGGACAACTCTGAACAGACTTGTATGGAATGGTAACTCAATCTAGTGCTACAGTTTGCAGTAGCATTTGAGGAAGGGTGTCAGTAATCTATAACAAAGAACATTTAAGGCCTAGTCTACTCTAGGGAGTTTGGTCAACATAGAAAAGCTTACGTGGACCTAATTTTTTTAAGCATCTACACTACAATAAGTCGTCCACTACGCTGACGTAATAATTTCACCTCTGTGCACGAAAGAGTGCGCTTAGGTTGATGTAGTTAAGTAGACGCAGTGTCTGTGTAGACACGTCGTTGCTTAGATCACCTGTTACTTTCTTTGACAGCCCGAGCCCCATTGCCCCAGCATGGAGCCAGCCAGTGCCATCAGCCCCAGCTTCGCTGCCCCCACATGGGGCCAGCCGCATCAGCCCTACATGGGGGCAGCAGGGCTGGGGCTAGCCACTAGCCACCAGCTGGTGCCAGCAGCCCCAGCCCTGCCGCTCCGGGCACACCACCCAGGGCCAGCGGCCCCAGCCCTGCCACTCCCGCACGGGGCAGACCACCCAGGGCCAGCGGCCCCAGCCTGGCCAGCCTCCCCAGCCCTACCCTGTCACCTCTGCATGGGGCAGGCCCACCGCCATCAGCACCAGTCCCCCCCGCATGGCGCCAGCCCCACCACCCCCATACGGGGCAGGTCAGTGCCATCAGCACCAGCCCCACCACCACCCAGCTGGTTGCCAGCCCTAGGGCAGCAGCGTTCCCACAGTCAGCCCCGCACCAACCGTCAACCTTGCAGTGGTGGGGCTCTGGCTGTCGGCCCCCATTTAAGTTGATGCAGGCACTCCTGGTGAGGATGTACACCACTGGCACAAGGAGGGTAGTGTGGACATGAACAGCCTATTTAATTACTGCACTGGCTGTAGGTCAACATAACTTACGTTGACTTAATGTTGTAGTATAGACATGTGCTAATATACATTTGGAGTAAAAACGCCTCAGAAAATGTCTTCTGTGCATTGTATAGCGGTAAGCAAGCTAGCTGTTAACTCCAATAAAAAGCCATTGTTCTACCTGAATAAAGAGAAACTTTCTTCTATTTTTATTTTTTTAGGATTTTCAGACAAACTACACATTTAGATTCTTTAACACTTGCAATCTGGACACATTATACATACATTAATCTGAAATATTTTTTGGAAGATGATAAAGTGTGAACATTAGTGGGGAAAGGAAGGGGCAGTGAAGATTCAGAAAGCCACAAAAGGTCACAGAATCAATCATGAACTTTGACAATGTTTTAAGGTACAAGCCTGATAGGCTATTCCAGGCAAATTTCTGGTTTAAAAGTAAGAAAAGCGATACCTTTCTTCAACAGAGTAACTGACAGAATCTTCAGTGTTACTGGTTGTAGAATCATTTGCACATGCTACCACTTGAGGAATTGTAGCTTTTAACTGTGCAACTTCTCTTTTAAGCTCTTCACACTGAAAACCAATTTGAGTTTTTTCCATTTCCAGCAGTTCAATCTGAGACAGGTAAATCAAAGTAAGTTAATTTTATACTTCTGAAGTCACGGTGGAGTAGTTTAAAAATAAGGTGATTTAAATCAGTGGTTTAACTAATGATCAAATCACTTAATTTTTAAAAGAAGTTTACTGATGCTTTAAAAAACTAATCTGAAAATGTTTTACTTCAATAAATTAAAAATAATAAACTAAAGTATGCTTTTAAAAAATGTCACTAATGGTTGGGTATCATATCTACTTTACAAAATTGCTACAGGAAAACAAAATATTGAAAATTAAAACCGTGATCCTGCAAACACTTAAGCAGGTATATAATTCTGCTCACATTAATATCGGATTTTCTTCAATGCGACTACTCATCTGCTTGAAACCAACATGAGCGTACAGAAGTGTTTGCGGTATCAGAGGTTAAAATTGTAGTTATTAAAAAGTCTTAGTGCCACAAAATCTTTCCATTCAAAACAAATTGCTTCAATATTAACAATGAGAAGTTAAATTAGTGAACATATATTAGTGTATATATTCAATATATTAGTGAACATACTTTACATATGCCAAAATTTTCAAAAATAGAAGCCTAAAGTTAGGCACTTAAAGCTAATTTAGGCACCTAATAGTTGGATTTTCAAAAGCACTTAACTTATTTAGGAGCACAAGTTCCATTGATTTCACGCTGCATACCCTGATGGTTGAGTACAGACTGGACAAAGCATTTCAGCTTTCTTGACTTGTGAAATTCAGTATATTAAGAAGTGGAGTTTAGTGCAAACACAGCATGGGCAATTTACTTATCAATTCTGTATCTGTGTGCATGTCGTTTTCAGATTAAGGCTATTAATGAGGCTCTTGACTTTTTCAGTATAGATGAGCATTTTATGTATAAAAACTGAAATTCTATGAACAATTAGAAAGCTAAAGAAACATACAAAACATCCACATTAGCAATTTAATACTATAAGATAGGGAAATAACTAGTAACATTTAAAGAACTGATCTTTTAAAAACTAATTTTTTATCCATCCTGTGTGAATTCCAAAAGAACTGTTACAGTTTCTAAAGTTAGCTGTCACTTCCATGGTTTTAACTAATTCTTGGTGACCAAAAAATGATGGCAGAGTATAGATACTCTCCTCTACAAATATTTTGAAAAAGATGGAGACAAATTACCCAAACTGATCAATTTCCATAACACTTAGATACATTAAACTATAGCAATTTTGTTTAGAACTACATGGTGTGGAGGCAGAAGTATAATCTTGGAAGATGGATTTAAAGTTTTTTGGTTGTGAGAAAAAAGAAAATGAATGGGGAAGCTATCATCATAAGCTCAGTTCACTGATGTCATGATGGTAGAAAGAAGAGGAAAATGATTGATAGTAGTATGGTTGTTGATAGAGAATAGGGTTGTTTGATGTCAAAGTTTGCCCCACAATCAGGCAGACCTATGGAAGAGAAAAACTTTAGAAATGAGCTGGCAGAGTCGGTGGTTATGGTTGAGAGTAACGCCTTGTTACCAGCAATCATGTTGGTGAAAGGAGCCCAACAGAAGGAGCGTTGGGTAAATTTGGCTTTGGTAAAAGAAATGCAGAAGGAGAAAACTGGGTTAAGTGGTGTTTAATGGGATTTCAGCAGTGAATACTGTTTAAAAAAAGAAGAATCCCATATGATATAGTGGAAAAAGCAAAGGCCATGTAGACTACTGGTATATTTTGGTAAGAGAACACATGAAAATGGTGAAAGACAACGGTTGTTCTGCCACACGTTCACTCAGTATAGCAAGTATTAATAGCTAAAATGTATAACCTGAGAAGACAGGAAAGAATGAAATTGAGGAAGAAATTGCTCTGGTAGTTAGTTATGTAAGGGGGCAGAAAGGAAGTTTGCCAAACAGTAAAGGAAGGTTTTCATGTTTTGCCAAAGACAGTGAAGAGTGGAGGGAGAATTAAAGAAGTTAAGAACATAAGAACGGCCATACTGGGTCAGACCAAACGTCCATTTAGCCCAGTATCCTGTCTTCCGACAGTGGCCAAAGCCAGGTGCCCCAGACGGAATGAACAGAACAGGTCATCATCAAGTGATCCATCCCCTGTTGCCCATTTCCAGCTTCTAGCAAACAGAAGCTAGGGACACCATCCCTACCCATTTCATTAAGGCAGTGAAGGTAATGTGGCAGAACGAGTGGTACTTTTGGATAACACGCAGGTGATGGAAGTCTGATGTACAAGAGTAATTAAAAACAAAGTTATTTAAAGAATTTGAGAAAGCACATTGTGATGAGAATAAAAAAAAGCACACAAAACATGCAGTTGCTAAGGTGAAAATGGAGGCTGAAGAGGAATTATACAGAAAGTTGGAGGAAGATGTCAAGAAATTGGCTTTTAGGTTAGCAAAAAAAGAGGAACAAATGAAACACGATATAGAGCTTTCTGCATGAAGGATGGGAACTGTGTGATGATTAACCCTAAAGGTATGGTACAGGTATAGAAAAAAATATTTCCAAAGGCTGTGAAACAAGAAGAGAACTGCAACTGCAAGCACCTTCAACAATTATGGAGAAGCCTCAAAGAGGTATTGATCTCTGTAGAGGAGTTAAAAGCACTGAATAAGATGAAGAATGGTAAGGCAGCAAGTGAAGATGAGGTAACTGTTGATATGATCAAGGCACTGCAGATACTCACTTCATACGTTACTATGTGTTTGCTGGGATCCCACTTAACTGGAGAATGGGATAGATCAGGGACTGGCAACATTTGGCCTGCGGCCCACTAGTGGGCCGGGCCAGTTTGTTTACCTGCCACGTCCATAGGTTCGGCCGATCGCAGCTCCCACTGGCCGCAGTTTGCCGCTCCAGGTCAATGGGGGCTGTGCGAAGTAGCAGCCAGCACATCCCTTGCCCCGCACCGCTTCCTGCGACCCCCAATGGCCTGGAGCAGCGAACTGCAGCCAGTGGGAGCCACAACTGGCCGAACCTGCGGACATGGCAGGTAAACAAACCAGCCCGACCTGCCAGGAGGTTTACCCTGGTGGGCTGCGGGCCAAACATTGCCAATCCCTGCAATATTGTGCCTCTCTGGGAGGGTACGGGTGATGCAAATGATCCAAACACTTATTGGGCATCAGTCCGTTAAATCAGACTCTTAAAATCCTTTAAAGAGTTTTGGAGGTAAGGTTTTGGTGCAAGGTGGAAGAAAATATAGGAGAGGAGATTTAAGAAGGGAAGGAATACTACAGACATATTTGCAATGAGACAGAAGTTTGAAAGAATTATAAATGGAGGGCATAACTGCTGCTGCTACTCAATAACTGCTATTGATCTTGACAAAGCATATGACTTGATTCTGCATTGTCTGCAGTATTGAAATCAATGGGACGGGGACTACAGAAATAGATATGATAGAGGAGCTTCATTGAGATCAAGAACTAAAGTGGTAACAATACATGGAATTTCAGAGAGTTCTGAGGCGACAGTGGGAGTCCACTTTTCTTCATCCTAGTTATGGAGTTAAATAATAGAAGAACCAAACCTGTGGAGACAGAGAAAGGTAATCTACGCTGACCATCTGGCCCTTTTGACTGACAACAAAGAGGAACTGGTAAATATGGTATCAGAGTAGGCATCTGTGTTTGAAGATCATGGTTTGAAGGTAAACACAGAAGACTGCAATTATGCAAGTACGGAAGAATGGTAGAAGAGCTGTTGACTGAAGTTTCTGGAGAGAAGAAAGAATCTGTTTTTTGGAAGTATATTTCATGCAACTGGATCGAGATCTGGAGAACTGAAAAGAGCCCCACAATGTCCATGGATGGCAGTGAAAGGCAGGAGTACTGTGGAACTTGCAATTAATTCACAAACTGAAAGGAAATGTGTTCACTGAATTTGTCTGTCCCTGCCTGTTCTGATTTGGCAACAGTGGGTAGTATAAAATAATATACTGAAGAGAATGGCAGGCAAGCAGAGAGTAAACAGAGTGCACATGGAATGAGTTAGGGGGAAGATGAATTTGGGACTCTCAGTGATAGCAAAGAAAGCATGGGAGAAAGAGAACAGCAAGAAAGGAAATGAGACAGAGGACACGATGGAAAGACTGTCAAGAGAAATTTGATGAGAAAAGGACTGGAACTCCAAGACCTACAAACCTGTGCCATGAACTGGAAGGAGTAGTGAAGAATCATAGGCACCTCCAACCCCATGTAAATGGGAAAAGGCGTTGAGAAGTGAAGTTAAAAGATGGCTGATGTAATCCCCTGCGGTGTCTATCCTGTTTATTCACAAAAACAAATAATGAACTACCCAAAAGCAATGAGAACTCCTGTATATTTGTCTATCAGGGTGTCTCAAGCTTAGTCTGGAGGGATCACTTCTAAAGAGAAGTGAGTGACTCTATCCCAGTTCAATGCTTGGTATCTTTTCTGGCACTTTATTAGTTGTGTTACTTGAACATAGTATATGATAAATGTATTTACCAGAATTGTTAAATTAAAAAAATTAATTATTTGAAAAAATATTCGTACCTGAATTTTTGAAATAGAGGTAACAGGATACTAAAAACAACCAAAAGGTATTCACTCCTCTAGCAATTTACAGCCATCAAGATTAGCATATACACAGGAGATGTCAGCTAATGAGTTAATCCTAATTTATTTCCAATTAACTGATTTGCAGCTGAATAATTATAATTTGTATGTGCAATTGCATCCACAAATTTTGACCCTGATCCTACAGTGTACTCAATGTGGCTGTTCTCTTTGCTCATAAGGAGCCCCACTGACACCATAGGGAGCTGTGCGGATAGAGCTCATTACAGGATCAGGGCCTTGTGTGAATAATTTTGTAGCTATCTTTTAAAAAAAAAAAGACAGGTCCTGTATATTCACTTTACCTTGCCATAAAACCATATTAACAAACATACCTCACTTTTATATTGATCTCTCTCAGTATTGCATTTGTCCAGTTGTCTGAAGACATCATCAAGTTGCACAGCAATTTCATCCACCTCATTTTTATTTTCATTGTTAGCACATTTGCTGCATTCCGTTTTTAAGTTTAGCAAAGTACTACACTGTTCCTTTAGCTTTTCCATCTCTTTTAAGGCCTGCTCATATAAAATACCCACTTCTTCTGGACTTTTCTCTTTAAAATTTTCTAGTTTGTCATCTGGGAATATAATAGTCTCAGTTGACTGATGACACATTTCCTTTTTCACATAGTTATCACTCATTTCTAGTATCTTCTGCTCTAGTATTTTCATCTGGTTGGTTAACATTTCACACTGTTTTCGGTAATTTTCTTTTTCTTGGTTTGCTACTTGCAGCTGATTTCTTAGTTCATTTAATTTGATGCTAAAATCCACAGAAGATGCCTCAGAAGCATTAATGATTTCTTGTTGGCTTGTTTCCAAAGTTGATCTGGGTAGCTGCATATCTATATTTTCTTCTACTTCTTCTTTTTTAACCACTAAGCTTGGTATCTCAGTTTGGGTTGATGCAGTCCACTGCTCATATTTATCTTCTGAACTACCTGCACCACAAGGCTCCTCTTGCATGCTGCTTTGTTCCACGTTAATATGCTCAGTTTTTACTATTGTAACATCACAGTCTGCTGCAGGCTTTGGAGTACTGCTCTCCTCTAAGATTATGACGTCCTCATCATCATCTTCATTGTGATTGTCAAATGTGTGGTTATTTAATCGTGGTGTCTTTAAAGTAATAGGCGAACAACCAGAAATCTTCCGTTTAAGGCTGGGGGGTGGGGGCGAGAAATGAAATATTCAGCTAGTGCAAACTACTACATTATTCAAAATAATTTCTGTTTTCTCAACTGTGTAATTTCAAAGTTTGTGTGAACAGTCTTATGAAAATAAAGTACATATCTGTTGGACTGCACTGGTGATTCTAGACAAATCATGTGCACTTTTTAAGTTCTCAATTTTGAGGTCAACTTTAGGAGTCGTAAATCCTACATTTTGGAGAACTCCTGAAAACCGGATATTGAGTGAATGGACGCTATACACCATGAATGAGAGAGGATGTCTTTCTGCTCATCAATTGTAGTGACTGTTGGTTGGGCTTGGTACAGTTAAGAACATTAGGAGAGATCAGGTTTCATGGCTCAACTGAATCAAAAAGATTCATCCAAGGCTATTTGAGACAATGGAAGCAACAACATCTTTATTTAACTAATTCAGAATTACAGGTCATTAGCTGAAAGACAGGCCAAGTCAAGAGAAAGGTGTTCTCTCTGCTGACATCTGTTCCATTCAAGAGGCTCTGACTAGAAAGACTGTTACATTAAGAAAAAACTACATATCACTAGTCAGGGTACATATCAACCATTATTTTTATAGTAACCTAGCAATTGACTTGTTTTCACACAATATCCTGAAACAGACTAAAACTTTGGGCCAAGAAGTGACAATATAATAAAAGGTTACCTGAAATGGAAGCTTCTTGAGAAAAATATACTGGAAAGATAGCTAACAAAGCAGTCTTTCCTGACTAAGAGAAATAGGTAATCAATCTTCCTCCTTGTTAGCAAAATGCTTCCTACATTTGCTTTCACTCTTCAGAAAGCTTCTGATCTAATGGCTGACAGCTATCATAATAGCTCAAATACATCAATCATTATTATGGCTGTCACAGCCTAGCAATTGACCTATTACAAACACCATAATTATTTTCATTTGCAAACTTATTTATTCTGAGATGAATGGAAAGCTACTTTGCATTTATTCACTAACCTGTTTTCAGGATCCAGATGAGGTGAAGATACTAATCTATTATTTGAAGTGTTTATAGATCTTGTAACAGAACTGTTTAAGGCTTCTGTTAAGTGTGATCTTAGAGCACCCTCCTTTCTACTCATAGATGACAATGCATTTTTGATTGAAGAGACAGAAGGTGTTTTAAAATACATTTCATTATTAACCTGTAGAAAAAGCAATATTTAATTAGACTAAGCACAGAAGTTAGACACCTTGAAGGTAGGAAGGGGTATCTAAAATCTGAATTTGACAGAACTATGTACCCTATTACAGAAGTTCAAAATGTGTCCCATACCTGGGCTACCCTCACATATAGCTGGAAACCTGCCTCGCATTTAGCAATATGAGAAGGGCAGGATGGTCATGAGCCCCTGGTTGAAAACCCCTGTTCCCATTAGAACAAAACCCCAAGCTCACTGTTGTACCGCAACCACCAAAACCTTATTCAAAAATGCCATCCATATTCTGTTTTCTTTTAATAGGTTATGTTTATGGATCATGGAGCTACTTTGAATGGTGCAGTGCCCATTCAAAAACACTAAAACATCCAACCATTAAAATCCTAGCCAGAAGTTCTGATTAACCATGAAGTAAAAATACATGTTACTTAGGGAATAAACAAAAACCATATGGTGGAGTTTTGGAAATAAAGATTAAAATGTCCTAGCCTGGAAACAGGTCCAAATGGTTTATGGTTAAGACCTGTTAAGGAAATATTATAAATAAACTGAACATCTTTGTACGCATGTGTGTTATTAAATTTTACCAAACTGCAGTTACCGTAAAGAACTGTGCTCACTAAAAATAGGTAAAATATGCTTAAACACCGTTAAAAAGACTCTCATACGTTAACGTGTAAGACTGCTACACATTAAGGGGGGGCAACTTCACTGAAAGAAACTTAACAGGACTGGCACAGGAACTAGACTGTTTGAAGTCACTATTTTGCTAACACATGCTGTGGAAACCATCAAGCACTTTGACAGTAGATAGCAGCAGAAGTACTATATCCATTAAATAAGCAAAACCAATAACTCATTAATGAAGCTTTGTTAACTGTATCTAACATGTGAGATCTTGTAATTGCTTTTAAGGAAGTATGGAATTAAGTCAATGTATGCTAATAACATGTACGTGGGGGATATACATGCTATACAAAGTAAAAGTGGCCCTAAGTTATATGGAGCAAGAAAACTTACCCTCTTACCACAGACAAGTTAAAATTTGGTACAAGAAAGATTCCAGTTAGTGCAGTGCAAAAAAAACTAACAAGGGTCCAATTCCATGAACTTAAATGCAAAACCACTGAAACCCATACATTGTGAAAAAAATGGTTTTCCCTCTGTTGCAAGACAATGCAAGATCTGGAAAGCCCCAGGCTTGTACTGCTGTTTGCACCTGGGAGACACAGTGTGCAGCTTTAAAGTCTTACAGACAGAGTTGCTAGCATGTGGATTCACTTTGAGGAAAAACCAGTCTCCAAATTGCACAGTATGGCTGAAACGCTGTGACGCTGGTAAAGTAAAAACTGTCTGTGCGAATAACTACTATTGCGTAGTGGCTAAAAAACCCCACTTCTGGTATAAATGCAGAAAATGTTACTTTAATTGGTCTGTGTTCTGTTTCACACCTAAATTACCTGTAGTAATAAATATTTTGAACCAGTTTATAATATAATTATAGGAAAAGAAAAGTTCAAATGACAAAAATGCTTTAAAGACAAATCAAGCTTATAATGTAATATTATACCCTAGGAGGCTATTCCATAAAAATAATCTTGCAACCCCTGGTTTGTGCTTTAAGCTAGTATTAATAGTAATTTAAATAATTATAACTGCTATAATCTTAAAAATTAGTTGCTAAATAATAAACTTTAAAAAGGTACACAAAACAAAAATATAATGCAAATAAAACAAATACCAATATATAAAAAAACAGAAGTAGTGGAATGTAGACAAGGCATTTATTGGGAGGCATGGTTAGGAGTCAATCCTTCAAACCCTACATAAGGGTTTTTCTTTGGTTACAAGGACTGATAACTATTAACCCAGAACAAGCAAGTCCACAAACAGGTCAAGTCCTTCCAGATCCAACCAACCATTCTCAGGAAGGACTGTGTCTCCCCCTGGACAGGAGGTCCTGTCCATTTGTTGGATCAGAAAAGTGGCCCTGCATCGGTTTAAACTGAAGAAGTACAGAAGACCTTTCTTTGTTTGCAGGTCTCCAGAGAATCCAGTTTGAACCAATATATTCAAGCTTGTGCAGGTGGTGGTACCTTTCGAAAGGTGTGTTGAAACCTGAGTGAGCTAATTTACCTAATCACCCCCTCTTAGCTCCTGGAGGGCTGTAGTCCCCCTATCCCGATGGAATTACATACAATCCCTGGTCCACAATGATATATAAACTTAATACAGTAAGGCTAAACTTAATCCAATAATGTTTTTCCAGGGTACTGCAGGAAATTGCCATATATGTCACAGTGGACATCACTTCTCCTATAGCACCACTCACTTTTGGGGCTGCATTGGCCCCCTTTCTTCTTACTTCAATCATGAATAGCAGGCTGATGCTTTCTACCACTGCAATTTTCTCCCAGCATATAAGCTTTTTGTCACTGGGGCACATGGTGTTTTTTTCGAATGGCAGGCTGCACCTAGTTTTATAGCTAGTAAATCCTCAAAAAAAAAAAAAAAATATTGTAAATTAGCTTAGTTGAGATGTAAGTGACAATAATAACTACAAGAAAAATATAAGCCTCAAGACTGGACACCTCATTTCTAAACAGAGCTACTCAGGTGTGTCTACACTACAAGCACTACACCAGCAGCACTGCCACTGTAGTGTAGACATTTTACAGCAACAAGAGTTTTTCTATCACTGTCGTAAATCTACCACTTTGACAGGCGGTAGCTAGGTTGACGAAAGAATAGTTTTGTAGACCCAGTGGTATCTACACTGGGGCTTAGGGTTATCTTAACTGTATGTCTCAGGGGTGTGAAAATTTCATTCCCCTGAACAGCATAGCTAGGATGACCTAAATTTTAGGTCAAGGCCAGGCCTATGTCTGACTACAGTAAGAGTTTTTTATTGAATGCAAAAGGGAACTGACGGTGCACCCCATAAGGCTTTATGGAAATATGCTTATGAATGTATATATGACATAACTGGAATATGCTTTATGCTACATATGCCATGTAACATCTCTCTAAAGGTTATGATCTACTGAATCTATTCATCCTATTTGTATGCATGTATCATTTTTGTATTCAAAGTTATGAATATTGGATGTGTACTTCCTTGATTTTTAGTAGTCTTAGTAAAGCATTTGGTCAGCTTCTTTAGAAAGGAATTTGCAATTTAAGTGCCCAATCAAGAAGCACTTAACTGTCAATGGATCTTGGAAGGCTCCAATTCACATCAGAAGTCTACATGAGGACATTCAAGGTAGCATGTGAATTGTGGCTGCTACCTGTAAGTTCTGAGTCATGCATGGACATGTGACTTGCCCATGTGACTCCAAAACTCCATCTTGTAGCTGGGATTCTACACAGGGGGAGGGAGGGGTATCCACCCACAAGAGAAAGTCTATTTAAACCCCTGGGAGATCCCTCCATTTTGTCTTCAGCTGGCTCAAAAGATATCCTTTGGGGGTGGAGAGGCTACCGGAAAGAAACTGGAACGAAGGACAGTAACCACAGGGGGTGAGAGTGATTGCTGGACCCAGACTAGAGGGAGACTAGTTTGTAAAAAGAAGCTTACTGGAACTCCTCTGAGGGTGAGGTTTTTTCTGTATTCAGTTTTCTTACTGTATTAAGCATAGACTTGCGGGTTTATTTTATTTGGTAATTCACTTTGTTCTGTCTGTTACTACTTGGAACCACTTAAATCCTACTTTCTGAATTTAATAAAATCATTTTTTAAATATTAAATTAACCCAGAGTGTGTATTAATACGGGGAGGAGCGGGAGAGGGAGGGCAAACAGCTGTGCATCTCTCTATCAGTGTTATAGAGGGCGAACAATTTATGAGTTTATCCTGTATAAGCTTTATACAGGGTAAAAAGCTTTATTTGGGGTTTGACCCCATTGGGAGTTGGGCATCTGAGTGTTAAAGACAGAGACTTCTTAAGTTGCTTTCAATTAAGCCTGCAGCTGTTAGGGGATGTGGCTCAGACCTGGATCTGGGTTTGCAGCAGGCTAGCGGGTCTGGCTCAAACCAGGCAGGGCACTGAAGTCCCAAGCTGTCAGGGCAGGAAAGCAGGGGCAGAAGTAGTCTTGGGACTGCCAAGGGGGTTTCTGTGATCCAACCCATCACAGGAACCAGAATACTAGAAAGGTGCATAATTGGATGGAAAACCATTCCCAGGGAGTAGTTCTTAGCGGCTCACAATCAAGCTGGAAAGGAAAGGCATATCTAGTGGGGTTCTGCAGGGATCAGTTCAGGGTTTGGCTCTGTTCAATATCTTCACCAATGATTTAGATAATGGCAGAGAGAATACACTTATAAAATTTGCGGATGATAAGCTGGGAGGCACTGCAAGTGCCTTGGAGGATAGGATTAAAATTCAAAATGATCTGTACATACTGGAGAAATGGCCTGAAACAAACAGAATGAAATTGGACAAATGCAAAGTACTCCACTTAGGAAGGAACAATCAATTACACACATACACACAATGGGAAATGACTGAGTAGGAAGGGAGTACTGCAGAAAGGGATCTGGGGGTTATACTGGATCACAAGCTAAATGAGAGTCCAAAGTATTACAAAAAAACCTCATCACCATTCTTGGATGTATTGGCAGGAGTGTTGTAAGCAAGACACAAAAAGTAATTCTTCCACTCTACTCCATGCCAATAAGGCTTCAACTAGAGCATTTTGTCCAGTTCTGGGCACCGTATTTCAGGAAAGATTTGGACAAACTGGAGAAAGCTCAGAGGAGAGAAGAGGATATAAACTGGCCATCAGCAATTTCAAGCTTGAAATTAGGCGAAGGTTTCTAATCATCAGGGAACTGAAGTTCTGGAATAGCCTTCCTAGGGGAGCAGTGGAGGCAAAAAAAAAAAAATAACTGGTTTCAAGATTGAGCTTGATAAGTTTATAGAGGGGATGGTATGATGAGACTGCCTACAATAGCATGTAACTTATCTACAACTGCTAGCAGTAAATCTCTCCAACAGCCAGCGATGGGGAGGGCTCTGAATTACTACAGATAATTCTTTCCCAGGTGGGTGGGGCAGGTTCTGTGGCTGGCAGAGTAGATCGGGGTCTCAAACACGCGACCCGCGGAGTTATTTGCTGCGGCCCGCCAAGCTCCCTGCGGCCCGCCCCCCTCCCCTGAGTTATTTCCTGCGGCCGCCAAGCTCCCCTCCCCCGCAGTGCACCACATCCCTGCTCCTCTGCCTACCTCCAGGTGCTTCCCGCCACCAAACAGCTGTTTGGCAGCGATTAGCACTTTCCAGGAGGGAGGGGAGAGGAGCGGGGACCCGTACGCCCAGGGGAGGAGGCGGAAAAGAGGCGGGGATTTGGGGAAGGGGTTGGAATAGGGGCAGGGAGGGGGTGGGAAGAAGCGGGGTAGGGCCTCATGGAAGTGGTGGAGTGGGGGCGCGGCTGGGGCAGCAGTGGGAGGGGTGTCAGTGATGCAGCCCTCGTGCCAAATGTACTAGTTCTCATGTGGCCCTTGTGGTGATTTGAGTTTGGAGATCCCTGGACTAGATGATCATGATGATCCTTTCTGACAAAGTCTATGAGAGCAACAAAAACGATTAAAGGTTTAGAAAACATGACCTATAGACTGAACTTTGAAAATTGGGTTTGTTTAGTCTAAAGAGAAGAGAAGAGAAGACGGGGGGGGGGGGGGGGGAGGAGGAGAGAAAAGCGATATGATAACAGTTTTCAAGTACAAAAGAGATTGTCACAAGGAGGAGGGAGAAAAATTGCTCTCTTTAACCTCTGAGGATAGGAGAAGCAGCTTAGATTGCAGCAAGGGCAGATTAGATTGGACATTAGGAAAAACTTCCTGTCAGGATAATTAAGCACTGGAATACATTGCCTAGGGAGGTTGTGGAATCTCTGTCATTGGAAATTTTTAAGAGCAGATTAGACAAACACCTGTCAGGGATGGTCTAGATCAGTGGTTCTCAACCTATTTACCATTGTGGGCCACATATGTGGCTCGCTGTGTGTTATGTAAGCCACATCCATACTAGATATATTATACATACACACACACACACACCCCCGTATGGCCCTGAGGATGTAACGTAGGCTGCAGCTGTGTGCTGACTGTGGGCCACTTGTGGCCCACAGGTTGAGAACCACTGGTCTAGATAATACTTAATCCTACCTTGAGTGCAGAGGACTAGACTAAAAGACCTCTCAAGGTACATTTCAGTTCTACAATACTATGATCTACCTATTAGAGCATATTTTTAATTTTACCTGCACATTTTTATAAACTTTTTTCTTCAAGAAAGCTATGCTTTTATATATTCTCTAGTCATTTCAATATTTAAATAGTTCTATTTACGTTGGTTTAATTACTTTGGAAAGTACATTTTAATACTTTGATAATTAATCACCGAACTTTGAATTCTGCTCCCAAAACATAACTATGAAAACAGTATCTTCTTACTAAATGTATTTGAAAATTTGGTACATGGGGAGCAAAGGGAGACATGCACACTATTTTATGCACATCATAAAATATGCATACTAACAGTGTTCTTGCACACTAAATTTGGTCATTAAAGTAAAAAGATGATCTGGAATATATATATGGGACCAGGTTTTCAAATGTTTACACTTTTTATTTGTTAGCACTACAGTGTTAATATAGTTATGCCAGAGAGCCTGTATTTTTTTTCCAATCTAATGAATCAACTGAAACATTAACTAAGTTTGAAATAAAAGGACAAATTCTGCAAATAGCTTTTATAGGTAAAACTCCCACTAAAGATAAGTATCAGGGGGTAGCTGTGATAGTCTGTATCCACAAAAACAAGTGGCTGGCTCATTACAAAAGCAGCTTTGCCTCTCCTGGAATTGACACCTCCTCATCTATTATTGAGAGTGGACTACATCCACCCTGATCAAATTGGCCCTGTCAACACTGGTTCTCCACTTGTGAGGTAACTCCCTTCTCTTCATGAGTCAGTATATTTATGCCTGCATCTGTAATTTTCACTCCATACATCTGAAGTAATGGGGTTTTTACCCACGAAAGCTTATGCTCAAATAAATCTGTTAGTCTTTAAGGTGCCACCGGACTCCTTGTTGTTTTCACTAAAGATAAGGCTGTCTGTGCAGAATGGAAGGCAGACTTTGGCCAGCGGAACCTTTATTGCGAGCAATAATACAGATCTGAGGTTGAATTTGCAGGACTGACAATTTTAAAACAATTCTTACTTGTAAATTAAGCAAGTTGAACCTAGAAGACACACAACATAGAGCCTCTCAATGCTGTTTTAAATACCTTAATTTGATCAAATAGTCAAAAAGTATACGGCTTCTTAAACAAGCATAATGTGATCAGATACAGTATGTGTGCACTTGCGTATATAAAAACATTAAACATGAGAAGCGTGTATATTTGTTTACACATCTTCTAAATAAGAGCAGTGGGCTCACTGCCTTTAAAAAAAGTACTAGTAAAACAAAATGAGTATTTAAAAATATAGTGTTGTGTAAATTATGTTTGAAGCCCCTTTCAGAATGTTCATGTAAAAATATTTAAATGTATTACAAAGTAGTTTGAGTAATCTCCCTTATTTCCTCTCAAACAAAATCTGACACTCCGATGGAAAAAAAAATATCCCCTGACCTTCTGAAGTGTGCAGAGTTTTGAATTTACAGCTTTCGCTAAATGCACATTAGCAGCTACAGTGCAATATACTGTATGTATATTCTTGAATGAATTACATCTGGGAAATCATCATTCAGGTGCATTTACAGCCAAAACTACCAAATTCAAGAGCAAATCAAGATTAAGAGAGACAGTTACCTGTTGGCTGTATTCCAGTCGCCTCCTTAGTTTTTCCCTGTCTCTTTATACGTTAGGGGAAGAAAAAGTTTAAATCAAAATATAATTCACTGTAAAAATCAATTTCTAGCTTAAAACAAATACAATACTCTTCACCTTTCAAAGATGAAAAGAATGGACAATGGTTTTCACTAACATTCTGAATTACTGAATATAATTTAAGCATGAAGGCTGTTAGGAGTTAAAATTAGCATAACCTCAATTACTTGTCAGATTTGACCACTGTAAATAATCCCTTTTAAGCTAACCCTTTTCATCTGTACTCAAAACAGTAGCCTTCCTGAACTGTCAATTAAGGTCCTGTTCATGCTCAAAATTACTACTGTGTTGGGGCAGTTGGTTACACCCAACTGTATGTGTAGGGTAGAACAGGGATCCTCAGTTTATGTAGCCTGCATTACACCTTAGAGTGTCATCTTCCCATGCATTGTGTGGACCACCTTTCCCACCCCCCAATTAAGAATTATGCAACATCCCTGAGCCAATGGCAGCAATTGCTCTAATAATATTAACTTACGAGAGTATTTACATTAATACATATTTAGCTGTCAATTTAGCAGCTGGAAAGGAGGAAGAGCATCATGTGATCAGCAGTCAAACACAAAAATCACACTAGTGGTCCACAGAACAATTTGAGAATTTCTGCATCAGTCCATGCTAAAAGGAGATATATATATAAAAATATAACATGACATTTGTAACACTGTTCCCTTACAATGGTTTGGTCTGCTCTTTTAGGGCACAAACCATGCTGTAACTTAGTAATATCCCCAAAACAGTGGGTAAATTAAAAACTTAAAGATGTTTTACTTCTCATATTTCTATTCTATAATAGGTACACATCTTTTTACACAAGTCTTTGGTACTCACTTTTTCTTACAAGTTTTCTCATATGTCGGATGTATTAGGTCATCATCTTCGGGTTCTTCTGGTACGCCGCAATTCCTGATTAAGAGTAGTGAGACAAATGGTGCTCTAATCAACTGAGAAAAGTAAAACATGCAATAGCATCTAGATATTCCTCCAGATCCCACTTTACCTGAATTGTGGATCAGGATTCAACGAACAGTACCACTTCTCTGGCAAGCGATCTATTCCATCTGGAAGCTTCCGCCACTTCAGACATGAATCACATTGAACCCATGTCTGATCAGGTCGTTTTCTGTACAGAAACATTAAAACATTCATATGAAAATGTTCCCCCCCTCCCCCACTCCTGCGCAATATCATGTAGGAGTAGAGAAAAGAGAAACTAACATGTATGTATTTTAGTAGGCCTTTACATTATAGCTTTAGAGGCATCTTACTTACTGTAGATCCTCTACTGGCAAATCTAGAGGATATTCTTCATTTTTCTTTGCTTTCATTTCATTCCAGTAATCATTAAGTTTTTCTCCCAGTGCTGCTATTGTAAGTCTAGCAAAGAAATAGTGCCTCATGAGAAACATTTTGTAAAATATTTATTAGCCAGGCAAACATTTACAGATTGCATAGAAAAGTTAGTGTGATTATAGCAGAAAGTTATTCAAATAAAAAAACCCGTAATTTTAAACTAAAGCGCTGGACTTGTGTGAAGTCTTACATGTCAATAACTTAGGGCTTGTCTACACTACCTGCCGGATCGGTAGGCTGCAATCGTTCCAGCAGAGGTCAATTTATCACGTCTAGCATAGATGCAATAATCGACCGCTGAGTGCTCTCCCATCAACTCCGGTACTCCACCACAACGAGGAGCGCAAGCAGAGCTGATGAGAGAGCATCAGCTGTCGACTTACGCACTGAAGACACCGCGGTAAGTAAATCTAAGAAGGTAGACTTCAGCTACACTATTCACATAGCTGAAGTTGCGTATCTTAGATTGACCCCACACAGTAGCGTGGACAAGCCCTTAGTGATACTTTTCTGGCTTTGATTTGGGCAAACTGTGCGTTCAAATAGTGGACAAGTCTTTGCACTAGTAGTGAAAATAAAGGTTTCAAACCCAATTTACAAATGACCTTCAGAGAAGAAATAAAATTAGAATTGAGTAACCTGATGGTCTGTGGGAATGAGTCTCTGGTTTAGGTATGAGGGATTCTGGGCAAACAGTGGTGGTGAAAGTTTAGCCCAAATTATAGTCTGTAGAAATAGCAGCAGTTGAACAAAATAGCCTTTGATTCGAAAGAATGGTGAAAGATTAGGCAATACAGCTATTAAAAAATAATTTAAGTAGTCCATTTGGTAGTCCTATTAATACTTATTCATGAATATTAGTCCTTTCAGTCCTTTTCTTTTTTGTATATTGATTCATTTACATATTAACTATGATATTAACAAAGATTCTAAAGAATAAAGAGTATGTGGAATTCTAAGGCCCTGAATACTGGTCCTTGACCTATAAGTAACCCTATTAATTAATTCTATGCATTAGGATGTATCTAATAATCTGTGGTGCTTCCATGTCTATAAAACTCCAAATATTCATGGAAACCATTCCTTTTAAAAAAAAGTTATAATATAATGCTTACATAAGCATTACATATAAAATGGATTGATGAGGGATGATTGTTACAGCAGATGTTTCCTATTGGGGAATCAACAGGGAAGAATGCTTATGGGGGGAAGAACTCCCTGAGAGATATTATCTTGAAAAATGTTGGTCCTCAGCTGTAAAAAATTATGCCTTCACATAAATCAGGAAAACTAAGAATGTACAGATATTAAAGGAAATCCCATCAGAACATAAGATGGCATCAGAACATAGTTCTGGGAGGGTATTTTTGGCAAAGAGGGGTCATGGGCTAAAATCCCTATATAATAACAGAAGTTTTGGAACTTTGGTGGGATGCATAGTTTCATTCCCCACCTGTAACAGTGAAGAAGAGACACAGCGTCAGATCTTTACCTAACACCTAGGGTAGTAATTATCTATTCTTTCTGTAGAGTGCTGTATTAATCTCTGATTGAACATCAATTCCAATTGAGCCTGTTATTCGATAGTCTTGGACAGTCATTAAGTCAGACATGCAAAAGTCCTCAGCAAGATCACAACAAACTTAGAAGAGGAAGAGAAGTTTTGAGATTGGATTTAAAGATTTTAAGTCAGAAAAACAAAGAGCAAATGAATGTTCCAAAGAGAGGTCTAGAAAGAACACATATGTAGACAGCCACAAAAAAAGCGAATCATAAACATGAAGGAAGCAAGCAAACGGGAAGGCAGGAGTAAGTAGCATAGCAAAATGTATAAGAAGCCAGTGAATTGAAGAGGCAAAGACATGGAAATAAGCAAGGCGGAGCAAAAGTTATAGTACATGAATTAAGTAGGATGGTTTTGGACCAAATGAACAAAGGATTCTACAAGACCAAACATGATCTGTAAAAATGAAAATACTTGTCTAATGGGAAATACAGACAAGACTAGTGGGAACAATTATGGGTATACAAGAAAGAGGCAATAAAGGAAGAGCAGAGTTGACATCATAACCAAAGTCAACAGAGCTCCTACAAGCAGACAGGTTTTCAGGAGCATATTCAGTTGCAGGGTTGAAGCCTAAGGGAGGACAAGGAAAGCAGACTTCATAGGGTGATTGGAGCAGATGTACAAAAGCTAGGTGTCTTTGGAAAGGTGGTGGGGGGAAGGGCAGGTAAGATATCACTAATGTTCATATAAAATTGTACTTGTGTATTACATTTATTTCAATATTTTTCACTAAATATTTACCATTCACCTCAGTTAACTGAATTATTTCTCAAGTCTCCCAAACTCTCTTCAAATGAGAGAAAATATATACACCTCCACTGTTTAATAAATACAATAAGCACAATTTTAGATAAAAGTTGAGAACGCTACTGCCATTGTACATAAGGGTTACCCGAATCTCTGTTCCCAGTCTGGTCTCTCTGAATGCAACCCCCTCATGTGTTAGGCCTTGTCCCTTTACTTACCTTATGGTGTGTTCCTCTATATTATATATAGTTTGTCTATATTATATATTAGAGATTGCATACATCCCATTAACGGGTATTATCAGCACAGTTTGTTAACATAACTTCCCAACACTTTTTGTATATGTAAACTGAATACATCATGCTCTCCCCACAATTCTGTTCACAAGAGCACAACGTTTTGCAAAGCTGTAGTCAGCCTTGCCATTAGAAAATAGGAAGCCTGTTAAGCTAAAATACAAAGAGTGGTGGGTCCTAGCACAGATTGGGATGTACCTCTACACTCAACTGGGGTTGGAAAGTACTAGCCAAATCAGAAATAAGAAAATAATAGAACAAAACGAATTAAAGAACTGTTACAAACCAATGGATTGGATTTTAGTGATGTGTTACAAAGCTTTGCAACTTGTAAAATCATACTACAAGTATTATTATCTGATAAGCCAGAGGTAGGCAAACTATGGCCCGCGGGACACATCCGGCCCGCTGGACCCTCCTGCCCAGACCCTAAGCCCCTGGCCTGGGAGACTCACCTCTGGCCCCTCTCTCGCTGTTCCCCCTCCCCCACAGCCTCAGCTTACTACACTGCTGGCACAGCGAGCTCCTAGGGCAGAACGGTTGCAGAGCCCAGCCTGACCTGGTGCTCTGTGCTGTGTGGTAAGGGGGCAGGGAGCAGGGCGGGTTGGACAGAGGGCAGGGGAGTTCAAGAGGGTGGCCAGGGGGGTAGATAGGGGTCGGGGTGGTTAGAGGGCAGGGAACAGGGTGGTTGAATGGGGGCAGGGGTTCCGTGGGTGGTCAGAAGACAAAGGAGGGGTGGTTGGATGGGGCAGGAGTCGGGGGGTGGGGGGAGGGGAGTGTGCCATCGGGGAACAGGGAGGTGCGCTGTCAGGGGATGAGAAACAGGGGGTGGGGGGGAGGAGGACACGGATAGGGAGTGGGGGCTGGGCCACGCCCCCCTCCCCTAACCAGCCCTCCATACAATTTTCGAAACCCGATGCAGCCCTCAGGCCAAAAAGTTTGCCTCCTCCTGTGATAAGCTATCTTAGCAGCACATTTTCTGTGCAAGAACTGCTTCCCAGAAAGAAGGCACATATGTCTCCTTCCCATACGGCTTTGTGTTTAAACAATAAATTTGGGTAAGTTTGGTTATTTGGTACCTTGAACATTTAAGAACAAATCGTGAGTATAATCAAACGATTGTCTACTTTTTGTCAACAGGTGGGATTCTGCAATTCTCCCATTCTTGAGACCAGGCCCTGGGCTACAGTATACTGTGGATCAATTGTACTTAACAGGTCCAAGTGAGTTCAGGTACCTGTACTTCCCTTAAAGTAACCTAAGCAGGCCTAACTTCTTCAGATACCCTCAGAAGGATCCGGGAGTTTAGTCTGGTTCCCCTAAACAGCTATCCTCCCTCTTGAAAGAGTGTTCTTTTTGAGTTTAGATCCCATTGATCAAAAGCCTTTTTCTGTCCTGGAATTGTCAAACACTTGACTAGTTTCGAGACAAGTGGCTTATTTTGAGTCATTCTTTCCCTTCCTGCTTGTTCTCCATCCACCCACACATTATACTAAACCACTGTATTCATACAAAACATCCCAATCAGGTCAACATGCACTATTCATAAACTATTACAGAGCAGCTCCAAATCCCAGTTTGTTACCACAACCCTAACCGACTGAGAAATCTGAGCTGCTTACTTTATGGTTCATCTGCCAAATCTAAGATTTAACAGAATTTCCAGTCTCGTGACCTATCCAGTTCCTTCGGTTACAGGTGATTGATATTGCTCAGCCTACCAGAGAAACAGGAAAGCTGTATCTCCGAATTTTAAAAAGGAGGAGTCAACCTTTATTATTAAAAAATGGACAAATTACTAATTTACAGCTTTAACTAGAGCATTAATTTTGAGACTCCTTAAATATACTCTCCAGTAAGCCAATTACTTAATTATCTTTGCATGTAAAAAACAAGGAAAAATAGCAACTCCAAAGTATCTTCAGATGTAGATGACAATATATAAAACTTTTCTTGCAGATATTAGTATTAAAGAACACACAATTTACTTGGCAATTATTTGTTGTTTCTATTTCCCACCTCACTTTTCCCTCAAATACACATTCAGCATTTTAAATACTCCACTGGTTAGCATATGAATTCAGCTTTTCAGCCAGTTAACTCTATCCATAGAAAGATGCATTTAAAGAGAGAAGCATGTAGGTGTTTGAAAGATAAAGTAACTTTTTAAAACAGAATTAACTATCTTTGTTTTCAATTTGGTAGCTATTACTGTCCAAAGTGGTGGTAGTATTTCATGACAATTTCAGATTACAAAGTACTTATGCAATACTTAGGGGAAAAAAACCTGACATTTTATAGCTAAGAAAATAGCATGCTATGAAAAGTATTTAATGCACCTACTGTAAACCCATTTTATAATATGTCTAGATAAAATACATATATTCACCTGTATTCATTGGTATAATCAAAATCTTGTTTATTATGAGTTGGTTTTAGGAAGTTACATTCTATAACCCCAACTACACCAACACCCATGTTGTTTGCCTGTAAAAGATTAATATAGAAATTAGAAAAAGATGCCAACTTTTATACTGAAACATTCCTATCTACAAAGAGAAAACAATTGATAGTTTGGATTTTACAAAATATATTCAATTTAGCAACACGTTTGTTGGAAAAGTTTACAAGCCTCTTGAGCTGAAATTACAAAATTAAATTTTGACATGTAGTTCCTCTTGGGGAAAAAAAATGGAATTGTCTTGTATTTTGTACCTATCATGGGTGAAAACATATCCAATGTGGATAAAGGAAGGCTTTAAAATAGGTCCAGAGTGGGCAGGTGACAAAAGCTCATAGGTAAGCATAAAAAACCCATGTTAACAGAGGGCTAGAAATTCGGAGGAAGGGAGGAAGACATGCAAAATGACAATAGGGTCACAGGAGCAACAAGAGGGAAATCAGTGGGGGAATCTGCTCAACATCTCAGATGTCTATACACAAATGCAAGGAGTATGGGGAATAATTAGTACATAAGCTAAACTATCACAAAGACTTGGGATAAATCTTATGACTGGACTATTGGTATAGAGGGGTATAATCTGTTCAAGAAGGACAGGCAGGTGATGTAGCATTATACATCAAGAATATATACGCTTGTTCTGAGGTCCAGAAGGTGGTGAGAGGCAGACAGGTTTAAAGTTTCTCAGTAAAGATAACCCAAGGAAAAATAAGGGTAGCATCATGGTATGGGTATATTATAGCCCATCAAATCAGGAGGAAGAAGTGGATGAGGCACTTCTAAAACAAAACAAATATCAAAAACACATCTGGTACTAATGGGGAGACGTGAACAACCCAAACATCTGTTGGAAAAGTAATACAGGCAAAGCAAAAAATGTCCAATAAGTTCTTGGAAATGTATCAGGGACAAATTTTGTTTCAGAAAGTGGAGGAAGTAACTATGGGGACAATCATTTTCGACCTGATTCTGACCAATAGGGAGAAATTGATTGTGAATCTGAAGGCAGAAAGCAATTTGGGTGAAAGTGACCATGAAACGCTGATTTCATCATTCTAAAGAAAGGAAGGAGCAAAGGCAGCAGAATAAGGACATAAAAAGGTAAGGGAAAATTCCAACTTCAAAGGATCTTTGATGTAGACAACAATATATAAAACTTCTCTTTCAGATATTACTATTATAGAATACTCAGTAGCTAATAACTTAACTTGGCAATTATTTGTTGTTTCTATTTCTCACCTCACACCTCCCTCAAATACATATTCAGCATTTTAAAATACTCCATTGGTTAGCAAAAAAGCAAACACACACACTCCAAGAACTCATAGGTAAAGTCCAATGGGAAGAAAATCTAAGGGAAAAATTAGTTCAGGACAGCAGGCAGTTCCCTCAAGGTGACAATATTAAAGGCATAACTGCAAACTATTCTATCTTTCCTTCGGAAGAGGCCAAAAAGGCTCCATCAGGAGCTCTTTAAAGACCTGAAAATCAAAAAGGAATTCTACAAAACGCGGAAACATGGTCAAATAGATAAGGAGGAGTACTAAAGAACAGCATAAGTACGTAGAAACAAAAATCAGAAAGGGCAAGGCACAAAATGAGTTACACCTGGCAAGGCACATAAAAGGGAATAAGAGGAGGTTCTTTAAATCCCTTAGGACCAAGAGAAAGACTATGAAAAGTGTGGGTCCTCTACTTAGCGGAGAAGGAGAGCTAATAACTGATGACATCAACAGAGCTAAGGTGCTTAATGCCTATTGTGTTGCAGTCTTCATTAAAAAGGTTAATGACCACCAGATACTCAACACAATTAATATCGACACCCAGTGGGAAGGAATGCAAACGAAAATAGAAAGAGAACAGGTTAACAAATATTTAGATAAGTTAGATGTATTTCAAGTCAGCAGGGCCTGCTGAAATTCATGCTAGAGTACTTAAGCTACCAGCTGAAGCCATCTCAGAGCTCTTAGCAATTATCTCTGAGAACTCCTGGAGGACAGGAGAGGTCCCAGAAGCCTGGAGAAGGACAAATGTAGTACCTATTTTTAAAAAAGGGAAACCAAAGAGGACCTGGAGAATTATAGACCTGTCAGCATAACTTCAATACCTGCAGAGATACTGGAGCAATTATTAAAACAGTCAATTTGTAAGCACTTGAAGGAGAACAGGGTTATATGGAAGAGTCAGCATGGATTTGCCAGAACAAATCATGCTAAACTGACTTAAATTTCCTTCTTTGATAGGACTACTGACCTAGTGGATGGAGGAACACAGTAGACATGATATACCTTGATTTCAGTAAAGCCTTTGACACAGTTCCACATGACATTCTCATAAGCAAAGCAGGGAAATGTGGTCTAGATGAAATTACTGTAAGGTGGGCGCAAAACTGGTTGAAAGACTGTACCCAAATGTTATCCAGTTTGCTGTCAAATTAGGAGGGAATAATTACTGGGATCCCAAAGGGGTCAGTCCTAGGTCTGGTACTATTCAATATTTTCATTAATGACTTGGATAATAGAGTAGAGGGTATGCTTATAAAATCAGCAGACACCACCAAGCTGGAGTGGGTTGTAAGTACGTTGGAGGACAGGTTTAAAATTCAAAATGAGCTTGACAAATTGAAGAATTGATCTGAATTCAACAAGATGAAATTCAATAAAGACAAGTACAAAGTACTGCATTTAGGAAGAAAAAAAATCAAACCACAACTACAAAACGGGGACTATCTAGGTAGTAGTACTGCTGAAAAGGATCTTAGGGTTACAGTGGACCACAAACTGAGTTGACAATGTGATGCAGCTGCAAAAAAGGTAAATATGATTCTGGGGTGTATTAACAGGACTGTTGCATGCAAGACACAGGAGGTAATTATCCCACTCTACTCGGCACTGGTGAGGCCCCAACTGGAGTAATGTGTCAAATTCTGAGCACCATACTTTGGAAAAGATGTGGACAAATTGGGAAGAGTCCACAAGAGAGCAACAAAAAAAATGATAAAAAGGTTTAGAAAACCTGACCTATAAGGAAAGGCTAAAAAACTGGGCATGTTTAGTCATGAGAAAGGGGGCGGGGAAGGGGAAGAGAAGAGAAAGGAAGGGGCCAGACCTGAGAGAGTCTTCAATTATGTTAAGTGCTGTTATAAAAAGAGGACAGTGATCAATTGTTCTCCATGTCCACTGAAGGTAGGACAAATAGTAATGGGCTTAATCTGCAGCAAGAGAGATAGGAAAAGCTTTCTAACTACAAAAGGAAGTTACACAGTGGAATAGCCTTTCAAGGAGTCCCCATCATTGGAAGCTTTTAAAAACAAGTTGGACAAACACCTGTCAGGGATGGTCTAGGTTTACTTGGTCCTGGCACAGCATAGGGGGCTGGACTTGATGACTTTGAGGTCCCTTCCAGCACTAAATTTCTATGATTCTATAAGGACAATGGACTTTTTTAAAAAAAAAAAAAAAAAAAAAAGGGGGAGGGGGGATATTTTAAACACACTATGAGAACTGGTAGGTAACATCCCCCAGGAAGAAAATCTAAGGGCTAAAAGAGAACTGGCAGTTTCTCAAGAAGATCATATTAAAGGCACAACTTCAAGCTATCCTAGTATGCAGGAAAGAGGACTATAGTAAGGGGTCAACATGGCTCCATCAGGAACTCTTGAATCATCTGAAAAAATCAAAAAAGAATCCTACAAAAAAGTGGGAACTTTGTGGTATTCTTTTGTACTTAGCAATTCATCAAGCATATAGGGAGAAAATCAGAAACGCTAAGAGACAAAATGCATTACACCTAGCGAGAGGTATAGAAGGCTAAGAGGTTCTTTAAATACATTAAGAGAAAGACCAAGGAAAGTGTAGGTCCTCTACTTGGCAGAGAAGGCTGAGATGCCTATTTTGCTTCAACCTTCACTAAAAAGGTTGATACAACACAACTAATATTAACAAGGGGTACGAATACAAGCCAACACAGGGAAAGAACAAGTTAATGAATATTTAGATATGTTAGATGTATTCAAGTCAGAGGGCTTTATGAAATTCATCCGAAGGGTACTTAAGTTACTAGCTGAAGCAATCTCTGAATCATTAACAATTATCTTCAAGATCACATGGAGGGTGGGATCACATGGAGGGAGGGTAATCGCCAACATGGATTTATCAAGAACTAATCATGTCAAACCAACTTAATTTCCTTCTTTGACAGGGTTGTTAGCCTCGTGGATTGGGGAAGGGAGGGGGGGAAGAGTAGTAGATGCGATATCACTTGATTTTATTAAGGCTTTTGACACAGTCCCATATGACCATTCTCGCAAGCTAACTAGGAAAATGGGATCTACATGAAATTACTGTAAGGTGGGCGCAGAAGTGGTTGAAAGACCATACTCAATGAGTAGTTATCAGTGGTCCTCTGTCAGATGGGAAGGAGATATCTAGTAGTGTCCTACAAGTGTCAGTCTTGGGTCTGGTCCAATTCAATTTTTCATTAATGACTTGGATAATGGAGTGGACAGTATGCTTATAAAACAATCATGACAGCAAGCTAGGAGGGTTTGTAAGCACTCTGGAGGACAGGATTAGAATTCAAAATTACCATAACAAATTGGAGAATTGGTCTGAAATCACACAAGACGACATTCAATAAAGACAAGTGCAAAGTACCTTACACTTAGAAAGGAGAAATCAAACGCACAACTACAAAAGTGGGGAATAAATAGCAAGGCAGTAGTACTGCAGAAAAAGATCTGGGAGTTGTAGTGGATCACAAACTGAGTATCAGTCAACAATGTGATACAATTGTGAAAAACGCTAATAACCTGGGGTGTATAAACAGCAGCGTTGTACGTAAGAGAGACAGGAGGTAACTGTCTCACTCTACTTGGCACTGGGGAGGCTTCAGCTGGAGTACTGCGTCCAATTCTAGGTGCTACACTTTAGAAAAGATGTGGACAAATTGGAGAGAGTGTCCAGAGGAGAACAACAAAAAATAGGTTCTAAAACCTTTTATCATAAGGAAAGGTTAAAAGAACTAGACATGTCTTCTTGAGGAAAGAAGATTATGGGGGGACTTGAGAAGTCTTCAGGTATGTTAAAGGCTGTTATAAAGAGGATAAATCAATTGTTCACGTCCACTGAAAGCAGGGTAAGACGCAATGGGCTTGAACTAAAAGCAAGGGAGTTTAGGTTAAATATTATGAAAAACTTTTTGTCTACAAGGTTAGTTAAACCTCTGGTATAGGGAAGGTTGTGAATCCCTATTACTGGATGTTTAAGAACAGATTGACTAACTTGTCATGGATGGGCTAGGTTTACTTGGACCTGACTCAGCACCAGGAGCTGGGACTGATTACTTCGAGGTCCCTTCCAGCCCTACATTTCTATGATTCTCGAGTCCCTCCTTTCTCCTAAAAGTGACATATTCTTGCCTACACTTTGTACACCACGTTTAGTACTAAAGCAAGCATTTATCATGAAGTTCTTAGTACAACTTTCAGTATTAAACTGATGCATTGACACTACAGAAACCAAAGATATTACAAAAGCTACATCAAAATATAACATTTCTTAAAAATCAGTATTTTATTACTATTATAGTTCTCAATACAACAAATTAGGTAAACTGTTTTGAATTAAACTAGTTTCTAATTCACAAATATTAACTTTTTCAAGGTTAAATTCTTACCTTTAATTGACAGCCAACCCTTTCATAAGCTTTGATGAGTCTGTTTTTGTGATACATCATTATTCCATAATGGTCTTTGTTTCTGCAGTTAAATCCAAAGGTGATTCTTACAGTTTTAGCCTTGTTTTTGGATGTTAAGGATAATTTGATCACCAAGAGTTTCTTCATACTGAAAGTTCATTCAAAAATGAGCCAATACTTTCAAACTGGAACAATTCCATCAGCCCCCAGGTTTGGTATAGCATCTTAAGGGATATCTGCACCACATTTTGTCACAGAATTGACAGCGTACTTACATCATGTCTTCCCATTCAGCATGCAATGATGTACGTATCAGTAAAGGATACAGCCAAAAATTTTGGTCTATAAATATCGCGTTCAATGTATGCAAGACTTTTGGAAATCAGCTGCGTTTTCACTTTTTGTCCTCTGATAATGATTTGCATTCTTGGCTTCAAATACAAAATACTGCTGTAAGCCTGCAAAACACATGGTAATTTCTATTACGCAAGCCAAACCAAACCAACATGAATGGTTTATAATACATCCTCTCTCTATATAGAGTAAATGCTGCTTAATAACAACCCTGATAACTACTTCCTGTTAAACATTTTGCCTGGAACTGAAACCATCCAATTGACTAGAATTGGAATTGGTCTGGATATTGGCAACACACTTGCTGCTTATTGACTTTTGCTGCCTGCAGCTCCACAGGCTCCCAGCACTGTCATTCCACATGGAAAGACCCAGGCGCAGGCAGGTTTGCAGGGCTACAGTTAGGGACAGAAGTGCTAGGATGTGTGGAGCCCAGGCCTCAGGGTTGCTGCTGCTTAGATGCTGCATGATACCTCTCCCTGTCCTCTCTGGGCTGAATCCTGCTCTTGCAACAGGGGCAGGCCACAGGCAGGTTATCAAGTGGCGGAAAGAAGACAGACAATTCCTTCACTGAGGAGACAAGCTGATAGTATGGCTTGCCTCATGCAAAAAGGATCACCCCAGGCTTGGTTGAAAAATAGTGAAAGGTCTTTGGGGTGAACTTTGCTTTACAAGGCATTAAATTAGTCTAGATTCTAGCCTAAATAGTTAAAGTCTAGATTCTAAAAGCATTATTTTATTTTATATGTAACCATTTGTTTCCAATACTTCTACTTATCACTTAAATCTCTTTCCTTTGTTAAATACACTTTTTCTTGCTTTCACTATAAACATATCTAAGTGCTGTCTGTTAAAGAGAGCAGCGATCTGAGGGAAAACTAGAAACTGCAGTATACTGCAACTGGAAGCACCAAATCTGTGAATATTGAGTATTTCCAGTGGAACAGGGGCTGGGTACTAGGAAGACATTCAAGGGCTTGGAGGTTGGACCATATCTATCACTGACCTGCAGAGAGACAGTGGAGCAAGCATAGGCTGAGAAGGGAGTGCTTGTGTTGCCCATGACTGGCAGAGTCAGGGAGCTGACACACAGCAACAAGGCTTCCTCACACTAAGGGCAGGTTATAGATAGGTGCCTCACAATCCTGGAGAAGCTGAGATGCACTCTGGGGAAGCATCACAGACACATACTGCAAAAGCAAATGGATAGTATTCTTGTCAGCAAGTTAAAGAAGTAGGGGCTGGATGAATGCACTATAAGGTGGGTAGAAAGTTGGCTAGATTGTCGGGCTCAATGGGTAGTGATCAATGGCTCCATGTCTAGTTGGCAGCTGGTGTCAAGTGGAGTGCCCCAGGGGTCGGTCCTGGGGCCGCTTTTGTTCAATATCTTCATAAATGATCTAGAGGATGGTGTGGATTGCACTCTCAGCAAATTTGCGGATGATACTAAACTAGGAGGAGTGGTAGATACGCTGGAGGGCAGGTATAGGATACAGAGGGACCTAGACAAATTGGAGGATTGGGCCAAAAGAATCTGATGAGGTTCAATAAGGATAAGTGCAGGGTCCTGCACTTAGGACGGAAGAACCCAATGCACAGCTACAGACTAGGGACCGAATGGCTAGGCAGCAGTTCTGCGGAAAAGGACCTAGGGGTGACAGTGGACGAGAAGCTGGATATGAGTCAGCAGCGTGCCCTTGTTGCCAAGAAGGCCAATGGCATTTTGGGATGTATAAGTAGGGGCATAGCGAGCAGATCGAGGGACATGATCGTCCCCCTCTATTCGACATTGGTGAGGCCTCATCTGGAGTACTGTGTCCAGTTTTGGGCCCCACACTACAAGAAGGATGTGGATAAATTGGAAAGAGTCCAGCGGAGGGCAACAAAAATGATTAGGGGTCTGGAACACATGACTTATGAGGAGAGGCTGAGGGAACTGGGATTGTTTAGTCTGCAGAAGAGAAGAATGAGGGGGGATTTGATAGCTGCTTTCAACTACCTGAGAGGTGGTTCCAGAGAGGATGGTTCTAGACTATTCTCAGTGGTAGAAGAGGACAGGACAAGGAGTAATGGTCTCAAGTTGCAGTGGGGGAGGTTTAGGTTGGATATTAGGAAAAACTTTTTCACTAGGAGGGTGGTGAAACACTGGAATGCGTTACCTAGGGAGGTGGTAGAATCTCCTTCCTTAGAAGTTTTTAAGGTCAGGCTTGACAAAGCCCTGACTGGGATGATTTAATTGGGGATTGGTCCTGCTTTTGAGCAGGGGGTTGGACTAGATGACCTCCTGAGGTCCCTTCCAACCCTGATATTCTATGATTCTATGTCTTTAAAATATTTTATGGCCAATGCTGCTGTAGTATCACTCTCATTGAAAACAAATATTTTAACCTACTTTCCAGATTTGTCACTGATTACTTTATTTAAAAAACAAACAAGCAGTATACTTACCCTTAGTGAATAGTCACTTTCGGGCACAATCTGGTCCTGTCTCTCTTGTTTTTTATACCCTCTTTTCCCTGTTGCTTCATCTAAATCTTCTGGAATTCTGATGTCATATTTATCCTTATCAAAATCGAGTTCTGTTTCTCCATCTTTATCTCTGTGGAAGGCAATCCAAAATAGAAATAAAATAAATTTATATTAAATTATTTAAAAAATTAAAAATAAACCAATAACCCAAAACAATTACTGAAGGCAGGGTACCACGGAAGGGTGGAATAGGAAGATTTTAGCAGGCAAGCTTATTTCAGCTGGAGATTCTAAAGTACGGTTGATTAAAAAGGAACATATCTTTGAAGCAGAGTTCTCTAATATTTACCAGGTAACACTGCAATGACATTCATTTGTTCTAAATGAATCCTAACAAAACTACTACAGAAATACATCCTAAAATATTCAAGGAGCTGTCTTAGGACATATCTGAGTCATTAGCTATTATCTTCAAAAACTCATGGAAGATGGGAGAGATTCCAGACTGGAAGAAGGCAAATACAGTGCCAATCTATAAAAAAGGGAATACAGACAACCCGGGGAATTACAGACCCAGACCATAGTTATCAGTCAAGCTGAAAGGGCATATCAAGTGAGGTCCCACAGGGATCCCTCCTGGGTCCAGTTCTGTTCAATATGTTCATAAATGATTTAGATAATGGCAGAGAGTACACTTAAAGTTTTCAGACAATACCAAGCTGGGAAGGGTTGCAAGTGCTTTGGAGGATAGGATTAAAATTCAAACTGATCTGGACAAACTGGAGAAATCATCTAAAATAAACAGAGTGAAATTCAGTAAGGACAAATGCAAAGTACTCCACTTATGAAGGATCAACTGCACACATACCAAATGGAAATTACTGCCTAGGAAAGAGTACTGTGCAAAAGGGATCTGGGGGTTATAGTGGACCACAAGCTAAATGAGAGTCCACAGTACAACACTTGCAGCCAAAAACAAACAAACAAAAACACGCAAACATCAATCCGGGATGTATTAGGACAGGGGGTTCCCAAACTTGGCTTCTGGCTTGGCTTGTGGCCTGGAGGGCCGTGAGACACTGTTTACTTAAGCATCTGCAGGTATGGCCACTCGCAGCCTGGCCCGCACCACTTCCCACAGCTCCCATTGCCCAGGAACAGCGAACCACGGTCACTGGGGCTGAGTGGCCGTACCTGCAGATACTCAGGTAAACAAAGCACCTCAGGGCCTGCCAGGGGCTTACCCTGAACAAGCCATGAACCAAGTTTGGGAACCCCTGTATTAGCAGGAGCATTGTAAGCATAACACGAGAAATAGTTCTTCTGCTCTACTCTGCGCGGATTAGGCCTCAACTGGAGCATTTTGTCCAGTTCTGGACACCACATTTCAGGAAAGATGTGGATAAACTGGAGAAAGCCCAGAGGAGAGAAGAGGATATAAACTAGCCATCAACAAGTTTAGGCTTGAAATTAGGTGAAAGTTTCTAATCAGAGAACTGAAGTTCTGGAACAGCCTTCCAAGGAGAGGAGTAGGGGCAAAAAACCTAACTGGCTTGAAGACTGAGCTTGATAAGTTTATAGAGGGGATGGTATGATGAGACTGCCTACAATGGCATGTAGCCTATCTACGACCGCCAGCAGCAAATCTCCAACAGCCAGCGATAGGGAGGGCTCTGAGTTACTATAGAGAATTCTTTCCCAGGTGGGTGGGGCAGGTTCTGTGGCCTGCAATGTACAGGAGGTCAGACTAGATGATCATGATGGTCCTTTCTGACCTTCAAGTCTATGAGAGCAACAAAAACAATTAAAGATCTAGAAAACATGACCTATGAGGGACCATTGAAAAAACTGGGTTTGTTTAGTCTGGAGAAGAGAAGACTGAGGGGGTGCTGATATGATAACAGTTTTCAAGTACAAAAGAGGTTGTTACAAGGAAGAGGGAGAAAAATTGTTCTCCCTAACCTCTGAGGATAGAAGAAGCAGAAATGGGCTTAAATTGCAGCAAGGGCGGTTTAGGCTGGACATTAGGAAAAACTTGTCAGAGTAGTTAAGCATTGGAACAAATCTCCTAAGGAGACTGTAGAACCTCTCACATTGGAGGTTTTTAAGGACAGGTTAGACTAACACCTGTCACGAATGGTCTAGTTATTACTTAGTCCTGCCTTGAGTGCAGGGGACTGGACTAGATAACCTATTGAGGTTCTTTCCAGTCCTACATTTCTATGATTCTATAGGGCACAATCCTGAAGAGACACATGGATGAAGTTGACCAAACAAATTTGTTCTCTAATTTCTACTGACTTTGAGAATGTGACTAATTAAGCCTTTTATTCTGCTATGGTAAATATGTGGGGAAATTCTGGATTAGATACCGTAAGAGTCAACAAACTAGAATTAAACTTGAAAAGTTCCAGACATTTTAAGTATACTACTACTAGGCCACAAGAAAGTTTAGTTAAGGAGCTGCCTGGTTTCTCTCAAACCGCCATTAATATTAAAACAGATAAGATTTAGCAAGATACCACATTTTAGGGCTAGTTTTCAACTGCAAAAATTTTGCTGGTATAGCAATGCCAACAAACCTCTCTAGCAGCGCTCCAACTTATTCTAGCAAAAGTAATTCTTTTGCTGGCACAGTTAAACTACCTCCTCAAAGGGCATAAGCTATACCAACAAAAGTATTTTGCCTATATTAACTGTGAACACAGGGTTTTTTGCTGCCATAACTAACAGACATAGCTATGCCAGCAGAACATTGTAGTGTAGACCTGGTTTTAGTCCCTTTGCCTCTGGCTATTTTACTTGCTCTGTCGTGATAGTTTAGTGGTAGTGGATGAATGACCTTGTAACTCTCAAGTTTATCAGTCTGATTCCGCATGTTCCCACTAAGTTACTACCAACTCATGCTCATTAGCTTTGTAGCTTTAGAGAGTTGTTCCACCAAGACTTCTAAAGTCTAGCTGCTTACCACCAAACTCATGCACACTGAACACTTAAGTTCACAATTTAGCAGACACTGGACTTCATCTTACCTTCTAAGGTTCCAAATGATGATTCTTGTTCCTTTTTTCCCCATGATAGCATCAAGCTCTGCCAGTAACTTCTCCTCAGTAGAGAACAAAGAATATGCCTGGATGGCCTTTAGGCTGGCTTTGTATTCTACTGGATTAATTATTTGCCGTAAAAACTAAGTTAAAGACTTAAACATTTCACAAATTAAAATAAATTTCTAGGTGAGCTTCTTTGGCATAGCCACAGTACTCTGGGCTTTCTTCCTAACATGTCTTAGACAAGTGTTTTGTTGCTATTATCCAACCCCGCATAGCCCTCATCCCTCCTTATGTATGAGGAGGGCAAAGCACAACTGCAATTTCCATTCTGAGAGGCTCTTCATATCCTACTTTTACACATGCAAATGCACCACTTTTTGTGTCTGAAAATACTCAAAAGGATATGTTGCCTGTTAAATGATACTATAGGAACAATGACATGTTCTGCCTTTGTAGCTTCTAGGAAGGTCTGAGATAACAGGCCAACACTCATGGTCTCTCCATTTTTGGTGAAAACAATTGCATCTTTTCCCAGGCGCATAGATCCTGATTTAAATCCATTTCCATACAGTCCCACTGGAATGCGGCCATTTATTGTAACTTTGTCACTGAAACCAAAGCTGAAACACGTTGTTAGAACATTTTGTAAAAAGCGTAAACCCACAAAAGATCGATATCAAAATAGGTTTAAACAGATGTTAATCTCTACTTTTGATACCAGTAACTACAGCACAGCTAAAAGATGTATTTGCTCAACAACTAGACAAAGGCTGAGGATCAGATTGATGTTACAATGCTAAACTGCTCCCTAGTGTCATCTATTGCCATCTTTAAATATGTCTAAAGGGTATAATTCTGTAAGGGATTATACAAAAAGTGCTCCCAAATCAGTCTAACAGTCAATTATAAAGACTGAACTAGACCTTGGTGAACAGTTTTTCCACTTCTCTCAATTGCTTTTGCAATAATTTGTAAACAAAAGTCAATTTTGCATTGGTAAAGGAGACAAAGGAGACATTTCATTAGAAGTGATGATCTGTAATTGTGCAGTGAATTTAGCATTAAGCCCTTAACTCACAAGAAACAATAAGTTAGAAAAAAAACACATAAGAAGAAAATATATAACTGTTCATTACAGCAATTCCTCAGCCCCTTAATTGTTCTATAATACCTGCAATTTTGAACAATGTGCTAAATCTTAATTCTAATACATTTCACCTACAACCCACTAAATCAAAGGAGCAACTGAATGGTTATGCTGGCAGTTCATGGCACTGAGCTAACTACCTTTCACCTTTGGCTACCTGGGTTTATATTTACACAAACCTGAGTTTAGCAAGCATATCCTCCTCTTCTTCCCCTATCCTATTCCACTTACGGACATTACAAAACCACATATTTCTGTATTGCCGCTGACTCTAAATAGGCTCAGGAACAGACAAATGGAGGTGGGTGATTCAGGAACAAAATGTACTGCAGATCTTGATGAATGCTTGACCAGCATCTGCCTATCATTTGGATCTAGTTACTAATCTTTGTCTCACTTTCACAGGCACTAAATTAATTTGCACATTTGATATAAAAATATGCAGGAACGAGCAGAACATTACAATCTGAAATTGGAATGATTGTGGGAGACCATAAAAATATCCACAAAACAGTTACCCACCTGAGCATTTTGTGCAATTTTTCTGAAGTCATGCCATTTCCATTATCAGTAAATGTCAGACATATGTTGCCCTTTATTACTGTTTTGTCTATCCATATCTGTTTCGCATTCACATCTGGATCATAAGCATTGTCTGAAAATCAGGGAAGTGTGAAATTAACAAGAGCACAAATTAAAATGCTATAGCATCCATACATTCAAATATTCAAAAATACATCATTCTGGTGAAGGGCTTATATACCAAAACGTTCTATGAAAATATTTCCCAGGTAAGTGGATTCAGGATGTCCCATCTTTTACCCATAAAACATTAAATTCCATACACTTCTTTCTTTCACCCTCCTTTTTAAACCAGCTAAAGCCATTTTTAAAAGTTAAAATATTGTACAAGGTCTACAAAATGAGTGGCTTATAGTTGCTGTTTTAGGATCAGACTTGAAGGCCAGTCCCCACTCAGTGTACACCAATTTTTATAATCACTCATGTGGACAGATACCATATTATCTGGGCTGTTTGCTGATGACTTTCCACCACTAATCACTCAGAAAGATGTAGGGTTAAGCTATGAGTGCTGGTTGCCAAGTGGCTTTCAAACAAAAGGCCTTTCCAAAGACTAATGAGGATCTGCCATTTAGGAACCACTTAAACTATTGCTGAAAGAAAAGGAGTACTTGTGGCACCTTAGAGACTAACAAATTTATTTGAGCATAAGGTTTCATGAGCATTCGTGAGCATCGGATGCATTCAGTGGCAAATACAGTGGGGAGATTTATATACATAGAGAACATCAAACAATGGGTGTTACCATACACACTGTAACCAGAGTGATCACTTAAGGTGAGCTATAACCAGCAGGAGGGCGGAGGGGCAGGGACATGGGGGCCTTTTGCAATGATAATCAAGGTGGGCCATTTCCAGCAGTTGACAAGAACGTCTGAGGAACCGGGGGGGGGTGTGTGTAATAAACATGGGGAAATAGTTTTACTTTGTGTAATGACCCATCCACTCCCAGTCTCTAGTCAAGCCTAAGTTAATTGTATCCAGTTTGCAAATTAATTCCAATTCAGCAGTCTCTCGTTGGAGTCTGTGTTTTAAGTATTGCCACTTTTAGGTCTGTAACTGAGTGACCAGAGAGATTGAAGTGTTCTCCGACTGGTTTTTGAATGTTATAATTCTTGATGTCTGATTTGTGTCCATTTATTCTTTTACGTAGAGACTGTCCGGTTTGACCAATGTACATGGCAGAGGGGCATTCCTGGCACATATCACACTGGTAGATGTGCAGGTGAACGAGCCTCTGATATTGTGGTTGATGTGATTAGGCCCTATGATGGTGTCCCCTGAATAGATATGTGGACACAGTTGGCAACGAGCTTTGTTGCAAGGATAGGTTCCTGGGTTAGTGTTTTTGTTGTGTGGTTGCTGGTGAGTATTTGCTTCAGGTTCTGGGGCTGTCTGTACGCAAGGACTGGCCTGTCTCCCAAGATCTGTGAGAGTGATGGGTCGTCCTTCAGGATAGGTTGTAGATCCTTGATGATGCGTTGGAGAGGTTTCAGTTGGGGGCTGAAGGTGACGGCTAGTGGTGTTCTGTTATTTTCTTTGTTGGGCCTGTCCTGTAGTAGGTGACTTCTGGGTACAATCTCTCTGGTCACTTGATTACAGACCTAAAAGTGGCAATACTTCAAAAACAGACTCCAACCAGAGACTGCTGAATTGGAATTAATTTGCAAACTGGATACAATTAATTTAGGCTTGACTAGAGACTGGGAGTGGATGGGTCATTACACAAAGTAAAACTATTTCCCCATGTTTATTCCCCCACCCCCCTCCGTTCTTGTCAACTGCTGGAAATGGCCCACCTTGATTATCACTACAAAAGGTCCCCATGTCCCCCCCCCCCCCCCCCCCGCTGGTAATAGCTCAGCTTAAGTGATCACTCTGGTTACAATGTGTATGGTAACACCCATTGTTTCATGTTTCTATGTATATAAATCTCCCCACTGTATTTTCCACTGAATGCATCCGATGAAGTGAGCTGTAGCTCACGAAAGCTTATGCTCAAATAAATTTGTTAGTCTAAGGTGCCACAAGTACTCCTTTTCTTTTTGCAAATACAGACTAACACAGCTGCTACTCTGAAACCTGTCATTAAACTATTGCTGGCAATCCTGATGAGCAGCCACTGGAATTAAATGTAAACCCTGCAGAATTTTAGTAATTTGCATTAAGGCCCATTCTGAATTTGTGAGTGAACAAACACGTAAAAGCAAAGGTGCATAACAAAGATGTCCTTTATCAATTTATATTGTCAATTTTAATTATTTGTGTGTTTCTTCACAGTGTAAATATAGAGTGGTACTTTGCAAAATTAAACTGTAGTAATACAATACCACATTACAGCATCTGCCACAAACTAACTTGGGGAGAAGGGATAAAATTTTTTCCTTGACTAGCGCATACAGTTTTGCAAAGCACTGATGCGAGATTTTGCTACTTTAAAAATTACCACAGACCCTAAACAAAAACCATAAATTGAAGATGTAATTGATGATTAATGTCAATTCTAGAGTTAGAAATGCATTTTAGTTTTATTTTCATCTTTTTGATGAAGTCATCAGCTTATATGTAAAACATGTAAAAGTTGATTAATACCCCCCAAATTGACTCAATTTTAAATAAAAGGATTAACACCACCCCATCCCCTAGCACAGGGGTCAGCAACCTTTCAGATGTGGTGTGCTGAGTCTTCATTTATTCACTCTAATTTAAGGTTTCGTGTGCCAGTAATACATTTTAACATTTTTAGAAGGTCTCTCTCGAAAAGTCTATATAACTAAACTATTGTTGTATGTAAACAAGGTTTTAAAAATGTTTAAGCAGCTTCATTTAAAATTAAATTAAAATACAGATCTTATCAGTTTTGTGCAGTGGTTCTTAACCTGGGGGGTGCAAGATGCCCTTTCTGGGGGTGCGAGACATGCAAGTTTTTTTAGAAGGTAAATCATTGAAAACACAAATTAAGCACAGGCACATAAGTACAACTACTTTGTTTCACCAAACCTATGTATTAACATACTTTTTTAATGATTATTGTAATATACAAAGTTTTTAAGTTTTCAAGCTAATTGTAGTGTAATTTTTTATAAGGGCTGCAGAGCGCTGGGCCCAGGCCAGGAGCAGAGCCCTGGGATAGCTGCCAGTACCCCAGTACCCTCCAGCCGACAGGAGGGCTGAGCAGGCCCGGACGGCTGGAACCCCAGATCAGCAGCAAGGTGAGCGGGGCCAGTGGCTGGTATCCCAGGCCAGCAGCAGGCTAAGCAGGGCTGATAGCTGGGACCCCGGCCGGCAAGGGGCCGGTGGCCAGAACCCCAGACTATCAGCAGGCTGAGTGGGGCCAGCGGCCGCCTCCGGTCTGGGGTTCTGTCCACCAACTCCTGACAGCCGGGATCCCAGCCGCCGGGGGCCCCGCTCAACCTGCCGCCAGCTTGGGGTTCCATTCACCCAGGCAGGCAGCAGACTGAGCAGGGCCAGCAGTCAGGACCCCGGCTGGCAGGAGCGTGCCAGTAAAAAAATCGGCTTGCGAGCCATCTTTGGCACGTATGCCGCAGGTTACCGACCCCTGCCCTAGCAGGAATATCAGCTCACATTAGACTTGGGTGAACTATGATTTTAAACATGTGCAATATGCCCAATGCATGTGGTCAAAATGAATGAGATCATAAGAAGAGTTGTGTTAAACTTTCAGTGACACTTCAAAATACCTGTATTATTTAAGGTTTGTGCTGAAATAATAGAAATAAAACCTGGTTCATTGGGTACTGGGTACAGTAAGTAATTGCCTATATCAGTTTGTTTAATATATTATAAAAAACAGCTTCATCTGGCCTTAGCTAAGGTCCAATACTTGGCAATGACATCACTTGTTTGTTAAAGTGTATTAAAAAGAGTAAACTCTAAGGCAGGGGTGGGCAAACTTTTTAGACCGAGGGCCACATCAGGGTTGCGGAACTGTATGGAGGGCTGGGTAGGGAAGTCTGTGCCTCCCCAAACAGCCTAGCCCCCGCTCACTCCCACTTCCCATCCCCTAACTGCCCCCTGAAGAACCCCTGACCCATCCACCCCCCCTGCTCCCTGTCCCAACTCCCTGACCCCTATTCACACACACCAGGACTCCCATGCCTGTCCAACCTATCCCACGCCTATCCAATCCCCCCGTTTCCCATCCTCTGACAGCCCCCAAACCTCTGCCCTGTCCAACTGCCCCTGCTCCCTGTCTGCCCCCCGGGACCCTCTGCCCCTTATCCAGCCCTCCCCTCTTGCCCCGGCCTCCCTGCCCCCTTACCATGCTGCTCAGAGTAGCCAGAGCTAACCATGGAACCACACTGCAGGAGTGGCGGGCCAGAGTGCGGGCGGCACAACGAGCTGAGGCTGCACGGGGGAGAGAGTGGGGGGGGACACGGACAGCAGGGGAGGGCTGGGGGCTAGGGGCCAGCAGGCCGTAGTTTGCCCACCTCTGCTCTAAGGGTTCATTGCTAATACCTTCCTGTACAAGTTGGAGCCAACCAATATGGATATAAGCATCCCTGTAAACCCTTTGGTAAATATTTGTAATCAAATGCTCATAAAAGTGTTGTTACTGTTTATTATTTAGGCTTTTAGACCTATTTAGAGCAATTACAGAAAAGCCATTCGGCCTTTAGATTTAATAAAGGAATTTATGATTGAACTGGTGTCATGGTAGTTTCCTATATTAATAATTTCAAACACACAGCCCCAAAACAATTCCATCTACCATACTGCCCCTATTTATAGTTCAAGATATAGCAAAGGTAAAATTCCACTGAAGACGTCATCATAAGCAAAAAGGAAAAGAAATAAAAATCTTGTTTTCTAGTACCTTGTACTAACAAAATGTTACTAGTTTGCTGCCTACTAGGGAAACGGCTAACCTATTTTTAAAAATCCAGATTGTAATGACTGATCTTCACACAAAACCAGATGCTAAAAATTAAGATTGACCTCAGTTTCCGTCAAACCACCACTGAATGGCAACAGAAATGGGTAGTTTCTCCCACTCACCCTACTCCTTTTGTCCTTCTCAACCAGCTATACTCCTGTCAAAAATATAAAGGAAAGGGTAACCACCTTTCTGTATACAGTGCTATAAAACCCCTCCTGGCCAGAAGCAAAACCCTTTCATCTGTAAAGGGTTAAGAAGCTAAGATAACCTCGTTGGCACCTGACCAAAATGACCAATCAGGAGACAAGATACTTTCAAATCTGGAGGGGAGGGAACAAAGGGCTCGTCTGTGTGATACTTTTGCCGGGAACAGATCAGGAATGCAGTCTCAGAACTTCTGTTAAATTAGTAAGTAATCTAGCTAGAAATGTGTTAGATTTCCTTTTGTTTAAATGGCTGGTAAAATAAGCTGTGCTGGATGGAATGTATATTCCTGTTTGTGTCTTTTTGTAACTTAAGGTTTTGCCTAGAGAGATTCTCTAGGTTTTGAATCTGATTACCCTGTAAGGTATTTACCATACTGATTTTACAGAGGTGATTCTTTTACCTTTTCTTTAATTAAAATTCTTCTTTTAAGAACCTGATTGATTTTTCATTGTTCTTAAGATCCAAGGGTTTGGGTCTGTGTTCACCTGTACAAACTGGTGAGGATTTTTAATCAAGCCTTCCCCAGGAAAGGGGGTGTAGGGCTTGGGGGGATATTTGGGGCGAAGACATCTCCAAGTGGGCTCTTTCCCTGTTCTTTATTAACACGCTTGGTGGTGGCAGATTAGGGTTCAAGGACAAAACAAAATTTGTACCTTGAAGTTTTTAACCTAAGCTGGTAAGACTAAGCTTAGGGGGTCTTTCATGCAGGTCCCCACATCTGTAACCTAGAGTTCAGAGTGGGGAAGGAACCTTGACAGCTCCTAACTAAGCTGAACTGCAGTTCAGGAAAAGGAAGCACATGGCTAACAAATAAGGCTATAAAACATTTGCTTGGACAACCAAATATGAGATACAAACTGTCCTGAGAAAGCGTAGCCTAAAGAAAGGTAACACAATCAAACTTCTAGCTTTTATAAAACTAGAAACTGTGAACAAAGATAAAAGCAAAGTGCACTTTGGCTTATTGGCAATTATCTGTTATTACAAGTAGACAAGTCCAACATTTAGGTTTTGCTATTGAAAATTGAACAAAAGCCTAAGAAATGGTTTTATGGATTTTAAATGAGAAAAAATGTCTCTCAGGTTTTGAACATTGCTAGGGAAATGTTCAAATTTATTATACCACTGTGCTATTGCAAGTGAACCTGACAGATCTACTTCCAAACAAAATAAACCACAAATAGCATACATGGCAAAAACAGGGTTTTTTTTTAATTATAATACACTGTATTAACACATGTAAGGAAGTCTTAAATATAATAAAATTGAAACTTCTGATTGCTCTCAATGTACCACAGAATCAAAAATTAGAACCTTATTTCCCCTCCACTTTCTATTACTATAATTATTTTAGCTGAATTTAAGTTTTAATGTCAAAGTCACTGCACAATTTAAACAAAAACAAAAGGGTCAAGTATTCAATAAATGAAGTGCTGATACCTATAAGTTCTGCAACTGCACTGAACGGCCAAGTGTGACTGGTAGAATTTGTGTGCAAGAACTTTGGACAAAGCTGAAACAAAAACAAAAAAGGTTAGTGTTAGCTCAGTTTGTTTCCCTCCACACTATAAAGTGAAAGACAATATCTATTAAATATTGTGACATTTACAGTAGCCATTTTATACAACAAATGAGTGTTAAGTTACCATACTTAAAAAAATCTGAAGAATATTTCCAACATTTATCATCAATATTCTTCAAGAAAGTGACATGATCGGCAAGATTTAGCCCTTGTTGTTATGCTGTGTTCTAGACTAGAGTCCTCAAGGTCACCTATGAAGTTGATTACTCCGGAGGGAGGTGCAGAGCTACATAGGGAGGCTGAGTGGAGGCACAGAGACTAGTGCAGACAGGGGAGGGGTACAGGGACACATAGGGACAGGGGAGTGGCTGGGTGAGGGCACAGAGACACATGGGGGAAGGGGTGCAGAGCTACATAGGGCCAGGGGAGTGGCTGGGTGAGGGCACCAACACGAGGGGGAGGGGTACAGGGACACATAGGGACAGGGAAGTGGCTGGCTGAGGGCACAGAGACACATGGGGGCGAGGGCAGATGTGCCTGACCGAATGGGAGAGGCTAGGGGTCAGCCAGGGTCTGCATGGGGGAAACTCCTTAACAATCCCTCCCTGTCCCCGCAAAAAACCTGTTCCATACTTTTCCCATCCATACCCAACAGCCCTCCAAGGTCACTCCCAGGCTCCTTCCTAGCAATTTACTTCCCTCTCCCTCAGCTCCTCTGTTACCCCTAACTCCCCCAAGCCTTTGCACTGCTTCTGAAGGGTGCGGGAAATATGATTCTGTATTGCGGTTTAAATGAATTACTCAGAGTTCTGTATTAATATGCCTAGTAAGGAATCTATTTGTCAAAAAACATTTCCTAATCTTTTTTGTTGTCTGTATCGTTAGACATACTTGCTGACAGGTATTTTGAAATAAATGACCAAAAATAATTGAAAGTGGTGTGATTATATTGTGTTATTTTGACAAAATATGCAGAATTTTTAAATATTCTGTGCAAAAGTTTTAATTTTTTGTTGTAGATTTTTAAATGCACAGAATTCCACCAAGAGTATTACATGTCACTACAATTACATGCCCACTGACATTAGACGTCATTAGAGGAACCAAATCTCAGCTCTCCAGCACAAGCCTCAACCACTTGATCTAAAAGAGTAATCTTTTCTTTAGGTATGTAACAAGCACTTATTCTTACTAGGGGCAACCACCAAGAGGAGCAATACACTGGCTTAGGCTTTGTCTATATTATAAATGCTTTGTCAGTATAGCTAAACAGGGGAGCCCCCTAGTGCAGACATAGCATATACTGACAGATGGAGTTTTTCCACCAGCATTGTAACATCACCTTTCTGAACATTAGCTATGCCGAAGAAGCAATCTTCTGTCAGCATAGTTGCATCTAAACTGGAGTTTTTGGTGGCATTGTTGTGTTGACAGGGAGTACTGTTTTTTCCACACACCTGAAAGACACCTGTCTCAACTAAACTTCGCAGTATAGACCTGCTCTTAGTGTGTACAAACATGTCTCCCTGTAGTAACTGGGTCAGTTTGATGAAGGCTTATTTACCCCTAACCAAATAGCTCCTTTAGGTCAAGCAGTGGTGATTCATGGTTTGGATAGTCAAGCTCCTAAATTCTATCCCTCCAATGACCAGAACAGCTATACCAGGAAACCCTTTCTAGTGTAGACAAGGCCTAAATAAACATGTGCTAGTCACCCTGTCCATTATCTCCACAGATATAATGCTGTTGACCTTTTGCCAAGCACAGCAGAAATCAGGACCTTGTAGGTCAGTTTTCTGTTTGGAGCAGACATTAGTGATGCAGAGTCAGATATTTTCTTCAGGTAACTTGTTTATTTACAAAAGGCACACACCAATCCTATTTCCTTAAACAGGGGTGGTAAATGGCAGATAAGCAACTCACTCTTGCAGAAACCTCAAGTAAAGCATTTTCGCCTGTTTCCAGGACACACTCACCAATCTAACTGCTTAACAATTTCTGAGAATCTCTCTCTCACTAAACACCTCTGCACTTCACTTCTATAAGTGAGGGCAGGTCTACACTACAAACTTGTAGTGACACAGCTGCACCAATGCAACTACTCCACGGTATTGCTTCTGGCGCAGACATTCTAAGCCAATGGGAGCGAGCTCTCCTGTCGACTTAACTCCACCTCCATGAGAGGCAGTAGCCATGTTGGTGAGAGAGCTCTCCTGTCGACATAGCGCTGTCTACACTAGTGCTTAGCTCAGTATACCTACATCATTCAGTGGTGTGGATTATTCACACCCCCTGAGTGACGGTTATATCAAAAAGAAAAGGAGGACTTGTGGCACCTTAGAGACTAAAATTTATTTGGGCATAAGCTTTTGTGAGCTACAGCTCACTTCATCGGACGCATTCAGTGGAAAATACAGTGGAGAGATTTATATACATTGTGGAAGTATAGCGTTGTATAAGGGGACATACTGGATACATTGTATGAGAGGGCATGCCAAAACATGTTACAAAGTATCTGAGGGAGCACATGTAGGGACAGTTAGCTTTTGAATGGAGAAGCAATTAAGATAGAGCCAGCACGTCTAAGAAGCAGGCATCAGAATGGAAGGTGTGAAGGGCAATTAGTTAAGTTAACTGGAAGCTGTTAAAGGAGATTGTTAAGGGTGGCAGGTAATTGAAAATACGTGACTGGTCTCAGGGATCTCGAAGGGTGGTGACTAAAATCTTTTTTCTTCTTTTGTCTGTAACCTCTCTGTAACTTGTTCTCCAAAAACTGTATAAATTAAGAGACACAAGCCCCACTCGGGGGGCTCACTTCTAAATGTATTAGCAGAGCAGCTTTGCTAATAAAACAGAGTGGTCTGATAAATTGTAAGTCGGAGTCAAACTTTGACAATTTGGAGGTTCCACTGAGATGGCAAGCGGCTTCACTGAGGCTGTGTGATCCCTGACTGCCTTGCAGGACGATCGTGGCAGCCGGCGCCTGGACGCTTAGTCCAAGCGATCCTCCACAAGACAGAAAGGTACACAGCAGCAGCGCAGTCTACGCCATTGAACTTGTTGGTTCCCACTCTGTTCGGGTAGGGGTCCTTGGATCCAGCTTCTGGAATCAGACGTCTCAGGTAATTATTATTTTTGTGCTTTAACCGGTTTGAGGACTGTCTTGTCTTTGTGTCTATCCGTCTTCCCCGTGGTGTGTGTGTGAATCTGGGAGCCATCTCTGTCCGGAGACTGGCTGACCAAGGGATCCCCATCCCCACGGTCTGAATAAGTGGAATCTGCACAGCTGCAGCTGCACCACGCCTTGGGTATAACCCCTGGTGTGAAAGCAAGGGCAGTTGAGGCAGTAGCCTGTGGGCTCCTTTCTGTGTGTTGCACGGGGTACCGCTCTGCTGAGCCCGAATTTCCTTCTTGTGTGAGTGCTGTGTGAAGTCCTCCTGGATGGGTAATCAGAACTCTAAGGTAGAACAGTTCCCTAAGGGAACTCCAGCTTATTTTATGTATTTTAGGAGGGGTCCGGACTCTTGTAGGTTTCTTGAAAAATGGTCCAAATTAGCTCTAGAGAACCCCAAATTACAGTGGCCACTGTTAGGTTCTTGGGACAAGGATCGAGTGGATGCTTTAAAAAGCAAACTCGTCCTCCCAAAAACCAAATTGGAGAGAGGAGAAGTAGACTGCTTCATGCAGTGGTGGGAAGAGGCAAATCGTAGATGGACTGAGTCAAAACTCACCTCTCTTAAAAATTCTATCAAAAAACTAACAGTTCAATTGGATGCAGTCTCTCCCACTAGTCTGAGCACTCCCCTTTGCCCCGTCCGGTGCAATGATCCGGATCAAACCCGACCCCCACCATACTCCTGCGCAAATAAGAAATCAGAAAAGGAAAAATCTTCAGTGACTACAGATAACGAAAGTGAAGAAGATACCCTCATTTGCCTCGCAGCTCTGCAAAATATTATGAAGAAGAAATCCAAAGCAGACTGCAAAGATTCTCTTGACATCTCTTCTTGGAAAAGAGAACCTGATGGGAGGTTAATGAGAGACTCTGATCAAACTGTTGTGGCACCCTTACGAGTCCTTAAAATGGAGAAAGTAAGTCCATATGGGATTATAAGCCCTGGACTCGTACGGAACTTTTATCTATAGTTAAAAGTTTTCCCAAACCACAGGAAAACTCTGTCAAATTTGCTGAGGAGTTTCTGTTAATCTGTGAAACCTATGAACACTCTGAGACAGATCTCCTCCAACTGTGTAAATTGTTAGCTCCTGCCAGTTATTATGAAAAATGGTTGGCTGCCGCAGACTGGCCAGCTGAGGTACGCTACTCAACCATAAAAAGTACTGGCCCAGATTCGGCATACAGAGACCGGTGTATGGTTCTTTGGAAGCGCCTGCATCAAGCCATTCCCAAAGTGTGGGCTCCTAAAACAAACTGGACAGCAATACGTTGCTGTAAGCAAGGGCAAGGAGAAAGCCCAGGCGACTATAGGTCCCGGCTAACCGACATTTTCCTACAACATTCAGGAATACAAGAGCCCGATGTAAATGGGCAGGGGGCCTTGGCACATGCATTTGTTGATGGTCTTCTCCTTGCCACAGGCAGCATGTTAAAACGAATAAGTGTGGGATGGGAGACTGAAACCATGGACAAATTGCTGGCAGTAGCAGAGCATTGCCATCGCACTTTAAAAGGAAAGGAGGAACAGTCCTCCCAAAAGTTAATGGCTCTGCAGATACAGCATTATTCAGGACTAAGCACACCACACCGGGGACAGGGATGAGGTTGCGGAAGGGGGCGGGGGGCTGGATTAACTGGGGTTTGTAACTACTTTAAACAGCCTGGACACTGGAAAAAAGAGTGTCCAAGACGACCTAATAATTGTATGGGAAATCAAGTGAACCCCCCGCTGGTTCCTCCAGCTGATCCCCAACCCTATTTTTCATCCCAACAATGACGGGATGCTGGGGAACCTCACAAAGTTTTAGCTCCCTTATTACCTCTGTCCCCTACTTGAGAATGTGTCCTGACTGTAAATGATCTCTCTCTCCCTTTCCTTGTTGATACTGGAGCTTCTCTTTCTACAATCCGCACCACTGACTTGCCTGAGGTTCCCCGATCTGGAAAATCTGTGTCTGCTGTTGGCATTACAGGGATCCCTACCTCTTTTCCCCTCTCAAAACCTTTGTCTGTTCAGGTCGGTCCCCTCTCTGAGGAGCATGCATTCCTCCTCTCTGATTCCTCCCCTGCAAACCTTCTGGGACAGGACTTGCTATGCAAACTTGGCTGTTCTATTTACTGCTCCCCAGATGGTGTCTATCTGCAAATCCCTCAGTCTTCCTTATGTGATTCTGTAGCCTCCTTGCTGTCTGAAACTTCCCTCTCCACTCCGGTCCCTTGCTGTCCCTTAACTCCGTCCCTAGAGCACCTAATCTCTCAGGTTCCTTCCTCCCTATGGCCATCTCACCCATCTGAAGTGGGCCGATTAAATACTGACCCAGTTCAGATTACTGTAGACAATTCCAAACTTCTGCCTCGCCTGTCTCAGTATCCTTTGAATCCTGAGGCAGAGGCTGGGATTGCTCCAGTTATATCTGCATTAAAAGAACAAGGAATTATTGTCCCTTGTTCCAGCCCCTGTAACACCTCTATCCTCCCAGTTCAAAAGGCTGATGGCAAATTGTGACAATTTGTTTAAGACCTTCGAGCTATTAACCGTATTGTCATACCTTCTTTTCCAGTGGTTCCTAACCCTGCTACAATACTAGCGTCTATTCCTCCAAATGCAACACACTTTACTGTTGTAGATTTGTGCTCCGCTTTCTTCTCTGTCCCAGTTCACTCTGAATCCCAGTATCTCTTTGCCTTCTCCTACAAGGGTCAACAATATACATGGACTACCCTTCCCCAGGGGTATACAGAGAGTCCATCCTATTTTTCCTCAAGCCCTAGCCAGGGATCTCGCTGACCTGGTTTTCCCATCAGGATCCACACTGATCCAATATGTGGACGACTTACTCCTGTGCTCCCCCTCTCTGTCTGCCTCAGAAACTGATTCACTAACACTTCTCACAGCTTTAGCAAACAAGGGTCATAAGGCTTCTCGCACAAAATTGCAGCTCTGCCAAACCTCTGTCACATACCTAGGCTTCCTTCTCTCCCAGGGTTCCCGTACACTCTATCCAGCCCGGGTACAAGCCATCCTTAGCTTTCCCCAGCCTGGCTCTCCACGCCAGGTCAGAAAATTCTTAGGCATGACAGGGTTCTGTAGGCAATGGATTCCCCAATATGCTTCTCTGGCTAAACCACTCCAAGAACTCACTCGATCCTCTGTACCTAACCCCATGCCATGGCCACTTGAAGCAAATGCTGCTTTCATCTCCCTTAAGCAGAATTTAGCCTCTGCCCCTGCCTTAGGGTTACCTAACTATGACAAGCCTTTTACCCTTTTCTGTCACGAACAATCTGCTTGTGCCCTCGGGGTTCTTACTCAGGAGCACGGTGACAGAAATCGCCCGGTGGCTTATTTTTCTGCAACCTTGGACCCTGTAGCCCAGGGTTTACCCCCTTGCCTATGCGCTGTAGCTGCTGCAGCGCGCCTGGTTGAGATGTCTGAGTCCCTTGTCCTCCGCTCTCCTCTCACTCTCATGGATCCCCATTCTGTGGAAACTCTCCTTCTGCAACGCAACACTGCTCACCTCTCCTCTGCTCGCCTCACTAGGTATGAACTTTTGCTGCTTTCAGCCTCACATATCACTATTAAGCGCTGCTCCCAGTTAAACCCTGCTACCCTCCTTCCTTTACCTAGTGATGGTGAACCCCATGACTGCCTTGCAACTGTCTCCGCTATCACTGTCCCGCGCCCCAACCTTTCAGATGTACCTCTCCCTAACTCTGACCTGGTATTATTCACTGATGGGTCCTGTTATAGAAATGACCAAGGCCACCTTCTTGCAGGGTATGCTGTGGTCTCTCTCTCTGAGACCATAGAAGCTGTGCCCTTACCCTCTGTGACCTCTGCCCAGGTGGCTGAACTGACTGCTCTAATCTGTGCCTGCTTTCTAGCCGAGGGGCTCTCTGCCACTATTTTTACTGATTCTCGGTATGCCTTTGGGGTTGTGCATGACTTTGGCACCCTCTGGCAGGCTCGAGGTTTTCTTACCTCTACTGGTACCCCTATCAAGAATGGCCCCTACATTGCCTCCCTCCTGTATGCAGTTTTACGTCTGCCTTGGCAATTGTTAAGTGTACTGGCCACTCAGCGGCAGACACCACGGTGGCAAAAGGTAATGCACTTGCTGATGCTACTGCAAAACATGCCGCCACTATAAAACCTTCACCAGAAGCATTTCTTGGTCCCCTCTCTGTCTCTGTAACGCCACCATCCCTGTCTCATCTCGCTCAGCTCCAGGATTCTGCCCCAGAAACAGAGAAAGACTCCTGGAGTGCTTTGGGTTGCTCTTTGCATTCTGATTCCCTTTGGCGATCGCCCACTGGTACCTTTGTAGCCCCCCTCTCACTCTACCCGTCTCTAGCCGCCCTGCTACATGGTGTTTCGCATGTCGGCAAGGAGGGGATGGTCTCTGCTATGAGTAAGACGGGGTGGTGGGCTCCCCATTTCAGCTCCTTTGCAACCCGCCACTGTGCCGCTTGTGTTACTTGTCAAAGCCACAATGTAGGCAAATCTGTAAAAGTAACACAAGGGTTCCAGGGTTTGCCTCAAGCACCTTTCATACACTGGCAACTTGATTTTGTACAAATGCCAAAGTGTCAGAAATATGAATTCATTTTAGTTATGTCTGTTTTCGGGTTGGATTGAAGCCTTTCCCTGTCGCAAAGCTGATTCATTGTCCGTTGCAAAATGTCTGTTAAATCACATTATCCCTACCAAGGGAATTCCTCCCACTTTGTCTAGTGACCAGGGAACACATTTTACTGGAAAAATTGTTCAACATCTAAACCAGGTATTACATGTCACCCACCCGTTGCACTGCCCTTACCATCCACAGAGTGCAGGAGCAGTTGAAAGGCGAAATGGTGTGCTTAAAAATAAGCTAGCAAAAATCTGTAGTTCCACAGGGTTAAACTGGCCAGCTGCTTTACCACTGGCCCTTATGGAAATTCGGTCATCCCCATCCCAGAGACACAAATTGAGTCCATTTGAAATCATCATGGGATGCCCTATGCGAACAATGGCTACTATTGCCCCAGCCCCAGACCTAAACCTAACTCTCAGCATGCTCCTCCAGTACTGCAAAGGGTTAATGCAAGCTGTGAGCTCCTTCCATTCGCAGGTGCGAGCAGCTTGGCCCACGGAACCCACCTCTGCTGCCCGTCACACTCTTGAGCCTGGTGATTGGGTCTACCTGTGGCACCACCTTCAGAAGCACGCCTTGGAACCCCGGTGGAAGGGTCCATACCAGGTACTGCTCACCACCCAGACAGCAGTGAAACTATCCGGCATCGCTGCATGGATCCACGCCTCACAGTGTAAGCCAGCGCCACCTCAAGGGGACCAAGCACCTCTGCTTGACCACGTAGAACCAGCTTCAACCCCAGAAGACAAAGAGGAACAGCCTGCAATACCTTACAATCTGCGCTCTCGTAAGGGTTGCCAGAAGCAGAGGGTAAGCAGACAGCAGGACCCAACAAACAAGAAGCAGTAGTGAGCCTAGCGCCTGCTGCCTGGTGGATGTAAAACCGTGACTGCCGTTCCCTCGAAAGGGGTTGTCGGAACCAGAAAGGGTCCTGCTTCCAACACGTGTCCTTTGAGAAGCTTAATCCTCAGCTACTGTGTCCTGAGGGTCTGGGGAATCCAGAGTGCTAATCTAATGTTGTTAAATGTCACCAGTGAAAGTAATGAAATAGAACAATTGATGTATGGAATCCAGTAAGTCATTGGTCATGAGCGTAGCCTTGACCAAAAGAGGGGATTGTGGAAGTATAACATTGTTTAAGTATAGCGTTGTATAAGGGGACATGCTGGATACACTGTATATGAGAGGGCATGCCAAAATATGTTACAAGTATCTGAGGGAGCACATGTAGGGACAGTTAGCTTTTGAATGGAGAAGCAATTAAGATAGAGCCAGCACGTCTAAGAAGCAGGCATCAGAATGGAAGGTGTGAAGGGCAATTAGTTAAGTTAACTGGAAGCTGTTAAAGGAGATTGTTAAGGGTGGCAGGTAATTGAAGATACGTGACTGGTCTCAGGGATCTCGAAGGGTGGTGACTAAAATCTTTTTTCTTCTTTTGTCTGTAACTTCTCTGTAATTTGTTCTCCAAAAACTGTATAAATTAAGAGACACAAGCCTCACTCGGGGGGCTCACTTCTAAATGTGTTAGCAGAGCAGCTTTGCTAATAAAACAGAGTGGTCTGATAAATTGTGAGTCTGAGTCAAACTTTGACAACACAGAGAACATGAAACAATGGGTGTTACCATACACACTGTAACCAGAGTGATCACTTAAGCTAAGCTTCAGAGTAACAGCCGTGTTAGTCGGTATTCACAAAAAGAAAGGGAGTACTTGTGGCACTTTAGACACTAACCAATTTATTTGAGCATAAGCTTTCGTGAAAGTTTATGCTCAAATAAATTGGTTAGTCTAAGGTGCCACAAGTACTCCCTTTCTTTAAGCTAAGCTATTACCAGCGGGGTCGTCGGATGACCTTTTGTAGTGATAATCAAGGTGGGCCATTTCCAGCAGTTGACAAGAACATCTGAGGAACAGTGGGGGAGAAGAACATGGTGAAACAGTGTTACTTTGTGTAATGACGCATCCACTCCCAGTCTCTATTCAAGCCTAAGTTAATTGTATCCAGTTTGCAAATTAATTCCAATTCAGCAGTTATACCAAAGTAATTCTGTAGTGTAGACCAGGGCTGGAGAAACTCCTAGTCCCACACTGCTCATGGAGACCATATGGTGCAGAAAGCTGGGCCATCAACACTTTTATACAGCAGCTCTGCAAAACAAAGGCAGCTTAGAAAGTTCTAGCCACCTGTACAAAGGAGAGTGATTTAGCTCACACAATATCCTTAATGACTTTCACGGAGTGGTTATTGCATGAAATCTTTAACTTCCTTTGGAGAGCTTAATCCTGGGTGATTTTATATTTTTGTATATGTATATGTACATGCACAATCCTCTCATGGGCAAGCCACCAGTGTTAAAATACTAAAAGTTGGTCCAATAAAAGATATTACCTCACCCTCCTTTGTCTCTAATAACATTGCTCATCCCACATGAATGTTGTAAAGCTTGTTTGAAAAGCAATTTTTACATACATGGAAGAGTTTAATGGAATCCAGTGCACATAACAGGAGCATATCCTCATGATGCATATTCTCAAACCCTTTTCTATTGATTAAATTAAAACTAACCCACTGTCCAGCAAGACTCAAAGGTCTAACGTGTCTTTGGCCTGGTCTTCACTGCAAAGTTAACTCGAGTTATACTTGAGCCATCATCACACATAAAACCCCTTAATTTGAATGCAGTGGTGCTTTTAACTCAAAATGGCAGGCCCAAGAGGAGGTATAGGCTAACACAGAAGTGAGCACAGCTCAGCAACTGTAAAACTATTGCAGTGTGGACGCAGGCTAGCTTCACTGTGGTGCCACCATTAGTCTAATACCTTCCAACAATTTTTCCATGTTCCCAGAAAGAACAGACAAGTTCTCCCACAATGCACTAAGAAATAATTCAAAAAGCAGCCTAAATTTTACATTGCTAAGAATCACAGAATGTGCCCCCAGAAGCTGTAGCACTATTCAATGAGTGGGTACAGTAACTCCTCACTTAACGTTGTTTCATCGTTGATCTATTAGAGAACATAGTAATTAAAAATTGCGCAATGTTTGCATATAACGTTGTTTGGCCGCCTCCTGTTAGCGGGTGGTGGCTTGGAATAAGGGTGGGTCACGAGGATGCAGCACACTCTGGGGAGTGGGTGGGGACAGGCCTGGGGCAGAGCCGGGGGTTGAGCACCCCCTGGCACTTTGGAAAGTGGGCGCCTGTGCAGCCGTACATGCGCCACCCAGAGGAGGGAGTCGTGCACTCCAGTGGGATAGCATGGATTCGTCATCACGTTCAGTTTCCACAGGGAAGTGTTTGCAGCCGCTGCCCTGCGCCCATTGTGTCTCCTCCCTCATGGCTCCCTTGTAGAGTGAGAGGCTACACTAACAACAACTTGTTAATCCACGATGGCTCAGCCAAGTGCTAGTTCATCATTTAGCAGCAAGGCATTCCCTAGGAAATATCCTACCTATATCAACAACAGTTGCCTTTTGCCTCAATGTACCAAACAGATGCAAGCCTCCCCTACCCCAACTACCCACTTCTGTCAAGAAACTACATCTTATTTTTAATCTATAGTCCAGATCACTACACCAACTTACCCCACGCAAGGATCCTAAACAAATTGCAAATCTTATACCTTCCCTATTCAGAGTTTATGAACAATGCACTCACCTGGCCAAATGCAGGTTACATATCAATGTTTCTACATAGCCAGGTACTCAGAGTACATATTCAAGCCAGGCCAGTGATAGATTACAGATGACAAAAATCTTTATTGTAAAAACAATTAAGGTTGTCACACATGTAACTTACTGGACACAAAACAAATAGTTAAGCCACTTAACAGTACATACCACCTACTCCTCTACCCATAGGCCCACACCTTAGTATTACTATTGTATATCAGAATCTTAACTTTGCCCCTTTAAGCTGCCCTCTGCGAATACTACTTTACTGGATTCTCCACATCCCCAATACTATCAGTTGTAAATGTCTGACATAGTTTACCAAATTATTCTCTCCCAGCATACTAGAGGATGCTGGAAGGCTGGCATCCTTAGAGGAGCAGAGTTAAGGTTTTGATGTGCGTCATCTATCATTCGCAGTAGCTATGGTAATGGTAAGGCAGGCCTGTGGACTAGAGGGTATGTACTGCTAGACAGCTAACTTTTCCTTGATCATGTAAGAGAGCCAAGGCAGATAAGAATCTCTTTTACTGAACCAACTTCAATAAAAGACATTACCTCACCACCTTGTGTCTCTAATATACTGGGAGGGACTAACACAGCTACAACAATGGGCATGCATGTTGATTGTATGTCAGTATATTACAAGAGTGGCAACCATAACTGCTTCACAACTTGTGTGTTAATTTCCTAGGTTTTTTAAAAATATGTTTAAGCAGGAAGAAGAGGTTCAGTAGGGGAGGTGGGACCTGAAGAAAAGTAAGTCCCCTAGTTCTGTGACAGCTGCACTTCATTGACATAAGATTTTACCTGCTAGAGAACTACAGTTGTTGACAGAGAAGATTGTATCCATTAGCAAAAAGAAAAGGAGTACTTGTGGCACCTTAGAGACTAACTGTAGCTCATGAAAGCTTATGCTCAAATAAACTGGTTAGTCTCTAAGGTGCCACAAGTACTCCTTTTCTTTTTGCGAATACAGACTAACACGGCTGCTACTCTGAAACCTATCCATTAGCAGTTGCACTTCTCTGAAAGATAAAAATCTTTTATACTGTAGGATATAATCTGTCGGAGAAATGGAGCTGCTGACAGAAAATAAATCTGTCAGCAGCTACACATAAAACTTTCTTTGTTACAGGATAAATCTGACGGAAAAGCACTAACCCATAGTGGCTCTTTTTTGATCAGTTGATTCCTTCTCTCTTCCCTACCCCCAGCGAGCGCACACAAAATCAGGCTACTATGGATAAGTTTCAGCCAGAGCCCAATTTAAAGTTTATGAAAAGAAATCAAACTACTCAGAATACTCAAAAGACAAATATTAATGCTGAAGTAAAATTTCACTCTGAAAGCTCACCTACATGTAGAGAGAAATACACACACATCATTTCAGAATGTAGCCTTATCTACGGAGCTGCCACCAGTGTTTCTATAATATCATACATGGGAGAGATTGTAGGAGTTAAAAGGTTTGTAAAATTTATTATAAAACTTTCATTTGTAGTCAATTCTTGACATTTCTGAAGTTGTTATAAATCTTTCCCTGTTGAATGGTGGGTAGTTACACAAGATATCTTTAAGATGAGGTTTGGAATACACAGAATGTTCCACTGAATGCATCCGATGAAGTGAGCTGTAGCATACGAAAGCTTATGTTTAAATAAATTTGTTAGTCTCTAAAGGTGCCACAAGCACTCTTTTTCTTTTCACAGAATACTGTGCATGTCAGCTATGAGCATTTGATAGTGAGTCAAGACACCAGATAACCAGGATCAATCAACTTACTGATCAGAAGTAAAGACAGCATAATACAGAAAGGTCACTATGCTACCAATCTGGAGAACACACTTACAATAGTTACATTTTCCCGTTTGTTCCAACTTTATAAGCTTAATTCTGCTCATCTTTTTTTTCCACTTGTTTATGACAGATGGAATCTGTGGAATTTTCAATTCTATTACCACACCTTACAAACTTTTTCTAGCTTTGTACATAACATTCCAGATGAAAATAAACTGCGGAATCATCTGCACTAACGGTACGTACCTAGCACAAAGTGCATATTTAGCAAACTTCAACAGAACATACATCTTGCTTTTGACAGATTCTGCATATACAAAGAACAGAGATTACAACAATTTAAATACTAGTGAATTTCCACAATAAAGCTCAACATGAGTACGAAAGATTGTGGGAGATTTTAACTAGTTCAATGCACTAAATAGTATATTTGAGACTATAAATGTTTACCTTCCCTCATCTATTCAGTTACATACTTCTAAACAAATAGGTTTCTGAATCTTCATCTTCCTAATTATAATTTTACTTCATAGATACAGTAGTAACGTTAGCAAAATTTCCATTCTAAAAAAATTCAGAGCCACTATAGATTTTATTAAGTTCCTTCTGAAAACAACTAATAGAACTGCTTTCTGAAAATAAGATTTGTTTGTTTTGATTATCTTGTATATTGCACTTGAATGACATTTAATTGTGCATGAAGTTTTAGAATCACTTTTCTTTTGGAAGGACCCAAATATTAGAAAACAAGAATACTACCAGGGTTGCCAACTGTCTAATCACAAAAACCCAAACACTCTTGTCCTGCCCAACTCACTCCATCCATCTTCCCTCCGTTGCTCGCTCTCCCCACCACCCTCACCGGGCTGGGGCAGATACAAGATACCTGGGGAGCAGGGAGGATGCATGCACTGGGCTAGGGCCGAGGAGTTTGGAATGTGGAAGGGGCTCCAGGCTGAGCCTGGGGTAGGGGTGCAAGCTCTGGGAGGGGGGCTCAAGGATGGGGCAAGGAGTTGGGGTGCAGGAGGGGGCTCCAGGCTTAGGAGGCAGGAGAGGGTGTGGGCTCCAGACAGGAGGCACTTACCTCGGGCAGCTCCCAGGCAGCGCCACAGCAGGGCTAAGGCAGTCTCCCTACATGCCCTGGCACCACCCCACTCCCGGAAGCAGCCAGCACATCCTTGCAGCACCTGGGTGAGGGGTAGGAGGCTCCATGCTCTGCCCACACTCAGAAGCACCGCCCCGTAGCTCCCTTTGGCCGCAGTTGCCGGCCAATGGGAGCTGCGGAGTCGGCGTTTGGGCAGCACACGGAGCCCCCACATCCCCATGGGCCGCAGGGATATGCTGGCCGCTTTCAAGAGCATTACGGGGCAAGGGCAGGTAGGGAGTCTGCCTTAGCCCTGCTGCACCCCTTGACTTTTACCAGCCTAAAATCTCCTGGTTTCGTTTCAGTAGCCTCTGGGAGATACGGCCTGATTCCAAGAGACTCCAGGCAAAACCGGGAGAATTGGCAACCCTAAATATTACTAGTCATTTTTAAACATCCAGAACTTTGAAGTGATTTGTTCAACTGGTTTTAGCCCTTGGTTATAGCCACCGCCATGGACAATGCTAGTTGCCACTACCATGGTTAGCTGTGCCTTTGACCCCTTACAGATCTCTCTAAGTCCACTTCTCCAGTCTTATGCCTTCTCCCTTGGACAATCCTGCTATTCTCCCACTCACAGAATGGGTTCTAGGCTCCAGTAGCCTGCATATCAACTGTGCTTACCCAACAGATCTGACTAAGTTTTGTGCCTCCTGTCCTTCCTTTGGGAATCGGTGACCAATGGATTACAGTGACCCAAAAAGAGGTTTCTTAAAACAAAGTATTCTTTAGTCTTAACAGTAGGAACACAAAGAATAGTGTAAGAGAAAAGCTGTTTTAAAAAAAAACAGAAAATCTACATGCCTGTCTATTTTATCTAAGCCAGAGTTCTGTTGGTGAGAGAGACAATCTTTAAAGCTACACAGAGCTCTTTTTCAGGTCTGGGAAAGGTAGTGAGCCCTAGGCTACACTAGGAACTTATATGGTTATAACTATGTCACTCAGCAACACAGTACAGACCAAACTTCCTGTGTACACAACGCTATGCCAATGGGAGGGCTTCTCACCTCGACTTGGTAACTGCCTCCCAGTACAGTACCTGAAATGCAGACAAGCCCTCAGAGCGTCACAGCTAAATATAAAATAGTTCAGCGTAAATTGATAACACATATTCTAAGGGACCAGTCAAGGTGAAGTGGTCCATTAACACCATTGTAGTCATTGACAAAAAGTGGGGTTGGTGGGTAATAAGCCATGAAGCCAGTGCCTTTATTATAATCATGATTTTTAGTGTCTAACAAAATTATGAATTTAAGCTCTCACTCATCTTTTGGAAGTGCTGTGCAGGTTTCCTTTAAGGATATAACGACTGATAAATCAGATACAGAGTGATTGCTTCATGAAAAGCGTTCACCACTGGTGATATGGCATTTTTGTCTTTTTTCCTTGTTCAACAGAAGCTGGTCCAATAGAAGATATTACCTTGCCCACCTCGTCTCTCCAATACCATAGGAGCCACACAGCTACAACAATATTGCATATTATTTAAGCTCTTCCCTCACGTGAGAAGGGCACAGGAAAGCCTAGCTGTTTAAAAACCCTGCAGGTACCTGTGGGTGCCAACAGGTTTCCCCTGAAGAGATCCCTGACAACTGCTACCCCAAAGAATGATTATGTCCTTTTAAATCTAGCCAGTGTTTTTGTTCTCCTCCGCCTCCCAAACTCGGGCTTCCTGCCCAAACCTGTCCCGCGACCTCCACAGGCAGGGCCAGAGCATCAAACCGAAAGGCGTTTGCATCGTCTCTCAAGTCCCCCTCCCGGAAACGCTTGAGTTGAGCGGAGGCGTCCTTCATTGCCTCGCCCACCTGACTGTTTCCAAACAGCCCCGATGGCACCGCCCCCAACAGCCATGCGGCGACCACCCCCGCGGCCAGACCGGCACAGAGCGCCGAGCCCCGCTCGGGCTCCCCCCGCGCAGGGTGGAAAAGCTCCTCCCAGCCCGCCCGGGCTCCCCGATGGCGGCGCGCGCCCGGCCCCCGGCCCGTCTCTCGGGAGCCGCCTGCAAGCTTCACGGTGTTTTGGTTTTCGGAAGCGCAGGTTTCCCTGCCCGGGGCCAGGCCTCAGCCCGCCCCTTCGTGCCTGGGCGCAGGGAGCTGCCGCCTGCTGGGGGGACCCTTTCGCCGCCCCCACCCGGTCCCCAGGGAACGGACTCGAGACGGGGGGGGGAGATAGCGGGAGAAACCAACTCACGCCCCCCCACCCCGGGGGGGGGCGCCCGGCCGCCCGCTCACCGCGCTGAGGCGAATCCCGCTCTGCGTCTGCACCGCCATCTTAACTCCGGTGCAAAACCAACGCAGCCGCGGAGCCTTACGTCCCAACCCCCGCCCGTCTCCGCCCCAAGCACTTCCGGGGCGGGGCTGACCACTTCCGGCCCCGAGTTGGGGGCGGTGCCGGACGCTGAGGAAGAGCCGCGAGCGTCAGCCCCGCCCCCTTGTGCGTGCGCTGCACTCGCCTGCCGGGGCGGGGCGAGGTGCCGAGGCGGCGGCGGTTTGTGCTCCCAGCTCGCGGGCTCGTGCGCAGCAGTTAGGGCGGAAAGGCTGGAGAGGAGCCGCGCTCTGACTGGCCGCCCCGCCCCACGTGACAGCGGCTCGCGGACCCCTCCCCCCCCGCCCGGCTGCATGAAAAGGGAGAGGTCCCGCCGCCCGCCCCGTGCGTACGCACCCACTAACCGTTCCCCCCTGCGCATGCACCTCTCGTCCGCATCCTCTTGGGTATATCCTCCCCGTGCGGGCTCTGCTCCTCCATACACACACCTTGCGTACAATCATCCTTACACCCCCTTTGCACACACACACACACACACACACACACACACCCTGCACACATCTACCCCACATGCTCTGCCTGCCCGCACGCTGTACACACAGACACCCACTCCCCCCCCCACACCCTGTATGCAGCCACCCCCATATCCTCTGCACACGCACACCCTGTGCACCCCCACGTCCCCTGTAGACACACACCCACCCCACATCCCCTGCACGCACACCCTCGTGCACATCCACCTCCACATCCCCTGCACATACACATACCCTGTACGCATCCATCCACACATTCCCTGCACACACATACACTGTATACAGACTCAGATGCATTATTTGAATGTTGCCACATTCAAGGTTTTCCTGTGGAATTGGGCTATTCATGCATGCCAGTTGTATTTTTTGAGCAGTCAGGGGTTGCAGTATTTTGGCCAAGTTTGTTTATAGTCTGCTACATTTGGGGCTAATTAAATTTAATTAGATGAAATATATATATACACTGTGTCAGGGGCTCTCCTTACAGTACCTCACTGGCCTTTCCTGGCTAAGGCGAGATTTCCAGGCACAGGGTGAGCCTAGAGCTACAGCCATGGTGAGTGCAGGCGGCACTTACCAGCTCTGTCTGGTGGGACATGAGCTGGATGTGCAGGGCCTGTGTCATGGCCTCTCCCTGATGGGGGGCTTCAAACTGCCTGGCTCTGGGCCCCTGACGGGTGAGTGCTGAGGAGAGCGGGTGGGGACCAATGTTCCCTCTAATTTTTGACAGGCTGTGTAAGCAAAAAATTTCTTCTGTGCAAATTTTTGTGCATGCAGTGTTTTGCCATGTGCATGGGGTTTAGGATCTGTGTGCGCGTGCAGATGTGCACAGCTTAGAGGGAACAGTGGTGGGGGCTGGGTTCTGCGGGTACATGTTCGTGTGACCAGACCCCTCACTGTTCTGCTCCCCTCTCTGCTTTTGGTGGCCTTTGCTATGAGCAGAGGACATTTGGGCTCCTCTTATAGCTCATTTTATCTCAATATTTCAGAGTGCTTTACACACACCACATTTGTCATCACTCATATAACTGTGAATCCCATTTTACAGAGGGGGTTATTGAAGCTGTGAGAAATTAATGTGATTCTGTAAGCTTAGACTTTTAAAATAAAATCATTCATGTTTTTGACAGCAAATTTAGAAGAGTATTTCTGTTTTGTTTAATGTCCATACTGTCTCTACAGCAAGATAGAGACTGATTGTACAGGTACTGTATACACTGGTACTACCTATACATAAAGTACAGTCTAATGCACAAAACAAACTGAAAAGGAAAAAGAGAAACTTTTTGGTTAACTTCTTTCAGTTATAAAAATCTTAGGTTTTATAAACAACAGTATAATGCTGTCTCTGAGTAGACTTGCCAGGGTTACATGATGAATCACTGAATTGAAACTAAAAGAGCAAGTCAGGAATTGAAACTGAGAGCTGACTCCCAGTCCTTTGTTATGATAGGTAGATGTACTGCTTTGTAGCGTATACTTGGGGCAGCAGCAAAACATATCTCCTACTGTGTGTACAGTTTAAAATTATGAACCATATCCCTAGTTTAGTGGGTATGCACTTTCCATTGACAAGCTTGTCTGAATATTTTGCCTGATAGCTGTCATATGAAACTGTGATTCGGAAGAGGGAAACTATAGAGAACCTGTTAAACACATTTGTCATCGGAGGGAGGGAATCTTAAAATTTCCTAACAAATTTATCACAAAGGATGGAGTTGTCCTCTTCCCCAAAATGAATGCAACAGCTCTTTCTAGCTCTCCTCCACTATGTTAGTGATCACAGTGTGGGTAATAGAAACATGTCCACTTTAGGGAATTATAGGGGTACAGCAGAGAGAGACCAACAGGTTAGCTATCATACAAATTTTTGACTGAGTATGGGGTTGCTACTGTTGGGGTATGTAAGGGTTAAGTAAAGACCTGGGTAACCATTATCATGGTAATAGGGAGTAAGGCACAGGCAAGTGCTATTTCTTCACTTGATAGATAAAGTTGCCATCCTTTTCCCTTCCCTTCTGCTTGTTAAGGATAGATAAGCGTTGCAGCTGCATAAGGAATATGGTTGTCTGAAGGATACCCTTTGTGTGAAAAAGTGTTATCTCCCCCCTTCCTTCCTCTCCCAGCTACATAAACAAGCTCAGGGTCATGTCCCCTTCCTCCCTCCCCTGTGAACTGCTGATTAAGGGAACTTGTGGCTACAATTACTGCAAAGAAATGTATCTTCAAGGTAAAAATGTCTGTATAATATGCTTAATGCTGTAAACAGGGGCAGGTATCATTTTATTCAGTATATAGCTATTAATATTAATTATATGGATGTTCATATGATTAAATAAGGGGTTTGGGGGTGTTGTAGTAAATGTAGGTATTTACATATTAACTTAAATAAAAGAGTGTGATGTAATTAATTTGGGGCTTACTCAACAATTGGGTCGAGGGAAACAAGTACCTCAACAGAGAAGTCCGTTTACTCAATCTGCCTCTGGGTCCTCCTGCTCCTTCTTTCCATCTCTAACAGCTACAAACCTTCATTCTACTTCTTTTTGGTAGAGGAGAGGTTTTAGCTGAATATTAAATATGCTGTGACCTCTGTATACATGCAGTATTTGAGAGGTTGGAGGAAAGGGAGGGGAAAGGATCATGATTTTTATAAGAAAGCCTTTGCAGTGTGGGGTTAAATAACACTTGTCACTGTGCTGCTGAGACATTCAGAGCCAAGAGGGAAGGAAGTAGAGACACAGCTGCATACAGTATCTGGGAAGTGAGCTTAAAGTTGTTTTACGTTCAGTACCTAAAAACTTCATTCATTATTGTAGTAGAAAGAGAGAGCCTGAGTCATGAGGCTTGGTATAAGGAGCCTGTTGAGATAAAGCAGAGTTAACAAGAGTCAGACCAAGTCAGGCCCTGCTGTGTTACAAAGCAGATGCTGCTTGCTTGCAGGTTCACAGTCCAATACATGAAATTGGCAAGAACTGGGGAGTTGGCACTGCAAAAACACAAGTACTCCTACGCGTTAAGTATTTGTGTAAATACATTCCAGAAGCGTAGTACCAGAACACCCCGATACAAGGTTATGATTTAAACACACTCCCTGAAGATGATACAAAGACAAACTGACACCCTCTTAAAGATAAGGTTAGGATGACACCTTGATGAATAGAGATGTTTTGATCGAACCAACTTATACCAACTGGGGGGGAGCTTTTCTTGACCTGCTGCTTACAAACTGGGAAGAATTAGTGGGGGAAGCAAAAGTGGATGGGAATCTGGGAGGCAGTGACCATGACTTGGTTGAGTTCAGGATCCTGACACAGGGAAGAAAGGTAAGCAGCAGGATACGGACCCTGGACTTCAGGAAAGCAGACTTTGACTCCCTCAGGGAACGGATGGGTAGGATCCCCTGGGGGACTAACATGAAGGAGTCCAGGAGAGCTGGCTGTATTTCAAGGAATCCCTGTTGAGGTTACAGGGACAAACCATCCCAATGAGTCGAAAGAATAGTAAATATGGCAGGCGACCAGCTTGGCTTAACGGTGAAATCCTAGCGGATCTTAAACACAAAAAAGAAGCTTACAAGAAGTGGAAGGTTGGACATATGACCAGGGAAGAGTATAAAAATATTGCTCGGGCATGTAGGAATGAAATCAGGAGGGCCAAATCGCACCTGGAGCTGCAGCTAGCGAGAGATGTCAAGAGTAACAGGGAGGGTTTCTTCAGGTATGTTGGCAACAAGAAGAAAGCCAAGGAAAGTGTGGGCCCCTTAATGAACGAGGGAGGCAACCTAGTGACAGAGGATGTGGAAAAAGCTAATGTACTCAATGCTTTTTTTGCCTCTGTCTTCACTAACAAGGTCAGCTCCCAGACTGCTGCGCTGGGCATCACAACATGGGGAATAGATGGCCAGCCCTCTGTGGAGAAAGAGGTGGTTAGGGACTAATTAGAAAAGCTGGACGTGCACAAGTCCATGGGGCCGGACGAGTTGCATCCGAGAGCGCTAAAGGAACTGGCGGCTGTGATTGCAGAGCCATTGGCCATTATCTTTGAAAACTCGTGGTGAACGGGGGAAGTCCCGGATGACTGGAAAAAGGCTAATGTAGTGCCAATCTTTAAAAAAGGGAAGAAGGAGGATCCTGGGAACTACAGGCCAGTCAGCCTCACTTCAGTCCCCGGAAAAATCATGGAGCAGGTCCTCAAAGAATCAATCCTGAAGCACTTACATGAGAGGAAAGTGATCAGGAACAGTCAGCATGGATTCACCAAGGGAAGGTCATGCCTGCCTAATCTAATCGCCTTCTATGATGAGATTACTGGTTCTGTGGATGAAGGGAAAGCAGTGGATGTATTGTTTCTTGACTTTAGCAAAGCTTTTGACACGGTCTCCCAAAGCATTCTTGTCAGCAAGTTAAAGAAGTACGGGCTGGATGAATGCACTATAAGGTGGGTAGAAAGTTGGCTAGATTGTCAGGCTCAACGGGTAGTGATCAATGGCTCCATGTCTAGTTGGCAGCCGGTGTCAAGTGGAGTGCCCCAGGGGTCGGTCCTGGGGCCGCTTTTGTTCAATATCTTCATAAATGATCTGGAGGATGGTGTGGATTGCACTCTCAGCAAATTTGCGGGTGATACTAAACTGGGAGGAGTGGTAGATACGCTGGAGGGCAGGGATAGGATACAGAGGGACCTAGACAAATTGGAGGATTGGGCCAAAAGAAATCTGATGAGGTTCAATAAGGATAAGTGCAGGGTCCTGCACTTAGGACGGAAGAACCCAATGCACAGCTACAGACTAGGGACCGAATGGCTAGGCAGCAGTTCTGCGGAAAAGAACCTAGGGGTGACAGTGGATGAGAAGCTGGATATGAGTCAGCAGTGTGCCCTTGTTGCCAAGAAGGCCAATGGCATTTTGGGATGTTTAAGTAGGGGCATAGTGAGCAGATCGAGGGACGTGATCGTCCCCCTCTATTCGACATTGGTGAGGCCTCATCTGGAGTACTGTGTCCAGTTTTGGGCCCCACACTACAAGAAGGATGTGGATAAATTGGAGAGAGTCCAGTGGAGGGCAACAAAAATGATTAGGGGTCTGGAACACATGACTTATGAGGAGAGGCTGAGGGAACTGGGATTGTTTAGTCTGCAGAAGAGAAGAATGAGGGGGGATTTGATAGCTGCTTTCAACTACCTGAGAGGTGGTTCCAGAGAGGATGGTTCTAGACTATTCTCAGTGGTAGAAGAGGACAGGACAAGGAGTAATGGTCTCAAGTTGCAGTGGGGGAGGTTTAGGTTGGATATTAGGAAAAACTTTTTCACTAGGAGGGTGGTGAAACACTGGAATGCGTTGCCTAGGGAGGTGGTGGAATCTCCTTCCTTAGAAGTTTTTAAGATCAGGCTTGACAAAGCCCTGGCGGGATGATTTAATTGGGGATTGGTCCTGCTTTGAGCAGGAGGTTGGACTAGATGACCTCCTGAGGTCCCTTCCAACCCTGATATTCTATGATTCTATACAAGGTAAAGGGTGGTAACTAACCATGGCAGAGGGGCAATACGTAACTTGTTTGTATCAGTGTATAAAAGAAGGCTCACAGAGAGGATGTCTTTGTCCAGTCAAGGGGCGAATGGAAAATCCCACCATTCACTGAGCTGAGTCCATTGTAACAGGCATACATGTCTTAGTACCCTCGTAGAGTCTGCCAGGTGCTATTACCATGCTTTGTTGACAATAAACCTGGCCGAGTGCCTTCACTACAGAAACCAAGTTTGTGGTCTTTTGGGCAGTTTGATTGGAGCCTGCTGTATCAGGTACCTGGCCAGAGCCAGTGCAGCATGCAGAGAGAACACACGTGCAGCCAATGACTGACTACAGCCTTTTTTTGTTTGAGACATCTGCCAGCCCTCAGTTGGGACACAAGTTCCAATATTGGGGTTCAGAGTAACAGCCGTGTTAGTCTGTATTCGCAAAAAGAAAAGGAGTACTTGTGGCACCTTAGAGACTAACCAATTTATTTGAGCATGAGCTTTCGTGAGCTACAGCTCACTTCATCAGATGCATATCGTGGAAACTGCAGCAGACTTTATATATACACAGAGAATATGAAACAATACCTCCTCCCACCCCACTGTCCTGCTGGTAATAGCTTATCTAAAGTGATCATCAGGTGGGCCATTTCCAGCACAAATCCAGGTTTTCTCACCCTCCACCCCCCCACACAAATTCACTCTCCTGCTGGTGATAGCCCATCCAAAGTGACAATTCTTTACACAATGTGCATGATAATCAAGTTGGGCTATTTCCTGCACAAATCCAGGTTTTCTCACATCCCCCCCACCCCCATACACACACAAACTCACTCTCCCGCTGGTAATAGCTCATCCAAACTGACCACTCTCCAAGTTTAAATCCAAGTTAAACCAGAACATCTGGGGGGGGGGTAGGAAAAAACAAGAGGAAACAGGCTACCTTGCATAATGACTTAGCCACTCCCAGTCTCTATTTAAGCCTAAATTAATAGTATCCAATTTGCAAATGAATTCCAATTCAGCAGTTTCTCACTGGAGTCTGGATTTGACTCAAAAAAACTTCAAATCCAGACTCCAGCAAGAAACTGCTGAATTGGAATTCATTTGCAAATTGGATACTATTAATTTAGGCTTAAATAGAGACTGGGAGTGGCTAAGTCATTATGCAAGGTAGCCTGTTTCCTCTTGTTTTTTCCTACCCCCCCCCCAGATGTTCTGGTTTAACTTGGATTTAAACTTGGAGAGTGGTCAGTTTGGATGAGCTATTACCAGCGGGAGAGTGAGTTTGTGTGTGTATGGGGGTGGGGGGGATGTGAGAAAACCTGGATTTGTGCTGGAAATGGCCCACCTGATGATCACTTTAAATAAGCTATTACCAGCAGGACAGTGGGGTGGGAGGAGGTATTGTTTCATATTCTCTGTGTATATATAAAGTCTGCTGCAGTTTCCACGGTATGCATCTGATGAAGTGAGCTGTAGCTCACGAAAGCTCATGCTCAAATAAATTGGTTAGTCTCTAAGGTGCCACAAGTACTCCTTTTCTTTTTGCGAATATTGGGGTTATGATTCTGCATTTGATTGTTCTCTCATAGCTTTGTTGCTAATGTGGATGAACTCCTGCTGGGGCTTGTAGGGTTTTTTTGTTTGTTTGTTTGTTTGTTTTTAAATCATAGCTATACTTGGTATCTAACGAAAGCTGTTATTTTGTGTAGAGACCAATGTGTTAATAAAAAAAACTTTGTTTCAGTAAATGGATTGGGCTAGTTTTCAACAAGTGACTTTGGTCTATTAATGCAGTAGAAATCTGGCAACCCTTTTATTGCGTAACATGTTAGAGTGAGTGGGTCCTTACTTTGCGTGTTTGTTTCAGTGTTACTAAGTGGTAAAAGGTTGGGTGGGTGATTGGGTCTTGAAAAGCATCAAAAATGTGTTACGTAATTTATGGACAGCCCACACATGCCCTGTACATGCCCACACACATCTTCTGTATACGCTGTATCCAAAAACCCTTTGATGCCAAATGGCAAAGGAGTTACAGCAATGTCCTGATTCTGGTATGTACATTCTGGTTCATCAAAGAGTGTTATGTGAGATCTCAGATGAAAGCCAGGGTCACACTGATGATTAAAATCATTGTGAAATGTATGTACAAAGAAGTTATGCATATACCTGAAAATATTTTCTTAAGTCAGTATCAAGGTATGAATCACCAGCATTGATGAAAAACTGTTTTTCTGTCAGACGAGATATTTATTCTATATATTCACATGCACACTGAGAATTGTCTCATTTACAATGGGCTTTTTATAACCAGTTTGAACTGGATGCAAATGAAGGATTGTGAGGACTTCAGAGTTAAAAATGTAGCAGGAAAAGCAGGAGAAGGAAGGTTTCAGAGTGGAAGTCATGTTAGGCTGTATCAGCAAAAACAACGAGGAGTCCTTGTGGCACCTTACAGACTAACAAATTTATCTGGGCATAAGCTTTCGTGGACTAAAACCCACTTCATCAGGTTCATGGAGTGGAAAATACAGGAAAATCATCATTTCCACCCCTTCTTGTCAACTGTTGAGAATAGCCCACTTCAACCTTAATTGAATTGGCTCCTTAGCACTGACCTCCCATTTGGTAAGGCAACTCCCATCTTTTCATATGCTGTGTATTTATACTGCCCTACTGTATTTTCCATTCCATTCATCAGATGAAGTGGGTTTTAGCCCACGAAAGATTATGCCCAGATAAATTTGCTAGTCTCTAAGGTGCCACAAGGACTCCTTGTTGTTTTAGAGGAATCAAGGTGTCACACTGTATGGAGTGGCTCACGACTGTGAGTGCCTACGTCAGGTTAGACTGTCAAAAACAGGGCAGATGCACCAAACTGCTGGTGTGTTCTATAAGGTTTCACCAAGCCAGTAACAAATATGAACTTCTAGATCACTATGACTTTTTTACTATGGGGTCACAGACAGTCCCCTTAGATTCTCCAATCTATCTTGCCACCCAGTGATAAATGGCCACTTACACCAAAAATTACACCACATTAAGGTTGTTTCCAGTCCCAAGAGACCAGTCACTTACCCCAGATCAAATGGAATCCTAGATCTGAAACCAAAGACAATGCCTATAGCCAATCCTGTAATAAACTATAAAAAGGTTTATTAATTAAGAGCAAGAAATGGGAGTTATTTACAGATTAATGCAAGCAAGCATATACACACACAAATGAGTTAACATTGAAATCCTAAGAATGACAGAGTTGTGATCTCTCAATTCAAAGTGTCTTTCAGGGCAGACCCAGGAGGCAGGCCCTTGAGCTCACTAGCTTCAGTTTAGAGTCTCTGGTACTTCAAAGTTCAAAGAGCCAAAACGATGCAGTTTTGTTTTGTTAGGGGTTTTTATTCCCTTCCCACAGAGTTCAAGATGATGGGACAAGTTCATGTGCAGGTCTCCTCTCCATGGGGGTTGTGGGATGGGTGGGAAGCAGTCAACAAAGTCTTTTGTCCTCTGATGTTCCACAATGGTTTGTCTGGTGTCTATAAGCATTCTTCGGTGGACAAGAGATCACACCTCCTGTGGCAAACTAGTATTTCACACTTGGTAATGTTTCTCTCCTGATGCTGGGGGTTTACAGTTACAGAGAAAACACTTAACTATCACCTTATAACATGGGATATAGATAGTATAAATGAGATTAGTGCATACAGCAACATACAAATATTTCATAGAGTCTAAACACTAAATACATTCTTATAAGACTAATACCTATTTTGAGCAAAACTAACACACAGGTGACCTTGTCTGGTCAGCTACAAAGTTGTCTGTTCTTAGCTAATGCCTGCAGCCTGGGAAAGAGCTGGTATCTGGCCTGCCAGTGTCACAGGGGGGACCCTATCTGGTGGGTGCACTTGACTATATTTGGGATGCAGAGAAGGTGCCCAGGCACCATTCCCTGAGGTAGGAAAAGGACAGTACTTTTGCTTCATGAAAGAGGGGTCTCAGCCAGCCTTGACTGAAAATGCTGGAGAGAACTTTGGGTGAGATAAGCTTCTTTAGACAAAAGAGTAACTTGTATGCAGTGTTGTAGCCATGTCAGTCCCAGGATATTAGAGAGATAAGATGGGTGAGGTAATATCTTTTCTTGGACCAACTTCTGTTGGCGAGAAAGAAAGGCTGGTCTCTCTCATCAACAGAAGTTGGGCTAATAAAAGATATTACCTCACCCATGTTCTCTCTCTAAGAGAGTAACTTATTGAGTGTCTAGAAATCATGCTATGATTTTGTTTATTATGTAACCATGTTTCCAGCATTCTAACTATTACTAGACTCTGGTTTTTTTATGATAAACATTCTTGTTTTCACTATAAATATATCTAAGTGCCATGGGGTTAAGCTAAGTGCTGGCTCTGAGTTGAATATTGCAAGTTGATGTGTAAAATGTTCCCTTGGAACACTGCAGGAAAAGCTCTGAGAGCTTGGGGGTTGGTATGTGCCTATCACCGCTTGTACAGAGAGAGCAAGGCCTGCGGGGGCTTGGAAGGTAGTGCTTGTGCTGCCCGAGGCTGTTGGTTCTCAGAAGCTGATCCACAGCTGGCAGAGACAAAACTCCCCCATGCTACGGACAACTGGTGGGGAGGTGCCTCATAAACGGAGGTACCCTTGGAGAGCAACACACACACACCAAACGCAGAGCCCTGGAGGGAATAGAGTCATGCTCTGGGGAGAGTCAAGAAACACGTGAAAGTGTAGCCCAAAGGGCTAGCTTGCCTTTATTATATTCAGCAGTAGTGCAAGGAATCTACAGGCCTGTATCCTGTAAGACATTGGCTTCAGCAGTTTTAGCATAAGGCTTGAGGCCTATGAACTTTGACACAGATAAATGGCCTAATGGAAAACATCAAGTATTGGGGAGCTGAAAATAGAGTGTTTAAGGGGAACTTCTGACCACAGGAACATGAGTCCAAAGCAAAGAGTGTCATAGTAACAAATTAACGTACATAACAATAACAGGTACATGAACTACATCCTCAAATACCTAACCTCAAAGAGCCATGGCAACAAATTGATGTATATGATAAGTTAAGATCATTGATCTACTAACCTATAGCAGAAGGACACTCCAACATTTATAAGGTGAGGAAATACAAATAAGGAAAAGGGAAGAAACCTCTACGGATTATGCATCAGACATAGTGGCGTCAGCCTAACATAATATAAAAGCTGCATCCCAGCCTTGGGGCAGTAGGACAGAGAAATCTAGAGCTCTTGGGAGGTTCCAGAATGATGAGCATCAGTGATGAGGGGGGAACGTGATTGTGATGAAAAAAATAATGGCTAACATTTCAGGTTCTTCTGCAAGGGATGGTGTAAGTATATGGATGTGCCGATGTACATTCTGTAGGAGCTCCTACCTTAGTGGGTTGGAGTGTTTGTGACTGTGCTAAATGTATTAATAAACTATTTGTAAATATAGAAGAGTTCCTATCGTGTGAGTGTTGCAACAGGGCACATCAGGGTTCCCAACTATATAATAATTTGATTAATCCTGGGCCTAAATTTGGAACAAGAACCCTTCAACTCTCAAAGTGTTAACTGGAATCCTTAAGTAATCAATATAATTAATACACAACCTATAAATCAGGCTACAAAAGGGAAGCTCAGCCTATGGTCCAGACAGTAGGAGTAGAGGGGAACTGAACAAATGAGAAGTGGAAATGAAATGCTTAACGTTAACTTTTTCAGAGGACAACAAAATAATATTTGGAATTTTTAGTACTTCCTGTTCTTACGGCTGGAGAATTGAGAAAGGAGAAGTGATCCAGGGTTTAACAAGAACTTCTGAGGAACAGTTTGCAAATTGGATACAATTAACTTAGGCTTGAATAGAGACTGGGAGTGGCTAAGTCATTATGCAAGGTAACCTATTTCCCCTTGTTTTTTCCTACCCCCCCCCCCCCACTGTTCCTCAGGTGTTCTTGTTAAACCCTGGATTTGTGCTGGAAATGGCCCACCTTGATTATCATACACATTGTGAGGAAAGTGATCACTTTAGATAAGCTATTACCAGCAGGAGAGTGGGGTGGGGGGAGAGAAAACCTTTTGTAGTGATAAACACTCATTTTTTCATGGTCTGTGTGTATAAAAACATCCTCACTGTATTTTCCACTTTATGCATCCGATGAAGTGAGCTGTAGCTCACGAAAGCTTATGCTCAAATAAATTGGTTAGTCTCTAAGGTGCCACAAGTACTCCTTTTCTTTTTGTGATTCCCTGGTAAGAGTATTACCGTGATGTGGGAGTTCATATTTGTTACTGACTTGGTGAAATTTAATTATAGAACATACCACCAGTTAGTGTGTCTGCCCTGAGGTAGGCACTCAACTGTAGTGAGCCACTCCAGACAGTGCAACACCCATGCTGGCCAAACAGCGTGTGCTGCTGTAGGGGCAAGGTTGCGGAAGACTGGCGAGGAGCTAAGTGGTGGACTGAGTATGTGACTGGAGGTGAGTGGAGGATGTAGACAGTTTCAATGAACTTTGTCCTACAGACCCTGCCAAAAGATATTGTAGCATAGCTCAGCATATTTTTGCCTGTAAACGAGTCAGTTTATGTAATAAGCATAAATTATACATGTAAGAATGTAACCGGCTGTTGATCCCATGTAACCCCGAGATGAGCGCGGAGAATATAGCGCCATAGAGGACTCCCCCCCGCCGCAGTCCTGCCTGGTCAGCTGTCCCGAATGGCCAGAGTCCCCTGCAGCTCCTCCGCGCATCCTAGGGGCTCCCCGCGCAGATTGGAGCGTAAGTTCTTCCTTCTTTCAATAAAGCATAGTTTACTATTCTTAGGCCTGAGTGTCCTCCTTTCGCTAGTGTCTGCCCCCCAGCCCTTGCGGACACAGCTGCTTTGCTAATTACATAATAGTTCCTCAGTTCTGATAGGGTAATCAAATTTTGTAGGACCAATCTCCCACTGAGGGAGCTGCATGAACAATGTTCCCAATAAAGCAGAAAAATTAAGTACTTTTTTTTTTGGAGTGTTAGTGTAGCTGTGTTTGGGCCCAGTCTATTAGTGAGACAAGATTGATGAGGCAATAGCATTTATTGGAACACCTTCTGTTGGTGAAAGACAAGTTTTCAAACTTACATAGACCTGAAGAACCTGTGTTAGCTGAAAAGCCTGTCTCTTTCACCAACTGAAGTTGGTCCATGTGGAGAGATTAGCTGGGGCTCGTCCCTCTCTCTGGAGCGGCAGGGAACCACACCACCTCACTATGTTTGGGAGGAGGCCTAGCAGGGAGTTAGTCCGGCCGCAGGAGTCTTCCTCCGCGGCCTTTGTGAGGGCAGAAATAAACACAGTTAGTCGTAAGCCCAGGCCCTAGGTCAGGGCGGGGCAATGGTGAGTCAGGGGCTCAGGCCCTCAGGCAATAACAGTATATAAACAGGTTCAAACAGTGAGCCCAGGCCCTAGGTCTGAAGGCCTGGGAGAGGGGGAGACTGCCACCTATGAGTTGGGTGGTAGCGGGGGACGCAGGCCCTCCCACTCCACTGCATTCCAGCCCTGACTAAGGGCCTGGATGCACTGTTTATATATTGTTGTTGCCTGAGGGCCTGAGCACCTGACTCACCATTGCCAGACTAATTCCCTGCTAGGCCTCCTCCCAAACCTAGTGAGGCGGTGTGGTTCCCCGCCGCCCCAGAGAGAGATGAGCTCCGGCTAACTGCTGTACACGTGGTGGAGTATGTGGGCACGATCCCTCGACCCCTGTGAGAAGGGGTCTGGGGGGAACGTACCCCAGAAAAAGCCATGGATATGGACAAACTTATCAAGCTCCTGACCGAGAGCCAGGAGCGGCAGCATGCGGCCCAGCTCCAGCAGCAGCTCATCCAGCTGCCAGGAGCGCAGCAGCAGCTGGTTCGGGACCTGGGGTTTCAGAACCAGGAACACCAGCAGCAATGCGTGCAGCAGGTGGCAACGATACTGCCGCGCCCTGCAGAGCCCCAGCCAGGAGACGCGGCCGGGTCACCCCACACCACCATGCCGGTGCGGCTAACCAAGATGGGACACGACGACGACACAAAGCCTTTTTGGTAACTTTTGAAAGGGTGGCGCTGGTTGCGGGATGGGCCCCTGACCAATGGGCTACCCTCCTGGCCCTGTACTTCATCGGGACAGCCCAAATGGCATACAGAGGGCTGGTCTTACAGAGGATGCAAAGGGCTATAGCCAGGTAAAGACAGCGATCCTGGACGCCTTGGACATCAGCCCAGAAAACTTTCACCAGCAGTTCCAGAGCCAGACCTACCCCACAGGTGCCAGACCCTGGTTGGTGGCCCAAGAACTGAGGGAAGCATGCAAGCGGTGGCTACAGCTGGAGAGGCGGATCACGGATGAGGACATGGAGTAAATTATTTTAGAACTGTTCGTTCACATCCTCCTGTCGTAGGGAAGGGCCTGGGTGCTTTGCCATCGGCCAGCGACACTAACCGCCGCCGTCGCACTGATGGAAGACTTCCTTGCAGCCGAAGTGCCGGTGGGACCAGCTACCCGAGCCCATCCCCACAGGGCCAGAGCGCCCTAACCCCGAAAAGTAACAGGGTGCCCAGACTCAAGTGTGGAGCCTCCCACGTGGGCAAGAGGCTCACTCAGGGCTTCAGGCCAGATGCCCTGAACTCCCATGTCGACAAGGATCCATGCCCCTCATGCAGAGCATTATGAGGCCCAATCAGAGTCCCCCCAGGGGCCAGATGGGAGGCCCCACCCAGGGTGGTCCCCTGGAACTTGAGCCCTGTTTTTTATGCTGGAAATATGGACACTTGCAGTGTGATTACACGGAGATGGACTGCAGCTTCAGCCATGTCTATGTGGGAGCCAGGGCTGGCTGCCACAGGTCCCCAAGATCACAGTTCCAGTAGTTGTCGGGGACCACCAAACCCAGGCACTGATCAATTTGGGCTGCGGCCATACGCTAATCCGTCAGACTCTGGGGCCTCAGGCCAACCCCCACCTGGGGACGATCTGGCTGCACTGCATCCACAGCGACGTGCGGCCATACCCTAGTGCCCGGGTCCCGCTCACCGTGGCCGGGGTCACACAACGGATGGTGGTCTGCCTGGCTCCTCGACTAGCCTACACAGACATGCTGGGGTGTGAGTGGCCGGCGTTCAAGGAGGTTCTCTGCTCGACCCCTGCGCTGGAAGGGGATTGCCCCGAGGCCCAGCCAGAGGAGGAGGAGGAGGCCCCGGACCCCGAGTGAGGGACCGAGGAACCAGAGGACCCCCTTCCTGGACCAGCTGTCGAACCCCTACTTAACACCAACTTTTGACACAATCAAAGAGCACAGGTCCCACCCTTAGTTGGGCCTAAGGACAACTAGCTGCCGTCGATGGGGCTGTGATTGACTCGTGTCATGCAAATCAGTGGCCCCGTTTTGAGCTACACCATGGCTGTCTTTACAGGGTAGAACAGGATCCCCACACGAAGGAACCACAGACCCAGCTGCTGGTGCCTTGGTGCCACTGATGAGCAGTGATGAAGCTCTCATAAGACATCTCTGCCACAGGGAACTTGGGCCATGAAAAGACCCTCGTCCGGATTTTGACACGGGTCTTCTGGCATTCACCAAGAGGTGAGGAACTATTGTAGCTCCTGCGCAGAGTGCCAATTCGCAGCTCTCCCACGGGTGCCCAAGGCCTCTTTGGTTCCCATGCCCATAGTGGAGATGTCATTTGAGCAGGTGGCTATGGACCTGGTGGGCCCGCTCCTGAGAAGTGCCGCGGGATTCCAGTATGTGTTGGTCATCATTGATTATGCCATCCGTTTTCCTGAGGCCATGCCATTGTGGAGCATCACCACCCGAACCATCACTGGTGAACTAGTGAAGGTTTTCGCTTGAGTGGGGCTGGCCCAGGAGATCCTAATGGACCAAGGCACCAATTTTACCTCCTGGCTGTTGCAACAGGTATGCGAGCTTCTGGGAGTTAAACAGTTGCGCACCTCCGTCTACCACCCACAGACTGTTGGGTTGGTGGAACGTTCAATTAGATCCTGAAGGAGATGCTGCGCAAGTTCCACACAGAGGAGCTTCGCCAGTGAGACCAGCTACTCCCACCTTTACTGCTGGCTATCCGCGAGGTACCCCAGTCATCAACAAAATTTTCCCCGTTTGAGCTACTATATGGCTGCCACGCACAGGGCCTATTAGACTTAATGCGAGAGACATGGGAGCAGTCTCCATCTCCGACCCAGGGCCTTCTGAAGTACGTTCACCAGCTCCAGGAGCACCTTGCTCAGGCCGGAGCTCTAGCCCGCGAAAATTTAAAAGCCGCCCAGGAAGCCCAGGCGCGAACCTATAACCAGGAAGCGTGGTTTGAGCCAGGTGATCGGGTCCTGCTTCTCCTGCCGTCAAGCAAATCAAAGCTGCTAGCCTGGTGGCAGGGACCCCATGAGGTGGCCCGGAAGGTCAGGCCCGTCACCTATGAGGTCCACCAGCCCGACCAGCGTAAGAAGATCCAGCGATATCACATGAATCTCTTGAAACCATGGCGGGAGCAGGAGGGCCTGTTAATTAACCCTTACCCACCAGAACCATAGCTGGGTCCCCGCATGCCCCAACAGAGGACCCTGCAGGATCCCAGCTCAGGGACAAGCTCACGGAGGAGCAGTGAAAGCAGGCCCAATGTCTCCTGCAGGCTTTCAGGGGAACCTTTACAGTCCTACCTGGTTACACGACCCTGGTCCATCATGCCATCCGACCAAGCCAGGAAGGGTTAATCCAGGAGATGACCAGGCCCCTGCCGCACCAAATGTGGCAGGAGGTCAAGGAGGAAATACAGGCCATGCTAGCCCTAGGAGTGATTGAACCATCAAAGAGTGTGTGGTGCAGTCCGGTGGTATTGGTACACGGTGCTCCTGTATAGACTTCCAGTGGGTCAATGCCATCTTGAGGTTCAATGCATATCCTATGCCCTGCATGGATGAACTGCTCGGTTGCCTAGGGGAGGCCTGTTTCATCACAACCCGTTACATAAGTAAGGGGCACTGGCAGATCCCAACCCCCCCCCATCTCTAAGGAGAAGACAGTGTTCACCACCCCAACGGGACTTTACCAATTTACCCAGATGCCCTTCAGCCTCCATGGGGCCCTGGAGACGTTCCAATGACTTATGGACTGTCTCCTATGGCCCCATCGAGACTATGCAGCAGCGTACTTGGATGACATTGTAGTCTACAGCCGCCAGTGAGAGGACCACCTGGAGCGGGTAGCTGTGGTCCTGAGATCCCTGCAAAAGGCGGGACTAACGGCCAATGAAAAAAAAAGTCGCATTGGATGGCAAGAGACAACGTACCTCGGATACGCTATAGAGGGAGGACGGGTGAAGCCCCTCATTGGGAAGGTTCAAGCACTGGCGGCATGCCCGCCACCCACCACGAAACGTCAAGTGCGACAACTTCTGGGGCTCACGGGATACTATTGGTGATTCATTCCCCAGTTCGCTTCCATTTCCACCCCCTTGACGGAACTTTTGACTAGGGACAGCCCCGGCCTGAATCATGGACTCAAGAATGCAAAGATGCCTTCTGGACACTCAAAGAGCTCCTCTGCTGGGAACACGTCCTGTATAGCCCGGACTTCGATTGTGAATTCATCCTCCACACGGACGCCTCGGAGGTGGGGGTCGAGGCCGTCCTGTCCCAGGAAATCGACGGAGAAGACCACCTGGTTTTATATCTCAGCCGGAAATTATTTCTCCGCAAGAACTACATGGTAGTAGAGAAAGAAGCACTCATGGTGAAATGGGCTTGTGATGCCCTGCGGTACTACCTCCTTGAGGCCCCATTTATGCTAGTCACAGACCATGCCCCACTTCAGTGGTTAACCAAAATGAAAAACAACAACGCTAGGCTAATGCACTGGCACCTGGCATTACAGTCCTATGCTTTCACCATCCAGCATAGGGCCAGCAAAGACCACGCCAATGTGGACTTCCTGACCTGCCTAGGAGGTATGGAAGAGCCTGGCCCTGACTAGCAGGAGGGGTGTGTGGGTGGGTGGGTGTGTAGGTGTAGTGATGTGGTTTCCCACCGCCCCAGAGAGAGATGAGCCCCTCTGGACACCAGAGTGGGCAGAGCCAGGGAGTTCTGAGCCTGCCCCCCAGAGTTCACTGGCAGAGCAGCTGCCAGGGAGGCCAGATGTCTCTGGCCTATCTCCCGGTTGGGAGACTTCAGTGACCTGTGGCAGACCCAAGGGCTGGCTGGGCCTGCCCCAGGACAGCTACCTAGAGGAGTGGCCGAGCCTGCCCTGTGCCAGCTATCCCAAGGAACCCAAGGTGCTGGATAGAGGGGGAGTCCGGAAGTAGCCCAGGGGCAGCCAATCCTAGTCTGGCTGCGACATGGCCAGAACCCATGCCAGTGTGTTGCATCCAGGATCCCCACTGACCGTCACAGCTGGGTCACAGAATATAAACCTGATGTGCTGAGACTACCTCTGAGCCCATTTTTCCTGGCAGCTTGGGACTTCAGTACCCTGTCTTGTTGAGCCAGACATGCTAGCCTGCTGCAAACAGACCCAGGTCTGAACCATGTCCCCCAAAAGCTGCAGGCTTAACTGAAAACAGCTTAAGAAGTGCTCCTGTTTCTAGCACCCAAAAACTAATTTCTCCATACTGATTTCCCCCTACTGTTACTCACATGTTCTTGTCAACTGTTTGAAATGTGCTACCCTGATTACATTAACCTCATTACTACAAAAGTGATTTTTCCTCCCTTGGTATTATACTGTTGAGAATAGCCCACTTCCACTTTAACTGAATTGTCGTTAGCACTGACCCCCCACTTAGTAAGACAACTCCCATCTTTTCATGTACTGTGTATATTTACCTGCCTTGTGTATTTTCCGCTCCATGCATCTGATGAAGTGGGTTTTAGCCCACGAAAGCTTATGGCCAAATAAACTTGTTAGTCTCTAAGGTGCCAAAAGGACTCCTTGTTGTTTCTGTTAGATCTATGTGGCAAGGACTTCAGCATGCAACTAAGTTGACAGGGATCAGTGGGACCACCACTTTTCCGGCTCTCCCTGATAAGACATGTAGATCTTCTGAAGGGCCCAGGTGCTGCTGCTCTGCACATATGGCAGCACTTCAAAGGGTATGTCTGGGGGGATGGGGCTAAGGAATTTTTTGGGGAGTTTCGGGGGTTCTAAGGAGTCATATCTGCTTTCAGGTACTTCTCACTGCAGTACCCCAGAAAACAATCTCTATTTGGAAATGTTTGTATTAAAAGGCCAGAATTTAGTATTTAATCTGTCTAACCTGGTTAAAAATGTGTCTCCATCCAGGGGCCCCTATGCAGATCTAGTTGCAGGACTCAGGCCTTAGGACCTGAATTTCAGATTTGCTAAGCATCTGCAACTGCCAGTGACTTCAAATGGACTTTTGGATGCTCAGCACTTCAGGAGAAAAAAATGTCAGGCATTAATTGTTGGGATGGTGCCAAATTGGTGTGGCCATACTGAATGAATGGTGTGAGCATAACTTGACATGACTTAAACATGGCTGAATGGCTGCAGAGGATCCTGGGAGCAGGTTCCCTTTAAGCAGAAGCAAATTTGATAAAGGACTGGCAAAGTGTGCATGTGTGATCTATATTGAACCTATTGGTCGGCAAATATGGGCCCATGCAAAAGTAAATATCACATGTATAAAATTCCAGCATGGAGCACAGGTCGACCTGGTTATAGTGACCTTACAGCAAGGACACCACGCAGAGAGCCAGAGTGAATGATTGATGAGTGAGTAAACGTGGGGTGATCTGCGTTCGGGACCACCACCACCCAGCCCCTTCTCAAATACTAATCTGGTAAAAATTAGTAACCACATGTCCACTGGGCATGCTTTTAAGACATGTGACTCCTTTGAGGAAAGAGTACAAGAATCTAGCAAAGTAAATTACCGTGCTTGGGATTCCTTAATGGATGCTTGAAGAAGCAACGCTGCAAGACAAAGTAGCCAAAACTCTGCTCCATGGGCTCGAGTAGGACTGTGAACCAGAGGGGTCTCAAGGCCACCAAGGCCTTGCCTCAAGGGAATCCAAGACAGACCAGAGGGCTGAGAAGAACAGAGCAGGAGGGAAGAAGCCATCTACAAAATTGGTAACCACCTTCTCTGTTTGCCAAGCAGGAAGGAACTGTGTGAGGCTAGCGCAGGACCTGTTTGTGTATGTTTGTGAGACACTCGCTAAGAGGAATGCATAGCTCTTAATATCTAACATTAGAGTTATATGCTTAATATAACCCTTTACCGCTTGTGTCATTCCTTCTCAATAAGATGCTGTGTATTGAAGATAATTACTGTGGTCCTTTTTCACTGATAGGACAGTAATCTGCTCTCCTAGGAGCCAGTAAAGATCCATTTCAAGGGTAGTAGCACCCCCTGTGGTCAACATTTGGTAGCAGAAGATGGTTTACTGTCGTGTCTATGTGAAAAGGTCTTTAAACTGAATCGAATGGAGTCTGAACTGGTTGCCTGTTAAGAGCTTGGTATCTTGAATCATTGGTGTTAACCGACTAATTTGAATATTGTTCTGAATCAGTTCTGATATATTAATTATAGCTTGGGGGCCAGATTTAGTTACAGTACGAAGAAAGGGAAATATACCGGTGAGCGGGGTTATATTGGTCGTTCCTGTAGTCAGTGTTTCACAAATGCAGACAGGGAAGGGTCATCATACTGGGGGACAAGGGGAACGCCCTGAAGACTCCAGGTATGGTTGAGAGGTGTTATGCTTATAAGAAGCACACAGGATCTTTTTCAGGGGGTAAGCCACATTTATTGAAGATACAACAATTAGCATATGCATTCAATCATACCCCCCCCCCCCACACACACACACATTGTCCCACCAGTCGATGTTATAATTACCAGTCCAGAGTCTGGATCAACCTAGTGGCCAGCTAGGTTGATCACTGGTAGGGAGGAGCCAGGTTCCGTAGGCCACAACATGATGTTCCGGGGAAGTCTTGGCAGGACGAACCCAAAGTTTCATGGTAAGGGCCCCTGTTTATCTAGTGATTTTCCTTCATTGGGACCAGTGAGTTTTGCACCATCATGCTGTAATCAATTGTTGTTTGAGTGCTCATTTTGTTAAATTGTCCTTCTCATTCTTTACATCAAGTTCCTCAGGGGGTTATCCCATGCTGGTTTTGATCACTGCTATCTTGTCCCCATTGTTAGGTGTGTGACACACTCTGTATGATTTTATAAAAATATGCTAATGTGTGAATATAATGTAACTTGGCTATGCTTCATGCAAAAGGTCTCTTGTAAGGTATCATTACAAAGCTTATAATCTTTTGAGTGTGTTCATCCTATTTGTATAAATGTATCACTCTTGTATCTGAAACTAGAAATATGAAATATAACTCTGAGGGCCTATTGTAATTCTGCAAAGTGTGGGCCATTAATGGTGGTTGGGAATCTTGATGGCTCCCATCAGATAGGACAATTGACTGTGGATGGCTCTGTTTGCAGACAGGCCTTCCTGTGAGTCAGGCTGGGAGGAATGAAGGCTTGGGGTCTCACAGAACATGTGATCATGTCACCTGAACTGGAATCCATCTTTAACCTGAAAAGGAGTACTTGTGGCACCTTAGAGACTAACCAATTTATTTGAGCATGAGCTTTCGTGAGCTACAGCTCACTTCATCGGATGCATACCGTGGAAACTGCAGAAGACATTATATACACACAGGTTTCAGAGTAACAGCCGTGTTAGTCTGTATTCGCAAAAAGAAAAGGAGTACTTGTGGCACCTTAGAGACTAACCAATTTATTAGAGCATAAGCTTTCGTGAGCTACAGCTCACTTCATCAGATGCATATCGTGGAAACTGCAGCAGACTTTATATATACACAGAGAATATGAACCAATACCTCCTCCCACCCCACTGTCCTGCTGGTAATAGGTTATCTAAAGTGATCATCAGGTGGGCCATTTCCAGCACAAATCCAGGTTTTCTCACCCCACACCCCCCCACACAAATTCACTCTCCTGCTGAAGAGTGCTGAAACTTGAAGAGTGGTCAGTTTGGACGAGCTATTACCAGCAGGAGAGTGAGTTTGTGTGTGTATGGGGGTGGGGGGGATGTGAGAACCTGGATTTGTGCAGGAAATAGCCCAACTTGATTGTCATGCACATTGTGTAAAGAGTTGTCACTTTGGATGGGCTATCACCAGCAGGAGAGTGAATTTGTGTGGTGGGGGTGGAGGGTGAGAAAACCTGGATTTGTGCTGGAAATGGCCCACCTGATGATCGCTTTAGATAAGCTATTACCAGCAGGACAGTGGGGTGGGAGGAGGTATTGGTTCATATTCTCTGTGTATATATAAAGTCTGCTGCAGTTTCCACGATATGCATCTGATGAAGTGAGCTGTAGCTCACGAAAGCTTATGCTCTAATAAATTGGTTAGTCTCTAAGGTGCCACAAGTACTCCTTTTCTATATACACACAGAGACCATGAAACAATACCTCCTCCCACCCCACTGTCCTGCTGGTAATAGCTTATCTAAAGTGATCATCAACTTGATCATGAGGAATCCCCTAGCTACCACTGGAGCTGGAACAAGGGCTATACCAGGGAAAGGATTGTGCCCAGACTAGGAAGGTGTCCAGTCTGTGAAAGAAACTTATTGAAACATCTCTAAGGGTGAGATTAAATCTGTATTCAGTTTTTATTACTGTGCTAGACTTGAGTGTTTTATTTTATTTTGCTTGGTAATTCACTTTGTTCTGTCTGTTACTACTTGGAACCACTTAAATCCTACTTTCTGTAGTTAATCACTTTTTACTTATTAATTAACCCAGAGTATGTATTAATAATCGGGGGGGGGGAAGAGCTGTGCATCTCTCTCTATCAGTATTATAGAGGGCAAACAATTTATGAGTTTACCCTGTATAAGCTTTATACAGGGTAAAACGGATGTATTTAGGGTTTGGACCTGTCAGGGTTCCCTCCCCACTCTGAAGTCTAGGGTACAGATGTGGGAACCCACATGAAAGACCCCCCCCAAGCTTATTTCTAGCAGCTTAGGTTAAAACTTCCCCAAGGCACAAATTCTTTGCTCTTGGAGGGTACGCTGCCACCACCGAGTGATTTAACAAAGAATCAGAAAAAGGACCACTTGGAGTTCCTATTCCCCCAAAATATCCCCCCAACCCCTTACACCCCCTTTCCTGGGGAGGCTTGAGAATAATATCCTAACCAATTGGTTACAAAGTGATCACAGACCCAAACCCCTGGGTCTTAGGACAATAGAGAAATCATTCAGGTTCTTAAAAGGACCTTATTTTAAAAAAAGGTAAAAATCACCTCTGTAAAATCAGGGTGGAAAATAACTTTACAGAGTAACAAAAGATTCAAAAACACAGCAGAACTTCCTCTAGGCTTAGTTTCAAAGTTACAAAAAAACAGGAATAAACCTCCCTCCAGCAAAGGAAAAATTCACAAGCAGAACAAAAGACAATTTAACATGCCTTGCATGGCTTTTACTTATGTAACCCTTCTGCCCGTCAGAGTTGGCAGCAACAAGGGCCGGGTTCAATATCTAGGGGATCCATTCCAATAACACAATGCAAACCGGCTCGAGCCCCCACCCAGTGACCTGGGAAAAATATATACCACCCCCGCTGGGCGCCTCCAAGAGGCAATACTTCCCCTCTCGCAAGCACATAGTCTGAGTGTAGCAAAAGTCTTTTAATAACAGAGAGAAACAATGTGGCATTATGTTGGGGAAACACCACCAACAGGATTCATAACACAACCCATGAGCAAAAACAACCCCACCCCAGGCAAATTGGGGCATGCCCTTTTCCCTTTGGTTCTTGAGTCCAGCAACCCCAAATCACCCAAAGTCCCAAAAGTCCAATGCCCCAAAAGTCTCTGTCCCTGGTCAGGGCAGCCCCAGAGTTCGAAAGTTTATCGGCGGAGCTTTACCTCCCAACCTGGGTGGAAATGGGACGGGGGTAAGAGGCACCTTACGTGATCTGAAGCTGACCGCCCCATAGCTCCATAGCGGCGCTCCGCCAGCCGCCCCACGAACTCCTTCGCTCAGCTGCGCTCCGCTCCGCCAGCCGCCCCACGAACTCCTTTGCTCAGCTGCCCCACGAACTCCTTCACTCAGCTCCACGGCCCACAAGCAGCTCCTGTCATCCACACACTGCTCCGCGTCGAACTGCTTCACCAGCCGTCCTGCAAACTGCTCCACAATATATCTTCAGGCTCCCCCACTACTTAACACAACACTCAGTGATTTCAGCTCTTAGGTGAATTCAGCTTATAGTAGGGGAGCCCCAGTGCTGGTGCACTGTCAGCCCAAAGTGAGCTCAGCAGCCTATAACTAGACTTCTAATGAAATCAAAATTAGCTCTGATATTCCACAGTGGAGAGAGGAGGAAGTGCAATCAGCATGTAAGGCCCTCACCAAGGGGCCCATGCCACCAAGTACTACTACTTGTCCCCAGCCTCTCTCCATTCACACAGTTTTGGAACCCATGACCCTTGCCTAGCGAGTGCTACTTAGTTGATGGTGAATCCCTCCATCATAACAAAAGGCCACGTACAGTTCCAAGCACAGTTCCCATAATCAGGGTAATAACAATTTATTCTTCCTGCCCCAATAACAGAGACACTGGGGATCCCACAGCAGCCAAAGTGACCATTTGGGCAGCTATGGTCTCATTCTAGGCGTGGTGGGTGTGCCTATGCAAATGAGATCGGCCCCTGAAGTTCTTTTCCACAACTTGCCACACCTCACCACCAGATGTCAGGGTGGAGCTCATCCTGACACTGCTTACACTTACAACTTTTGTAATATGAGAGACTTTTAGAATTGTTTATAGCAGAAGGAGTTTTCTGACCTGATGCTTCTCTGCTTCCCAAAAGAAAACACACTTTCAAATCTGCGGGGAAGGTTTGTGTGTATCTTCTTTCCCCATCGGTCCTGTTGGTCAGGTGCCAACCAGGTTATTTGAGCTTCTTAACCCCTTACAGGTAAGGAGGAATTCTAGGCTACCCTTAGCTGTATGGTTATGACAGGACCCCACTGGGAGTTGGGCATCTGAGTAGCAAAGACAGGAACACTTCTGTAAGCTGCTTTCAGTTAAGTCTACAGCTGTTAGGGGATGTGGTTCAGACCTGGGTCTGGGTTTGCAGCAGGCTAGCGGGTCTGGCTCAAACCAGACAGGGCACTGAAGTCCTAAGCTGACAGGGCAGGAAAGCAGGAGCAGAAGTAGTCTTGGCACATCAGGTGGCAGCCTCCCAGGGGGTTTCTGTGATCCAACCCATCACAAGGTGCCTGTCTCATCTTTAGAGTTATCAATCGACCTTCCTCTGATGCTTCAATAGGGGCATGTTGCAGCCTCCTGGCGCCCTTGAGTCCTGTCTCAGGTTCCTCCCTCATACATCTGGTTCAGCAATGGCCTTCACACTTATCTCTTAACACATACATTCCTCATTCACACACAAAACAGAATTAATTTACACAGAACACTTTGAACAGGAACATCAAATTGCAATGCAAAAGAAAACAATCATGGCACTCTTTTGCTTATTTCAAAATGCTAAACCTACAACAAATTGGTGACCCTCAAAGGTCTGTTACTGCTTTGAAATCAGTCCAGATGTTGGATCATATTAAAGAAGTTCTGTATTAAAATCACAAATGAGTTTGATTCCCCAGAGTTTCAATTCCAGGGTATTACTAATTAAGAGGTCTCTTGGTTTTTGGTACTGTTTCTCTCCCTCTATGTGTGAAACTTGCAAGCTGCTAACTGTGTTAGTACATTCTAAGACAGAGTCTGTTCTCAAAGCAGTTCACAGAGAGAGAGACTCAAAGCAATACTCTAACAACAGAAACAGCACCCAGAGACTCCCCGCCCTTTTGTTGTATTAACAATTGTGATTAAAATAGAGATAGAGGATGCATGTGGATGGATGCCTGGTGTGGATAATAACTGAATGATCAGGGAGGTGCCAGCCTAAGAATCCAGTGTCCATCGGCTGAAGAAGGCGTCAAGTGGAAATAACCAGAGGACCCCACCCGGAGGGCAGACTGGAATCCACCCAACAGCCTCAACAATGGGAGAACCAAAGAACAAGATAACATCTTGGAGCCGTCAGGAATGTGCTATCTGCTGATTGATTCAGCAACAGCATGATGAAGCAATTCCCATAGACTGGCATAGGAAGAAATTCCTATAAAAATAGACTCTAAAAAGTGAGAACTTTGGGGTCTGATTCTGCAAACCAACTTCCAGGAGCATCAGATGAGCATCTGACAAGGCCCTGCTCCCTCCTCATGTCCAGGCCACCTGGCCAGTGGCTTGGCATGAGCAACTCTAAGGCTGGTAACTATGATAACAACCTTGCAGAACCTGTGTGTGTGGGTGTGTATGTGTGTGTGTTTGTATGAATGAATGTGTGAATAAATATGAGATTGAATGGAATGTTATAGCTATAACTAACTGCTTACTATGATTCTTTCTGTATTCACAATAAATGTGGTATTTTGCCTTTTTCCCTTTAATAAGATCCTGCTGGTTTTTTATTTTATTGGTACGACACAGACACAGATTCTGGCTGATGTATCTCTACCCATTGGCCCATTACGCCATTCCTTTCTGTTATTCAAAAAAGGTGGTTGGCAGGATATGATCAGATCATACACTAATACATGCTACATTATTATTCTTTATCCTTCATTCTAAATTATATAAAATACAAACATAATCCTGCTACTACAGAGGTGCTTACTGAGAAAGGCATATGAAGATCTTGGCTCTGATCTGTGGTTGCCAAATGCTGTTCCTGTCCTGTACAAGGAAGGGTGTTTGAATGACATGCTGTTAAAATATCAGACGTGGCACTTCTTTTCCTAAAAAGTAATAAATGACAAACGATTCTCTTTGGATTATGTATCAGGCTGTGAATACATTTTCAGAGGAGCGTGAGGTTTGGAAACAGGAGAAGGAAAGTTTGCGAGAGGAGCTGGAGAAACTGAGATTACAAAATGAGGGGATAAAAAGAGATTTGCAAAGTGCTCTGATGCAAAATGTAACTAATGTCCAGTAGATTGCTGCTTTAACTCAAACTTGTCAAACATTCAGGAATTGGAATGTGATATGGATGCACAAATGCAGGAAAAACAAAAGTATAAATTGGAGGCAAAACGATATAAAGGGGCTGTGTCAGTTTTAACTGAACAAGCTACAAAGCCACCTGGAAAAGAGAATCATATGAAATGCATCGAAGTGATTAATAAGCTGGAGTCTGCTTTGGTGGCTAGGACATCTATTTGTAGCATGGCTTTTGATCATGATCCCTGGAATGACAAGGATTGGGAAAATGTTGTGAAGGTGTGGCGGGGGGAAAAGCGCAAGAGAAGGAGGAAGAATATGTAACGCCAAGTGCCCCTCCACCTCCATATGAATGTATGAAAGAGGAAAAGAATGGCAAAAGGGTGTGCGTGTCATTACAGTCTGGCAAAAAGTATGGGAGTGAAGCAGCAAGTCAGCCTACGTACCATAACATTGATATACCCATAAGGCATCCACAAGTGATTAGAAAACAGAGATATAGAGCTAAATACAATACTGATGGTACAATGGTGAAGGATCAAGAAGGGAGCTTGGTATTTGAACTTCTGGATGAGGAGGATAAGCCTGTTGAATCAAGGGAAGTAATGGAAAGACAGCCAGCGGTGGTGGTTCAAATACCTAAATTCCCCGGCTATGTATTAGAAGAAACAACTCGCCCGTTAACTCAAATTGAAAAGCAGGCATTAGCTAAGCAATTAGGTCCCTTGACTCAAAAAAACATGTCCGACTTGGTTAATGGGATACACTGTTAGAAAACATCTGGATTTGGGAGACTTAAGGGAGCTGGCAATAACTTGTGTTGGCCCTACAGAAGGGATGGCGGTGTTAGCAGAGCTTGAAATGGAGTCAAATTGAGAGGACAGAGAGGCTGCAGTACAGAGGATAGCTCGATATTTCTTAACCTCTTCTGAGTTAAGAACAGGAGTACTTGTGGCACCTTAGAGACTAACAAATTTATTTGAGCATAAGCTTTCGTGGGCTACAGCCTACTTCATCAGATGCATAAAATGGAACATATAGTAAGTATATATATATACACATATACACACACACACACACAGAAGTTGCCATACAAACTGTAAGAGGCTGATTAGTTAAGATGAGCTATTATCAGCAGGAGAAAAAAAACTTTTGTGGTGATAATCAAGATGGCCCATTTAGACAGTTGACAAGAAGGTGTGAGGATACTTAACTTAGGGAAATAGATTCAATATGTGTAATGACCCAGCCACTCCCAGTCTCTATTCAAACCCAAGTTAATGGTATCTAGTTTGCATATTAATTCAAGCTCAGCAGTTTCTCGTTGGAGTCTGTTTTTGAAGCTTTTCTGTTGCAAAATTGCCACCCTTAAATCTTTTACTGAGTGGCCAGAGAGGTTGAAGTGTTCTCCTACTGGTTTTTGAATGTTATGATTCCTGATGTCAGATGTGTGTCCATTTATTCTTTTGCATAGAGACTGTCCAGTTTGGCCAATGTGCAAATGTACATTTATCTTCTTACTATATGTTCCATTCTATGCATCCGATGAAGTGAGCTGTAGCCCACGAAAGCTTATGCTCAAATAAATTTGTTAGTCTCTAAGGTGCCACAAGTACTCCTGTTCTTTTTGCGGATACAGACTAACACTCGGCTGCTATTCTGAAACCTGAGTTAAGAAAGGCAGTTTTACTGGTGCATCAGGAGGAGAGAGGGTCAGTTATTGTTGTAGGCAGGTTCTCTAGCTGATATGGAGGAACAGCCGGTAACAGATTTGTTATATCATGGTTTAAGGGAACCTATTAAAGTGTTTATAGGATCCCGAGAGAGTTGGATCAGGCTAGATTGATTAAATAGCCCGAGAGGCAGAGAAGGTGGTAAGCAGAATAAGTGGCTCCTCCCGGAAGGTGGTCAGCAAGGTTTCTTACAGCAACCAAGAAGGCTACAATGGTCCTAATCATGCTGGCGTGGGACAACCCAACAAAGTACATGGAGGGTCCGGTGGAGGATCGGTGCAAGCACAAATATGGGCTCTACTCCAGGAGAAAGGAGCGGATATGGTTCGTTTAGATGGACAACCTTTAGAGGTTTTATTAAATGCTGTGAATGATTTGGCAGGGAACAAGTCACAGCCTGTGCCACAATCTGGGGCTAGGGCTGTTGAGATTGTGGGAACAGCTACCGGAGATCTGGTAGGCTCTTACAGCTTGTTGTCCCAGGAATTGGCTAAGATGCATGTGGCAGCTTCCCGTCAGGGTAGCTCCATATCTCAGTAGGGTTGTCTGGCTCTTAGCAACCTCTGTCCCCAAGATTGGACATCAGTGGCTAAATTACAGCCCCACATAACTGGTAGACCTTACGTGGAAGCGGGGCAGGTGGGGGCGGGAGGAAACATACAATGGTTGCTAGCATTAATTGATACAGGAGCGGAGGCAATTCTGATTAAATCGGTGCAGGAGGGTGTGCAGAAAGGACAACTATTCCTTTATTTGGATTTCAAGGCAAAGGAGTGAAAGGGATTTTATTGAAAAACCTGCCATGGGTAACAGTAAGTTTTGGACAGATACAGTGGTTTGTAACAGCATGACTGAAAATGCCATCTAAGGTGCAGATGTGGAATGGCAAGAGAAATGGATAATTGATCTGGCAGGAGGTTTGCTGTGGAAAAGGGAGACAGGGATTGTGAGTGAGCAGGTGATTTCAGGAGGATTAAGGAAAGGAGCTTGCAAAGCCGTAGCAGAGGTGATGCTACCAGATAATGAATGGACTGGGAGTTCCCTATGGTGTGGGCCAAGAAGAAATCCGAATGTGGGGGCATACAAGCAGCAGTGGAAATAGTAGGAAAATTTGTAAAACCAGTTCTTCAATATTTCTATCTTACAGAAGCTGTTCCACATATAGACGAATTGCTACAGGATTTAAAAAGAACAAGAAGTGGGGGTGGAGTATAAAGTCCATACAGTTCTCTGATCTGGCCTGTGCGGAAATCGGATGGATGGTAGTGCCTCATGATTGATTATAGAAAAATCTGTGGCTACAGTCCCGCTGGCACCAGCTATACTGGCTGGAATAGCTGCAGCTGCTAAATGGTTCTCTGTCTTGGATATTGCTGTCTGTTTCATTGCCATTCCATTAACCTCTGAGAGTCTGTCTTGATTTGCTTTTACATTCCAGAACAAACAGTTAACATTTCAATGTCTCCCCATGGGTTGCCACGATGCTCCAGGTATAGCACATGTGACAAGGGTGTGGGATCAACTCCCGGATTTGGATAAGCCATGGGTTACTTCTTATGTGGATGACATACTGATAACAGCCATTTCCCAGGAGGAGTGTAAACATCGAACTAAACTGATCCTGGGAACAGTGGAGAAAACAGGCTTTAAATTAGGCACATTTAAAGGCACAAGGCACAGCTGGTACAGCAAGAAGTTGAGTACCTAGGTACTATCTTGGAACAGGAGGGTTGTACTATCAGTAAACAAAGAGTGAAAATCTTAAGCACCCTCCCTAAGCCAGTGGATGTGCATTCAGTTAGGGTATTGTTAGGAGCTGTTGGATTTGTTCAGGATTTTATATCAAATTTTGCTAAAATATGTAGACCCCTGTGGTCCCTAACAAAAAGAAACCAACAATGGGGCTGGGGCCCAGAACATGATGAGGCATTCAGGAAGTTAAAAAAAGCAGTTATGGCTGCACCAGTATTAGCATATCCAGATCCAGCTGAAGCTTTTTACTTCATGGCATCACACAGCTTGGGAGCTACAGCTGCAGTACTACTGCAGGAAACCTGTGGAAAGCAAGGCCCCGTTGCTTAGGGAAGGCGCAGATTAACACCCCATGAGTCCACATTTTCTCCATGTGAAGGGGAATGCTTGGCTGTTCTATGGGCCTTACAGAAATGGGAATACATAACAGGACAAGCTCCTGTTATTGTAACCACAGCTCACACCCCTGTGAAACTGATTCTGCAAGGAAAGACTTCTGATATGAGAGTAAGTGATCATCATTTGGCTAAGTGGGCCCTGATTCCACAGAACTGCAGAGAGTAAATAGAATTGTGGTGAAGAGAGTAAAGGAACCCCCACTACTTCCATATGATCTAATAATAGAAGGGGAACAACATGAAGGTCCTGTGCCCATTGTGACAGGGCAAGGCCAGATGACTATAGAAAAGTAGTGGGAGACAGATATATTAGCCCCAGGCTAAACAAATTCCTGTTACTAGGATAAGTAAATGGCAGCTGCTCTAGGTCAATTAAGTCACCTGGAGCTAATTAAGATATTTCCAGAAGGCAGGGAAGATAGCTAGGTTGATTGGGACACCTGAAGCCAATCAGAGACTGGCTGAAACTAGTTAAAAGCCTCCCAGCCAGTCAGGTGGGTGCGGATGTCAGGAGCTGTGGGAGGAAGTTGCGTTGTTGGAGAGACTGAGCAGCATACAAGCCATTATCAGGCACAAGGAAGGAGGCCCTGAGGTAAGGGTGAAATGGAGCTTGAGGAAGTGAGGGCTGCTGTGGTGAAGTAGCCCAGGGAATTGTATGTGTCATGTTTCTAAAAGGTCAGCTACCATAGCTGATACTATTAGGGTCCCTGGGCTGGAGCCTGGAGTAGAGTGGGCCCGGGCTCTCTCCTTAGCCCCCCGATTAATCACTGAGACTGGGAGACAACAGAGACTGTGCAAGGGAGGATAGCTTCTCCTCACCTCCCTCGCTGGCTTATGATGAAAATGGCTCAGTAGGCTGTGACCCTTGCCTCTAGAGAGAGAAGGACTATGTGGAGGGTCACAGTGAGCCTCTGAGGCTAGCGAAATCCGCCAGGAAACGTGGGACCCACTGAGACAAGGACAGAGCTTTGTCATACCATACAGACACAGTATAGATTCATAGAATCATAGAATATCAGGGTTGGAAGGGACCTCAGGAGGTCATCTAGTCCAACCCCCTGCTCAAAAGCAGGACCAATCCCCAATTAAATCATCCTGCCAGGGCTTTGTCAAGCCTGATCTTAAAAACTTCTAAGGAAGGAGATTCCACCACCTCCCTAGGCAACGCATTCCAGTGTTTCACCACCCTCCTAGTGAAAAAGTTTTTCCTAATATCCAACCTAAACCTCCCCCACTGCAACTTGAGACCATTACTCCTTGTCCTGTCCTCTTCTACCACTGAGAATAGTCTAGAACCATCTTCTCTGGAACCACCTCTCAGGTAGTTGAAAGCAGCTATCAAATCCCCCCTCTTTCTTCTCTTCTGCAGACTAAACAATCCCAGTTCCCTCAGCCTCTCCTCATAAGTCATGTGTTCCAGACCCCTAATCATTTTTGTTGCCCTTCGCTGGACTCTCTCCAATTTATCCACATCCTTCTTGTAGTGTGGGGCCCAAAACTGGATACAGTACTCCAGATGAGGCCTCACCAATGTCGAATAGAGGGGGACGATCATGTCCCTCGATCTGCTCGCTATGCCCCTACTTATACATCCCAAAATGCCATTGGCCTTCTTGGCAACAAGGGCACACTGCTGACTCATATCCAGCTTCTCGTCCACTGTCACCCCTAGGTCCTTTTCCGCAGAACTGCTGCCTAGCCATTCGGTCCCTAGTCTGTAGCTGTGCATTGGGTTCTTCCATCCTAAGTGCAGGACCCTGCACTTATCCTTATTGAACCTCATCAGATTTCTTTTGGCCCAATCCTCCAATTTGTCTAGGTCCCTCTGTATCCTATCCCTGCCCTCCAGCGTATCTACCACTCCTCCCAGTTTAGTATCACCCGCAAATTTGCTGAGAGTGCAATCCACACCATCCTCCAGATCATTTATGAAGATATTGAACAAAAGCGGCCCCAGGACCGACCCCTGGGGCACTCCACTTGACACCGGCTGCCAACTAGACATGGAGCCATTGATCACTACCCGTTGAGCCCGACAATCTAGCCAACTTTCTACCCACCTTATAGTGCATTCATCCAGCCCGTACTTCTTTAACTTGCTGACAAGAATGCTTTGGGAGACCGTGTCAAAAGCTTTGCTAAAGTCAAGAAACAATACATCCACTGCTTTCCCTTCATCCACAGAACCAGTAATCTCATCATAGAAGGCGATTAGATTAGTCAGGCATGACCTTCCCTTGGTGAATCCATGCTGACTGTTCCTGATCACTTTCCTCTCATGTAAGTGCTTCAGGATTGATTCTTTGAGGACCTGCTCTATGATTTTTCCGGGGACTGAAGTGAGGCTGACTGGCCTGTAGTTCCCAGGATCCTCCTTCTTCCCTTTTTTAAAGATTGGCACTACATTAGCCTTTTTCCAGTCATCCGGGACTTCCCCCATTCGCCATGAGTTTTCAAAGATAATGGCCAATGGCTCTGCAATCACAGCCGCCAGTTGCTTTAGCACTCTCGGATGCAGCTCGTCCGGCCCCATGGACTTGTGCACGTCCAGCTTTTCTAAATAGTCCCTAACCACCTCTTTTTCCACAGAGGGCTGGCATTCTATTCCCCATGTTGTGATGCCCAGCGCAGCAGTCTGGGAGCTGACCTTGTTAGTGAAGACAGAGGCAAAAAAAGCATTGAGTACATTAGCTTTTTCCACATCCTCTGTCACTAGGTTGCCTCCCTCATTCATTAAGGGGCCCACACTTTCCTTGGCTTTCTTCTTGTTGCCTGTTAGGATATAGATATTCAGGCCTGTCTGTAAAGGCCCATACTCTAAGAATTTAGGTGTATTCTTATCACTTGGCTAATTATAGAGGTATAAAAGAAAGAATCAAAATCATTATCTGCTGGTGTAAGGGTCTTCTCTTACTGTGACAGTTTGTGGCCCTGTGCTTAGGCTCAGGCCTTTGGCTAAGCAGCAGAGGCAGCCATAAGCTGGGAAGCGAACGGTCACATCCTCACATTCCAAACTAGTCATATTGAAATAAGGTGCTATTGGGCTGTTAGGCACTATCAGGACAGAATTGTATTCCTATCACTTCCAGAGAAAGGGAAGTGCCTAGAAAACGTAAAAGGAAACTTAGTTTGATAGCATCCTGTCTGGCAAGAACTCACTTATCAATAGCTGGGATGTGAAATCCTCACTTCTGTATTGTTTTGTCATTATAGTTCCCACTTTGCTATTGTTTGTCTGTATAATCTCTCTGGTTCTGTGATTGTTCCTGTCTGCTGTATAATTAATTTTGCTGGGTGTAAACTAATTAAGGTGGTGGGATATAATTGGTTACATAATCATGTTACAATATGTTAGGATTGGTTAGTTAAATTTCAGGAAAATGATTGGTTAAGGTATAGCTAAGCAGAACTCAAGTTTTACTATATAATCTGTAGTCAATGAGGAAGAGGGGTGGGAGGGGGTGGGTGTGTGGGTGGGTGGGGGAGATGGGAACAGGGAATGGGGGTAAGAAAATTGGAATCATGTTTTGCTAAAGGGGGAAATGGGAACAGGGAATGGGAGTAAGGAAGTTGGAATCATGTTTGGCTAAGGGTAGGAATGGGAACAAGGACACAGGTGTAAGGCTCTGTGGTGTCAGAGCTGGGAAGGAGGATACTAAGGAAGGAAACTGGAATCATGCTTGCTGGAAGTTCACCCCAATAAACATCTAATTGTTTGCACCTTTGGACTTCGGGTATTGTTGCTCTCTGTTCATGCGAGAAGGACCAGGGAAGTAAGTGGGTGAAGGAATAAGCCCCCTAACATTGCCAACATACCTGAAGAAACCCTTCTTGTTACTCTTAACATCTCTCGCTAGCTGCAGCTCCAGGTGCGATTTGGCCCTCCTGATTTCATTCCTACATGCCCGAGCAATATTTTTATACTCTTCCCATGTCATATGTCCAACCTTCCACTTCTTGTAAGCTTCTTTTTTATGTTTAAGATCCGCTAGGATTTCACCGTTAAGCCAAGCTGGTCGCCTGCCATATTTACTATGCTTTCGACACATCGGGATGGTTTGTCCCTGTAACCTCCACAGGGATTCCTTGAAATACAGCCAGCTCTCCTGGACTCCTTTCCCCTTCATGTTAGTCCCCCAGGGGATCCTACCCATCCGTTCCCTGAGGGAGTCGAAGTCTGCTTTCCTGAAGTCCAGGGTCTGTATCCTGCTGCTTACCTTTCTTCCCTGTGTCAGGATCCTGAACTCAACCAACTCATGGTCACTGCCTCCCGGATTCCCTTCCACTTTTGCATCCCCTACTAATTCTTCCCGGTTTGTGAGCAGCAGGTCAAGAAAAGCTCCCCCCCAGTTGACTCCTCTAGCACTTGCACCAGGAAATTGTCCCCTACGCTTTCCAAAAACTTCCTGGATTGTCTATGCACCACTGTATTGCTCTCCCAGCAGATATCAGGAAAATTAAAGTCACCCATGAGGACCAGGGTGTGCGATCTAGTAGTTTCTGCGAGCTGCTGGAAGAAAGCCTCATCCCCCCAGTACAAGTGGCCTGTGCAAGAAGCTGGGGATCTACTACAGGCAATATTGGATCACAAGTGGGTATGGTTCACCGATGGATCTAGTTCTTACAGGGAGAGTCAACTTGTTTGTGTAGTAGCAACTGTTTGTTTGTTTCCAGAACACGAACTGGAAATCCCATGTGAAAGGATGTCAGTCCAGGGATGTGAAGTGGCAGCAGTCAAGCTAGCATTTGAAGCAACTCCCTTGGACTGTGATATGGTCATATGCTCTGATTCTCAATGGACTGTGCAAGAAGTAAGCATATGGGTACCCATCTGGAACAGCGGGAAGGCAAAGAAGTTGCATACTGGGATTACTGGAAAACTATTATTGATATTATTCGGAAAAGGATTGGTTCCACAGAAATCAAGCATGTTAAGGCTCATGCTAAACAACATACTCTGGAAGGATATTACAGTGCTAAAGTGGATAAAATGGCTAAAGCAGCAGCTGCAACATCTGTGGTTCACAGTGACATCAAAGTGGTAATTCAATCTCAAATGAAAAACGAAGCAAATCCAGGAAAACTGCAAACAAACACTGATACAGCTGATCAAAAACTTCTAGAACACCACAAAGCATTCATTCGGTATGAAGAACAGGAATGGAAACTAGTGGGACAAAGGATAACAGGAGTAGAAGGAGAATGGGAAATAACAAAAGAATAGGTGATCATAGCAAAACAAGGAGATCAAGAAAGATGGGTACCTCCAGAACAATATAAAGAAGAAATAATCCGATTTGTCCATGAACGAGGACATAAACAAGGGCTAAAAGAACATTAGCGCAAGTAAAAAAAGGTAATGTGGTGACCAGGAATGGACAAGCATATGACCACATTTTGTCAACAATGCTTGGTGTGTGCCCAAGTTAACCCTAAAAGCAGGAAAGCAAAAATACTGAGACACCAACCTGACACTAGGGGCTTGTGGCAAAGATTACAAATGGATTACATTGGAGCTTTGCAAAGAACTCCTACAAGGAAAACCTTTTGCTTGATGGTCATAGATGATTTTTCAGGATGGGTGGAAGTAACCCCCACAACAGATAACACAACTCAAACTACACCTCAGGCTTTATGGACCCAAATACTAAGCAGATGGGGTATACCCTTGGTCATGAATAGTGACCAAGAACCTTAATTCGTGGGAGCAGTGGTAAAAGCATTATGATTAATGATGGGCATCAAACAGAAATGGCATATAGTCTACCACCCACAGAGTGCAGGAAAAATGGAAAGGAATAGAGAAATAAAAGCCACCTTGACCAAGCAAATTCAAACACAAGGTTGAGATTGGGAAACTTGGATTTAAACCTGGAGAATGGTCAGTTTAGATGAGCTATTACCAGCAGGAGAGTGAGTTTGTGTGTGTATGGGGGTGGGGGGGAATGTGAGAAAACCTTGATCTATGCAGGAAATAGCCCGACTTGATTATGTAAAGAGTTGTCACTTTGGATGGGCTAGCACCAGCAGGAGAGTGAATTTGTGTGGGGGGGTGGAGGGTGAGAAAACCTGGATTTGTGCTGGAAATGTCCCACCTGTTGATCACTTTAGATAAGCTATTACCAGCAGGACAGTGGGGTGGGAGGAGGTATTGTTTCATGATTTCTGTGTGTATATAAAGTCTGCTGCAGTTTCCACGGTAAACATCTGATGAAGTGAGCTGTAGCTCACGAAAGCTCATGCTCAAATAAATTGGTTAGTCTCTAAGGTGCCACAAGTACTCCTTTTCTTTTTGCGAATACAGACTAACACGGCTGTTCCTCTGAAACCTGCTTTAACCTGCACTCCTGATAACCATGAGAGCTTTGGGACAAGCTGGAAGTACGTAATCACCTTTTGAGTTAATGACAGGTCGAACTATGAGGACTCCTGAATTCCTACTCCCACCTAGAAAACAGATAACTGAACGGGTACAGAAGGAAGTTTGGATAGCAGATTTGGTACAAACAATTGAAGAAATTTGGGCACAAGAAAATCAGCAAAGACAAAGGGAAGAACAAAGGACCATCTGGGTATCAATGGAAGATAGGGGACAAAGTGATTCTCAAAGAATTGGTAAGTAAAGGTAAGCTAAAACCCACATGGAAGGGACCTTTCCCTGTGAAATATGTGACCAGTCCTATAGTGGTTCTGGTGGCCACTCCAAATGGGGATGTATGGAGACATTTTGATCAAGTCAAACTGTATCCATCAAGTATAATAGTTCATAAACCTATAAGGTAGACAAAATAGTATATAATCATATAAGATGTACTAACCTATAAGGCATGGTTAGAGGCCAGTGTTCTGTTTTTGTTTTTGCACAGACTGATCCATGGAAGCAAGGAATATCCTGTGGAACCTGTTTTGCTTTGTCATCTGTGGGCTCATCTGTCATGTGGTTACTGGATCACCATCCATCTGTCCCACAGGAGAGGCAACCAAAGATTGTGATCAAACAATTCCAACAGCAATGAGGGCTTATACTAAGGATATGCACTGATTTCCTCTTTTGAATAGGGGGTACTAATTTTGAATGGGTAAAGGAATGAGAAATAAAGGTGATTTAAAGCAAAGGAAAGATGTATGGCTTGGGACTGGAATGTCACAAAACTATGGAGTAGAGGTCCTGTATGATGGACCTACCCCCGACCAGGAAGAAGTTCTTGTGAAGATGGTCTCCAACTTATTTAGAGATGCATGGAAAAATTTGAAGCAGTATTTGTAGAACCAGTGGAGTACCTGTACAGGAGGATAGAACGGGGATTTCGATATGAGAGTCCATTCACCTTATTTCCATTTTTTATAGGATGCAGACCTATAACAGCATCTCCGCCAATTGAAAAAGCAGGAGGGGAAATTTGGAAACAGTCCCTAACTGCTGAGGATAATATAGATTTAGGCCCAGTTCCAACTGGCATGAACCTTACGATGAATAACGGTTCAGAGCCATCCTCTGTAGTACTGTCCAAAGATTATGTTTCAACAACTCTTATCTCCCCAGAATTAAAGGAAAAGGAGCTGGGAAAAATGAGGACACAGAACTTTTTATCCAAGCAGCTGATTCCTTAGTTCAGAGATTGGAAAGAGTGGTCAGACCTGGTAAAGATTAGGATGAGGAAGACCGGGACGTGGGAGATGGAGAAGTTTGGCACTGTGTGGTAACAGAATCTATTCATCCTTTCGGGGCCAAAAAAGACACCCAAGGAATATGGACCTTTCATGAAAGAAAAAGAGCATGTGTTTCTGTGTGGACGCAGGGGTTAAACTCTAAAATATTGACAAAAGGCTGGCAAGGAACCTTTGGAAAAAAAACACACTTTGGTAGTTGCATGAGCATATGATCCAGATAGTAAATGATGTGTATGGACCTAGAGTGTAACTAATTGTATACATAAATCAGGAATTCACTAATCCCAAATTATTGATACTAGAACTGGGGAACTATGGAAACCAGATGTAGCCCAAGAAAAGGTCCTTCTAACCGAAGCACCCCAAGAATGTATAACTCAAGGAGCTTGGTTTGAAAATGGGACTGAGGTTCCCGCCATAGATATAGGAACAACTGTGAAACTATAACATCACTGAAAATATGGACATATGTCAATGGGAATGTAATTAGTGTACCCAGACCATGTGTTCATTAGGGCATTGTGCTGAATCTGTGTTTGAATGGGAATTAGGAAATGAATGGAAAATGGTAAAGGGACATTGCCATAACACCCAAGTTGAGGGATGGGTAGTATCTAGATGTAAATGTCCTGAAGAACATCAACGTGCTTTAAGATGCCATACCTCATATACAGGGAATATACAACATAGGGAAGGTAAAACATGGGTTAATATCACCAAAGTGACCCAGGAACATCCTAATGTAACCAATTGTTCCTCTGAATGCATGGAATGGTTAATTCCAGACCGTGACCACAGGCACAGATACATATATAATGGGTCCAGATTTAAAGTTTATAAACTTATTTCCTGAAGATTGGATGATTGACACTAATTATCCTAACTGTTCTAAATGGATTGCACAATATAAAACATATTGGATCTGGGATGTGGAAAGAAGAGGAATGGCTGAGAGATACCATATGGGAAACACTAAACACCGGAATGGGATTGGGAAACACATGGAGCCTCTCTACCCTAATGGAAAGAAAGAGAGAGACTTTAAAGCAACTGATGCAGTCAGTACACACCGGGAAACAAGGGGAAACAAAAGATGGGATATTCTGTGATGGAATTGAGTGAATTATTGGGGGAAAGTATTCTGGATATCGTTAAACAAATAAGGGATATCCGCTCAGGATTATCCTGGGGAGAAGTTTGTATAGAAGCCCAGAGAACCTTGGGAGAACAATGGAAAGATATTTTGGAACAGAGCCAAAAAGGAACTTGGCCCCAGACTCTTAACTGGGCATTGAGTTAATACTCTTATATTAATCAATCATTCCAGGATACCTGGAAGGTGCAAGTGCATACATGTACCATACGCCAGTGCATTCTTGTCCTTTCCGGTATAGCCAATGGAAAGGCACAGGAAGTGTATCCAGTAATATTTGCCAGCACCTGGGAAAATGAAACAGGGTACTATGAAATAGTACCAGAAGGAAATGGATTATGGTGGATATCTGGATTAGGAGGAAAGCAAATATTAGGAGCCCAATGGGAATGGGGTACCTTGGTTAAAGAAGGAAACTGGAATTTGGAATGGAAAGGAGGTAATCTCACCACGAATTTACAGTGGAAAAATGGTTGGTGGGAATTATATGAAACAAACACAGATAGATGTTGGCATCAAAATAAAAAAGGGTAATGTAACAATAAACAACCAAACCTGGTTCATGAACCAAGGGATGTGATGTACTTGTGGAAATATAACTTATTTCCAGTATGATCAATATCAATGGCACTGTCAGATGACTAAAAGCTTTATGACTCACCCTAGATTAACATGGCCAAATTTGAGGGAAATAGAGTGAAATGATACAGATTGGAATATGGAGATACAAACTAATAAAGGCACAATAGATAAAATAGAACGATCAATTAGACTGGTAATATCTGTAAAGGTTATGCTTGCTCAAAAGGATAAAATTGTTGAAAAAGCTGTAGGAAAAAATAAGATCTCAAATGTGTGCTTGGTACACTGTTGTATGTCAAGTAACAACATTGAATGGAGTTGAATGGGCAATGTCGTTTTGGATTTCTGGAACTGCCATATTGTATGTTTCTGTTGTGGATATCAGATGTGTAAGCACTATAAGAAAAAACAAGCTTTGCAGAAAACTTACAAGATAGAGTTGTTGGATTATGCTACTAATAATCTTAAAATAATCCTTTAAGTTTTATAGAAACCAGAAAAGGAGACATGATCTAACAGCGTTCAAATTGTGGGTATGATTGATGCAATATTACATCTTTGGTAATTGAATATCAAATGGGGGACTGTTGGGATGGTGCCAAATTGGTGTGACCATACTGAATGAATGGTGTGAGCATAACTTGACATGACTTAAACATGGCTGAATGGCTACAGAGGATCCTGGGAGCGGGTTCCCTTTAAGCAGAAGCAAATTTGATAAAGGACTGGCAAAGTCTGCATGTGTGATCGATATTGAACCTATTGGTCGGCAAATATGGGCCCATGCAAAAGTAAATATCACATGTATAAAATTCCAACATGGAGCACAGGTCGACCTGGTTATAGTGACCTTACAGCAAGGACACCACGCAGAGAGCCAGAGTGAATGATTGATGCGTGAGTAAACGTGGGTGATCTGCATTCGGGACCACCACCACCCAGCCCCTTCTCAAATACTAATCTGGTAAAAATTAGTAACCACATGTCCACAGGGCATGCTTTTGAGACATGTGACTCCTTTGAGGAAAGAGTACAAGAATCTAGCAAAGTAAATTACCGTGCTTGGGATTCCTTAATGGATGCTTGAAGAAGCAACGCTGCAAGACAAAGTAGCCAAAACTCTGCTCCATGGGCTCGAGTAGGACTGTGAACCAGAGGGGTCTCAAGGCCACCAAGGCCTTGCCTCAAGGGAATCCAAGACAGACCAGAGGGCTGAGAAGAACAGAGCAGGAGGGAAGAAGCCATCTATAAAATTGGTAACCACCTTCTCTGTTTGCCAAGCAGGAAGGAACTGCGTGAGGCTAGCGCAGGGCCTGTTTGTGTGTGTTTGTGAGAGACTCGCTAAGAGGAATGCATAGCTCTTAATGTCTAACATTGGAGTTGTGTGCTTAATATAACCCTTTACTGCTTGTGTCATTCCTTCTCAATAAGATGCTGTGTACTGAAGATAATTACTGTGGTCCTTTTTCACTGATAGGACAGTAATCTGCTCTACCAGGAGCCAGTAAAGATCCATTTCAGGGGTAGTAGCACCACCTGTTGTCAACACTCATGTATGCTGATATTATCCACTTAAAACAACATTCTTCATTAGCGTAAATCAGTTTTCACTCAAACATCTTACCCAATTGGAATTGATGACTTGCATGATGACTTTAGTATGCTGTAAAATTTCTTCAAATGTATACAGCACCTATTATTCAGTAGAATTTTCCAAATACTATGCAGCACAGCTGAACCCTAGCAACTTCGAGAGGACAATTGAAATTATTTGTTTCACAGTACTGCAAAGGTGTGCTAGGAAGGCAGAGAAAGAAAGGATAGAAATTTTAATACAGTGACTTTCAGTTCTGAGCAGTAGCAGAATCATTGAACTTAGTTTTAAAATCCAAAGATACAATAGACAAGGTGGGGCATAGAGCTTTTGGTGCTTACACCATATGGAGCAGTTGCTTAAGACAGACCCTGTCATACAGAGCTGTGCATTAGAGCTTGCCAAGTTGAAATGAAATTCTGAAGAGACTTTTGAGTCAAAGAAAATAAAATGATCTGTGAGGACAGCCTGTCAGAAATGAGTAGTAAGACAATTAAAGTTCCATTTGAAGAGGTATTTCAAAATAACATTTAATGTTAAAAGAATTACATTCAAAAAGATAACACTGAATACACGTAAGGCCTTTATTTCATATACCACGTTTCAACTTCTGCTGTTCTTTCGCAGTAATCACCTTTTTCTTCTGGAAAATTAAGCTTTAAACCTATGTGACTTTGAAGTTGCAGTTTCTATAAAAACCAACTGAACTAGTGTTTCTGCTTTACCTCATTAATTTTGCAAAGAAAGTATCCTTACTGGACACATACTAAGCAAAAGTATTTTTTACTGTTCCTAACGTCAGGCTTTATGCTCAAGTTTCTTAGGGCTTGTCTACACCCAAGTTATATACTGCATTATCCATACCAATATGGCTAACGTGTATATAATCTCCCTAGTATGGCTGCATTCATCAGTCTAATCTACACAGCATCAGATCAACACAGCATGGCAATACGCACTAGAAGATGTGATTTCTAAAGTGTACCAACATTTGGGGTATGTCTACACTACGAAATTAGGTCGAATTTATAGAAGTCGGTTTTTTAGAAATCGGTTTTATATATTCGAGTGTGTGTGTCCCCACAGAAAATGCTCTAAGTGCATTAAGTGCATTAACTCGGCGGAGCGCTTCCACAGTACCGAGGCAAGCGTCAACTTCCGGAGCGTTGCACTGTGGGTAGCTATCCCACAGTTCCCGCAGTCTCCGCTGCCCATTGGAATTCTGGGTTGATATCCCAATGCCTGATGGGGCTAAAACATTGTCGCGGGTGGTTCTGGGTACATATCGTCAGGCCCCCGTTCCCTCCCTCCCCCCGTGAAAGCAAGGGCAGACAATCATTTCGCGCCTTTTTTCCTGAGTTACCTGTGCAGACGCCATACCACTGCAAGCATGGAGCCCGCTCAGGTAACCGTCACCCTATGTCTCCTGGGTGCTGGCAGACGCGGTACGGCATTGCTACACAGTAGCAGCAACCCCTTGCCTTGTGGCAGCAGACGGTACAGTACGACTGGTAGCCGTCATCGTCATGTCTGAGGTGCTCCTGGTCGCCTCTGTGAGGTCGATCAGGAGCGCCTGGGCAGACATGGGCGCAGGGACTAAATTTGGAGTGACTTGACCAGGTCATTCTCTTTAGTCCTGCAGTCAGTCCTATTGAACCGTCTTATGGTGAGCGGGCAGGCGATACGGACTGCTAGCAGTCGTACTGTACCATCTTCTGCCAGGCAGGCAAGAGATGAGGATTGCTAGCAGTCGTATTGTACCATCTTATGCCAGGCAGGCAAGAGATGAAGATGGCTAGCAGTCGTACTGTACCATCTTCTGCCAAGCAGCCATGAGATGTGGATGGCATGCAGTCCTTCTGCACCGTCTGCTGCCAGCCAAAGATGTAAAGGATAGATGGAGTGGGTCAGAACAAGAAATAGACCAGATTTGTTTTGTACTCATTTTCCTCCTCCCCTGTCTAGATCACACTGCAGTCACTCACAGAGAAGGTGCAGCGAGGTAAATCTAGCCATGTATCAATCAGAGGCCAGGCTAACCTCCTTGTTCCAATAACAACGGTAACTTAGGTGCACCATTTCTTATTGGAACCCTCCGTGCAGTCCTGCCTGAAATACTCCTTGATGTACAGGCACACCCTTTGTTGATTTTAGCTCCCTGAAGCCAACCCTGTAAGCCATGTCGTCAGTCGCCCCTCCCTCCGTCAGAGCAACGGCAGACAATAGTTCCGCGCCTTTTTTCTGTGCGGACGCCATACCAAGGCAAGCATGGAGGCCGCTGAGCTCATTTTGGCAATTAGGAGCACATCAACCACCACACGCATTATCCAGCAGTATATGCAGCACCAGAACATGGCAACGCGATACCGGGCGAGGAGGCGACGTCAGCGCGGTCCCGTGAGTGATCAGGACATGGACACAGATTTCTCTGAAAGCATGGGCCCTGACAATGCATGCATCATGGTGCTAATGGGGCAGGTTCATGCTGTGGAACGCCGATTCTGGGCTCGGGAAACAAGCACAGACTGGTGGGACCGCATAGTGTTGCAGGTCTGGGACGATTCCCAGTGGCTGCGAAACTTTCGCATGCGTAAGGGCACTTTCATGGAACTTTGTGACTTGCTTTCCCCTGCCCTGAAACGCATGAATACCAGGATGAGAGCAGCCCTCACAGTTGAGAAGCGAGTGGCGATAGCCCTGTGGAAGCTTGCAACGCCAGACAGCTACCGGTCAGTTGGGAATCAATTTGGAGTGGGCAAATCTACTGTGGGGGCTGCTGTGATGCAAGTAGCTCACGCAATCAAAGATCTGCTGATATCAAGGGTAGTGACCCTGGGAAATGTGCAGGTCATAGTGGATGGCTTTGCTGCAATGGGATTCCCTAACTGTGGTGGGGCTATAGACGGAACCCATATCCCTATCTTGGCACCGGAGCACCAAGCCGCCGAGTACATAAACCGCAAGGGGTACTTTTCGATAGTGCTGCAAGCTCTGGTGGATCACAAGGGACGTTTCACCAACATCATCGTGGGATGGCCGGGAAAGGTGCATGATGCTCGCATCTTCAGGAACTCTGGTCTGTTTCAAAAGCTGCAGGAAGGGACTTTATTCCCAGACCAGAAAATAACTGTTGGGGATGTTGAAATGCCTATATGTATCCTTGGGGACCCAGCCTACCCCTTAATGCCATGGCTCATGAAGCCGTACACAGGCAGCCTGGACAGTAGTCAGGAGCTGTTCAACTACAGGCTGAGCAAGTGCAGAATGGTGGAAGAATGTGCATTTGGACGTTTAAAGGCGCGCTGGCGCAGTTTACTGACTCGCTTAGACCTCAGTGAAACCAATATTCCCACTGTTATTACTGCTTGCTGTGTGCTCCACAATATCTGTGAGAGTAAGGGGGAGACGTTTATGGCGGGGTGGGAGGCTGAGGCAAATCGCCTGGCTGCTGGTTACGCGCAGCCAGACACCAGGGCGGTTCGAAGAGCACAGGAGGGCGCGGTACGCATCAGAGAAGCTTTGAAAACCAGTTTCATGACTGGCCAGGCTACGGTGTGAAAGTTCTGTTTGTTTCTCCTTGATGAAACCCCCCGCCCCTTGGTTCACTCTACTTCCCTGTAAGCTAACCACCCTCCCCTCCTCCCTTTAATCACCGCTTGCAGAGGCAATAAAGTCATTGCTGCTTCACAGTCATGCATTCGTTATTCATTCATCACACAAATAGGGAGATGACTACCAAGGTATCCCAGGAGGGGTGGTGGAGGAGGGAAGGAAAATGCCACACAGCACTTTAAGCACAGCACTTTAAAAGTTTACAACTTTAAAATTTATTGAATGACAGCCTTCTTTTTTTTGGGCAATCCTCTGTGGTGGAGTGGCTGGTTGGCCGGAGGCCCCCCCACCGCGTTCTTGGGCGTCTGGGTGTGGAGGCTATGGAACTTGGGGAGGAGGGCGGTTGGTTACAGAGGGGCAGCAGTGGCAGTCTGTGCTCCAGCTGCCTTTGCTGCAGCTCAACCATACACTGGAGCATTCTGGTTTGGTCCTGCAGCAGCCTCAGCATTGAATCCTGCCTCCTCTCATCACGCTGCCGCCACATTTGAGCTTCAGCCCTGTCTTCAGCCCGCCACTTACTCTCTTCAGCCCGCCACCTCTCCTTCCGGTCATTTTGTGCTTTCCTGCACTCTGACATTATTTGCCTCCACGCATTCGTCTGTGCTCTGTCAGTGTGGGAGGACAGCATGAGCTCGGAGAACATTTCATCGCGAGTGCGTTTTTTTTTCTTTCTAAGCTTCACTAGCCTCTGGGAAGGAGAAGATCCTGTGATCATTGAAGCACATGCAGCTGGTGGAGAAAAAAAAAGGGACAGCGGTATTTAAAAAGACACATTTTATAAAACAGTCGCTACACTCTTTCAGGGTAAACCTTGCTGTTAACATTACATACATAGCACATGTGCTTTCGTTACAAGGTCGCATTTTGCCTCCTCCCACCGCGTGACTACCCCCTCAACCTTCCCCCCTCCCTGTGGCTAACAGCGGGGAACATTTCTGTTCAGCCACAGGCAAACAGCCCAGCAGGAACGGGCACCTCTGAGTGTCCCTGAAGAAAAGCACTCTATTTCAACCAGGTGACCATGAATTATATCTCACTCTCCTGAGGATAACACAGAGAGATAAAGAACGGATTTTGGTTGAATGCCAGCAAACATACACTGCAATGCTTTGTTCTACAGTGATTCCCGAGTACGTGTTACTGGCCTGGAGTGGTAAAGTGTCCTACCATGAAGGACGAAATAAGGCTGCCCTCCCCAGAAACCTTTTGCAAAGGCTTTAGGACTACATCTAGGAGAACCGCAAATGCCAGGGCAAAGTAATCCTTTCACATGCTTGCTTTTAAACCATGTATAGCATTTTAAAAGGTACACTCACCAGAGGTCCCTTCTCCGCCTGCTGGGTCCAGGAGGCAGCCTTGGGTGGGTTCGGGGGGTACAGGCTCCAGGTCTAGGGTGAGAAACAGTTCCTGGCTGTCGGGAAAACCGGTTTCTCCGCTTGCTTGCTGTGAGCTATCTACAACCTCCTCCTCCTCCTCATCTTCTTCGTCCCCAAAACCTGCTTCCGTATTGCCTCCATCTCCATTGAAGGAGTCAAACAACACGGCTGGGGTAGTGGTGGCTGAACCCCCTAAAATGGCATGCAGCTCATCATAGAAGCGGCATGTTTGGGCTCTGACCCAGAGCGGCTGTTCGCCTCTCTGGTTTTCTGGTAGGCTTGCCTCAGCTCCTTCAGTTTCACACGGCACTGCTTCGGGTCCCTGTTATGGCCTCTGTCCTTCATGCCCTGGGAGATTTTCACAAAGGTTTTGGCATTTCGAAAACTGGAACGGAGTTCTGATAGCACGGATTCCTCTCCCCAAACAGCGATCAGATCCCGTACCTCCCGTTCGGTCCATGCTGGAGCTCTTTTGCGATTCTGGGACTCCATCATGGTCACCTGTGCTGATGAGCTCTGCATGGACACCTGCAGCTTGCCACGCTGGCCAAACAGGAAATGAGATTCAAAAGTTCCCGGTTCTTTTCCTGTCTACCTGGCCAGTGCATCTGAGTTGAGAGTGCTGTCCAGAGCGGTCATAATGGAGCACTCTGGGATAGCTCCCGGAGGCCAATACCATCGAATTGTGTCCACAGTACCCCAAATTCGAGCCGGGAACGTCGATTTAAGCGCTAATCCACTTGTCGGGTGGAGTAAGGAAATCGATTTTAAGAGCCCTTTAAGTCGAAATAAAGGGCTTCACTGTGTGGACGGGTGCAGGTTTAAATCGATTTAACGTTGCTAAATTCGACCTAAAGTCCTAGTGTAGACCAGGGCTTGGTGTACTAACTGACTCGTACAGACCCTGTTGGCACACACTAAAAGTTCTCTAAGTGCACGTTAACATAGTGCAACAGCACATTAGGGAACTTTTAGTGTGCACCAGCCGGGTCTACACAGTCCAGTTAGCATGCAACACATTAGTGTGCTCAAGAAGTCACACACCTAGTACATATTGCTGCACCACGTAGGCAAGCCCTTAGAGTGCTTTAAATGGATACAACTATTCCCATACAAAAAGAGGAATAAGTTATGCTGGTATAAAAGTGTTTATCTGCGTCCACACTAATGTGGTTGTACTGGTATAACTATTTCAGTAAAAAACCCAACACCACCCATAACCAAACTAGCACATAGACGACCAATGAGACAGTCTATATCCCTCTGTTCACCCCCTTTTACAAAACTATAATGGATTTTGTACAAAGTGTGCCTTGTGAGGTATCATTTGAAAACTCACAATGTGCTGATCATTATTGTCCTGGTACAATGTGTGTGGCAGCATTGTATGTAAAGTTAAGATTCCTCTGTATAACAGTACTAAGACATATTTCATGTTTAGAAAAGCAGGCACCAACAGGTTCCTCGGAGACAAAAGGCAAACTGTCTCTGCCTCAGCCAGGTGTCAGTGAAGTCAAATGGACTATCACCTGGTTAAGCAGCCAAAGAAAGGGTGAGAGTAAAAAATATACATCTTGGCAACAAAACAGCTGGAGGTTCCCATCTCCCCAGACTTCTTGTCTCCTAAACCCTAGCTGGAGATGATTTTCAAAGAAATAGAGCTGTAAGAATGGGAAACAGAGGCCCCCAATCTCTCTCCCTTCATGTCTACTCTCAACATCAACAGCACCTGAAGGACAAGGAAATTAACACTGAACTGAGGGAAAGATCCTGGCTGAAAGGATTTCAGCCATAAGACTGCTAAAGCATGTGGTGAGAGAAACCTTTGCTTGTATTTACTTAGCTTGTTAAGTTAGGTATTAGTTTGCATTTTGCCGTTATTTCTTTGTAACCAATTCTGACTTTTATGCCGCATTACTTGTAATCTCTTAAAATACCTTTCTGTAGTTAATAAACTTGTTTTATTGTTTTATCTAAACCAGTGTATTTGAATTGAAGTGTTTGGGAAACTCTATTGGTTAACACAAGATTTGCACATATCTTCTATTAACGAAATGATGGACTTTATATGAGCTTGCATCGTCCAGGAGACTGCTGGGCATTACAAGACGCACATTTCTGAGGGAAAGTCTGGGACTGAGAGTTTACTGCTGTTGTCTGCAGCATAATTCACGGGTGGCTGACTATAGCACTCATACAGTATAGCTGGGACTGATTTACTTGCTGGAGGCTGTGTGGGCAGACCAGGAGTGGTGGCTCTCACAGCAAAGCAGTGTAAAAGGTACCCCAGGTTGAAGGGGACATAGCTGTTCATCAGCCCAGATTGTCTGGGTAAATGTCACAACCAGGCCTTAGTCACTTAAAAATATAAACATGTTTTCTTCTTCAAAGTCAGCTGGCGCTGTAGTGCAATTAAATCATTCTACAACTATGGGTCGGTGGCCCCCAGACACTTCTCTAGAGGTCCTTAAGGACCATGAAAACAAGCAGAATGCCATATGGAAGTTGGGGGGATTTAGAGCTAAGTGATACTCAAGGGGACCTTGTCTTTACAAAGTGGCCTGCAAAAATCAAGTACGAGAGAGAACCTGTGGTGGAGTGGTTAATGCTATTTGGCTGCTATGTGGGGAAATGTGTTTGAAAGTGACAGAACTCTAGTACTTGTGACAGCTGAAGCTTGGGGAGTCAAAGGTGATACCCCCTGTCTCACGGGATGTGGAAAGGAGAGCAACAGAAAGATGAAAAACCCAGGGAGACCGGTCCACCACATAAGTAATGCTGGTACTGTCAGTGCAAAAGGAATCTGTTCAGGCAGCTGAATAGATCTACAACTGAACTGTGGACCTAGAATGAAAGATTTGGTGGTGAACCACCCCGGACAGCCCTCTTGACATAAGCACTTCATCTGGGTTAGGCAGGAGGAGAATCCCTCACTGAAAACAAAGGGTGCCTCTCGCCACAAAAATTAGTTTACAAATAAAACCATCAAAATACCCTGAGTGTAGCCTGATTTGCCGATTACACTGAATGAAAAAATTCTAGAAGTAACATACGTACTTAACTTTAATAAATGTTCTGCTTCAGTTTGATAGTGATTTATGATTGAGAAGAGATACTACATCTTTGTACCCGTGATTAGGCCAACAGCTTTCACAGATCTAATTTGTCAATAAGTTACATTCGGAAAGAAGTCTGATAATTCACATTCATAATGAGTAAACAATACTACCCTTAATTTTATTTTTACGAGTGACTTAATTGTACCAACGTTTACAAATTATTAAAGTTCAACATAGGACTATAAGTAAATAACTATTCTTTAGTCAATGGTATAGCACAATTACAGCAAAGCATGTTTTGTACGTTTCACCATTTTATTTTGTATCAAAACAGATGAAAAACCTAAGTTTATCTGGAGGCCAACAAGAATTGCAGAGTAGCCTCCCGTGTTTCTCTATAAATCTTGAAAAAAAAAAATCTGTCTGCACCGTCCAATGCCTTTACTGTTTACGGAGACTTTTTTAAATAGAAAAGTGTGATAGTGTGTTTGAAATCAAAAGTCTTGGCATGTCTAGCTTGGCATTGAGGGTTCCAATTACCACTAGTAGCAGTGGCCAACTGCTCAACAATATTGCACAAAAACAAGTCTTTAGAGATGACGGTACTAAAACAGAACAAGTAAAGATCTTCTCCCTGACAAACATGAAAAATGTAAAAAGCCCCCAAATAATTCAACCTACACAATTTATTATCTTATCTGTTGATCTTAATGATTTTATACTTCATTGGATTAATAGGCAGTTTGAAAATTCAGCAACATTTGCTTTCTCAATTAAAAAAACCCAAAAACTTGTAATCCTTCTTCTGCAGGTAACTGCCAGGATGCTCACCATGAGGCCACGATCAAACACATGGCATCCTAGGCAGTTAAGACATATAGCCTTACTGTGTGGAGGGAGAATAAGCCAGTCAATCCCTTTCCTCTAAATCCATCAGAAGTGCTTTGCCACCAGAATTCAGAGGTTGCTCCTGAGCCTTTCAGTCACAGCCCCATGAACTGTCTCCTCCTATCTTTTGTGCCACCTAAAGCAGCAAAGACATTTACCTGTACAAAGAGTCTTTAAAAACTGTAAAAGGTTTTGCTTTTGATCACCTATGAAAGAAGTCTCTACGAAGGACATAATGCACATACATTTCAAGATGTGTAAGTTTCTTATATACAATCGTTTACATTTTTACAGGACTACCTTACTTAAATTGCCATTCAAAAGCTGTAAAGTGATTTTAGACTCTGAAAGAACAATTCCTGAACAAAGTTTTCATTTTAGGAAAGTGACCATTTTTGAATTATGGGAATAATTTAATTCAGCGATATAAATTGCAATAAATGTTACTGAATAGGTCTGTCTTCTAAATTAAATAATCACTGATCTTACAGAATATATTACTATAATACAGATTTGAGATTACAAATGCAGTACATCTGCACATTACTTACATCATCTTAAAGCTGATAAAATACACCTGTTGGTAATTTAAATTTACTTCTGTAGAAGTTTAGTAGATAAATATGTTTGGGCAATTGTTAAAGAAAGAGCACCATAATCAAAATTTAAACAGCTTCTGGAAAATATTTATATATGCAAACTGACTGTACACGGACGTGCAATTTTTGGAAAGTTACATTAGTTTCTTTTTACCTTTAGAAGAAAGGTTCTCAGAGTCAGATTAAAATATCTTCCTAATTTGTTAGATAAATAGTAAATTTGTCGCTTTCCTTCATTAGTCAAAATATTTCTACTTTAATTTCAAAAAGTTTTCTTCAATCCTATTCATGTTTCTATTGTGAAGAAGACTATAATGATAGCTTATCACTGGTACTAAATTATGTTACCTTTCTTTTCCACAGAAGCTGAGCAAAAATCCTCACAGTTCAACACAAAGCAAGAAACAAGACACAGGGAGGTGTACTTTATACCAGTACAAAAAAAAGATGAACTGCAGTTTCAAAACTGGGAGTGTGTGGCAGAAAACACAAAATAAAAAATCAGAAACAAATCTCTAACAATGAGGTTGTAGCTTGGTTTCACAATTTATACCAACATAAATCAATTCTCCTGTAATTGCCTTAACTTTCCAGATTTTCCAAAAAGTCACATTCAACACTTTCTTCTAGTTGTTTCAAGATCCTTGTGCTGTTGCCAACAGGATATTCCACTGACAGAGATGCTGAACTCTGTGCATTTTGGGACCTGTTACTTTGTGCTTTGAAAGCACAGCTCAGGGTCCTAAAGAAGGGCATTAACTGTGTGATGCTGGATATAGAACGAAGGTTCAAAAGAGGATATTCACATTTCTCTGAAGTTCTCTCATTAGTGTTTGTTTCCTGCAAACAAGCATACAAACCAGAAGATTCACTGAGTATTATGCAGAAAGCTAGTTTATTCTTCTATGACATAACTTGGTTGAAATTTGCACTAGATACTATTTGTCAATCAATGTGAGATCTGCAGCCTGCTACACCAGGCATTTCTTGCATCACAAGAGGATTTGTACAGCTGTTGCCTTAAAATGGAGTTTTACTTTAAAAAGTGAGTTTCTATCAATGGTATGTGGTTCTATATTCTCTCTCCCCCACAAGTAATCCCTGTTGGTCACCTGCTTAGGAACGGTCAGTGAGTGCTGTTCTGTAGACATATTAGCAATAGATCTTGAAAAAGAACCAAAAGGACTGGGTAGCAGCTTTACATCTTTACTTCTTGGAAGGTGTTGCATACATACTGGAAGGCAGACATGGAGTAGTATGGGAGAAGGATGACAAGTGGAGAAGGATGACAAGTGGATAATGGAGGTTAGAATAATTAACTGTGTGTGAGATGCCCTGCCACAATAAGGTTCTGTGTATGTAGTAAGATTCTGAAGTCCAATTCTACCCTATTTATTCCTCACAACTCTGACTTCAAGGGGGTTGCAAAGGTGTAAATTAGGGAGCACTTAAAACTTTGATACTGACTCTGTTGATGCACACGCAGAAAGAAAATATAGCTCGTTCACTGAGCTGCACTGCTTGTACTGAAATAGCAGAATTAGTAAAAACACTGACAGGTTTCAGAGTAGCAGCCGTGTTAGTCTGTATCCGCAAAAAGCAAAGGAGGACTTGTGGCACCTTAGAGACTAACCAATTTATCTGAGCATAAGCTTTCGTGAGCTACTGCTCACTTCATCCGACAAAGTGAGCTGTAGCTCACGAAAGCTTATGCTCAGATAAATTGGTTAGTCTCTAAGGTGCCACAAGTCCTCCTTCTCTTAGTAAAACATTGTGACGCTAAGACAAGCACATATTCCTCTGAATAAACACAGGAAGCAGATCTGAAGTTAGAAGATGCATTTCTAAAAAAGTCACTTTTCTGAGTAGAGCCACACATTAAATTTTCTTTTGTGAACAACAGAGTTCTTTGAGTGCGCAAATGCACTTTTAAATCATACTTCCTAGCCACAATCTGCTTTGTCTTCCTTTATAACCCTCCCCATTTTGCGAGGCTATGTTGCAGTATCTAAAGTGATAAATTAGTTTAGTTTAAAATACACATATGATAACTGTGTATTTGAGGCTATATTCTAGTCTCATTTGAGATGGTCATTTTTTAATATATTTGAAAGATTTCCTGTATTAAAAGAATTCCAATTTTTCTTAAGTTATCAATTCACAGTGCAAGATATACATGGAGATCCCATCCTTCAATATCCAACCAGAAGACCTAAATAGCTGCAGTATCTATTATGCCCAGGAGTGAAATGAGCAGGGTTGCAGTAGTTTAGCAAGTTGGTACTTTCCCCTGGAATTCATTTCATACTCCAGAATTTCAGCTTCCATGAAAATATTAGCCCTTATGCTTGCAAAGCTAGATCAGCTTGCAAATGAGACTGGATGGAAAGTGATGGCAGTGTATGCGTGATTCTACAGACAACCAGAAACAATAGCCCTGAGAATCATGAACACCCCCATTCATCTTAATGGGATTTTTGATGCTGAAGCCTAAAAATTTAAAATACCAATATTCTTATCAACTACTTCATTTTTGATCAAAGCATGTAAGATCATAATATTGTTAGTAAATGTTAATCTTTTATTATTCTTTGGAATATTAAAATCATGATTCTTTGGCTAAACTTCCCAGAAACATTTCTGTATTAGCCAAAGAGCTGTCTAAACTCTCATGCTAAAGAGTGCTTTGTTTTAGACTAATGAATGTCTGTAAATCAATAGTAGCACTGTATTTAATTATCCGCTCTGCTTTTTACCCTGATCTTGCTAACCTAGTACAGATGCCCTGGAAGGACTTCTAATAATTAACAAAGGATGCTTATAAATGCGCACTGTAATCGAGAAGATATTAGTAATAGACAAGCTGCACAAGGAACATTTGTTATAACAGATGTGTTCTACAATCAATGTAACAGCAAGCCACTGAGTAACGTATTGATTAATGTCTAAATGATTAAGAGCTAATTATGGTTACAAATGGTTACAAATGGTCTCAGTAGTAATAAATTAGTTATAGATGTAATTTACTTTTTGATTAGGTAAGTTCAGAATATTCAAAACAACACATGAGAAAGGATATTTCAGCAGGGCTAGCCCTGGAAAAGAAAAATTTTGAAGGATTTTCTTTGATCTAAACCAGAATACAAGGGATGAATTTGGGGGACTGAGTTAGAAGTGAAATGAGCTGCCAAACTTCTCCAGTCACAGACTGATATGTATGTTTTCTTCATTTCTGTATAGTGTTGTATTAAGTAAGACAAATCAATCAGTACTTAAATAAAACTTCAACTGAGTTGTTATTTGACATCAAATCTTATTAAATCTGAACACGTAACACTATGAAGACATGCCAAATCTCCTGTGATTAGTTTCTCATTTTGGGGTCATGAATGGAGGGAGTTTCCAGTCTGACCCTGGTCAGAAGATATTACCTGCATAATTGGTAGATGTGTCTATAGTGAATCACCTGAAATAAATGGCTATCTGGAATCCTCCAGGTAAATGTAATATAATAGGAATATTGTCAAGATAGATCAATTTTAAAGCCAAAGAGCCTTTTAATATGGAAACTGAAATCTACCGCCCAGCTGACTTTTCTGAATGAATAAAAATGGTTCTTTAAAGTTATCAGATTTAATGTTAAATAGAAAATATGTATCTAATGAAGCATTATCTTTACCCCATATTTCATCTTTAACGAGTCCATGATTCTAATGATATGTGGTTTACATTCCTGGTGATTTTCCATTAGATGAGAGGTCATGGTACAAGCCTCTGTGTCCACTTCTGGAACAAAGGCCCATCTGTACCTGAAACAAATGAATTGTACAAGTCAGAAATCATTCATGAGAGTCCCTTCCCTAGAAATAAATAAAAAATGCTGAAAATTACAACACTAAGCTTTCTTATCCCACTGTTTTAATAGCTGTGCTGACCATGCTCTGTTATAAGAGCTGTACTTTGTGGTCAGTCTGTTTAAGTATTGAAAGGATAGATAAGAGTGAAAATGAAACAGACCCTTGCTCTTTCCCAACAATTCTCTCAGTGTTGGAAACAGCAAAATCTTCTCCAAGTCTGATATCTAAATAATTGTCAGATATCCAGCAGGTTATGTCCATATGGGACACTGTCGGATTAAAATATAATTATGCAAACCACTGTCAGATAATTGCAACGAATCTTGTACAAAGTGTAACGTATGGCCAGAAAGGGTTAAGCAGCTTGCAGGCTAACTAACCCAGAGCCAGCTGTAGAGACATGTTAGAAATGGTAATTAAGGCCATTCAGTGCTAGATAGGTTTGCATTTCAAAGTTCTAGCCTACATTGTTAAAAGTTCAAAATGATTTAATAATTTTATTAAGATGATGTTGAAGTAAAAAGAAAACGGTACAGAGTTTAAGCATAGAAGTTTCTGGTTATCAGGGAATAAGGTACAGATTATCAAGGGATACAAAATTTGGTTTAGGAACGGATACGTAAGGAATACGTAATCTGCAATCTCCCCGATTGGGGGTAAAAGTTTAACAGGTCAAAGTACAGACATTGAGATATGGGGGTATGTTGTTCATATAATGGCTACGTTCAGGTGTGGAGTATAATGAGTGGATACGATGATGAGGATGGATTTACCCTCATTTGGTGGGATTTAATGTTCGGTGAGACGAATTGTATGTTTACTTATAGATACTAGCCATGTAAACAAACAGTTTTTGTCTTTCACTATAGCTATTGATTCAGAGATCAAAAGGGAATATTAACATTTAGATGAATCTTGGGTGAAATAATGTCACTGTCTATATGTCTCTTTGAAGTTTGTGATAGATTGCTTAATAGATAAATTATTTTATGTTAATCCATGTAGATAATTACCGGCAATGCTTAGGAAATAGACCTACTTCAAAGTCGCCCTGATTGCCCATTGTTTACCCAGGACTGTATGGTCAAGTGGATGCGAGCACACTGTGTAAAAGACCTTTGGGTCGTGATCCTGTCATCTCAGATCTGCTTGAGGTTTCATGCAGGGAAGCCTACGCCATAAGGATTGAGATCCCAGTCCTAAGATGGAACACTCTGAATATAATATTGGACTTTAACCTATGAACTAAATTCTAAAAACGCTTAAGCCTACCATCTCTGCTATGAATCTGAACCTAAAGAACTGAACTCCTGCCTGTATGTATATTGATCTTTTAACCACACTCTCTCTCTCCTTTTTTAATAAATTTTAGTTTAGTTAATAAGAATTGGCTGTAAGCGTGTGCTTGGGTCTGATCTGGAATATTCATTAACCTGGGAGGTAATGTGTCCAATCCTTTGGAACTGGAAGAACTTTTTTATATGATGAATAAGATTTTCATTAATCCTCATCATATCTGACTTGGGTACCTGGATGGAGGCCTGAGGCTGGGTTACTTTAAGGGAACTGTGGTGTTGGCTTCTGGGCAACCAGTGAGGTAATAAAGAAGCTATTTTGTGCTGGCCTGGTAACTCTAAGTATTGGAATATCCACCAGCTCAGGGGATTGTCTGCCCCATTCTTTGCACTTCACCCTAATTGAGTGACCTCAGCTGGCTCCCCTGGGAATCCAGTCACACCATACCTATATAAAAACTTGTGGATGAGGAAAAGATTGATGAGAGACACACACGTTTTATTAACTATGGAGGAGAAAATAAGAGTCTTAAGAGTACATTTACATATTTTTAAATGGTGCACAAATAGTATGTTACCTACAGTACTATATACTGTATAGCTATAAATTAAAAAAAGGAACTTGAGGACTTACATTTGAAATAACTGCATCTTGTCAGGTGGAAAAGAAAGTGCTGTGTCCAGGAACTTACAAGCTGATAAATACAAGGACAGTTCATTCTGTTGTATGTCTGAAAGTAAGGGGCCACTGCCATCAACTGAAGTTTTCTGTCTGCTTACTTTGCTGTTGCTCCTGTGTGATTAACCAGGAAGGAAAGCACTATTAAAAAAAACCCACTAAATATTTAAAAAACCCACTAAATCTGCCAAAGGATTACAGTCATCTATAAGGGTTCATTTGTACTATCTATTTTATCTTCAGACATTTATTAAAAAAACAACTACATGGTAAAATAGTCAAAAACTGATTAATCTCTTCACCCATTTTTTCCTGTAAGTAGCCCATTTCTAAAACATAATTGCCACATCAGCTGTCCAATGACAACATTTACTGTATGTCAATGCCAGACTTCAATATGCAACATTGCTTGCAAGCTGCAAATGCTATTGTGATTTTCAGAAATTCCAGCCAGAAAGCAACCACAACTCCTCGTACAAGATTCTGAGCCTCGTACAAGATTCTGAGTTTCTTAGACATGTTTTGTTAATTTGTTTCTGTTTTTTGGGAGATAAACAGTTCTTACTTTGATGGTTCATCCTCCTCAGCTAAGTCTTCTTCCAGCTGTATAAACGTCTGAATCTTAACCAAAAATAAAAAAAATAAAAGGCACTTTTTTTTTTGGAAAGTTGTAAACTGTTAAAGTGTATACACAACTCAATCATGGAAAAGACTGCTTCATAAGAGATTAGGAAACGCAGGATAAGTTTTATTTTAACTTTGTCATTTATAAAACACCGTCAGCCTATCACAAGAATTAGTTCTTTGAACAACAAAATTTATAAATGAAAAGTAAAATATATTTTCAAACCACAACAGTACCCCCAAATTATCTAATTGAAAATGAAGATGTAAAATCATAAACCAGTTGCACAAGATGGAGTGTGTTTGGAAGGAAGGGAAAGGTGGGTATGGAAAGCAAATGGAATATTTTCTACATTGGTAAACGTAAAGGCATTATTGCTTACCAATTCAGTCACCATGATTGGCCACAGTGAGGTTAGATGCTGAGGAGAAATTCTTAGCAACAGAACTCTGAAAAAGAGAAACATCTGGGCAGCAACTATAGAAGTCTGTCCAACACGGAGGTTCTCTGTCAGTCGTTCTGAAACACATTTTCAAAAAAAAAGTTATAATTTTTCCATGTACATAAAACTAGTTTTGGTAAATTAGAAATGCAGGGAAAAAAATGTTGTTTGCTTTGATTATGTCATCCAGTTTTGATTGGCCGTTTTTTTCACTCCATCAAAGAAATTGTCAGTTTTTCTAAACATTTTCTCAAAACACGACAATGATTTGGAGATAGATTAACTTTTGTTTGGGTTTTTTTTTGTCAAAAACTAACTATGTTAGAGATCAGAGATTTTAAAGGTTTCTTCCCCCCGCCCCCGAACCTAGTAAACATTCAGAGGTGGTAGGGAAATAGGTAATACAACAAAAATATGTAACCTATAAGAAGACTGTATCTATGGAAACAAGGCACATTTAAAACATATACTCTTACCTTGTATTAATGGAAGGTAAAGGTGATACTGATCGATTTCTCCACTAAAGACAGCAAAAGCCTGACGCTTTAACAACATTGCTTTTTGCTCAAAACTTGGAAACATTTTTAAAGAACTGCTCTGCATACCTACAAAAAAGACCATATGTACACAGTTTAAGAGATACATCTTTACTTCAAAAACACAAGTTATTTTTAGGGCTATCAAGCAATTAAAAAAATGAATCATGATTAATTGCGAGATTAAAAGAATTAATTGTGATTAATCACAGTTTTAATCGCACTGTTAAACAATATTAGAATACCATTTATTGAAATATTTTTAGGGGGGGTTCTATATTTTCAAATATAGGGTCAAGGTAGGGGCTCTGGGCTTCAGCCCCCCTGAGGGCATGGGGTTTCAGCCCCTCTCAGGGTACAGGGTAGGGCTGCAGAGCTTCAGCTACTCTTGGGGCTCCAAACCCTCCGCACTTCCCCCCCCCACCCCCAGAAGCTGCGGATTGAGGCTGCTTCAGCCCCCTCCCCTCCTGGCCACTGATGCTTCCTGCCCTACCCATAGGTATGCGATTAACGCACTAAAAATGCATTAATTTTGCTGTCAATTAATTGCAGGCGTTAACTGTAATTAATTGACAGCCCTAGCTATTTCTTAGGCCGTTAAAACCCATTGAAAGGGGGGACAATTGGCACAGTGTAGGACTGCATGTATGGGTGGGGAATTCTGGTTGCAAGAGAAGCACTTCAGCTGCTAGGAGGTTGCCCAGCAATTCCAACTCCCACCTCCACCCCTGTGTGCCCATCTCTCCTCTACTTTGAGTTCTTATACGTATGATTTTGGATCTCTCAGAAAGAGCTCTGTGACACTGAAATACCTGCCACGGATTTAAAATCGATGGGTCCAAAATAAATTAAGGGTTTCTTTTTAAAAGAGTTTGTATCTTCGTTTTTTTTTAAAAAATTTAAAATGGCTTAAGGGGTATATGGAGGACAGAGACCAAAGTATCCTCCCCTCAACTCTCATGTGTGTTTTAGGGGTCTTCTCATAGAATCATAGAATATCAGGGTTGGAAGGGACCCCAGAAGGTCATCTAGTCCAACCCCCTGCTCAAAGCAGGACCAATTCCCAGTTAAATCATCCCAGCCAGGGCTTTGTCAAGCCTGACCTTAAAAACCTCTAAGGAAGGAGATTCTACCACCTCCCTAGGTAACGCATTCCAGTGTTTCACCACCCTCTTAGTGAAAAAGTTTTTCCTAATATCCAATCTAAACCTCCCCCACTGCAACTTGTCTTGTCCTCCCTTAGGCCTTGAGAGTTGGAGACTTCCCATAATTTGGTCGAGCCTGGTGAATGATGTTTTAGAGTGTGAGGGGTCAAAAGAATGCCAAAGCCTTCTGCTCTTATGATGGTGCTCCCCCCTGCATGGAGCTCTTTTCTATCCTACAGACAGACTCATGCAAAAATACGATAGCAGGAATCCCTTATCTGAGCTATATGCAGGAGGTGCTACAGTAGGGGGTTTAAACTCCCCAGCAAGATGAGCATCGGTAAGTGACGTGTACAAGTGGCAATAATTCTGATGAAGTCTGTTTGCAGAAATCCAAGTTTATCATACATTTATCACCATTTCTGAAAAGAGAAATTTTAGAATATCTTCCTGAACATGGCTATTACTCTCTACCATTTTGAGCATGTTAATAGAGAAGGATTTCCATGAGTAAATTATTTAACTATAGCTAATCAAGGTTGGTAACATTATGAGCTGTGAAAATGCACTGAAGATAACATATTACCTCCTTAATCTAATGTAAGACAAAATATACGTTTGAGAGCTCACCAGAATATAAAATCCAAATTATTGTAGCAATAAATTACCAGCAACGAATACTTACTCATGAAATCTTTAAACATAGTTTTCTCATGTGTTAGAAGATGATCTATAATGGACCTCCAACTGAATAAAATATACAAAGAATTAAAGATAAACACAACTTGTCAGTGTAGACACACCATCATACAAAAGAGACCCTAGGATAACATTTCATACAAAAGAAGCACATTTTACCATTTCATTTTTGATTTGTGTTTGAAATGCCAGACATGGTTATTTTATGCTCTTGAACCCGATTATGTGAGGATCCCAAAGTTAACGTGGAGAATATGCATTTACACGATGTGAAGAGAAGTTATCCTGCCTCTACACACTGCTGAAAACCTAATCTTTTTATAAAACAATTTGCTAGGACTAGAAATTTGGCACTTATTTCAGTGTTAATATATTCTGTCGGGAAGTTCAAGATAAAGCTTCTTTTCAATAATAGTAGGCTTCCCCTTAATATTTTTGGAAATTTCCAACTGAATTACAGATGACCACAATTCCATTTCTTACTGAATGCATGAAGTGTCCATTTGGAAGAAAGCGGGGTCCACAAATAACTCCAGAACTTCTTTTTTCCAGGCTCGTTTAGTGTAGGCATATCCACTTAGGGAGCTGAGCAACCGAGCACCAGCACGGAAGCTAGGGGTGTTGTAGGCACTGCAAATAAACTTCAAATATTAATATTCATGACAGACATGCCCACCAAATGAGTGCCTTTCTCCCCAGAACTCCAAGCCTAGTCCTGACAGTAATAATTTACTCCAAATTCTGTTTGCTAGATATAGAAGAGGGTTTATTTTCCCTGAGGACTGAGGAAATGAATGTCTCTTCAATTATACAGATGAATTGGAATTAACCATTACATGGCAAAATGCTATCTCAGCTCTTTTCAGATGGCCTGCCATCTTCTGCAAAATTTAAGATTACTGAAGTTTCTAGTCCTTACTCTAAACTGAAGGACAGAGTTTACAGACTTAAACAATAGCATTAGTACCCCACTACTGCCCTGGTTACAACAGAGTCACTGTGACAGTTGCGCAGGGCACTTAGGCCATGCCTACAGATTCTACTCAGAGAAGGGGTTTGGTATTATTAGCAGTTAGAAAAGATCTAATCATTAGGAAAGTGCACGCCTAAACAAAACAGAAGGTGTGTGCCATCCTGCTATTGGCTGATGACCAACAACTAAACTACAGAAGGGATTCCTGCATGGGCAAGGGCATAGATCCACTAAGACTACCAACTGAGTAGCCTTGCAAAAATTGTTATGAACGTTTACCCGATCGCCTGTGTTTTGTGATAATCATGATTAAACTGTGTTATACTTTATGTTAAAAAAGTTACCTTTATTTATTCAGAGTCCTAAAAATGCTAAAAAGGGCACACACCTTATTTATATACTGCAAGTACCCTTCACATATGTTAAAGATACATCCTTAATTTAAGGCAACCCACATCAAATCCGCTTTCACCCCAAACAAGTCCCCACCCATTATAGTTTCCCTTATGCCCCCATCTCATAAATGCATGGGAAATAAAGTTGAGCCTTACAACATGCCTTGAAGATCAGATTAACATTTAGCATGATTTAAAGAAAATATAAATATGTACAGCAAGCGCTATTACCTGTGATTGCGTAGATATGGAAATACATAATACAGCAGGCGTGAAATTAATGGCACAGCTTTCTCTTTTTCATCACTACGGTAAACCATGTCCAGGAGAGAAGCAAGAACCTTCAGAAAACCCAAATCCCACATGTGACCAAATGCACCCCTGTATTCACATCCTACACACCCTTACAATAATTTTGTACAAAATATGCCTTGTGAGGTATTATTTAAAAACTAATAATTATATGGTCAGTAACATCAGGGTGAAATGAATGTACTAACATTATATATAAAGTTATGAATGTAAGATGAAATCATGACTGAAGTGTGTTTATCAGACAAGTCTGGGGAGTGAGTAAACCTGTTTCTCAAAGACACAGGAAAAGCTGACACCTCTAGACAGGTGTAACCAAAGCTCCTGGGCAATCACCTATCAAGTGGGTACTCATGGGCAAGGAAGGGGGCAGGAACAGACAGATTTGCGTCTTAGCAAACAACAGTATGTCTCTTTCACCACCAGACTCCTGGTCTTTGTCCACACAGCCTGAAGGAACGTTATCTGGGTATAACTCTCAGGAAAATGCATTTCAAAGGGTGACTGGACTACAAAAGTGAGGGGGCAAAAACACCCCAAGTTCTCTTGCTATCCACCTGTCTTTCTTTCACCTAAGATGACAAAAGAAACAGTCTTTGGACTTTGGGGCCGGATCCTCAACTGGGAACTTGGTCAGCAATGTTACTGGGAGCACGTGGTAAGAATTTTATCTTGAACCAAGTCTAGTCTGCTAAGTTTTAAGACTAGGAAGAGTTATCTTTATTTCTGTTTAACTATTTCTGACTTTAATGCATTATACTTGTACTCACTTAAAACCTCTCTCTTTGTAGGTAAATAAACTTGTTTTATTCTTTAATTAAAACTAATCCAGGATTGTTGATTGTGCAGGTAACTCCATTTAGGGTAGCAGACTGTTACATATTAATTCCCTTCAAGGGACAATGGACCTAATATATATGCACTACCAGCAGTGGGCTCTGCAGAACACAATTTTTTGTGGAAAATACAGGACTGGAAGTGTGGTTGGGTCATCCTGCAAGTGGTAACCAAGGCTTGTGGAAGCCAGAGTGTGACTGATGTGTGGCTGACAGGCTGCGGCGAGACACAGATACTCCGGGTGTTGTCTGCATGTTGCAAGGCTGTTTGTGAGTAGCCCAGGTGGGAGCTATAGCAGCAAAAGCATTGTGAGGCACCCAAGTTTGCGGAGAAGGGATGACAGCACCTCACTGGTCTGGATTGTATCCTGGAATGTCCTATCATATTAAGCTGCAATAGAGACTTTTGGAGAGGGAGGAAGGTTAAACTTCAGAAAAAGTCAAAAAGGAAAACGGTCTCACCTTCACTATCATACCCCAGAATAAACCCCACACCTTAGTTTAGCTGTATCAATTGTTAACCACTATATAAAGAAGAATGGCAAGCATCTATCTTGTTAGCTCATATGCCTGACTCCCATAAAGCTTTACGAAGTAATGCTATGGGACGGTTGTCATATAGGCCTAGGACTCCCAGCTCTGTTCAGGGAACTAAAAGGTAAACCTAACTTTGAGCGTATTAAAAGTACATAAGGTGTGCTCTAAAAGCAATGGAAATGTATCTATTTTTACAGCTGCAGAAGGCACTTTTAACTGCATATGTGCTAGCAAATGCAGCAAATATGCTTGGTTTCAGTGCTTGAATAACAGGTTATGAAACTGTAACCAAGACCAAGAGAAAAGGATAAATGGGTAAACAAACATAACTGGAGGAAATGAATTCAGTACTAAGCATGAACCTTTGCATACATTATCGTGAAAAATAATGGAAAATTACTCATAAGTGAGCTCTGTATTGAGTATAGAACAGAACATATAGGGGACATGAATCATCTTGCTTGTGTACAGGAAATGTTACCTTACTGTCAAATTTGTGGTTATGATTAGATAATGTATGTATGTAACGAACTGCAAAGGGCAAAGTGAAGTAACTGTTTAGAAAGTGTTACATAGGAAACCATAAACTGTATAAGTACATAAACAGCCAGGGTATAAAAACCCCACTGAATTGCAACAAACTGGGACCAAATCTGCAAAGCTGTCCCCAGGAAGGGTAAAGTATCAATCTTTGCTTGTGTTCTGTATAGTCCTGATTAATCTTAGATGTAGTCTTTGATTAATAAATTGATTGAGCTTGATTTGAGTCTTGTTGATCAGTGATACAAATCTAATTCCTCTTACAATTTTGTCCTACTTAAAGAGATGTGTAGGAACTTTATATCTTACTTCTGCAAGGAGAGAGAGAGCTTGAACACTGTATATTGAGGGAGCAGAGGCGGACACCATTGAAGATGGTATGAGTGAAGCATCTGAAAAAGACAAAAATGTTTGATTTGCATTTTGAAGCAGAACTTATTGTGGCAAACCTATAAGTTTCAGGATTTGTTTGGTTTCCATCTGGGTTATAACTTGCATAGTGAGTTGCAGTGAAGTATTGCTGGGAACCCTGCCAGCTCCTTATATACATGCCCACCCTTGATCTTACAGGGATTATACATTATATCATTTTAAACTTCCTTAAAGCCATAAACATAGGCCAGTTTCCAATAAACAGGTGTTAACAGAGCTAGCATGTCTGTGGATACAAGCTTCTATCCTCAGATCTTTAAGTTACAGGATTTGAAAAAGAAGAGTAAATGATTATTGGAGACAGCCAATGCACTACTGGTCACATTACACATGTGCATTATACAAGTATTGATGATTTGAAAATTCTGCAGCCTCTATCTGAATGCTTTACATTTAGCAAAGACCTTAGGAAAAATGAAAAATTTACTAGAAAACACTTATTCAGCAACGTTCCTTAGTCAAAACGGGGCATATTTTTCACAGATGATTTGAATGGATTTATGAATCAAGGGTATAAAAGGCAACATGTACTGACCTGTATCTCTCCATTTCCTACCCTACTGCGAATCAGGTGAAGGTCCAAGCACAAGGAAAGGAGGGCAGACTGTGGACTACCCACAGGGACCACACATCTCAAAGAACTTCAGTGATTATAAGGTAAGTAATGCTCCTTTCTTCAAGTGCTGGTCCCTATGGGTATTCACAGTGGGTGATTCCAAAGCAATGCTCATCAAGGCGGAGGATGCAAGAAGTGTTCTGCACCACAGATTGTGAGATCACTGAACCAAAAGAAGTTTCCTTGAAAGAAGCTTGAACCAGGGCATAATGCCTAGTAAAAGGGGAAAAAAAGAAGAAGTGAATGCCTAATCTGCTGCTCTACAAATCACCGAGAGGGGAATTCCAGAAAGGAAGCCACCAAGGTAGCCTGAGCTCCAGGTGAGCGAGCCGTGACAGTCTGAAGGAGGGATGCAGCCTGAAATCCATTTATAGAGCCTTTGGGAAGACTGCTTCTTCCTTCATACCTCTTGGCAACGGAGATGAATTCAGATTCAATCCAATAATTATATAGCATGTGTGGGGGTTAAAAGGGACTTTTCTGGATTTTACTTGAAGTCCCAAAGAGTGAAAGTGGTGACTGCAGCCTGCACTTCCTGATAGGACCATCCCATGAGCAGCCAATGCTCTAGGTAGGAACCTACTGGGGTATCTTGTTGATGCAGGTATGCTGCCACCATGACAGTACCTTTGTGAAAACTCTCGGTGTTGCAGAGTAGCACTTTGTATTGGAAATGTTCTAGAGGCCCACCACAAAGTGCAGGGTGTATGTCTATATGAAAACAGGCATCCTTCAAAACAGAGGGCCGCAAACCACTTGCCTTTGTTCAGGGAAGGGATTATGGAGACCAAGGTGAACTGAATCTTGAACATCATATGATGACATTTAACTGTCTGAGGTCCAGGATGGGTGGGGTTGGGAGGGGGATGAGAAAGTATCTGAAGTAAAAGCCCTTCCCCCTATGTTAAGAGGGTATGGGATCTATTACCCTTACCTGGATTAAGAAGTTCACCCCCTGTATGAGAATCCTCTCATGAGAGAAGTCCCTGAAGAGAGACAGGGAGAGGGGTTTTGGAGAAGGGGCAGAAAGGAATTCTATCATGTAGCCAGTTGAGCTTATGGCCAAGACCCATTTGTCCAGTGTGATATGCTCATGCATCAGGAGGAAATGGGCCAGGCAGCCACTGAAATAGGTGGGATGAACTGGCTATGCGGACACTGGCTGGTGGTGCTCGAGCATCCCATCAAAATGCCTTCTTGGTATGCAGGTTAGTCTGAAGAGGGGGTGGCAGTAGTGTGGCATGTCTGCTTTGCTGTATCCTCTGGCACTTCTGAGGGGGCTCATAGGCCCTTTGATGACAGAAAGGCTGAAGGGCAGGGTGATACCTTATGAAGAGGGGGCTTAGAATATTTCCTGTGGAGTGCCAGGAGCGAAGGGTTATGTGAGAGTGAAGTGACTTGTCTGTTTTCTTGCTAAGCAGGTTGTTACCCGAATCACCATGGGGAAACCCAAGGATTGCAACCAAGAAGCCTGGCTCATAACTACCAAGGTTACCATGGAACGGGAAGCCACATCCTCTGCATCGAGTGATGCTTGAATGGACAATCTGGCAACCAGTTGCCCTTTGTCCAGGATGGCCTGGAATTGGGGCCTATGTTCCTGTAGTATCTTATTAGCAAATTACGACAGTATATTGTAATTAATAATGTCATATTTGGACATTAATTCCTGGTAATTTGCTATTTGCAGTTTGAGTTCAAATGCTCTGTATAAATCAATCCTGTTTTGTGTGTGAATGAGGAATGTGTGTGTTAGAAGATAAGTGTGAAGGCCATCACTGGACCAGATGGTCTAGGGAGGAATCGAGGACAGACGTAAGGGCGCCAGGAGATTGCAACACATCCCTATTGAAATGTCAGAGGAGGACAGATTGACCACTCTAAAGATGAGACAGGCATCTACCAAAAGGGACAAGATAGCTGTGATCAAAACCAGCATGGGATAACTCCCTGAGAGACTTAATGAAAGAACAAGATAAAGAATGAGAAAGACAATTTAAGAAAACAAGCACTCAAACGACAATTGAGTACAGCATGATGGTGCAAAACCCATTGGTCCCAAAGAAGGAAAATCACTATATAAATGGGGGGCCTTACCATGAAACTTTGGGTTCGTCCTGCCAAGACTTCCCCAGAGCATCGTGTTGCGACTGACGGAACCCAGCTCCTCCATACCCATGATCAACCTAGCTGGCCACTAGATTGATCCAGACTCTAGACTGGTAACTATAACATCAACTGGTGCGATTGTGTGTGAGTGAGTGTGTGAGTGAGAGAGAGATCGAATGCATATGCTAATTGTTGTATTTCCACTAAATGCGGCATATTGCCTTCTCCTCTGAAAAAGATCCTGTGTGCTTCTTATATGCATAACACCTGCCTGTCCAGTTGGAGCCAGCCAACATGGGATTGAGCATCCTGGGGCTAGCTCTGTTGTAAGTATCTGATCAATACATATAACTACATGTTATTGTATAAATGTGATAACTGCTTAGGCATTCAAGACCCATTTGGAACAGCTATATAAATATCATTTGACCTCTGGATTTAATAAAGGAATTTATGCTTAAATTGTGTTGTGGTGGTATACTGTAACAAACAAACTCACTCGCTCTACCAACTTGCTGGAGGATTCCGATCTAGAGGGCACCAGTGCCAGAGAGGCACTACACAGAGGTTCAAGTCAGTGAGATGGGGAGCGGGAGAGCCCAGGACCATATTGGGGCCCCATGACAGCTTCATTACATGCTTATGGAGCCTAAACTCCAGCGACTGTCTGATAGAAGGGAGAAAGGAATGGCGGATGTCACATTTTGAGGGAACAGGGGATTCCCCAAGGTAAGTACCAGCTCTCGTGGGAGTTGTTAACTGGGAAGACCCAGGAACAGGCAGACAAGACCTGAAGCCTGGAATCTTGGGCATACTGCGTGCCCTGAACAATAGGGAACAAGGGGGGACCCCTTGAACCCCTGAACTAGCTAACTAAATTAACTAACAGCTAACTAGCTAAAGATAAAACTGTTTACACACTATTTACAAAGTTCAAGTGGGAGTGCTACAAAGGCTACTGACACAGAAAGGTTCTGTTCCAGACCATGAAGAGCAAAAAGGAACTGGAAAGGCGGTGGCTCTGTGACACCCTTTATGCCTTTGGTTCGGAGTATGAGGAGGAGTAGGGTGCCGGCACGGACCAATGAACACTACTATGGAAGAGTTTTCCAGCCTCAAGTGGGCGTGCAACCACAGTGAGTACCCATAGGGACCAGCATTTGAAGAAGAATGTAGAATTTCCTGGATTTCTAAAGTTTAGCTTTCATTTAAGAAAAAACTAAAACTGTATAGTTCTTTAAAAAGGAATTTGCCAGAAATATTACAGTTATACCCTATTAATCTCTACACCAAATAGCTCATTTGTAAATGGTAGAGAAAAGTGGCAAGGTCAGAAGTGACACTGGATCCTTAAGAAAGAACCTTACCATACAAGTCATCTTCAGCACTGGATTCAACTAAAGAGATCTGAGGCTGGGCTTTCACCTCCAGGTTCCTGCTCAGCCAGCTAGTCTGTTCCAGGGAGGAACCAGCAACATTCCCCACAGCTTCCAAGATTTTTTGGGTCACCTCCTGAAAAGTAATCAATACAACACTGTATCAGATGAAAGCTATTGCGACCTGGCCAGACAAGGAAGCTTTTGTTTTATTTGGAAACTGGCAGTGTTTTGTACCTGGTACCATATCTATAAGTATATGGAGGTGAGTAACAACAAACAGAGCAGAGAAACATTTATCAGCACTCTGCAGGTAGTAAAGTGTCACTCATTTCATTTGGTAATAGGCATGAACAATGAAAAAGAATGAAAAGCTTTGGATTAGAGTAGATTCACGTACAGGTCTTAATCTTACCTTTCCATGTAAAGGTCATTATGCACATGTGTATGCACGTATGCTCATATCTGGGCTAAACATTAATATACAAGAAAATTAATCTATGATAGCAAAAAATATGTCACACTATAATTAATCTACTCTTGATGACTATCCTTATAATCATAACGGGAAGGGGGAATTTTTCCCTTTTGACAAACATGCTCTTCAACTGTGGTATAAAAGTTAAGCACTGGCAAGAGAATAGCAGAATCAAAGATTAAAAAATGGAGAAACAAGCAACCCATTTCAGTTTTTCACTTCCTGTGTAGATTGGCATACACTGAGCACACACCAGAACAAGTCTGTTTAGAATGTCTTCATTCTTTCCACTTCCTCATTTGCCTTCTGGGCATTTTAAATTGTAATAATTTACATCAGCAGTTTAGTAGAATCTGTGTCACAGAAGCCATGGGTCTTGTTGCAGACTCTGTTGTATTTTCAGTTTGATTGGGACACCTATTGTTACCATTACGCCCCCTGACAAGTTTCTTTTTTCTAGCTTGAGCCAGGCTAGATGATTAGTTTATTCTTTATGGATCTTATCTCCCACTGCTTCTCTGGCCATCAGGATAAGAGTGCACAACCGGAGCATCCAATAGGAATACAATAGTACTGTTGTTAATGAGATAATCAGGGTCCACACACCCCATTGGTGAGCAGGAGGGTTGAACCCCAAAGAATCCCAAAATGTCTCTCACAACATTTTCCCTCATATACTTTTTTAGGTCACAAATTTGAAACATATTTGGGATTCATTCTTACGATAACTGATAAATTCAAAGGTTTCAACTCACTGCGTATTTCCCTAATTGTTCACAGTATGGACTCTTACCTGATTCTCCAGATTTCCAGTCTTTTACCTGCCAAGTTACTATATTTTAAAGGAAAAGTTTTTGTCCCCTGAGGTTTCTTAACTTTGTCCCCTTGGAGGGCCACAGAATTTATCTGATCAAGATATTTTTCAGTTCTAGTGGAGCAGTCATCCAGTGGGTTCAAATGAAGATTGCAAAGTTTTCATTATACTGCATTAATAAGCAGTCCTCTCTCAAAGACTTGTACATTCTGAATTTATTCTTCAGATTTTCAAAAAAAATTGTACCAGTACCCTCTATTGTTCTTTAGGCTCTGAACTGTATGGTCTGAAAACCTGTCTGCTTTTTTCCTTTCCCTTCAGCTACAGGGCTTCCATGTGTTATTAAATTAGATGGGGTGTTGGTTACTTTTAATTGAGTGATTTAACAGTGTCGTTTTATTTTTTGGGAATTCATCTGGCCATATTTAAGTCTTCCCATTGTAGGGTTGGGCCAAACCCTACTTCCAGACTCATGTTTGAGCAACGGAGTTATTCACTGTAGGATGGAGACTCTGGTTCGGAAACTTCAGGTTTCCCTTCCAAGGTTGCCAGAGAAATCAGATCACTCCTTGGTAATGCTGTAAGAAGCTAGGCATTCGCTACACAATTATCTTGCTGGCCAGTTTATGGAGTAGAAGTGGAGGAAGTCACTCACATCTCTACCATATCTGCTGGGGAGCACAAGCACCACAATCACAGCTATTAGAAGATTCACTTTTCAACACTTCATCTTAAATTCAGAGCCAAAGATGATCGTGACAAGTCTGTGGTGCTTGAGCTAGCTTGGCAAAAGCAGAAACAGTTGGAGAAAAGAATCCATCTCTAATCCTCATCTCATTTCCATAATAGGTGAATGGATAAACAGTTGTTGAGATTGCCAAAGCCAACTAGGGGACATAGCTATACAGCTCCCATTGACTTCAATGGGAATAGTGCACCTAATTCTCCTAGTTGGTTTTGAAAATTTCAATGATAATGCAAATGAAGGGATCTGATGACATCATATTTGTGTTATGAATTTAAATCTAGAGGATGACATCACAAAAGACACCCAATCTGAATACAGCACTGGCCAATCAGTATCCTGAGCCATGTTAGAACTTTATCAAAAATATACAATATTGTTTTGTTAGCTAGAAGATTATGTTTTATGAATTCTCACACATTTACTTACCGGCTTGCACCATACCTAAACTTTCTCAGAGTATGTGGATGTTCAGACATGGAGTTTGGTTTGGGCTAATCTCTGTTTATAATGAAGAGTGCAGTGCCAGATCTGTGAACTAAAAGTGTGCATATACAGTACCTGCAGGTCTTTTTGGTCTTTTTTATTTTCCAGGTTAGGAGTTCTGGTCACACAGTCATTTAGAGTACTGTAGGAAAAATAATTCATCCCAAATTAGTAATATGGACAGTACTACTCAATCTATCAAATCAAACCAAACCACCTTGTTTGTGCTATACCTCAGAAGCAGGAAATATCCAGGTGGAGCCAAGTTCAGTTGCACAGATTCCTTCAGCACTCCTAACAATGACTGAAAGTTCTCCTGCAGGGCTGACACAGGAAGTCTGCCAAAAACAACATGCAAGTCTGATGTCAAACAATACACCAGCCACAGATGCAGATAGTGCTGGCTCTGGGAGCTTCCCACCAACTTTAGTCTTCTAGTTCTCCCCAAGTCTAATTAACTACTATCCACAGTATTTGTCTACGTACCATACCATCCTGTCAATACATGATGACACTTATATTGCATCAACACACTACTGTGATTGGATATCAAAGTCAAAACAGTACGCGGAATTAACTCAGGTTGTCCTGCAAACTAAAGCTAGGCTTGGAGCATATGGAATATGCCAGTGCTGTGAAAGAGGAGGGTCTCCAGGAATGATATAATGAGGAGAAGGCTTTGCAGACAAATATCCTAAGGTATTCCATGCATACACAGCAATGTATGCTAAGAAGAGTTTTGATCACCCCCATGCTGTCTAATATGATGAATGCAGAGTATAAATTGGAAACACAAGGAGCCCTCCCTAAGAAAGCCTGGAAGGGAGATTAAGGAGAAGTATCCTTCATACACTCTTCCAGCAGCTGGGAACAGTGTCAGAGCTGGAGAAAGGTAATACAAACATTTCAGCATAATGTCCTGACAACCGTTTGAGAAGGTTACAGCATGCTGTTGTGTCAGTACACAACGACACTGTCACAATGACACAAACACCAATACATCAATGCAATCACAGAACACCACACCACACAGTAATCGTATGTCTGTCATTTGACAATGTAGTGGTTGTCCAGTTCTGCTTCAGTAAGCACTGATGATGTAGAGGTTTCCTGTGGCAAGCAGATATGAAAGTCAAAGTAAAGCTAAAGTAATAATGCTAGCTGTTAGTTGCTGGAATAGCATTTGTAGCTAAATGCAAATCACTTTATGTAACAACCTACTTACCTTTGAATGAAAGCGTAGCTGAATCTCAGCACTGGGATATCCACTAGAGAAGATTTCTGAAAATAAAACAAGGAATTATGTTCTTGCTTTATAACAAAATGAAATTTAAGCTGTTAGAGGACTCAATGTTTAATGGGAGACTTGTTTTTTTTTTCCCCCTGAGAGCAATCTGTCTCCCAGTCTTAGACTGATAGGCTGTGCCTTGTCTGTGTAGATATAGTAGGTAGTTCAGAACTTTTGCTAGGGAAGTCTGGAATAAAAAAAGACACATCCTTTCTGTCCACCAGATACGTTCTTCCAAAGCTCTAGAAATACTTATAAATGTACCTCTCTGCATGGTAACAAGGCAGGCTTTGTTAAACAGCAGAATCACCACAGAAGCAACCTCACTAACTAGAATCATTGGAAGTCATTGTTATGCCAAACTGCTATCATGAACCTGGGAAGTGAAGTTTTGTAAAAAGCTCTGAAACCTACATTTCCTGGATAACCAGACCAGATGACAAAGGTCTCTTAAGTTCCACTTACAATTTTAACAGTCTTATTTAATAAAAAGGAAGGCCCTCAAAAAGTTTTACTAATGAAATTACTACATAATGAGTTTTAAAACACTCACTAGGATTAGATTTTGTTTAAAGCTTGTTTTCTGTTTGATAGGCAGGATGATTGTACCAATGTTAACTATCCATTTCTGTTATGCTGAATTACAGACATATACACACAACTGTACCTTAATACACACATATTTACAGTTTCTAGGTGTTTATTTTATGCAAGTTACTCAATTTGAAGGGAAACATTGGCTCATCATAAAAACCTGAGGAATTTTGGTGTCTGCTTTGTAAATGCTGTTTCTAATGCTTGCTCCAATGTTTCAATGGCTCAAGAGTACTGGGACATAGGTTAGGCCCCAAATTAGAGAGGATTGACCAAACCTAATATGAAGAGAAATATTTTCATGTTTGTTAAGATTTCAATGAAAAGTTAGATTTTATTTAGATTTAAACATTCTCCAGAAGTGTTTGGAGCCTAGATAGATCAGCATTGTAGTCCATGAGAACCAGAAAGTGAAGCTACTAACCAAAATACTTAGTTCTGATATAGCTCTTTTCTTTCTCAAAGTGCTTGGCAAATGTCTGATAATCTTGAAGGGAAACTTAATATTTAAATTATCCAAGCAGAGTGAAATGCAAGAAATACAATAGGATAAAATGGAAAAAAATAAGTTAGATACTTAAGAGTTATTTCATTTTTCATAATCTGAACTATGAATTTAAAATAGATGGAGCCAGATCCCTGTGAGTTGCCCGTCTGTACCCCAGGATGGAGTGGGGTCAAGGTGTTTTTTACACTGGAAAGGCCTTAGTGCAGCGTCAGGACTGCTGTAAGTTGCAATGACAGGAAACAATCCCCCCACCCCCAGGCTGTTACAGCAGCTAGTGATCAGACAAACAGAATGGGTCTCTGCCCATGCCCCCTTTGCTGAAAGCAAGGGGGCTAGAACCACTATACTCGCCTTATGAAATCTGGAGATTCCTCTATGCTGGGAGAATGCACAAGAAGTCTGTTACGCTGGCTTTACCTCAGCTTTGTGCTGCCAAAGTAACACAAAAACAACTAACGACTACTCTTGTAAAATGAAAATCAGAAACTGTATACACATTGAGTACACCTTTAATCAGGTACAGAATATGATGAGGAAACAAATTCTAATAATAATTACCAGTAACAAAAAAATAATGAATGTTGAAAACCTCTTTCCCATCTAATAAGGTTAGCAGAGATGTTTTTCAGGGACACCTTGGAAGAATGAAGACCTAGTAAAGCTGAGTATTATTTTAGCAGTTACCTCTTCGCCTTTGATTTGGGATGGTTTCTTGACAACTTCTTTTACCAGCTGTAATATAGTGTCAGTCTTCAGAGTGTTAAGTGCACACACTAAGTCCACAAGAATAAGCTGAGATGCACTTGCCACTGGAAGAATCTAAATGACACAAACATAATTAAGTTCAATGTACCAGGGAACGATGGAGGAAAACAGCATTTCACACTACTAACCACATGCAAACATGCATATGAAACTCAAATAGGTGATTTAGGAACTACGCAACAAGTTATCATAAAAGGACCCCCAAGGGGATCAGAGTTTGGGTCTCATTCTCTCTCTCTTTCTGACCTGCCCTGGTAGGCTGGGTGCATAATGAGACAATGCATTCCGACTAAGGCAGATTAGGAAGAGGGCTTGTACTTAGTAACCATGTTTGGCTCCAGAAGGAGCTACCTCTAACTTTCCTCCTCTGGAAAGGTTTCTAACCTGGAGCCTTGGACAGCAATGGAGGAAAACTGGAGTTGTCTGGGCTTCAACAACTCAAAATAGCTTGGTATTAAAGTGCTGGACTTGGCTTGGCACAGCACATAGTGCTTACTGATAATTGTTCTTTGCATCTATGCATGAAAGTGGAGATCACCACCTTGGTATCCAAGAACTTTTCCTTTGCAGTTGTTTCTAAAGCTGGTCAGAACATTTTCATCTAAATGAAATTTAGTCAAAACATGCTGTTTCAAAGCCAAAACATTTCATGGAGATTTATATTTTCAATTACATGTCTCCTGGAAAGGATTTTGCGATTCCTTTGTTCAAGTCTGACCAGAGAGACAGAACAAACTGAAAAGCTGAGCTTTTCAATCTGAATACAGCTATTTTGCAAATTCCATTTTGCAAAAATGTTTGCGACGTTGTGTTTTTGTTGCAGCGTGGAATGAATGCAAATTTTTAAACCTTGAAAGTAGTCACAAAAGAGAAAGGTCACTCTCCGGACAGCTATTTAAATCTGAGATAAGATTTTAAAATAAATTGTAATAATGTGCAGAATGAGAGTCCTGTTTCAGTTTGCACATAAATTAAAAAAAAAATGGTATTTAACTCACTTTTCTATTTTCATTTCCAACACCAAGTATTGACCAAAGTAAATAAGTTCTACTATTTTATAAAAAATAAAATATCTTTTTCCAGAAAAGGGGAAGCCAGTAAGATTATTTTTGTCATGGGAAAGAAATTCTTCAGGTTGTGTTACAGAAGTCTTCAGGTTGTGTTACAGAAGTCATGCCCCAGACAAATGGTCTCTTGATTCTTTAAGTAAAATACTTTCTTCTTTCAGTATTTTTCTTCAACACGCAAATTAAAATCTTTATTTTTCCTATTTGTTTATATTTGTTCCATTTACTTAGAGTCTTCACGTTTTAAATTTTAACCATTATATTGAATTCAAATTCTTATCTAATGGATTGTTTTTGTCACTTGTACAACAAAACCAAAATAAAACAAAACGTGGGTCTTTGCAGTGAACCTAGGAACAAAACCTCTGTCTTTTCATTAGAAAAGAAACTATCATATGAATTAACATTTCTTTAACTTCACCTTTATTTTACTTTGATTCTTATGAGCTTTTTTGTTGTTCCACACTGCTGCTACTGCTGATATTAACTGGACTCCAAGGTGTGGCGTCAGCGGATTCAAGAAATCTAAAATTTTATTTTTTATTGTCTATAAAAAAAAGAGATTAATATGTTATTGCTAAACATTGTCAAAAACGTTCAAGACTGATCTTCATTGTTCATTTGGAGATTCTGTGGCTTTTTTATGTGGGATTCAGAAGTTATACTATCATTAAAGAATAGTACTGTACACTTTTGATTCAGGTTAATTTAGATTATTTCTCATGGATTCATTCTCCTCCGTTATTAAAAAGGTGTGATCTCAAATCCTGGAAAGCTAACAAAAACAAAAATCTATTTTTCATCATGCATATTCTCTGCCCAATCATTTTTCATACACAGTACTTCCTCATTATTAATCAATGTCTGTAAAATGGGGGGAGGAGGAGGAGGAGGAAACTAGTAGTATACATAGAATGACAAATATATAAAATATTTTAGAAAGAGTAGAGAATTGGATGACAATTTAGTAAAGGAGGATGGGATGAGGAAGTTAGTGAAGAGGGCAATGTAAGAATTAATGGAAAAGTGAGTTTTCAAGGAGGGAAGAAAGGATTTGAAGGACATGAGAAGAGTGGCAGGGCCAGCTTGGCAGAGAAATGAAAGGCTATTCCAAGAAGAGAGAGAATATACATTTTAAGTAGTATTTTTTAGGAAACTGTAAGTACTATGTTTAGAGGACAACTGGAACACTAATTTTACATTTTCTCATTTGCTTCAATGGACTCTTTGCTGCCTTCTTCCTGTAAGAATCAAAAGGTTATAAGAGTATAGGAGCTCTTCAGTAAACCAGATATGTGTCTCAGATTCCCAATTGTTCTGACCTGAGTGGCTTCTTGAAAGAAAAAATGATTCAATATTCTTTGTATAAATGTTACCAAAGCAACAGATAAGCAAAAACAAAGTAAAGAAAACAAAGGATTATACTTCAATGTAAACGAATGATCAACTACCACAACTGTCTAAAAATAAAACCCTTACATACTCTGTTGGGGTATGTAAGGGTTCAGTAAAGACCTGGGTAACTGCTATCATGGTAATAGGGAATAAGGCACAGGCAAGCACTATTTCTTTGCTTGATAAAATTGCCATCCTCTTCCCTTCCCTTCTGCTTGTTAAGAATAGATAAGCGTTGCAGCTGCATAAGGAATATGGTTGTCTGAAGGATACCCTTTGTGTGGAAAAAGTGTGATCTCCCCCCTTCCTTCTTCTCCCAGGTACATAAAGGAGCTCAGGGTCATGGCCCCTTCCTCCCTCCCCTGTGAACTACTGATTAAGGAAACTTATGCTACAATTACTGCAATGAAATGTATCTTCAAGGTAAAATGTCTGTATAATATGCTTAAAGCTGTAAACAGGGGCGGGTTTAATTATATTCAGTATATAGCTATTAATATTCATTATTATTAAATAAAGGTTTTGCCAGCATTGCAGTAAATGTGGGTATTTACATATTAACTTAAATAAAAAAGAGTGTGATGTAATTAATTTGGGGGTTACTCAACAATTGGGTCGAGGGGAACAAGTACCGTAATAAAGAAGCCCGTTTACTCAATCTGCCTCTGGGTCCTCCTGCTCCTACCTTCCATCTCTAACAAACTTGGAAGTTAGCTCATTGAATGAATACAGTAAACAAACAATCTGTACAAATCCGAAACCAACATCCAAGGAGGCAGCTGTCTGTTTGGTCATATCCCCCACTAAAAACAAAAAAAAACCATCGCCCCCACAACTTTCACCCATGGAAATATACTCAAAAAGGAAGAAACACAAAATTGTTTTCAAGCAAGTTGCCCATGCCCCCGCGCCCCCCCCCCAATGGAGTAGACAACCACATCAATGTGTAATGGAGGGCCTCAACAGGCCCACAAAAAATAAGTAATTGCTCAACAAAAATACAGCTTCTCACCCAATCTTCTTATTCACCCTCCAATATTTCTTAAAATAAAATTTAAATCACACCTATGACAAACTGTCACATCATTCTTCTGCCCACAAAAGAATTGGGAAGCTGGCAGTTACAGGCTGACTAGGTGAAAATTTAGAATGGCTTCACTGGGCAAAGTTCACAGCTTATTCAAGAAAATAAAGATTAACTTCAATACAATCATCAAAAATTAAGATAAATTTATACAAACCCTATCTCTCATACATACTACTTATCTTACCAGTATCAGTTATTCAAAAACTGAGTGTAACAGTAGTTAAGGGGAAAATATGCAGTGTGCTGTGTCATGTTTATGATGTCATCAGCTTTAAAACTCAAATGTTGATCGATATGGCAAAATCTTATTACAATTCATAACAAAAGCAGAACGAATTCTAAATACTTAAGTAAATGAAAGAGCACGCATAGCTCAAGTTCACTCCAGACAAGCCAGAAACTGTTAACTTGCATGAGGTCCTCTCTCACACTCATTTGGACAGACACCTTGTTTCTGGGTTGCAGTGTTTTTGTTTTGTTTTTGAAAGAGAGAATGGAGAAAAAAATACAAGGAAAGGAAGAGGATTTAATAGCGGGGCGAAAAGCACATGTATGGGAAAAAGGGGGCAGAAAAAAAAATCACCAAAAGGCAAATTAATTTTATACAAATTGTGCATCAATTTAGGTTTGGAAATCTGACACTTTGCAACTGACTTGCACAAAAGGTGACAAGCCTTTTATAGTAGGAATTCTGCACCTTTGACCAGGAACATTCTCTGCAGCCTATAAATTTCAGAAACTGTAAAACTACTTTGCTATTTTGAGAATGGCAAAACCATATACAAGAACTTTACACAAAAGATAATGGGGGGCAGGGGAGAAAGAGTGCTTGGAAAGGATTCCTACTTTGGTTGCCTTAAAGTAAACTGAAGAAGAGCCTTTGGTTGCTCCAAGAAAGTCAACTGGTCTTTTTTGAGAGTCTTCCCTTTTTATAACGCTCCAAAGAAGGGCCATTGTGTTAACAATACGAGGCAATTCTTCCAAAATGGCATTCCTGGCATTTCTCAGGTTTGTGGGGTCAGATATAGGGGACACCTAGGAAAACAAATATCTATATTAAACAACATATTCTGTGGACAAACACTCAAGTGTATGCAGATTCATTATTCTTAATATTGTTACACAATCTTTAGTGCGGACATCTGCTTTCCATCCAAGAAGTCTTTTGTAATAATAATTTTGCAAAACATTAGATCATTCAGCTGTTGTGTTTATAAACTTTATTATCACTTACAGAATGGGTAAGTATGTGTAACTAGAGTATAACATTCTACTGATTTTGCTTTTGATTGAAGAGTTCATTTCTCTGTTTGAGACCATATCCTCTTCCAATACATGGTGCAAACTACATATCTCCATTTTCCACATAATTTGTAACAAAAAAAAAAAGAGCGTGAAATGCATTCTCATTTAGAATACATGCCACTAAATATACTTCTGATTATTTATTCTGTGGCAACTTTCCAGTTAAACAAATGAAGTAAAGTAACTTGGGAATAGAGCCACAAAATGCATGAGTATTTGGGTGGGGAAGATCAAATTAAACTTGTTCTGGTTTTGCAATATAAGGAAAAAAAAGTGAGAAAAAAGGATGCATATAGAGTTGTCTGCAGTGCGGTTTTTCAGATGTACAAATTTTGTTCACTCACTTTCATTTAACAGCATACTGAATATATTTATATTTATAAATGTAAAATTCATATTGTTCTAGAGAAATTTTTAGAAAAAATGCCTTTATAGCTTTTTTGACAGCATGACATTCACATTTCTTTCTTCACACATACAAATTACTTCAGAATAATTTGAGAATATTGTACTTTTTCCATAAACGAGTAGTGTCCAATAATCCAAATATATTTATTGTCAGCACACACTGAGTTGGGGTGAGAGAATAGTTACCTTATCATCTGCAAGCAGAGGGTTCTCCTCTACACAAGCATGTTCCTCTTCCTACATGGAAGGAGATTCTGCTATCCCTATGGTAACCGCCTCTCATTTTTGGGCCCACAATAATAGACATTAATGGTCATGATTCAGCCAAGAACGTAAGTACTTTGCTGAATTGAGGCCAAACTGTCAAACGTATGGTTGGCATTTGGAGACAGATATCTACTGAAGTAATAAGAAGCAGTCTACTACCTTTTTGGCTTGATTAGGATGATCCAAAAGGCAAAAATGACCAATGGTTGTTAAGCCTTCCAAAAGTGTCAGAGGATAATCTGGCGTAATGTTCTCCCTTTTAGAAGTTACACTTTGGAGAAGAACACAAAAGTTATTAATAGTACAATTGGATATTTTCATTCTTTACATGACTACTATGGTCAAAAGAGTATTTGGTTCTATGTTCTAACTGCTGAGGTATCAGAAAGCAAAGCTTTTAAAATAACTTGTCAGACAAAAAAAAGTAATTTTAGAATACTTTAGACAATAGTATGAGGTTTGAGAAAATAAGCTTATCAGTACTTTGTACTGAATAGTTAAAATATCAAAACTCTGCATTTAAGAATCTTACCTCACAGACATCTTCACAGTTTCATTTTCATATTGTTTAACAAGTTCATCCAGGTTTTTACATATCTGTATGATAAATGGTGCCACAGTCCAGCCTAAAGATTTCCCAAAGTATGGCAAAGAATGCGTGACTAAACCTACCCAAGATGGATGCATCCCATAGCCATACTCTGGCTGCAAACCTCTAACTACAGCAGAGACAAATAATCCTTGTGAAGTTATTGGGTGTGGATGCACATACTGCACTGCACTAATAGCCTGCTGGAAATTAAGAGCTCGTTGCCATTCCTTCGATAGGTCTGGCTGGTTCTCCTGTTCCTCATGTGTCTGTCCAAGATGGTGCTCCAAGGCAATCAATATTTGCAAAAGCTTCAGCAGCTCAATCTGAAGGGGGTGTTCACTCCATATCTGATCTTGCCCAAAATTGATAAGGCTTTCTTCAAAGAGGCTCTCTTCGATGACACTATTAATTTTATCAGATGTCATCAGTTCATACCGTTTTTGACTTGTATACATAGAAGCAGACAAAGAAAGAAGAACAAACTCTTGAATTTTGCATCTTCCAAGCAAGTTGTGTATAAACTCGATATTCTTGTTTTCTGCTGACTTTAGCATTGTGGCCAGCTGCACCATCATTCTAATCAAGACTTCTACACTTTTGACTTGGACATCTCTGTTGCCAAGCACATCTTTGTGGGTTACCTTCAAGTAACATGGATAGTAAGAGCGCAGAAAACTCAAACAGAGGTAAGCCAGCAATTCTATTAATAAAGAATGGGGACACATGGTTGGTGACTGAGTCTGAAGCTTACCATAAAAGCTCTGTCCCACAAGAGTTTCCTGGTGCCGAGCTAGAAGATTATAGATGAGATTTAAATGAGCTGTAGAGCTCGTATCCATGCTAGTACTGGCCACAGCTTCAATGAATTCTTTAGGGTTTGTTTTGAGTACTGCCTCTAGCACAGAAAAAGCATACAAAACCCTCTTGGAATCATAAGGCTGAAAATACAAGAGAATGTGTTTAAACAGAGCCTCTATCATCTCTTGTTTTTCTTTCTGCTGCTTGAGCAGCCTAGAAGTTGTAATCGCTTGGAGTTCCAAATCCACCTCCTCATCACTTGATAGTGATTCCGACGCTTGAGTTTTCTCAGAGTCTGCACGCACAAGATTTAATGTAGTACTGGGTTTGGAGCCATGAAGAGGGAAAGCATTAGATGAACTAACATTCTTCATGTTTTCTCTGCAGTCGATTGTAGCTCTGGAGTTCTCCTCATTGCTCATTTCCTGTGGATCCAGAGAAGGAGAAAAAGATGATGTATTTTCACTATCAATATGTCCTGTGCTGGTATCTGCTGATTCTGTGTGTTCACTGTTATCATGATCACCACTGGTATCCTGTGGAGTTTCTGTACAGTGAGAGAGTTCGTTTTCAGGCAGTCCATTTTTTAGCTGAGATGTCTCTGGATCTATTTCCACTTCAGCCCAAATAGCTTCCCTGTCCACAGTTGTAAATTGGCTCACTGGTATGTTTTCTTCAGAACTGCTTTCATGTAGCACAGAGGCTCCAAATGACTCTTTGAAAGAGGCACTTTTCTTGCTAAACCAATGATGCAAGTCTTCTGAAAAAAATATGAAGATTTCAAAAATTAGTGTTTATTATTACAGTTAAAACATTCAATAGCCTTTATGCTGAAAGACAAACTGTAAGAGAAAATGTAATGGTGATCAAGTAACTGACTTTACATTAAAAGTTAAAAATCTTATTTATGCCAAGGAAATAATTTCATTGAGCAGTTATGTTTTATGATGGAATTGTACAAGTCAGAGATACCATAAACCTTCTCAGACTGTAAACTCTTTGGGACAATGACCATGTCTACTTCTATGATTGCACAGCAGCTGGCACAAGAGACTCCCTTTGGGTGCTACTATAATGTAAATAGTGAGAACGATGATGTTTCGCAAGTCAATTAGATAGGAAACAAGGTAGAAAAACTGTTATGCAAACAGATAGCTGGATTAAAAAAAGCAATTCAACTATTAGGAGGTCTAGAAGCTTCTTTTGCAGAAATGCTAACCCAAAAGAAGATACTGATGGGCCTTATACCTTTAAAAAGGTATGACCTACTCTATAACTGCGTTTAAGCATTATTAGAGGTGTAACTGAGAAGAGTGATATATGCAGCTGGCATCGCTGCTTATAAGGAAACACCTCAAACTGAAGAGTATGACACCTAACGTCAAAGACTGGCTTAAAATGGAGTAAGGTGACTGTCAAGGTTCCTCCCCCACTCTGAACTCTAGGGTACAGATGTGGGGACCTGCATGAAAACCTCCTAAGCTTACTTTCACCAGCTTAGGTTAAAACTTCCCCAAGGTACAAATTAATTTTATCCTTTGTCCCTGGATCTCCACTGCCACTACTAAACTCTAACTGGGTTTACTGGGAAACGTAGTTTGGACACGTCTTTCCCCGCAAAATCCTCCCAACCCTTGCACTCCACTTCCTGGGAAAGGTTTGGGAAAAATCCTCACCAATTTGCATAGGTGACCACACACCCAAACCCTTGGATCTGAGAACAATGAAAAAGCATTCAGTTTTCTTACAAGACGACTTTTAATAGAAGTAAAGAAATCACCTCTGTAAAATCACGATGGTAGATACCTTACAGGGTAATTAGACTCAAAACATAGAGAATCCCTGTAGGCAAAACCTTAAGTTACAAAAAAGACACACAGACAGGAAGAGTCATTCTATTCAGCACAGTTCTTTTCTCAGCCATTTAAAGAAATCATAATCTAACACATACCTAGCTAAATTACTTACTAAAGTTTTAAGACTCCATTCCTGGTCTATCCCCGGCAAAAGCAGCATACAGACAGACAGACACAGACCCTTTGTTTCTCTCAATCCTCCCAGCTTTTGAAAGTATCTTGTCTCCTCATTGGTGATTTGGGTCAGGTGCCAGCGAGGTTACCTTTAGCTTCTTAACCCTTTACAGGTGAGAGGATTTTTCCTCTGGCCAGGAGGGATTTTAAACTGGTTTACCCTTCCCTTTATATTTATGACAGTGACTAACTGTTAATTGACTTAACTCAAACAGTTACATTTTCAGCCTGAGAGCAGCTTTACCTGCTGAATTCTTCTGTTTGATGCAATGGATGGATGTGCGCTGTGTCTTTGGATGAAGAAGCAGCAATAGTACTGGCTCAAGAATTCGTGCAACATCATTAAGTGAGAGAGCACGTATCAACCAGCCCTGTGCTGCGGCACCAATTGCACCATCTGAACAATTTAGACTGTCCAACACCACAAACAGAGATCTGAATGGAGAAATTGCAAAGGAGAAGTAAAATTACAAGCCCTCTTTCACAACACATTTTTAGACTCCACTCCTGCAAATACTTGCCCATGTTTCAGCTTTACTCCTGATAGTAATTCCAATACCCAGAAGTAGTGCCACTGAGTTCAAAGTCGAGCACATGTTTGCAGGAGCAAGGCAAAACATACTATGTGTGTGTATATTGCACACACGCTATCTCCAATTAGAGAACGTTTTTATAATATCCTCTCCTACTTCATAAGGCTTGAAATTTTTGGCTCATATTGTATAAGACTGAGGAGCACAATGAGTAACATGCCACCCTTGCATTACTTTAACAATATTTTGAATGTAGTTGCTTTTGCCGGGCCCTTTTATCCTTTCCTAGGGAAAGGCCCCATCTTCTTGATGTAGGAAGCCACTCCTATTAGAAGATGGGCCTCAGCTGTTCACTCTTTGCTGACAACACGGAAAGCAACTCCAAACTCCTCCCCTTGAAGCACCAAACAAAACAAAACCAACCAAACAAAAAACCCCCACAGCACAAGTACTTTATTACTTTGGGTGAGAGTGTGTTACCAACACAAATAGGGGGTTTTATTTTTAAGTTAAAAATAAATAAATATTTGACGGCCTTACTTTGGTTCATGACTGTCCAGGAGATTTTTTTTTTCTAGCAAAAAAAGTATAATTTCCCTAAATATATTTATATAAACATTAAGCCAGGCAAATCAAAGTACAGCAATACCTGTCAAAGGATCGATTGTGGGAAGTGACTCTGCTGCCTTGGATTTCTCTGGTCAAATGCCATATAACAGAGAATCTGAACAGTGCCTCCAGCCTTGTCCCCTTTACAGAAGAAGACAGAAACTTTTTGATTCTGAGGTACATGTAGTAAGTTTAGTGAATTTAAAAGGCTCTAGTAAAAAAAATGCTTATTGCATAGATTACTTCTAAAATCTTAAGAATTCTGCACCTGTTTTTCCATTTCTAGATAGGATTAACATACAATGTCATTTTCCTGCCATGCACTCACAACCCAAGGCAATCAAAACAAAAAAGCACCTAATGCACAATAAAGCTGATGATTTCAAAGAAAAGACATGTTTGGAATTCCCATTTACAGTATTTTAATCTCTTGAGTTATTGGGGGTTGGATGACAAAGAAGGGTGATACGAAGGGACTGTTATTAGTAGGCAGACCTTACTGAGGATTATCATCCCTGAATGTGTATAAGAGTCTAAAATATAGGATTTCAAACTCTTGACTATTCAGATACCCACAACCCCTATATAGATCTTAATATATAAGAAGTTTCAGAATTGTGAAAGCAGATTAGATAGATATAGCTATATATAAAAATCTATCGTAGAATGTTTAAGACTGCGGTTATAGATTAGCATCAGGTTGTGACCTTTTACTTAATTTACATGTTAGCTGTCAGAAAAACTAAGAAAGAACTGATCGATCTTGAAAATAGGGAAATGAAATTGCTAAAGGGAATTGGCTCATTTTAAATACAGTTTGACTATTGCCTGGTCTAGGAGCTGTTCAGTGCTGTCTCAGACACAGGGTCAAATGACTTATCAGAACATAAGGTTGGGAAGAATAAGTCAACGTCCAGCTCAAAGTGTTTTCAGACTTACCGATGGATCTGGAAAATATTTAGAAATGCTGTGAAGGATTGCTAACTTTGGAGAATCTGTGATTTTAGGGAAAGTGTATAGCATCCAATGACTAAGATGGGTCCTATGTTGATTCATCCAGAGACCCTGAGGGAATTCACCACAGGGAGGAGTGATAGAGATTCTCAGCTGTGGTCTCCAGAGAAGCAGGGGTTGAGAAGCCCTGAAGCTATATGGCTAGGGAGCTGAAGGTTGGCTGGAACCAGAGGTAAGACACTACAATAATGAGGCAGCCTAGGAAATACAGGACTTACTTTATCGTGATCCAATAGCGTATGACAAATAATATCTTCACAAATATTAGCTGATGGAGCCAAGCAGTGCAGCCTATAAAACAGTTCCACACAGGTGATGTGGTGCTCCCTTGTCTCTTTGTTCAGCTGATTCCAAAGCACTTGAGCGACTCTCTGGGGGAACAGATAAAATACATTGTACCACCCCCCACTGATTTAAAAGCTTGGTATAAACACTAAAGTGTTTTGTATTTGTGAAAAGGGTAGTTCATATTTTCCTATCCTACATATTCTCAGTTTAGGGAAGAGCAAGAGGCTGATTCACAAATCCGGAACTAGGGGAACACAATAGCACTGTCCTGGAGCTGCAATCAACTCATGTTTGTGCACTAACGGGTGAGGAAAGCAGAGTTCTGCTTCCATTTCTAACTTTAATCCCAACCCTAAACATTCATAATTCAGATGATATAAACAATACCAAAAATTGCAACACAAAAGTGGCACACACGTAAGAAATGGAACACTGGGATGGTTTTACCACTTTGGCATACAAAGAGGAACAAAGTTGAAAGAAGTGGTAATGTGATAGAGCCATCTTTGCCTCACATGACTAAACAGTAGCTCCCAATTAAAGTTTAAGAATTGAATTTAGAATATCCCCCACACCGCACTTCGTTTTAAGAACTAACTAGCTGCTTAGACATGCCCTTCTCAAATTACCTCTCCTTCCAGCTACGCCTCTCAACTGCCCTTCACATTAGCTTTTACAAAGAGTTGAGAATTGACGTTGGGCTGAAGCAGAAAGAAATATTAAGATAACTTTACAGTTGTCCTTAGAAATATTTCCTATAAATAACATGGGATAGATCATAACATATTGCAGAATAAAAAAAATGACTATGGTATTTGATCAAAGAGACACCCATTGGATTTAGATTCAATATTTCGTCTATGAATAATATGGATGCTGATTGTCCAAAGCCATAATCCAAATGAAGACATCCTATCTATGATTAAATATCCAGTGACGCAGAGGTGTAACATTTCCACCTTATTACCAGAGTATATAATTTTAGATAATGGTATCCAGTCTCTTTTCCACTATCCTCCATCCCATCTATTTCTACCATACGGTTTTGTTCTTGTTTTGTTATTCCTGCTTCCCCTATCCCAGTTCATTAGCTTTGCAGGAAAGGTAAGAGAAACTGATGAGGTTAAAAAAAAAAAAAAAAGCAACCATTTTAAACTTCTTTTCCTGCCCACTATGTTTTGCCTTTTAAACAGCATTTTGGGGCCCACCAGCCAGGTGAAATTCTTACTTTCTATTATCAATAGATAAAATGGAAGCTGTTTAAAAACTCTCAGTGAAGCTCTTTTACAGTAGTAGTTGACAGTGGCTATTGGACCACAAACAGCTACTGATAGGGTACCCTTCAGAAATATTTTTATTCCACATAAGGGGGAAAAAAAAAAAAAAAAAGGAGAGTACTTTGATTTTTTCCCCCCATTTTATCCACCACCACTAATTTTTCATACTGGGAGCTCAAAAGAGCATAAAATCCTTTCAAATTGTAGTTTTCAAGTTCAAAAAACAAAATCAACTGAAGACATTTAGAGTTAGGGATCAAGATTTTCAAAAAGTGACTAGTGATGTTTGATGCCCCACTTGGGACACCTGGGTCTTTATTTTCCAAAAGTGCTGAGCATCCACCCTCAAACTCAGAGATCTTTAAATCTGTGCACAAGAAATTTTCTAAAAATCTCCACTGACTTTTGAAAATATCAGCCATGATCCATTACAAGAGACATAAGTTATGTCAGAGTGTGTATAACTATGCCATACATGAGACTCTCCAGTAGACATGAAGGCACTACCTTCAATGTTGTGTTAGAATTATCCCAGAAAATCCATTTAATTATGACTAACATATATTTTAGCTAAAGTATATTTGTACAGTAAAGAGTTTGACACCTGATAGAAGTCTGTTTTCTCCGATATTAGCTTTAGAACGCCAGGAGCAATGGGAGGAACTGTGACCATCTGCAGTCTCCCAAAGAAGGGGTTGTGTCCAGAGATTTTATACCGCTTCATTCGATCTTCAATCACAAGTGCCAGTGACTGAGAATGGTTGATAACTTCAAGCAGTGTGGAGATGGACACATTCTGAACATAGCAGTCATTTACGCAGCAGCATATCGTCATTAGGGATTTAAGCCACAGAGGGAAGCTGGTATCACAACCTCCTCAGAGAAGACAGAGGGAAAAAATGCCTTTATAACATTTAAACGTTAGATTACTTTATCAGACATTTGTCAAATCTGAAGATGCCATGGAATTTACCTTCCCTTCTAGGCTGCACAAAATCATGAGCTTTATAACGACTCTTATATTTCAATGTGTAGCAATAGCTTGACCTACTAAAATATGTTATGTACTACACTTTTATTCTTTTAAATTAAAAAACATTTATACATATATTTTAGGCACTTCTAACACCAGTTAAATTTTATTATCCACTACGTTATCATGAAGCAGCCCAAAAGACTAGGAAAAAACATTAAAACAGCTAAACAACATAGCAAATCTCAACATTCTACCAAGAGCGTCATCCTCTCAGCACCTCCCCACCAAATGCACACATTTTCATTTTATATTCTGTTACATTCATGATACGTCCATTAACAGCTAGACTAATTTGTTTGAGAGAGAGATATGTTGGGGTACAATTAGAACTAACTAAATATAAAAGTCCTAAAACACAAGCACCTCAAAAATTGTAACAGGAAAGCCACTGACAAGATTTGGTAATAATTACAAATATAAGGCTTTGGATTTTTAGTAACAAAACCCCCCTGACAAATCCATACTTGTAGAAGAATGCTAGTTCCTCATGATCTACTCTGAGCCCAGACATTCCTCTCACAATCAAATGAAAAAAGACCAACCAATCTGAAAATTAAGAATGTGCATGAAGATGTAATTTTTTTCAAATTAACGTTATTCTTTCTCCTATTCGTGTAGCTTCTGTATGAACTCTCTTATAGAAAGTTACTCACCCCTCCCTTCCTTACTACAAATTCTCTGATTTGGGAGTGAGGTTCTTTTTGTTTCCCTGGAAACTGTTTACTTTGTATGGACTATAGAGAGTAAAAAGCCCTAAAAGTCAGATTGGAACCAAGAATGCCTATATTGACTCCAACATGATATTCTGGGAACTCAGACGCTGTATGACTCTAAACCCTTTAATTATAACACTTTACATAACTGAAGTGTCTTCCCTCTGAGCATCTCAAAGAACTCTAACGTTGAAGACTCAACTGCCCAGGGTGCAGGTAAGTATTATCCTCATTTTACTGGGATGAGAAATCTGTCGCAAAGCCAGAAGCAGAACCCAGGTCTCCCATTTCCTCACTCCTGTGTCCACCACAAGCCTGTCCTTCCTAAAGGCCCACTCTTACTCCCCTGGAAGAGGATATCTGAACTGTCAATGGGAACCAGCCCTAACTATGCAAATTGTTCTGATATTACAATGTTAGCCTGTGTTGACTCTTTCCGCAGGGAACCCTGAGGGGGTAGGGCGAATTGTTTTATCCAGGACCGGAACACCAACGTATTTCAAAGGAGAACAAAGTGGATTTAAAAACTGCAACACAAGCTCAATTCTAAAACATAAGATGCACTCTAATATTGGCATGTCTTGGCCATAGTAAGCAATTTGCCTTTAGTCTCTTCCCATGTCCCTCCAAATACCCAAAATGCACTATAACTGCATTCATAATACACACCCTGTCACATTATATTGTGTACACATTCTTGGTTGTGCCTAGTACATAGTGCACTTAGTTTGCAGTACAATTTACATTTTGGGACACTGAAGTTATTTGTCTAAAGACAATTCTTACCAGGAACTTGAAACAGAGATAAATACAATTGTTCTGTTTCTTTCTCAGAAAGGTAGACTGGGAAGGTAGTACAATCCAGTAGAAGGTGACAAGCAGCAGCAAAGGCCTCTCTGCAGTCTTCTTTCATGTCCCGCAAGTCAAGCATTACCTGGTCAATGTCCCATTCTTCTTCTTTTCCCTTTTTGCTACCAAGGTCATGGTTTGCAGGGGAGAGAGGCTCCAGACTTTTCTGTTTAAATGGTGACCCTCGAACTGTGAACAAGTCTGAAAGCATTTGTTTAAACTGAGGTACGGTAATTTGCTTTCCTTCCCAGGGGTTCTTTTTCTTGCTAGCATTTTCAGCAACTCTGTAATTATTTTCTTTCTTCTCTCCTACGCTCATGTTTGCTATCGAAATTCTGCCATTTCCTGGGTCTTGTAAATGCACCCCAAAAATGTATTTACTAGCAAACTTATCAACTAACTCTTGGATACAGTGCAAAGTCCTCTGAATACTCCCTCCATTTTTCCAAACATCATCCTTCTCAGGAGTCACTCTTGGCAATCCTAAGTGTTGAGAGAGCTCTGGGGATGAGGCACTTAGACCTATGCCACTGTCTTCAGACTTGAGGGGAGCGAAAGCAGCGTCATCTTCATTCTGTACTGCAGGCTTGGTTTCTAAAGTTATATCACCATTTTCTTGTTTCAATGGGCTCTGAAATGGAAGCAGTGGGTGTCTATTTTATTACACTGTATTTTTGGAGTTACTTTAAATAATTGAAATCACACTTGGGGCAGCAGGGGGAAAAGAGTGTAGGACAGGAATCCCTTCCCTTCTGCCTTGATAACTTGTGCTGTGGCTTTGTGAAAGTGGTATCAATAGACTTGTAAGAGTTATGGTCCTGCTGATGATTGCTGTTTAGCTAATATTCTCTTTTTGGGGGAGGAACATTCTATGGCCTGTATTATACAGAAGGCCAGATTACATGGCCACAATGATCCCTTCTGGCCTTGGAATCTATGAATCTCCTGAATTTATGAATAAACCTCCTTATCTGGCAATTGTTGGAGCCAAAGAGATATTTACATGAAATAGATGCGGCTACTGATGAGCGGCTCTGTTGCCTTTAAGACAAAATTATACTTGTTTTAAAACTATTCCTCACACCTCCTCCTCTCTGAGGCTCTGGGCCATGTTCAGCACCTTCATGATCTAATGTTGCGCAATAGCAGCCCAACAGGAAATTTAAGAAGTGATAAAGTGTGGAAGGAAAGGGTTTCCTTGTTATGCCATTGATTATAACGTCAATAACGCAGCAACTGCCAAGTCTGATTGTTTCTAACTTATTTCTATGCTTGTATTATTGCTCATCATTAGCAAACTGTGAAGTTTGTTTTCTACCTTATCACACATAAATTATTTGCCCTGTTCTTGTGAGCTTGTTTAACCATTTGTAGTATTAAAGTGCATCTTGTAGCAGGTCAGGTAATCGTGATAACAAAAAGGCTGGGCTTGATCTGGCCACTTGCACTCTTTATTTCAAATGCCCCAGGGCATCTTACCACTGCATTGAGTAGCGTCCACAGAAGACCAGGCTCTTTTCGGCAGATGGGATGGAGCAGGAAAGGGGTTTGCACCACATCCTAGTTTTAGACAACACTATGCCTTTGCATGGCTTGGACAACAAGTCAGCTAAGGTTGGAGTGGGTTCTCAAAATGAGAACAGCTCAGACACATAGCACAAAGTGACTCAGAGTGTATGAAAGGGGCCTACATAGATATACTGCCGCAATGAGTAACCTAAATTTCAGTTAGAGTAGAAAAGTTAGTAGCATTCCATAAAAGAATTTGCATTATTAAAATAAGGTGAGTACACCACTCTTGATTTGTGAATAGTTATTTATAATAATATGCAACAGGCCTTGCAGCAATACCTACCGAGTTTCCACTTCCAGTCTCATTATCCAAGTAGGCAGGAGGCATTTGTACTTTGCTAAGCACTTTGAAGCAGGTCTTTAAAGCATGAGTGAGTTCTGGTAAACTTAGAATCTCCACATTCTCCAGAAGAGACTGTACCATGTAACTGAGCATCTGTGGGAGATACTGAGTCTGCACTTCAGAGTAAAGTTCCTAAAATAAGCAGGGATTTAAAATAATTAAATGCTAAATAGCTTAGCAGACAGAAATGGATTTTACCATTGTCAAGCTGCCTAATATAAAGTCTAACTTCAGTGAGCACAGATGTGACTAATATATGATGCACATTGAGTTAAGTTGCATATGGTTGCTTTAAATAGTGCTATTACTCCACCCAGTGCTGAACGTAGAACCAGATCCTAGTGTTGAATGGAATTTGACTACTGATAATAGCCTTGCAAAACAGCCCAAATAACAGATCCACCCAAGCAGCAAAGTGGAAAAAAAACCTGACAACACATGACTTTTATATCCTTTAAAATAGGATACAGTTAAAGAAATTTTTTTTGATGGGCAAGTAAAATGAAAAGTAATCGCCCACAAGCAAGTGGGCATACAGAACTTTGCAAGACTGATAACTCATGCATGACCGTTCTAATTTCTATTTCAATAAATTACTGTTTTATTATAAGGATCCAGTTATAATTAGAAAATTTCAGTAATTTTCTCTTTTCACAAGTTCATTATTTGTATGTAAGTCATCTAATCAATATATTGTGTGATGGGGCAAGGCCAGATGGCTACAGAAAAGTAGTGGGAGATAGATATATTAGCTCCAGGCTCAACAAATCCCTGGTACCAGGTTAAGTGAAATGGAAGCTGCTCCAGGTCAATTAAGACACCTGGGGCCAATTAAGAACTTTCCAGAAGGCAGGGAGAATGCTAGGTTGATTGGGACACCTGAAGCCAATCAGGGGCTGGCTGAAACTAGTTAAAAGCCTCCCAGTTAGTCAGGTGGGTGTGCATGTCAGGAGCTGTGGGAGGAAGTTGTGCTGTTGGAGAGTGAGTAGTACACACCATATCAGGCACAAGGAAGGAGGCCCTGAGGTAAGGGTGAAGTGGAGCTTGAGGAAGTGAGGGCTGCTGTGGGGGAAGTAGCCCAGGGAATTGTACATGTCATGTTTCTGAAAGATCAGCTATCATAACTGATGCTATTAGGGTCCCTGGGCTGGAGCCCAGAGTAGAGGGTGGGCCCGGGCTCTCCCCCCCGCCACCTTTGCCCCCTGATTAATCACTGAGACTGGGAGACAGAGACTGTGCAAGGAAGGATAATTTCTCCTCACCTCCCTTGCTGGCTTATGATGAAAATGGCTCAGTAGACTGTGACCCTTGTCTCTAGAGAAAGAAGGGTTACGTGGAGGGTTACAGTGAGCCTCTGAGGCTAGCGAAATCCGCCAGGAAACGCAGGACCCACGGAGGCAAGGACAGAGCTTTGTCACAATTGATTTTCCAAGAAGTGCTGGTATTCTGAGACTGGAGTTTATATGTTTGTCAGATAACTTACGAAGATATTTGCCTATTAGCTGAGAAGCTCAAAACCATTCTTATTAGGAGGATGTGTTGCATACAATGCTGATAGTAAACCCCCCATTAACACCTCACTCTTATACATGCTGAGAAGATTAGGAACAAAGTTCTACTCTTGGTTTACATGGCATGAAGTGGTCTTGAATGGAACTCCTCACACGAGTAGAGTGGGCAGGATTTGGCTCAAAGCATTGTGTATTTATTCATTGGTATTCTTTTCAAATGAAAATATAGTTTCCCCCATTATATAAATAAATAAATAAATAAAAATGTATCCACCAAAATAAAAGCAATGCTTCTGTGAAACTGAAACTTATCTGATAAAAGGAAAGAAAATGAGTCAGGATCTGAATGATTAACTTTAGGTCAAACTTGCCTTACCAAAGGAATCACATCAAGAAGGAACAACAGTAGTGTGCAGAGCTCTGAAATCGTAGGAGTGTTGACATTTTCAGTAAGGTATCTTGTCTGCATGGATTTATTCCTGGTATTGAAAGAGAATGTGTGTTCTTTCAAAATACACGATTTACTGCAGGATGTGGGTTTTTTTGTTTTTAAAAAAACCTAAACGTACTTTATATTGGCATCCGTGCTAACTACACAAGCCAAGAAGGCCGATTTGTATCCACCATCAGCTTGGCTATTTAAGTCAAGTTCTTATCAACATTTTATTGTGATCACAAAGTTGTATACAGTTTAGAATCCTACCATATGGTAGTTGAGAAGTACAAGAACACATTGTATTATCTTAATCAAGATAAGCACGAGATTCTTCTCTTCTTTAAGGCTCATATTAGATACTCAGCAACGTTACCTGTTAGTCTAATTCCTCTCTGCTGTGCTGAGGAAACCCCCAACTATTAGTAGCCTAGCATATAAAGGGATATTTTCTGGGAATTTCATCTTCTGAAGACAAATTTATAAAACTCACAGAGACAGGAGTAGAGTAAAGGAAGAGTGCTATTATGCCATTCCAATAAATATTGGCTCATTTCAAGCACTAGTTATGGTGCTTAAATACTATGCTTACTGAAATGACACCTCCTTTCAATTACCTAATTAGGTTTAGAATGAAAACACACTCATACTTAATTGCACACTTTGGAGGAAGCACTTTCACGTTAAAATTTTGATTACAGTAAAATAGGTTCACCTATTATAAAAAACAAAATATTGGCCACCTTGTGTGCCTCTTAAAGAATATTAATTTATTTCTACATAGCATGTGAGAAGACACTAGTCCAGATTTTTCTATATGGGGAGGCTGCTGCATGCTGTATTTTATGTACGTTAACTGAAAAAAAACAAGTGGCCAGGAAAGCTCATCCTAGGGGATAAGTATGATCTTATCCCATGTGATCTCCTTGCTTTCTACTTATGAACATGCAGTTTTTTTCTCCAGAAAACAACCATGTTGCTTTTTGGAAAGAGTGACCAAACCATGGCAGTTTATTTTGTATTTAGACAGATAAACAACTGCCTCAGATTTAACTATTTACATTAGATGGTTAGTTCAGTATCTAACCATGCATCTCTCTGCCCCTTTGGTTAGGATCATGACACTGGCATTTGAATCTTTCATTGACACTTCTGTTGTCCTAGCTGTTGTCCTATCTATGTAATTCTTAATTTATCTTTGCATTAACGCCAGACAGCATAACTACCTGAAGCAGTCCTCAAAACATCTGGTCATATAATCCCATAGAAAATCTGTACTTAGGGATGTGATCAACAAGTTGACTGTTTTAACAATTTCTGAGGCACTTCTATTCTCTTTGATCGCACTGTAAGAAGAACAAACAAATGATCAGTGAAGACTAAACAACAAGCATACACATTTTTGTATTATTTGATCTGTTCTTAGAAAGTTGGCCTGAAGAAGAGACATGAAGTTCCTTAATTCAAAAATTAAAACCAACCATTTTGGAATAGCTAAATTTTGCAAGTGTTTCTGAAGCCAAGAAAAATCTTTAAACCTTTAATTTGATTTTGTGGACTAAAAAGTTGAGTTCTATCAATACATTTTATGTAGTAAATCTGATGTTAGAGAGGCACAGTGGGTGTATGTATTTATGTATGTAACACTGCACACATAAATCTGATGTTATCAGCCAAGAATCTAAATCAATGATCTCAAATTCTCTTGGTTGGAAGAGAAAAACCCTGTGATGCCAAAGGAGACTCAAGGTAGGAAATATAAAGGAAAATAAAAGAGAGAGATTGGAAAAAAAAAATCAATGATTTTCAGCCTGTTTACATCAAAAAGACACTGTTAGAACTTATGTTATTAATAAACAGGTAAGATTTACCCAATGTGATTACTGAATAGTTTACTTTAGTAAGCTCTCTTATGAAAGATACAATTTCAACTATTAGGTGAAAATGGTTACGGTATACCTTGTAAGTACATTGCCACTTTGACTGTAGCTAAGTTTAAGATCAGAACCCAGGGCATCCTGGCAATAAGAATAAAAGGCTCGAATCACTTCAAGGAACAAATCCCCAACAACTTGTGGCCCTGCAATCAAAGGAAAAATAAATCCAGTAATTACTGCAAACTGATTACAGTATTAATCAATTACAAGCTTTTAGTCTAAAACTGAAGTTCTGATTATAAAGAAAATGTACTATCCCATGGTTACTTACGGGAAATAAGGGGATGAGAAAATTTTCTATGACATTTTAAACTACTATCCAGATTCCACTTGTGAGATCAAAGGTGTGTGTATTAAATAACTTAGTTCTGTACTACTTAATAGAATGTGAGAGCCAGAATTTTACAATTTTTTGTGAAGTTGCTTGAAAGGTTGGGCTATTTATTCCATATTTGACTTCAAAAGATCACATGGTAGTTACTTAATGAATGCCTGCACTGTTTTTAAATCACTTCAGACATTTATATAAATGTGTGCTAATGACCTATTTAATATACAGTGTGCATGTCTCAAATGACAATTGTGCAATCAAATTCCAGAGTCCAGATTCAGGGGGTTCCCACTGCCAGTTTAATATGCTGGCATTACAATGAAGTCTTCAACTCCATTCATGGAAATTAGAACAGTTGGTAGGATCACACAGGTTAATACATGGAGAAGAGAAAGAAAAAGCCTATCAAGGAAAAAAGGATCAGAAATACACTAAGAGGGCCTGATTTTCAGAACGGTTGGCAACTGTAGTTCCCATTGACTTTAACTGGAATTGTGGGTGCTCTGTGGTTTTGAAAAGCAAGTCCATAGTGCTAACAGCACATCTGAGGCCCAGCCATGAACCTAAAGAGACTGCATAGGAGTACTACTTCACGCTTATGTGACGCATGGCTAGAAAGGGTTAAACAACCTGCAAAATAAATAACCCTCAAAAGGCATGTGGGGAGATATTTGAAGTTTTGTGTATTTACATATATATGAATAGGGTCAACAATGTAATCAACAGTCCCTATTAATGTTGTACTCTTAATACAGAGATCAAAAGAACATCCTGGCATTTAAATGAATTGTAAACATGGGATATCTCTGTATTCATCTCTCTTAAATGTACAGCAAGTCATCTGTGAATGGTGGAGGAACAAGCAAATAGCTATATGAATTAACATAAGGCAAAGTACCAGGGATGGACCTCCTTCAAAGTCCTGCTAATTACCTTTTGTTCCCAGAGGAACTCCAACTTGTTAAAAAGGACATGAAATTGTATAAAAAATCCTTGGGTCCTGATCCTGTTCATCTCAGATCTGCTTAGGCTTCAACTGGGAAAGTTTGAGTCGCAAGACTGAGGTCCCAGTTATGCTGGTACACCCTGAATATGATATTTGGACACTGGTCTATAACCTATGGACTATTTTTGAAAACTCTTTGCAACTAAAACAGCTCACCATCTCTGCACCTCAGTGAACTGAACTTATGTCTGTATGTATATTGACCTTTTAACCATACTCTCATTGTTTAATAATTTTAGTTTAATAAGAATTAGCTGTAGTGTGTATTTGGGTAAGATCTGGAATATTCAATAGCTTGGGAGGTAATGTGTCCGATCCTTTGGGATTGGTAGAACCTTTTCTTTTATATGATCAAAGAAGATTTTCAGAAATCATCGTATTTGAATTAGGTACCTGGATGGAGGCCTGAGGCTGGATCACTTTAAGGGAACTGTGTTGTTTTGGACTTCTGAGTAACCAGTAAGGTAATAAAGCAGCTGTTTTATGCTGGTTAGGTAAATTTAAGTATTGGAATATCCACCAGCTTTTGGGGGATTGTCTGTCCCATTCTCTGCAGTTCACCCTAATTGAGTGACCTCAGCTGGCCTGCACTGGGACCCTGGTCAGAGCTTATATAGTGCTTTTTGTTCATAAATCTCAAGGCACTTCACAAGGGAGTTCAGCATCATTATTTCCACTGTATAGATGGAGAAAATGAGGCACAGATAGATGAAGTGACTTGCCCATAGTACCCAACAGGCCAGTGCGTGAGCCAGGAATATAACCCACATCTCCTGAGTCGCAGTCTAGTGCTCTATCCGCTAGGCCACACTGCCTTGAAGAAAAATATTCTCTAAGTTACGTTTTGTTGCATAGTAAGTACCCTTGGAATATATTGATTTTGAAATTAAGTGTTTAATTCACATTGACTTATAAGTTTCAGAGTAACAGCCGTATTAGTCTGTATTCGCAAAAAGAAAAGGAGTACTTGTGGCACCTTAGAGACTAACCAATTTATTTGGAGCATAAGCTTTCGTGAGCTACAGCTCACTTCATCGGATGCATACTGTGGAAAGTTTAGAAGATCTTATTATATACACACAAAGCATGAAAAAATACATTTGGGGACAATGTATACCTTCAGATCAATGGCACTGCTATGGGTACCCACATGGCCCCACAGTATGTCAACATTTTTATGGCTGATTTAGAACAACGCTTCCTCAGCTCTCGTCCCCTAATGCCCCTACTCTACTTGCGCTATATTGATGACATGACCATCTGGACCCAGGGAAAAGAAGCCCTTGAGGAATTCCACCATGATTTCAACAATTTCCATCCCACCATCAACCTCAGCCTGGTCCAGTCCACACAAGAGATCCACTTCCTGGACACTACAGTGCTAATAAACGATGGTCACATAAACACCACCCTATACCGGAAACCTACTGACCGCTATTCCTATCTACATGCCTCCAGCTTTCACCCTGACCACACCACACGATCCATCGTCTACAGCCAACCTCTGCGATACAACCGCATTTGCTCCAACCCCTCAGACAGAGACAGACACCTACAAGATCTCTATCAAGCATTCTTACAACTACAATACCCACCTGCGGAAGTGAAGAAACAGATTGATAGAGCCAGAAGAGTTTCCAGAAGTCACCTACTACAGGACAGGCCTAACAAAGAAAATAACAGAACGCCACTAGCCGTCACCTTCAGCCCCCAACTAAAACTCCTCCAACGCATTATTAAGGATCTACAACCTATCCTGAAGGATGACCCAACACACTCTCAAATCTTGGGAGACAGGCCAGTCCTCGCCTACAGACAGCCCCCCAACCTGAAGCAAATACTCACCAGCAACCACATACCACACAACAGAACCACTAACCCAGGAACCTATCCTTGCAACAAAGCCCGTTGCCAACTGTGCCCACATATCTATTCGGGGGACACCATCACAGGGCCTAATAACATCAGCCACACTATCAGAGGCTCATTCACCTGCACAGCCACCAATGTGATATATGCCATCATGTGCCAGCAATGCCCTTCTGCCATGTACATTGGTCAAACTGGACAGTCTCTACGTAAAAGAGTAAATTGACACAAATCAGATGTCAAGAATTATAACATTCATAAACCAGTCGGAGAACACTTCAATCTCTCTGGTCACACGATTACAGACATGAAAGTCGCTATTTTACAACAAAAAAACTTCAAATCCAGACTCCAGCGAGAAACTGCTGAATTGGAATTCATTTGCAAATTGGATACAATTAACTTAGGCTTGAATAGAGACTGGGAGTGGCTTAGTCATTATGCAAGGTAGCCTATTTCGCCTTGTTTTTTCCTATCTCCCCCCCCCCCCCAGACGTTCTTGTTAAACCCTGGATTTGTGCTGGAAATGGCCCACCCTGATTATCATACACATTGTAAGGAGAGTGATCACTTTAGATAAGCTATTACCAGCAGGAGAGTGGGGTGGGAGGAAGTATTTTTTCATGCTTTGTGTGTATATAATAAGATCTTCTAAACTTTCCACAGTATGCATCCGATGAAGTGAGCTGTAGCTCACGAAAGCTTATGCTCAAATTGGTTAGTCTAAGGTGCCACAAGTACTCCTTTTCTTATTGACTTATAAGGCTCCAGAAGCTTTTTAGTACTTTTTTGTGTACTACAGAAATAGGAATATTTCTAATTTTGTGGTTTAGATGAATGCAGGACAGGTTTTATTTCACTGCTTTTGCTCCTGGATTATAGCTTAATACCTATTTTCTACACTAGGATATAAACTGTTTGATTAATCCAATAGTTTTGTTTAACAGTGTTTTCCTGCTCAGAAATTTTAAAAAATAAAATAAAATCCATACACCAAACAGTGCTTATACATAACAAAAGGCTCTAAGTGTAACAACTTATATCATACAAATATTTCTTAAGCAAGAAAGCACCCTTTAAAAAGAAATCTGTGTTACAATGTGTCTAAAAGAAAGTCATGCCTGGACAAGAAAAACACGTATCCTGTCACATATAACTAAGCATCTGAAGGAATTGTTACTTTCACTCAAGAAGTTTGCTTCCTCTGTAGACAAATGAACACTGAGCCGAGTGCCTTGAACAAAATCTGTACAAGAAACTTTTCACTCTGTAAAGGACAGTACACGTGCATCCTGGTTTTTCACATAAATGCTGTCTGATGTTTTGATGAATTTGTAAAAAACAATGGGGCAAATGCATTGAGAGAGGCAAACAAAGGTATTTTCCTCCATCCATGAAATAGGAGAATCCTCCAGACAAATACTAAATAATTTAAGCCACTGTCAGCTAAATATTTATAAGTTCAGAATGTGAATTATTCGTTCATGGTATCATCTATACAGATACTGTGATAAAATCTTCAAAAGCGGGGTTACCATGCCCAGTTTCCTGCACAGCATTAAAAAACGTCATTTACTACAGGAGATGATTTACAGACATGGGATTCCTTCACAGAGAAAACAAATCTCATAAGCAACAAGTTGCCAAAGAGTACACAAGTTTCAAATAACCACAAGTTACTCATAAGCTTCTTATGTCTGTCACACATTCAAGTACAGTAAATACTTCTGAGTAGGTTTTACAAAATATTGGTACATACAGAAAATCAGGTATGTAATCTTGGCATCTGCATAGTGTAGGAGGATGTGCTGGCCCTTTTATGTGTGAGGCACAGCCAGTTTGCATTATAGGACTGTGGATCTTTTAAGCACATGACAGACTGAGGACCTGACTGCTGCAGGAAACAGGATATGCAGATCAGTCAGGGGAGACTCTGGAGGAGCAAGATGCGCCTGGGAGTCTCTTTATACGGGCCTAGGGAGGAGGCTTGCCAGGGACAGCCAAAGGTTGGGAAAGACACTGTACACAAAGAGGAGAGTTGCCCAAAAAACAAAGATAAACGAGAGAAGGCAGGTGGCACTGCACCATTTGGAGGTGATTAGCAGAAAGCCTTCTAGACATCATGTCATCACTATAGTATAACAGGTCTTAGCAGTCTGTGTCAGTAGTAATATTTAATATTACCTATTTCAGGTTTGTCAAGGAGACTAATTAGGATACGGAAAGGTTTCAGATATGCATGATCTTCTAAGGAAGACTCTGAGAACTTCTGATGCAATATTTCAATCAAAGCCTGTTAAAAGAAAAGAAAACACCAAAATGTGACAACTACTAAGGAGAGATACTGTCATTTTATTAATAATGTTAGGTCTTGATTCTTGCACTAGGTGCCAAACGTAGTCAAACTTTGATTATTGAAACAGAATGGGGGAGAATAAATTAATTCAGATAATCAAGGAAATTTTCAGTTTATTTAATACATACACAAGAAAATTTGGAATAAACAGGATTTATTTTTAGTAATTCAGGTAGGCTAGCGAAGATGGAACTGGCAGTTTTCATTAGATTCCATTTACATCACAGGCCCATAAAATGGAACAAAACAGCACAACATGAGTTCAGACTTCCTGTCAAATGAATACAAAATAACGATCTCCTCCCATCTGTTATGCTTCAGGAAGAGAGGCCATGAAGGACATACAGTGAACAAGTTGAAAGGCAGTTTGTTCTGAGGTTAAACATAGCATATAAAAGTTATGTAGAATAAATACCAACCTCAACTAAAAGATCTTTGGAATATTTTCCAAAAAAATAGAGGGCATGATCTTCAAAAGCTGCAGAATCTGGAGCAAAAGTACCGCCTTTAATATCAGAGCCTACAAATTAAATAAAAATAATGAGTACAGAAAATACTGATGTAACATACATACCATAAAACAAGCAGTAGAAGCAATTATATTCATTTTAACTTGAATTTGTTCAAGATGTAGTTTATGTTCCAGTCTAGGCTGAATGCCTGCAAAAAAAAGTGTGCTTATGTGGAGAACAACCACCAAGTAACCTGTGTGTCATCTGCAGCTTGGGCCTCTATCTAGGTCCTTTAATACAGGCTATGACTGAATCATGCAAATTTTTCTGCATAACATCTGAAATACTTTCCTATCCATCCACACAGCTAAAACTCTTGTGCAGGCTCTCATGTCTATTACTGCATTTGTCCAGGCCAAAGAGAAGAATGTTGCAATCTTGCCCCACTCGGATTCACTTAGAAAGTTGCTGCAAAGATCATTTTCCCTGCTGGTTGTTTTGACCACATGACCTCTCTTTTTGCATCCCTTCACTAGGCTCCCTCTCCTCTAGTGCATCAAACATAAGCCATTTGTCCTCATTTTCAAGGCCCTTCATGGCCTGCCCCCGACATTCACTACTAACATGTCAGCTCCTGCCTCCAATTGGTCAGTGATGCCAGACTCCATTGCCCATTAGTTAAAATTTTCAAACAAGCACCTTTATGCCTTCTCCCACATTCCTGAGATACTCGGGAGGAAGTCCCCATAAACATCTGCAAAACTGTCTCACTGATATCCTTTAAAAAAAAACTCTTAAAACTCCCCTTTTCTGTGATACCTACACAAAAAACTTGATAATGGCTGTGATGCTGGAGTGCTGAGATCGATGCCTATCATGCTGATCAATATTGTCTCATTGTTTCCTGGTTCTCCCACCCTCTCCCTGTCTACATCCATCTGTCTCTTGCCTTAAACTTAGATTGTAAGCTGCTTGGAGCGCGCACCATCTTTTAGCTGTCTTTGTCCAGTGCTAATCAAGGACTAGAATTCCTAGGCATTATGGTAATACATGTATCACCATCATCGACAGATAATCAAATCTCTCCCAACCCTTGAAATGGTGTCAGCCTGACGCACCCTTCTGGAAGTGAAAGATAGAGATCCCCACTTCAGAGCCTATCTATCAAAGTTGTCGCCTCCTCTCTCCCCACAGAGAGTAAGCAACTGGATGGAATTCTGGCTCCATGATATCAATGGGAGTATTGCAACTGACTGCACCAGGGCCAAGATTTCATCATGCTATTTTCTGTGCCTCTCCCAAAACCCTGACAGCCCTGTGAGTTATGACTGAAACTCTAGATCCAACATCAGTTCTCTGCAGAACAGAGCATTGCACTAGCAATAAGAACATACGAACAGCCATACTGGATCAGACCAAAGGTCCATCTAGCCCAGTATCTGTCTTCCAACAGTGGCCAATTCCAGGTGCCCCAGAGGAGATAAATAGAACAAATAATCATGAAGTGATCTATCCACTGTTGCCCATTCCCAGCTTCTGGCAAACAGACACTAGGGTCACCATTCCTGCCCATCCTTGCTAATAGCCATTGATGGACTTATCCATCATGAATTTATCCAGCTCTTTTTTGAACCCTGCTATAGTCTTGGCCTTCACAACATCCTCCGGCAAGGAGTCCCACAGGTTGACTGTGCATTGTGTGAAGAAATACTTCCTCTTGTTTGTTTTAAACCTGCTGCCTATTAATTTCATTTGGTGACCTCTAGTTCTTGTGTTATGAGAAGGAGTAAAACAACACTTTATTTACTTTCTCCACACCAGTGATGATATAGTGGACCTCTATCATATCCCCCCTTAGTTTTCTTTTTTCCAAGATGAAAAGTCCCTATTTTATTAATCTCTCCTCATATGGAGAGAACAGACAACCAAGCCAGCCTGGTATTAAGATGTCTTATAAATGGAAGACTAACTTGGTAACTATTGTCATCAGTTTGTTACTCAAACTATGTTATACTCAAACTATGTTATCACTTTTGTAATTTTAATTGAGATAAGATTTTGATTCTGATTCACTACTTTAAAGCAACCCTTGTTCTACTTGACTGGAGCTCACATACTACAGTTTAAGAATTGCATCTGTACAGAATTGTTGTAGATACTCTTAAATGCTATGGAATGTAAATCAAGATTTACAGATTACAAAGAACAATCATTTCTGCTTCAAATTCAGGGATGTTTGCTCTCTGACTAAAGTTATCCCTCAAACTTGTTATAGACATTCCAAGACTGAACTGTGATGAGGGATATCAAGCATTTGTTAGACACTAAGATTTAAGAAGGCAGAATTTATTTAATTTATCATCTGAAATAATATTTGCTTAATAGAATTCTCAATTGCAAAAGAGTTGTCATTTATGAACAGAATGAAGAGACTTATGTTAATCATCTCTGGAAAAGTATATTCAAATGTAGTGGACAAAATACAAATTAGATATTTAAACTGAATGTCACCACATATTGCACAGTACCTAGCAACCACGCATATAGTCTTCTATTTAGTGACATGTCTCTCCTCAAGAGTGTCTGTGTAGCTGCTGAGAGAATATGGACTACATCAGACCTGAGCAGTGGAACAGTGCTTTCATTGTAGTCCTAGACAAAGAATAAAGACAACTTAGCTGTAGGTGAACTGTAAAATTCACAATTAAATAATTTCTAATGGCTACCAGTATCAGATATAATACTGACAAAGATATGTTAATAGATCTAGCCTACTAAAGGAGAACAGGGACAAACCATCAACAATCTACAATTTAAAATCTCAGTAGAATTGATCCACTGAAGTCTTCCTTTAAAATTGTGTGGTCATTTTCAAATTTTTATTGCATAACCACAATTAAGACATCAAGCCTTGGTAACCACCATGTGGGACTTTTGGGGAAACAAAGTGGATGCCTGACCCTGCTGAAGTCCATGGCCAAACTACTGACTGCAAATGTTGCAGGATTAGACTCAAGGCTCTATCTACATAGGGTGGGGAAGAAAGGGAATTTAAAAACAAAACCCCCTCACAAGCCTGCATCAGCAAGTCTCAGAGCCCGGGTCTACAGATTTGTGCTTGCGGACCCCATGCTGTGGCACCAAAAATAACCACATAGATGTTCCAGCCTGGGCTGGAGCTCAGGATCTGAAACCCACTCCCCTCCCGAGGCTTCAGAACCCAAAGTCCAGCCCAAGCCGAAATGTCTATGTGGCTGTTTTTAGGGCCACAGCGTAAAGTTCCATGAGATCAAGTCTGTAGAACTGAGCTCTGAGACTTGCTTCTGCAGGGCTGTTTTGGTTTCTTTTGGCCATGCAGAAATATCTTTAGAAAGAGAAAATAACTGGTGTGTATTCACAGGAGTATCTAGATTATATAGGATCCTACAAGAATCTTTCCTCAGTAAGATCTTATTCTTCCTCCAATAAAGTAATCATAATGACATTCAAATAATGCTCTTACCAAAGATGTATAAAATGGGAAAAAGAAGAGAAGCACTTCCAAAGTGTTTCGTTGCACAAGAACGTTTGAATCCAATACTGACACACGCAAAGATTTTACCTGTAATGTGAGAAATAAATATAAACAAATGGTTATAAATACTGTTGATAGCTACTAAATACTTTATCTTCTTATAGGAATACCAACATCAGTACCTTTACTTGGTGTGACATTATATCATTAAAATGTGAGCATGTACATCATTGTTGCTACCACGGTTATCCAATTGCAACAAATCTTGTACAAAGTATATCATGTAAAGCAGGGGTGGCCAACCTGAGCCTGAGAAGGAGCCCGAATTTACCAACATACATTGGCAAAGAGCCACAGTAATACATCAGCAGCCCCCCCATCAGCTCTCCCTACCCCCCACGCCGAGCGCCTCCCACCCACCAGCAGCCACACCGATCAACACCTTCCCCCTTCCTCCCGATCAGCTGTTTTGTGACGTGCAGGAGGCTCGGAGGGCGGGGGGGGGGGGAAGAGGAGCGAGAGCACGGCAGGTTCAGTGGAGGGGGTGGGTGGGGGCAGGGCCTGTGGTAGAGCCAGGGGTTGAGCAGTGAGCACCCCCGGCACGTTGGAAAGTTGGCGCCTGTAGCTCCAGCCCAGGGTCGGTGCCTGTACAAGGAGCCGCATATTAACCTCTGAAGAGCCGCATGTGGCTCCGGAGCCACAGGTTGGCCACCCCTGATGTAAAGTGTCAATGGAAAAGTTATGATTTGCTGAATATGATTATGTTTGTATGCATAGATCATCTGAAGTTATGAGTATTGACTACATACCTGTATTTCAAATGGGTTTGCTCTTGTGATAACTTACTTAGTTAGTTTACACCTAATCTAGCTAGCACAGTGTGAATGGACCATTCAAGTTGATGGCCCATCAACGAACATAATGGGCCATGGAAGCAGCTTATCCCTGCACAATGGGCCTTCATAGGCATATGGGTAATGCTCCTGGTATGACTCATCACAGCATGCAACGGCATGAACTTGCTCAAGTGACTCTGGACTCCATCTTGTTCCTGTACTTTTCCACAAACTAAGGGTTTGTCTAGACCACCACTTTTGTCGGCCAGGGATGTGAAAAAAGCACCGCCCTGACAGACAGAAGTTTCTGTGACAAAAGTGCTGGGGTGGACAGCGCTATGTCGGCAGGAGAGGCTCTCCTGTTAACATGGCCAATGCCACTCGTTGGGGGTGGTTTAATTATGCCAGCAGAAGAGCTACTACACAGGAGACCTTACAGCAGCACAGGTGTACTGCTACACCTGAGCCGCGTAAGGTCCGTAGTGTAGACATAGCCTAACACTGAGAGTTTTCCCTCCACATGGGAGAAAGTATAAAAGGCCCTGGAAGCATCTCTGTTTTGCCTCTCTCCTGCTCTGATCTCTGGACTATAGACTTACGTTAAAAGGAGCATTCTGATCAATGGACTAAGGACCTTCCAATCTTTCGGATGTTACCAGAGACATAAACCAGCAGTTCATTCCATCACTGCTTCAAACCCGATCCAAGAACTTTGCAATGAGTGTACGTATTTGATTCCTTTGACCATTTGAACTCTCTCCTCTTTCTTTTCTCTTATAAATAAACCTTTAGATATTAGATTCCAAAGGATTGGCAACAGTATGATTATTGAGTAATTTCACAGCAGTTTGCCCTGCATCTGGCATCTTCAGCCGTGACCCACCGAGGCACGGTGACACTTGAAAAGCATTGAAATCTACATATTTAAAAAGAACTTTCTTTCCACAAATAGGAGAACATAAAATTGCATTGAGCTTCATACTGTTTCATATATCATGATTAGCATTTCTACATATCTGGGTAGGCCACATTTTGAATATCTGCTGCCTGCCAATGATAACTAATTTGTTTAATATCTGCATCTTGAGACAACACATCCTGTCTGATAATTAGTTATGGTTATTCCAGTATTTCTGGTAAAAAGATAGGTGATTTAAAACCTATGAAACATTTTTCAATTTCAAGAAAGGAAATTAAATACAAGACAATAGATACTGGAGTTCTTCTGTTGGTTTACTGCTGTTTGGTTTAGTTGCACGTTATTTTAAATAATGTGCAAAGGTGCAGGGTGTTAAAGTTAAAAAAAAAAACAAGAAAATCTTAAACGCTGTGTCTGATGTACAATGACAGAGTTTGACATTCCATTCCTAAAGGCAAAATGGAGTAAGCAAAGATGGTCATATCAGCTTTATTTTTCATTTCTTGTCTTTTCTGATTTAGACCACACCAAATCCTTAATGCTGTATTTAATATTCCTGTAACCAAAGAAATTGCAGCCCAAGGTGAGCGCAGAAATGCTGGTGTTGTAAAGGAGTTTGGTTAATAATTATCAAGGACATGCCACCCTTAGGTAGTTCACTCCCCCACGCACTGCTTCTCTGCTCATTTCCTATTTTTCACATTTTGTCCTACTTTCTGGAGCCAAGAATGATGAGACTCTCCAAATCTTCTTCTCTCAAGCACTTCTGGATGACTGCAATAGGGTAGGCAGCTAATATTAGTGGTTGCAGAGGATAGTCTTTTCATTAATTGAAAGAATACATTGGATCTCACTCCACCTCCCCTTTTTAGTTTTTTATAGAGTATAAAATGGATACTGATTTTGAACTGTTTGTATACAATGCCTAACACAATAGGGCCTCAATTCTGACTGAAGTCTTTGTGCACTGCTGCAATACAAATAAACAGGGTTAAATTAGTTTTACTGTAACAAGGCAACACCATCCATTCCTTTTTTGTATCATTGACCATCTTTTTAAATTACCTGTTTGCCATTCTACATATTGATCAAAATTTGCAAGAATTATTTTTCATTATTACCACTTCAGTTGAGATTCTCCACTCATTGAGCAAATTTTGAATTAGACATTTCATTCTCTTACTGATGCTCTTTAAAGAGCTTGGGACTTTAATTTGTACTGAGAAGGATACTGTTTTCGACTGTGTCAGCATTATCGTAGTTGAGAATATCCCACTAGCAACGTAATGAACTTACTGTGAGCTTATAATCAGTTCCCAGCATGTACTTCTGCTGTTTTCCAGACAACTCTCTGTTGATATGACTAACAACAAACAGAGAAGCAGGAAGTCTTATAGAAGGGCTGACCAGAACACTCCCCCAGATAGCAGCATAGAACACTTCTTGGCCTGTTAGTACAGACAGCTTCACAAGCAAAGCATCTGTTCTGTGTGTAAAATAAAAAAGAGGAAATAATATTATAAAGATTTACCTTTCCATGTAAAATACGTTAATTCCATTGAAGTCTGTCACTGAATTCAAGTGCAATACTTTCAGTTTGTTAATACCCCGTAGCTTTTTTAATGTCCATTTCCAATTTCCTCCCTTTATTTACATTTTCAGTGTTACCCTTTCCGAGATGATTTTGCCATAATGGCAAGTGCTGTAACAAATCTTTTATCATCATGCACACTCAATGGAACGTTTGTCTGCCCACTTTGGCAACTTCTCCAGTAACTACACGTTTTGCATAAATGTCACACAAACTGTAACTTGACAGTAAATAATGCAGTAGTTTTTGGTAGCTAATTCCTGAACCAGTTGGACTGAAAGGACTTGCACAGAATGATTATTTTTAGCTGTTTGTTAAGTCACTCTGTTTCAGTGAAACATCCATGCATTTCAGTGTTTTCTCAGTAGCTCCTCTCCGCACTAATGCAATATAAATACTTTAACTTTTCTTCAGTTATGAAATTTGTACAGTGTACACTTTAATACAACATATTGGGTGATCAGGCTCAATACCTATAGTAGCTAAATTTATTATTTTAAACATCTAAAAACTTAGTGATAATTATGCAGAGTTTAGCCCAAAGGATCGCAGGATCATCACATCCCCTTGCCTGAGGAAGCAAAAAGTAGCATGTGAAAGCCTTTTCACAGATAGGACAATATCCTGGACAAACCTTATAGAATAAAGAAACTTTACTGAATTAAATTAACCCTTTCTGAATTAAGTTTAATGCCTTTGGGGATCCATTGTATTAAAAAGGCAATTGTTTATATGTTATTGTGGAATTGTATGCCACTTCTCTCAGAGTCTTGACTAATGAAATCTTTGAATAGTAGTAAGAGCTTCAACTTTTGGGACAGTAAGCATGAAGTAGATTTCCTAGCAAATACTGGAGGTGAGGGGAATGCAAGTGACCCGCCTCTGAGTCCATCCTTTTGAAGCTTTGCCTTGACCAGAAATCCATTGTCTGGCTGACAACCTATTCGTAGTCTCTTCAAAAGGCCCAGACTGGGCAAATGAGTGCCTCACAATCTCATGAGGGTTCTTGTTCTGGGCAAAAGGATGTTATGATCTTGAAACCACAGGAACACCCAATGTGGGATTTTGAAGGACTGCAGGGGCATATGTTGGAGTTGGGATGAGGGATCTCTAGAAAGTTTACTAGCATTCGTGTAGGTTTTTTAAAATTTTTTAAATAGTTTTAAATTAGTTCTCTCTCTGTAATGCTTTTACCTTAAGACTAAAACATTCTTGCTTAGAAAGAGCCGTGTGGAACCTTATATCTGTCGCAACTACAGTGTATCGTCTCTGAAGAGAAGACAAAAGAAGCCTGCTTAGGGAGTCTTTTGTGGAGGATTTCACAGTATAGTCAGGGGACTGAAGTGTGGAAATCCCTTACTCAGAAAGAAAGGTATGTGTGTGTCTCTACCCAAGAGAGGCAATGGCTGGGGAGCTGAAAGCTTAAGGGGACCATAGAGGGGAAATACAGATGCAGTTGACCTGCACTGTGTCAAGCTTCTTCCATCTTTTATTTCCAATTGTCTGCAATAAAATTGCATGTAGAATATAAAGCTTGGCTCTACTCTAACAAGCAACCATGTAAAAGAGAAGCACCTTCCCTTAAGAAACCCGATTCCAGTGTACATTCAGTTAGCTTATTTACTTTAATGACCAGAATTTTCACTCACAAAAATTGCTAATCTTGCACAACCAATATAGCTATGAGTATGTGAGCTGCTAGTCTAGTTTATACACAGAATTATTAACTACATTCTGATCGTAGCAGATGTATTACTGCTAATGTCTGAGCCAAAAAGAACCTAAATTGACTTTCAGATTCTAGCGTCAGCTTACTGGGGGTGCAGTTGGAAAATATTTGTACATGTTAATTGAGCAGACTGAGTTTTAAATCATAAAATGGACACAAATATGGGATCACATGATATCTTTTTGCAAAGTCGCTTTTCACAGTATTGCTGCACTTAATGGTTAAATTTCAGCCACGTTAAGGTAACATGACAGAATGTATAAACCACACACACACACACACACACACACACTTTCAACTCACTTTTTCATGCAGCAGTTGTAGAAGAGGCAACACTTATATTTATCCATCTGCCTAACAGCCAGTAATTCAGCAATTGAAAGCTATTTACCAGAAACTAAACAAACACAGCTTATTCTTGTTCACTCATAACAATAGATGCTAACTGTCAATGTAAATAAAGCTTTTTCTACACCTTCATGACTTGAGACTTTTACAAAGAAACATTACGTGAAGCTAAACAAAACATCTTTTGTCAAAACAGACAATTACAACTAAACTCAATTCCACCATTTCTTGGGAAGGAGAACAGAATGCATCAATCTGGAAAACACATATGTACTGTATACGACAAACGTATTTAGTCACTGTCTAAGTAGAGAGAGTATTCAGTGAAATATAATGAAAGTTATCTAGTGGCGCAATTCCTGCAACAGGTTATTGCAAAATAGTTTTGTTACAGCTATTACTTGATGGAAGTACAATCATTACATAACCAAAAGTCTAGTGACTAAGTGTACTGCAACAGTACCTCTTCAACCAGGTATCTAGATGCATTGATACAAAGTGAGTTGAACTTTGTTGAACCAGACCACACCAGCTGGTCATCATTTTCAACACTGCATTAAGAGGCTTTGGGTGAAAAAGACATTTTTGATAGTGAGTTTTAGAAGTGGTACATTTACTAGTGCAGCCAGGAACACAAGGTGGTCTTCTAATATAGAATGCTTGCAATCTAGATATGTACAGAAAACAGGAATTCCCCTTTAACAAAAGATTTAAAGAGTGCAAAAAACACAGGCTTAGTTTAGTCTGTCAAAAGATCTCCTCAATGCCCCATTACAGATTTGAAATGTAAAGATAAGTATTCAGAAATTTTGAAAGGAGAGCTGTGTTGCTTTCTAAATATAGTGGACGACTCAACTTGATTTAATGCAACTTTCCCCCCAAAGTTTAACTACACAATTTCTTTTTATCCTTTTATTTCTTTTCTCCCTTACTCCTGCCCCACTTCCCCTTGCATTTCATGCATCTGTCTTTCCTCCATTCTCTTCCAACTTCTAGTATTTTTCCCTTCCCATCCCATCCCTCAGTAGCCCTGCATTAGACATCCTCCGTCTGGATGAGGATTTCTAGATATGGGTTCCTTCAAAAATAAATAAATAAATAAAATTCAATAAATAGGGAAGTGATTGAGTATTGCATTTTACGTTTCTCAAGTAACATAAGCAATCCACCTGTCATAAATTTCCGACCCCTCCTCCAATCCAGGCAGCAGTCCAATTACAAAGGCTTGAAGACTTGGCAAGAGGGACTTTTGCAGAGGAAGAAAATATTTCTCATACAGACCAAGGAGAATAGGCCTCACTGACATTGCTGCATTTGCAAGCAGGGGAAACAAACCAGAGCTTTAAAAAAAGAAAAAGAAAGATTTTGTCATTTTATAAAATAATCTATTATGAAATTTTAAGTCTGAGTTTTCAAAGAGCAAGTTACCTGTAGAGGAATAAGTCTTTGGCAAGCCATTTTGTCCCAATAATTTTAAAGATGATTTCATAGGTCTCTAGTGCTTTTAAATGCACTCCACTAGGTAAAGCTGGATGTAAACACTGAGATAATCTCTTACTGATAATCAGACGTCTTGGCAAGAGGGAGTACTTCAAGTTACTTTGAAGAGCCTGTACAAACAGTGGGGATGGGGGAGAAGGAAGGAAGGAAGGAACAAAAAGTTATTGTACATGCACAACATCCAACATTAATCAACCAACATTTTAACTGAAAAAAGGTTTTGTGATAGAAAATTTACTTTGTAGAATTAAATAAGGCATTCAAGAGTTTTCTTCCATAAATGCATAATATTACATTAACAGAGCAGAGATCACTAGAGTTGAAGAATTGGTGTGGAAATTCTTTTCTTTGGAGGATGGAAGACAGCAGTCAAAGGCTGACAGTAAATCGGATAGGAATTGAGGAACAGAAGGAAGAATTTTTCTCAGCATTCAGGGTCTGGGAAAGGAGGAAAGAGTTCAGTAGTAACAGACTCTTTCCTTGTTGCACACAACCTGTAAGCGTTTTTTTGTTTTTGTTTCACATATAAGGATGGCTGATTTTGTTATCTCATATTGGACAATAAAGTGTAAGAAGTGTGGCAATGTTTAAAGAACATGACTACAACAATCATTACTAGCTCTAGGCCTTAGACTGAAACTACAGTAAAAGTGAAGATTCTTAGAGCGGCTCCATGTAAAGGACTGGTATGTTACAACATACTGAAAAACTGATCATCACTTAAAAAACAATTTAGCTGGACAAAATACACACAAATGTAACATTTGCTATGTAGAGGACTCATTACAAATCTAAATCCAAGTATTATCTCTTCTATTCATGACATAATAAAACTTTACATATAAAATTAAGGTAGAACACATTTATGGAGCGCCCCTTCAAATTTTAGAATGTTCATGAAAGATTCCTCTACATAATGTTAGTAATGCCTACAGCAGCAAGGTACAAAGACTGCCTGAATGCTGGACTTTGGTTGGTATACTTTCACAATCTTAACAAATGGCTCACACCCCCTAAATATATACTTAAATTGTTTACTCTAAAAGTTCTAACTCATCCGTAAAAAGAAAATATCTAGGCTGTAAATACTTTTTCTTCTTGTTCTGACTTATTCAAATCAAGACAAATACCATAATATTCTATCAGTAAATTAACAATTAAGTTACTTATTGACTAGTCATGAATGACACTATTCAGTAAAATCATGGAACAACTTGAGGTATTGCAAAAATATCATATTATATAGTACGTGTCCCTTGTACAAATTTACTTTCTAATGACTGCAAGTAATCTTCCCTAGCAGAATAGGACACTTAAAGCCCTGGGAATAACAAAAGAAAAAATACTCCTGGCATCAGCAAAAGCTGGGTGGAGGAAGGTGTGTAACTAATTCTCCTGCACAACAGCAAGTCTGTAATGTTTGTGTGTCTTCTGAAATTTGGACAAACATGAACTAGTCTACATTCTCCTAAATCCATGAGCTATGCTGCCTGCCATTCCTCAATCACAGAGCACCTGTGTGAGAATTTTGCTCAGTGAGTGAGCTCTCGTAAGAAGGGCTTTTCCATTTGAATCACAGCTTCACATGCAGGCTGCTTAATTCACCGCTTCTTAATGAATAATCCTACACTAAGCATAGAATCATAGAAATGTATGGCTGGAAGGGACTACAAGAGGTCATCAAGTCCAGACTTCTGTGCTGAGAAGAACCAAGTAAACCTAGACCATCCCTGACAGGAGGCTGTCTAACCTGTTCTTAAAAACCTCCAATGATGGGGATTCCACAACCTCCCTTGGAAGCCTATTCCAGAGCTTAAACTATCCTTATAGTTAGAAAGTTTTTCCAATATCTAATCTAAAACTCCCCTGATGCACATTAAGCCCATTACTTCTTGTCCTGACTTCTGTGGACATGGAGAACAATTGACCAGTCCTAGTCACAACAATCCTTAATATATCTGAAGACTTACCAGGTCCCCACTTTGTCTTCTTTTCTCAAGACTAAACATGCCCAGTTTATTTTAAAACTTTTCCTCACAGGCCAGATAGTCTACACCTTTTATAATTTTTGTTGCTCTTCTCTGGACTCTCCAATTTGGCCACATCCTTTCTGAAGTGTGGCATCCAGAAGTGGACACAGTACTCCAGCTGAGGCCTCCCCAAGGCTGAGTACAACGGGAGAGTTACCTCCCTGTCCCCAATGTTTTATATAAGACATCTGTTAATACACCCCAGAATGGTAACAGACTTTTTTGCAATTACGTCACATTGTTGATTCATTCAATTTATGATTCACTATAACTTCCAGATCCTTTTCAGCAGTACTATCGCCAAGCCAGTTATTCTCTATTTTATAATTGTGCATTTGACTTTTCCTTCCAAGTATAGTACTTTACACTTTTCTTTACTAAATTTCATCTTGGTAATTTCAGACCAATTCTCCAATTTGCTAAAGTTGTTTTAAGTTCTAATCCTGTCCTTCAAAGAGCTTGCAACCTCCTCTCAGCTTGATGCCACCTGTAAATTTTATAAGTCCACTCTATTATCCATGTCATTAAACGAAAATACTGCATAGTACCAGACCCAGGACTGACCTTTGTGGGACTCCACTAAATGCATCCTCCCAGTTGGACAGCCAGCCAGCCATGGATAACTACTTTGAGTATGGTCTTTCAACTAGTCATACATCTACCTTATGGTAATTTCATCAAGATCACATTTCCCTCGCATTTCCTTAGCCTTTCCCACATTTTATGAATGCATAAAATTATGTGCAATCATCAAGGCTTACTTCATCCAGACTTCCTTTCACCAAACTGGAAGAATTCGGAGATTAATTAAATTATTTTTTTGAAAATGATCTCATGCCTTCAGGATTTTTCTGGGGTAGTGGGTGAAGATTGTTTTTAAATCTTTTCCTCATTAGCAAGTTGCATTCTAATACTCTACTCAAGATGGACACTAGTAAGCAACATTAGATGAAAATACATGTATTACAGGTTAAGACTACCACTGGTTTTCCAGCAGATACAAAATGCCTTTACGTCAGACTGCAGAATACATTAGAATATTATGGAAGCACCAGTCACAGTTCCATTAAAAAAGGCGGAATTGTTTTAAACTTAAATCTTGGATTCAACCACTTCCCCCAAAATTGCAGAAATTATTCTTTGATTACAGATAAGAAATTTAGCAGTCTTTGTCAGAGCCTTTTTGTCCTGAACAAGTGGAATATGGCAGGCTCTTCACATTTTCCGTATTGTTAAAGCTCCTTGAAACCTCCTGCATAAGCAACATTTGAAGGAATTATGTTTTAATTAAGCTAAATTACTAAATATTTTATCTGTTACAATTAGAGGTTATAGACAGGGTCAGGTCAACAACTCAGGATTTATTTACACAAAAATTGGCAGAAGTTAATTTTAAGTAGATTTGGTAAAACAGGTAGGTTTTATTTGAAAGATAGGATCAATGGTAGTTTGTTTTGTTATTTTTCTTAACTGAAAGTTTATCCCTCAGTATAGAGTAGCTCACTGAGTTAGGAGAAATAATAGGCATATCTGGAAGATTTGAAAAAAAAAATCTGTCCTTTTATTTCTTTTCAGTTGTTTTTGGAGTCTTACTGAGCTAGAAATGATGGACGGCTGTTTTGTGGAAGGTAAATGTGTGAGGAAGAGGCAGAATTAGCCAGGAAAATGGAAAGAGTAGGTGGAGCATGAATCATTTATGCTTTACTTATTACATGTATAGCTACTGTAGCCATGGCAACGAATTCGAAGAATGTTGGTTTATTTTATAGAATTATAAACTTTACTTTAAAGATAGGATGCCAAAAGGAAGCCAATGTTATTAATTGGACTCTAAAATATGTCCAACTATACTGGAGATCAGCTGACATGTCAGAAGTGACAGAGAACCAGAAGCTGAGTGAACATTTTCCAACTCAAGTGCTTAGCCAATATTCACCAAATTTGACATTATTCCTAATTTGGATTGCATACAAATAACTGTTAATTTGTAGAATACAAACATAAGTAACAAAGACCTTGTTAAGAGTACAATAGAAAATTCCTAGTCATTTTCCCAGTTTCCCTCCCACAATTGTCTTAAACATATACATTAACTTGTTCTAATTCAGTAACTTTCCAAGTTCAACAAAATAGAAAATATTACAGCAAAGATCCAAATCTACATTTATGTTGTAACCTATATTTTACTTTGCTTAATGATATATTATGCATTTGAGTTCATTAGTTGCATTGTGTGGGATTGAACAGTATGGCCAGTAAAGGTTAGTCATATTATGTATGTCATTAGGATGTGCAGTCTTGAACAAGATCCAAGGGACATTTTTAGTAAAAGGTTACAATTTCATAAGAACAATTATATTTATTTTCAGACCTTAAACCTCTTTTCTGCCATGATGCCTACCAAAAAAAGTGACTGTTAGGTAGATGGTTTGCTATGTGGCCACTGTTCTTCATGCTGAACACTGTCATTTAAATTGTTTCCCTGTGATCCCCCATCTGGTTGTTTTTAATCTACCATTACTTACAGCATTACACTTAGGTCATAACCTCTTTGGGGCAGAGGTGTGCTTCTGTTATGTTTCTACAGTAGCTAGCACAGTGGGGTCCCAGGCTCAAAGCATAGTCATCTTCATTATAATACTCAATTTTGGGGGCAGGCATGAAAAGGAAGAAAGTGTATAACTGGAACAAATATACTACACCATAGTTAAGTACTCGGTTAACTTATTTCAGTACACTTAATTGTGACGTTTGGGAATTTTAATGTCGCAAAACATGGCTCACGGTAACTATCTAATACTACTTGGGACTTTGAACATGAAAAGTGCTTTACAAACATTACCTACTACATCCTTACAACTGTCAAATAAGGTATGTAAATTAACTTCATGAGGCAGATGGAGAAGCTAAGCAGAGCAGTTAAAGGCCGGATTAGCGCTCACAACTCCCTGTGAATTCAATAAAAGCTGTGGGTGCTCAGCACTGTTGAATCTAAAAGCCATAGATCGGGGTTTAAAACTGAATTAACGATGAACTAAAATTATGATAGCACCCACACCAGATGCTGTAAAATGAGCATTGCCTGATCTACTGATTGTATATTGATTAAATTACTGATTTAGTTTCCCCATTTAGCACACTGAAATTTGGTTGGTTCTTGTCCCAAGATCAGGCCCAGCATTATCAGAATTACCGTTCAGCTATGATCCCCAATGTGCATTGTTTGCAATGCTCTCTCACTTAGCACATCACACTATAGTTATAATAGTCTTAACAACACACTTAGCAAATTCACACACACACACACACACACACTCACTCACTCCCAATCCAGCAAGGCAGGTAGAGGTAATAACAGAATGAGCAGAGCATCCCGATATTTACACCATCCCTTGCAAAACAACCTGAAGTGTTAGTTATCTTCCTCATCTTCTCCCTCACCGTCACCACTGGTAGTCATCCTGGCCTTTCTCAAGAGCTACATCTCTCTCTTCCCTCGCACACAGGCTGGGATATAACTTTTATGTGTTACACTGATGCCACCATGCCTAACGCATATTCAGTAGGGGTTTCAGCCTTTTTTCCTTATTTGTAGTTCCTCACATTGCTAATGTTGGCATGCCCTTCCCCCACAGGTTATTACTCCTTTTACCTTAAGCTTATTAACATATACATCACTTAGTTACCATGGCATCCTTGTGGTCAGCTGTCCCGAACTAAAAATAGCCCAAGCTGTTATAAACTACCACCTCAGTGATTACCTACCAGCAGTTTAGTCATCACAGCATTCTATGTTTTGATATCTTTTATCTAGGATTAGTCTTGGTTAGCTACTTTTGCTAATTTTTTTGGGCCTCATGCCTTAATTAGTTTGGCCAAGTTATTATCTTACAGGCCTTGAGCCTTGTAGGCTTACTGCATAAATTAAGGCAATAATACCTTACCTAGCAAATACCTATACCTGCTCTGAACAACTTCCACCTGGTTCCTAGTGCAACACTTGCAATAGACTACCATAGGTTTAGGAATTTATGATAATTTGCCAAATATATTTCTGATTCTCATGAGTCAGTGAAATCTGACTTCAGTTTCTTCAGATACATAGTTGCTTATGCTCACTTAGGATACATTTTTTTCCAACTGCTTTCCAAGTAACTGGGGGGAGGAAGAGGAAAAGTGCTAAACATCACAAAATGTCCATGTAGTTCAGCTTCTCAAATCAAATATTTTACTGGCAACAAGTTTCCTAACATTCATAATAATTCTATAGAGTTTTGTTCTTACAGTTCATTGAGAAACTACTGATTCTACAAATCTATAAAACATTTGAACTAGTCATATAGTCTTAAGAATTTTGTTCTTTCCCCACCTCCAAGCCATAAAAAAACCCCATGACAAATAAAGTTTAAGCTGAGAGGCCCAAAATGTTATTTAGCACAATTTTTTGTTGTGTTTTTCTTCAAAGTCCCCCCCCGTGCTCAAAAAACATTTACGGCTGCTTGTAACAGTGTGTTCTACATATTAAAATGCCCTCAGTGTAAATAAATTTTCCTCGATTTCTTTGAAGATTACCTGAAAACTATTCGCCCTTTTTTGGCAATAGGTAAAGGAGGCCTGGAATATAAATATAATATTTTTTAAATTTATTTTTATTTATTTAAGAGACAGTCCAATCCTCATCAATTTACATTCAGGTCTTATCTATACTGATTCCCTAGGACAAGGGTGGGCAAACTTTTTGACCTGAGGGCCACACTGGGGTTGCAAAACGGTATGGAGGGCTCGGTAGGGAAGGCTGTGCCTCCCTAAACAGCCTGGCCCCCACCCCTTATACGCCCCCTCCCATTTCCCGCCCCTGACTGCCACCCTCAGAACCCCTGACCCATCCAACCCCCCTGCTCCTTGTCCCCTAACCGCCCCCTCCTGGGACTCCCTGCCCTTAACCAGGCGGACACAGCAGGGGAGGGGCCGTGGGCTCGTCTCCCCAGCCGGGAGCTCAATGGCCGGACAGGATGGTCCCGCAGGCCATAGTTTGCCCACCTCTGCCCTAGAAAGACTATAGACAACTGGAGAACTAGTACAATTATGACTGAATCATCAAGAAAAGAAAACCCAAACAGCAGAAAGGGAACATGGGTTTGCTTGTGTTTTTGTAAACATGTATTTAAAGCAAATGCTTGCAATGCAGTTACGGGAAAAATATTTGCTAAAGAATCATCATCCCAAACTTTCAATTAAGAGCTTAGAAGATTCCCATTCCTGCTCCCTTCTCCTCCAAGATCTCCAGACAAGAGGATATTCCCAATATTTATAAAGGTAAAGAAACTGCAACAGTACATACATCACACAGCAGCAATGAACAAAACCCCTTTTTAATGACAAGCAAAGCAGAGGGAAAGGACTGAAACATTCCTATTTTTAAGCCTGATGGTATGAAATCTCAAATGATTTCATGGCAGCAACTCGTTCTCTACCTCAGATTTCATACATCTCAATCAGGTACTATTAATCACATCTAACTTCATTTTCTTAACCTTCCCAGCACTACAAACCCATGAGAATATTTAAATTGGAGTCTTTTGCATCTCTCCCTATTCTTCAGTATTCCTTCTGTAATGCAACACATACAACTACCACAACTACGTGCTTCCCCATCAGTGTTACGAATGTAAAATCAGCCCAGATAAAAATGTATACTTTATTAGTATTCAGGGCTCTCTTTACTTCAACAAGTAAATAATGAAATAGTTTTCAGTAACACATACATTTAGAAACTTATTTAATACATTTAATTTGGACAACAGTTTGCTTCCAAAAGCCAATTTACTTAGCTAATATATTGAATGCATCTGATGAAGTGAGCTATAGCTCACAAAAGCTTATGCTCAAATAAATTGGTTAGTCTCTAAGGTGCCACAAGTACTCCTTTTCTTTTTGCGAATACAGACTAACACTGCTGCTACTCTGAAACTTAGCTAATATACTGTTCATCTTCTTAAATGCAAATCCCCACCATATCAACATCTTCCCTTTATAGCTGATAGGTGAAGGTCATACACATAAAACGTTCTTATTCCCTAGGACTTCAAAACAGAATGTTTTTTCTGAAGGACAAATAATGTTCATGTACAGTACTGAACTGAACAATGTGATAAAGCGTGCTATTGTTAAACAATAGCACCACAGGTCAGTCTGACCAATTTTTGCTGAAATTTAACAACCAAGTAGGAGATCAGATTATATATATATTTACACACACACACTTACTTTTTAAGAGTAGACTGGGCCTTAACAGTTGATGAATCATAAGTTTTCAGTTTATTGCCTCTGTCTCAAACAAGTACGTTGTTAATTCTTAATTAGAGCTAATGCTATAAATTAAGAAGTGTGTTCTGTATTATAACCACGATCCACATACTTCTTAATTTATAGCATTAGCTCTAATTAAGAATTAACAACGTACTTGTCTGAGACAGAGGCAATAAACTGAAAACTTATGATTCATCAACTGTTAAGGCCCAGTCTACCCTTAAAAAGTTACGTCAACATAGTTATGGTGCTCGGGGGAGTGAAAAAGTCACACTGCGTGCCACAGTTGAGCCACCTAACCCTTGATGTTGACGTGAGTAAAATCAATGGAATAATTCTTGGGGAGGTGGATTATCTAAAATCCATAGAACAAACCCTGTCGATGTAGGAAGTGTCTACAGTGGTGCTGCAGCTGTGCTGCTGTAGCACCTATACGCGCACAGGGTCTCAGAAAACAGGCACTGAAGACATTTGCTATAAAAACAGGGGACAAGAGTTTTTATGGTTTTCACAGATAGTGGTGAGGATAGAGTAAACAAGGAACACGAGTTTAAAAACACTTCCATAAGCTGTTTACTTGTGATTGCTGCGCAGAACAAACACCTAAAGCTAACATTCCATAGCCCTGCCCGCTGCCTTCATGTATTGGGAATACTGATGTTCTATTTAAATAAACCATGTTTCATGATCTGATTAAAAGGAAAAAAATCTGACTGTTCCTAGTTTTCTTAAAGACTTTTCTTCACTGGAGGGGACGTGTACTTACCTAGCGTTAAAAATCTGGGGAGCATAAGACAGGGTTTGTAGTTTTCATGTGAGTTAGCAGGTTAAATTACAGACAATAGAGGACTGGAGCCTCAGTGTTAACGTTTTATAGCTATGACAAGGTCTTGTATTATCGTGGATAAACCCTTGCTGAATTAAGTTTAACATCATTGTATCATTTAACTTCATTGTACTAAAAATGCAATTGTCTCTGTGTTATTGTGACAGGTTTCAGAGTAACAGCCGTGTTAGTCTGTATTCACAAAAAGAAAAGGAGTACTTGTGGCACCTTAGAGACTAACCAATTTATTTGAGCACAAGCTTTCGTGAGCTACAGCTCACTTCATCCGACGAAGTGAGCTGTAGCTCACGAAAGCTTATGCTCAAATAAATTGGTTAGTCTCTAAGGTGCCACAAGTACTCCTTTTCTTTTTGTGTTATTGTGGCAACTTTTTTTAAGGGAGGTGGGGTATGCTAATGGAATGCCTCTGGTTATCAGCCCTTTGAAGCTTCACCCTGGGGAGGGAACCCATTATCTGGCTGGATTACCTTTCGAAGCTTCAAACCGGATTCTCTAGACTAGAGATCAACTGACAAAGAAAGGACATTGGGATAAGTAATTTAAGTTTAAACTGACTCCGGGTTTTTGTTCTGATTCAGCAAGCAGACAGACTGGTCCCCAGAGGGCCCCCAATCCTTAGGGAAGGTTTGGAAATACTTTGTCCGACCAAGGCCCCATAAGACTGGATTCTTGTTCTGAGCTGAAGCTACGATGAACCTGAAACCACAAGAAAACCCCTGGGTGGGGTTCTGAAGGACTGCTCCTGCCAGAGCCCATGCTAGAGTTAGGGTGATCTCTAGTAAGCTTATTAGCATGGTGTAGGTTCTTTTATTATTTTAAATGTTTTCTGTGTATTGCTTTTACCTTATGAATAAAATATGCTTGCTTTGAAAGAATAGCGATAACTTATAACTGTGGCAATTACACAGTTAATTATCTCTGAAGGGACCTGCTTAGGCAGACTGTCTTTCGCAGAGAACAAAACAGCAAAGGCAGGGAACTGTTTACCCTGGAAATACACGTCACAAAGGAAAGCAGCAGTGGCCTCCACCCAAGTAAGGCAAGGGCAAGGGGGCTGGACCACTACTGGGAAACAGGTGCTGCTGCCCTGAGCTGTAAAAAAGGCAACAGTGGAATGCTTCCTATATAGAATTAATCTCGTCTTCAAGCTACAGTATTTATGTCTTTGTCTATGATTCCCTCATCTCTCAGAGGGAGCCATAATATTGCTATAACCTGAAGAATGTGGGCTTGCTCATCACAGCCTCCTCATGAGGATCTCACAGGAGCCAGGAGTATAGCCTAAATGGTCTCTACAAGATCCTTTTTACAGAGTTCAGGATGGCACTATTTACTACAATGTTCTCAGAGTATGTATTTACAACCTGTCCCAGTACCTTCATATTTGGGGCTTTCAGAAATCTTCCCAGGAAAACTGATTCGTCCCACCTCCAACTTTTTTTAAACTTGCTTCAAAACTGATTAGAAATGCTTGTATTAAAGTATTTATATTATTTCTTGAACTATAAAATACATATGATTGTGTGTTTTGGAATTTCTTCTCTTTAGAAACCATTTTAAAAAACAGTGAAACATGGAATCTTCTATCTAGATGCTTAATGTCTAGCCATCACCGTGGTCTGAGTGCAATCAGTGTAATATGATTTTCTGTAAGCTTTAACCTTTGTCAGTTTAGTTGGAGTAGGTTTGCGTGTTTGTGAGCTAACTAGTTCTGATGGCAGAACTTAAATGTGTACGCTGTGACCAGGAAGAGGTGAGGCACATGTTCTGGCACTGAAAAACTTATACCTGCTGGGGAGCAAGTGAGAAAGATGACTTTGTCTATGCTACCATATCAAAAAGATTATATCCAACTAGGGATGGTGGAAGATTTGCGCCTGCAGTCAGTGTTACTCCTGCAAGAAAATAAATGGAGGGTAGCATGGAAGCGTGGGGCATAAGTTCTGCCACTCCCTGTTCCTTTCCTGAGGTATTACTAACTGAAAGGCTTGTTGGAGGGGATCCTACAAGGCCACGGAAAAGGAGCTTGTTTCTGAAGAGTTTGCCTTCTGTCTCTCCGAAGTTCTGCCTCATTTTGCGCCAGCCTTTCTGCCCCCCCACGGCTCAAGTAAAAATATCACCAGTGGCCACAAAAATTCCCCTTCCTTCCAAACTTATTCAGCTTTATGTATGGTAGCATATTCTAAATCCGAGGTCACCCTAGTATTGCACAATTGGTAGAGGTATTAGTCATGGAGCTCAAACATTATAGGTTCTGTTATTGTTCCAATATACTTTACCAATACAGAGGTAAGCACCATTGCTATAGGGTGGACGGGTGGAAATGCTAGCCAAATTCTCCACCCTATCTCCCATCAGTAATTGAAGATTCTGCTGCTGCCAGATCACAATCAGAAATGTGCACATGAACAACAATCACCATCATCCACCTCCGCTGTGAAGCTTCTGTTGCTAGCTTACCAACTGCACTCATTGGTAGTCTGGTCAACCAGAGCCAAAATGGTTTTCCCAATGGATCTATCAAAAGTTATTGAATCAAAGAGCAGGGTGAATAAGAAACAGTGAGAACAGTTTGGCATATTCCACAACCATAAGCCATTCAGCACAAGGATTCTCTCTTTTTATGCTTGTACAGAACCTAGCATAATGGGTTGCAACCTGAAATGGAGCCTTTGAGAGTATTTACTACTAAAAACAACTACCACCACCAGCTATCCCTGCCTCTCCCTGAGGATAACTTGATACAAATTTTAATATATATATTTTGAGTTTTGATATGACACTCCAAATAAAATCAAAATATATATATTTTGAGTTTTGATATGACACTCCAAAAGCAGAAAGCCTCTTTAAAAAACCCACACCACTTTCGTGTTTCTTGTGTGGCTTATCAGATGAACCTCGGGGTTTGGTCAGTGATCCAAACTGGAGGCCATTTGAGCAGAAGGTTCCTGAGATATAGCTTTTCTTAAAGCTGACATGTTCTGGCAATGAATTTTGCTGCCCAGAGAGAGATCAAACAAGGGCTGAGATCATCACACCAGGATCTCAGACACCTGAGAGTTACCCCAACAGGGTTCATGCCACTCATTAGCCCTCTGGAGAAAATCAGATACAATGCTATTAACCAAAGACTTTAGCTCTTTAGTTTGGATCATCAGCCTCTGAAGTTCTTGATGTTGCACCAAACAAATGAGCATGTGTGGACAGAAGAGTTAACAGGGTTTTTAGCCTTGAAAGTTTTAAGCGGCTTGGATGGCTTAAGAGAACAACCAGTAGTCCTTTGAACTTGACCTACCCAGCCAGTGTGAGCCTGAGTCCCACCTCATGCAAAAATCTGGAAAAGGTCAGAAGACCTACTGCTAAAAATCCATCTCCATCAGAATTGTGGGGGTTTTGTTTTTTATTTTTTTGGAGAACAAAGTATTTTTGTAAAACAAAATTAAATGTGCTTGCTGACAGGGGAGGGCCATTGTAGAGGGTGGAGGAGGAATGGCGTGAGGGGGTGGGGCCTCAGGTGAGAGGGAGGGACATTGGGAAAGAGACATGAAGGTGAGTGACAAGGGGAAGGGGGCAGGGAATAGGAGCAGGAGTGCCTGTGAGCCCTACACTCTCCCCTTTTGTGCACACCAGAATCTGGGGACCCATGTATAGCAGTTTGACCCCCTTCTATGCCCCTCCTTATGTAAGCCAGGTTCTCGGGGGTGTTAACTTTCTAGGGAGTCCCTCTTCCTATCCCTCCATAGGATTGGGGGTCCCTGCCCCTCTGGGAGTGTTTGAACCTCAGTCCCTGCCCTCTTGTGTGTGCCAGGAGCCAAGGGGCCCTGCCCATCTATGGTGGTCTGACCCCCATCATGTGAGCCAGGTTCTGTGGGGACCTGCCTTTTTGGGAGGGGGTCTGAACCCCACACCTTACATCTATGTGATCTGGGGGTCTCTGTCCCCATGTGAGCCAGGATCTGGAGAAGTAATGTCCTTGTGGGCGAGGAGGTGAGAACAGACGTGCTAGGAGCATGTACCAAGAACACACTGTTAACACTGGGATGAGGAATTGAGAATGGGCATGCTTGACACATCAGAGTCTCTCCAATCAAGCAGATCACACATCTCAGAGTGGCTATTTCAGGTTGTATTCATCTCCCTGGGAGGTTCTCATTTAGCTGAGACCATCACATGGAGATGACTACTGCCGTCTCTGCCACTGGCCTGCTGGGTGACCTTGGTCAAGTCACTTCCTTATTCCCAATTTATATATGGGAAACAGGTGAAATAAAGTTCTTTGAGATCTATTGCTGAAAAGCACTGTATAAAAGCTATGTCTTTTGAATACTATCCAGCCACAGTAGTATATCAACTGCATACTGAGGTGAGAACTACAACTGCCTAAATGGCCACTAACTTCTATGAATATACGTTTATCCAAAAAAACAAAAACAAACAAAAAAAAACAATCCCCCCTCCCCAACCCTAGAAAACTAAATTGCAAAAAGCTTAATTAACACAGAGTTAAGGTTGCCTTTTCTGATAGTTTGTGGCCTTTTAAAACAAGGAGTTTATCAAAACTCAAACTTCTGAAAACCAGGAAATACAGACTTAAAGAAAACACACACGTAACCTGAAGTATGCCCTCTTTGAGAGATGCCACAAAATACCATAACACACATACACATACTCTGCCTTTTTACTGTACTGGACGGCTGCTCTCTACACTGTGCCTACTCCCCTGAAAGGTTTCAGAGTAACAGCCGTGTTAGTCTGTATTCGCAAAAAGAAAAGGAGTACTTGTGGCACCTTAGAGACTAACCAATTTATTTGAGCATGAGCTTTCGTGAGCTACAGCTCACTTCATCGGATGCATACCGTGGAAACTGCAGCAGACTTTATATACATACAGAGTATATAAAGTCTGCTGCAGTTTCCACGGTATGCATCCGATGAAGTGAGCTGTAGTTCACGAAAGCTCATGCTCAAATAAATTGGTTAGTCTCTAAGGTGCCACAAGTACTCCTTTTCTTTTTACTCCCCTGAAAGAATACCAAACTTGTTAAATTTAACAATTTACAACCCCCTTCACACATGCACACAGGATACCACCTAAACCTATGCTTTCCCCTACCCACCATTAAATCCATAGACTGCTCTCCTATCTCATCACTACTGACAATACCCATAGCAAGACCACCCCAGTGCCCTTCTCCTGACACAGCCTACACAATTCCATATTGAAATGATGCCAGACTGGAACCTCAAGGTACACATGCACCTCTTTTCTTTGATCACACATCTCCTCACATCATCTCAATGACAGCTCTGTGATGCTCCTCAAACTAAATCCCAGATCTCCTCATATCACAAACACATCTGCACCAACCAGCACAGCTACACCTAACACGGGGACTGCAGCTGGAATGCATGCAGATAGATCCCAGTGGCTCTTGCCAGTTCCAGGGGACAGAGGTAAGACTGGATGGATATTTTATATTGTAAAATACCTCGTATTTCCTGGTTTTCAGAAGTCTGAATTTTGCTGAACTTTACATTTTCGAAGGGCACAAACTATCATTGGGCAACCCTAACTCTGCATAACACAATTTTAGATCATTTAATTAAAGATATTTTGGCTATGAACATGTATGTTAAAAGCACTAACTTTACCGATATGCCTACACACAATGAACCAGCACCAGTTTCCAGACAAAAACTGCTGTTAGCTTCTATCAGCAGTAACTTTACAGAACCTCACCCCATTCTGTTAGCACACAAAGGCAAAATCTGCAATAGCACAATTACATTTTGGCACCAGGACTATTAAAAAAAAAAAAAAAAAAAAGGATTACCAAACCCTGTACACTGCAATCTGTACTGAACATTCTAAATACCGGCATTCATTTTGTTATTTAGCAACAAAACAATATTTTCCTAGAAGTTAACACACACGTGTATATAGACAATAAAAATGCTGGTGAAAGCACTACTCGAGAATAGGAATGAGAAAAGAATAACCTTATTTCTAAAAATACATAGTGAACTAAAAAGGTATAAAAGCCTCATGAACAGTTTGTCAAAATCACTGCTGTGAAATAATCTTTCCACAAGACCTTGTATATTTCAATTATACAAAATAGATTAAGGGAATAAGGATACAGGATTTATTTTTATAACACTCAAATTTAATTGGACTCTTAAGTCTGGTCATACTGTGCATCCACAGTATAGGAAATAAGCTGTTTAAATCCCATGAAATGCACTTACATCAAACAAGGATTATGTTTTGAAGTGATACATAAGGACAAAGAACACATAAAATTCTAAGCAACAAAGATCCCATTTTCATGCTAAAGAGAAATATGGAGACTTATCTATAATTGAAATGTTTTTCATAGTTTTCCCACGAAACAAAGCAAGTCTTTAAAACACTGACGAAGGTGTCATTATTTAATTTTTGGTAATTAACACAGTCCACTTCCATGTATTTGGAATAGACCTTTTATAAACATAGTACATTATTTTCTACAGTAGTGCTTGAAAAATCCACTTGTAAGTGACAAATGGAAAGTCTTCCCTGGCAATCACGGGGTCATAAATCACCAATTTCCACAGACTTTAAGCTTTCATTATAAAAAATGAATTCTCACCGTTTCAGGGGAACTGCACAGAAATAAGGTCTCCAGGGTCCACTCCAGGAGCACCTAGTCAGGTCTCAGGCCTCCAGTTGTCACCTGTCTCTGCGCAGGGTCCTGTGTCCTACTCCCTTCTGACAGGGGATTTTAAGGCTGCACAGCTGCCTGACATACTCTGTGATATCCACAACTACCCAGTCTGCCTTAAAGCCAGCATCTAGGATGAGCTTTCTCTCCAAGGACTATGAAAGGTGTGATTTACCGGTAAAGCTCTTTCTAAACAAGCACACTTATTCTTAGGGCAAAAGCATCACAAGGAAAAAAACCAAACAATAAAAGGATTTTAATGCTCACTAAACACACCAGGAATCGCCCATCTTTCACTTGGGGCATCTGGTAGACCAACATTCCCTCTAACTAGGGTGACCAGATGTCCCCATTTTATAGGGACAGTCCCGATATTCAGGGCTTTTTTTTTTTTTTTTTTTTTTTTTAAAAATATAGATGCCTATTACCCCCCACCCCGTCCTGATTTTTCACACTTTCTATCTGGTCACCCTACTTCTAACCCTTCAGCAAGGATTGAAGTCTTACCTCTTGGACAGAAAGTTTTGTCCATTTGTTGAATCAAAATCAAAGTGTCTGTTTAAAGTCATCTTTTTATTAAAAAAAAACAAACAACAACAACAACTTGTTTTGTCCCCCAGTCTCCTGAAAACAGATAAAATCAGTCCTTCCCATAACTCCCCAGGCCAAGCTTCAAAGCTCCTCCCCCCCTTAAAAACACACAAATACGTATCACTCACACTGATACCAAGGGCTATGAATATTCTACAGCTAATAATGTCTAGCCCGTCTCAATATAATGGCTATTTCACATTCACGCATTAAAACAAAATACAACATGGTGCCCAAAAATACTGCACGTGGTTGCAGTATTATCACAGGGATCTCTAATCCTTACGGTTGCAATAAGCGTATTAAGAACATTAAATGAGGTAGTGCTGTATTTCTCAGTCTACGGACTACTCTAGTGCCACTGTTGCAGTTTTGTCAAGCAGCAACGGACTAAAACGAACAGAAGTCCAGTCGGCTTCACTGCTGCTATTCAGAACCCTGGGGGCAACAATGAAATTGCAAAGAACCACATCAGCTTCATGCTGCTACTGCTTGATAAGACTAAGCAGCAGCAGAGCGAGACATTGGAGATATTCACAGAGGAGAAGCACAAAAAAAACCCACACACAGCAGGGGGTGGAAAAGAGTGCTAGAGTTGCAGAGCTCTTTTCTCCCCTTGCTTCACCACAGCCACGAAGCTGGAGGAGGGGTAGTGGAGAGCTACTTCTTCTTCCCTTTACCCCTCATCCCCACAGGCACCAGTTTACCTTCTTAATACAGGAAGAAATGGAGATTACAATGAAGTTGAATGGCAACAAGTTTATACACCCACCCCCACAATTATCTTGTGGAATTCACTACTGCAAAAATCCGTGAAGCCAAGAGCTTAACAGAATCTAAATCAATCAAAATATAAGAACGTTGATAACTACATGAAATAAGAGAAGATTAAAAAGTTAAGAGAGATTAATTCTGATGCTTCTCCCAAACATCTCCTTGCCATCACTCATGCTACCCAGTATGCAGGAAGGATCTCCCTGAGCTTGTCAGCAAAGCTCCCCATTCTTTTCACATTCGAGTTCCTCCTGAAGGCCCACCTGTCACGATGCCAAGAAACTTGCTGTTAAGCAACACTGTCATGCTCATAGAGTATAACGGAGTATAAATTTTCATGTATTTTTAAAATACATCTATTAACACAGCAATATTTGTTGCTTCCCTCCGCACTGTAACTTTAGGTTATAAAATCCCTGCCCAGGGGACTGCACTGCCTATATAAGGAAAACACCAGACACTCCATGGGCACTCCTGGAACTAAACAGTAATTAATAATTATCTTCAGGCATAAGACAGCTAGTAATTGCTTAGGCAAGAGGAAACTTTCCTTACAAGCAGATTATTTTGTAATTTTCCATCAATAGGTGTTTTGGACCTTCCTCTGAAGCATCTGGTATAGTCTATAGCCTCAGACAAGATACAAGACTAGAGGAACCACTGGTATGATCCGGTAATTTTTATAACCTAAGAAGATTAAGTCTAAAAAATACCAGGGCAGATGGACTGACGTAACAGATAAAAGCTTTTTGTTTGGTTTGCACTATACTGCTGCATGTTTTGTCAGTTACACATCTGAGCAAGAGTTTTCAGCTAGTAGATGTCAGCTGGCCCCAGTGAGCAAGACTAGCCAAGGTAAAAGATCAGAGCTCATCTTCCTCCACGTGCAAGTGCCCAGTGACATCTGGAAATGATCAGTGGAACTCTCTGAAGGTCCCAAGTTCTCCTGGCCATTCCATTCAACCTCTCTCTCTTGCAGGGACTAGCCTATCAGTCCAAAAAAATGATGAAGGTTTGCTGAGGATGCGAGGGTATAACTGATAACTCGTGCAGCCCAGGTAGCACCATCCAACTTCTCTCTTCTGAAGACAGCACACACTGAAGGCAGTTAGTAAACCTACTAACTCCACTTTTTGCACAGCTGTGGAGATCTGTTAGTAAGGTTTACACAATGTAGCCAAAGAAGATTATACTAGTAAATGTGCAGTTTTGCTAGTATAACTGCATCTACATTGGAGGCTTTTGCGGACACATCTGAACTTGGAGATCTGCAGTTTCCACACCTGCTTCAACTGTATCCCTTGCAATGAGATACACAGATTTCTCATTTTCTCCTCCTATATATACAGATAATCTTCTTCCTCCTGTGTATATAAAAATTACTACAACAGTTTACTCCTGAGGGAATTCTGCACCAAAAAACTACAAATTGAGCACAATATTTTAAAAATCTGCAAATTTTATTTGTCAATAAATAAATGTGGAGGCTCCAGCATGGCAGTGGGGAGCACAGTCCACTGGCTGCATGGAGGTGGGAGATCACCCTGCAGCCCCCTCCCAAGACACAGACTTGGTGGTGAGGCTGCACCTGACCCTGACACAGCGCAAGGGCCGGGCCTGCCCCAGAAACACCCTGAGGCCCTGCCCCTCCATACCAGGCGCACCAGATGTGGGCAGACAGGTGCAGCCTGGCAAGATCCAAGTGTGGAGGGGCTTGGTGTGGGGTGAGAGGGTTCTGTGTGGGGCAATCTGGGTGCAGGCGGCTCGGTCAGGAGTCCGGGTGAAATCTGGATGCACAGGGCTTGTTGCGGGGTTCTGAGGCAATGGGACTCTGCATGGAGGTCTAAGTGAAGGTGGTTAAGGCTCAGCAGGGTGAGTGTGGGTGTAGGGGGGGATAGGGCTCGGTGAGGGAGGTCACTGGGGGGGTGCAGATGCTGGGGGAGTGGGACTTGGTGAGGTGGGGGTCCAGGTGCACCTGGTTGGGGTCAGTGGACTGGGGGTCCAGGCAGCTGGGGCTGGAGCTCGTCACGATAGGGGTTTGAGTGTGGGGAACTCAGCAGGCGGTGGTCTGGGTGCAGGGGGAGTGGGTCTTGGCAGGGAGGGCTGGTGCAGAGAAGGTGGGGCTAGGTGGGGTGGGGGTTCGGGTGCTAGGGGTCCAGATGCACAAGGATTGGGCAGACAAGGGAGCAGCTCCCCATACAATTTCCTCTCCCCCAGCATGGCTGAGGAGCGATGGGGGCAGGAAGCAAGGGGGGAGGGTTGCGGAGCCAGGAGAGGTTTCTGGGGGTAAGTGTACCCGGTCCTGGCCATTCCATGCAGGGGAAGTGAACTCCTCACCCACCCTGAGTCAGAACTATCAGCTGAGCTCAGTGCAAGGTAGGAGCCCCAGGTGGGGCTGGGGAGGGCCAGGAGAGTGGGGCTCCGGTGCAGGGAGACTCTGGGTGAGGCTTGGCGGGTGTGTGTCTGGTAATAGAGGGTCTGGATGCATAGGGATTGGGCAGATTGGTTTAACTGGCCCCAGTCAGGGCGTACCCAGCCACACAATTTACCTCTCCGCTGGCTGCTCCAGGCACCCAAAATGACACGCCCTGCTCCTGGGAAGGGGCACGTAACCACTCTTGAAGCTTCCCTGTCAGAAAGTCATTTCTGCAATGGACATGAATTCTGCACACACGCAGTGATGCAGAATCCCCCCAGGAGTAATAGCTGCATTAACTGAAAAAGCCCTTGGAATTTTTTGTTTTTTAAAAACAAACTTCCCACTATTTTGTCAACCTATAATTGTTCCCTAAGTTGTTTTCTGGGCTTCGACACATTATTAAAGAGATCTTTAGCTGTCCTAGTCTCAAAGCCAGCAATAAAGGGTAACCCTAATAAAAAACAAAACAAAACAAAAACACTTCCAAGATAGAATACCTTATTGAGTTTGCCAAGTGAAGATATGAGATCTGCCCATTCGCTTGAAGATTCAAAGTTCCTCAAAGCTTTTTCAATCACTGAAGAATAATTTCTGTATCTGTAGTCCCTGAACAGCTCCTGCTCTTCTGGATCCATCTTAGGTTCTCATAGCAAGCCAAAACTACCTGGCAAACTAAAATGAATACACACTGTTATGAAAAATTAACCAAGAATTAAATATTGACAAAGCCTACACCTGCAAAGATTGCAAGGGTGTAGTAAGTATGCAGACATGTTTGAAAGGGAACTGTAAACAATTTATTTAATTTAAAAAACTGAATTAAAAGTAATTTAAGGCATGACACCAATTTCCCATTGCCAACTTTCGTGGTTTTTCAGTCACAGTTTCCTATTTTTAGAAATGCTCTCTCCTATGTCTGAGTGATTCTTTTATACAGTACCAGTAGGGGAGAGTCACTACACAGAAGAACTCATTATACACAAAGTAAATAAACTGGGGATGAATAAGGGAAGGAGAGGAAGATATTTTTCCTATTTTTTCAGCTATAGTAATCGATGGCATTACCTGCAGCAACAGAAAGTTAAAAATTCACACTAAAGCATGATTTTCTACTATGTGCCAATTTGCATGATTTTATTTGAAGTCTCACAATATTTAGTGTTTCTCTTAAAATCCCAGCTCCTGGAGTTGTACAAAGTGAGAATATCAGTTCTCACTTTTTAAAAAAAGTTTTGAGTCTTCATGGTTGTAGAACAAAGCCTTAAAACATTACCTGAGTGCATACCAAAGGCTCAAAAATCAGAAGTAAGTTGAAAGAACATAAAACATATTTTTTTAGAATCTCATGATTTTTAGACCCATCTCATAGTTCTGAGGCTCCTGATTCAAGTTTCAAACAGCTGGGATTGGCAATACTGACAAACTCACTAAAAAATGTTCAGTGAGAGGCTCCTACTTTAGTCATTAAAATAAGTCTGTATCTGAAAACAATTCTAATCAACTTACTCTTTAAAATGTTGGTAGTTAAGGGACAAGTTCTATTCTTCCCTCCATCAAAGATAAAGCCTTTCCCCCTCCACCAGCAGAGCTTTAAGTACAAGTGCATTCAACATTCTGGAAAGGTAATGGCACCGCCAGTCAATATTAGCTCTGCATTAATGAAGTTTCTAGGCAGTGAATACATTAGGCTTCATCTTCACTTCAAAAAAGGTCTTTCCTTAATTGGTGATAGAGAAGACCAGGCAATCTGTAATTTTCACATGTTGGCTGGTGGAGCTGTAACCCAACCTCTTAACACATATGAAAACTACCTGCTTTTCTCTAGGATTTTATGTTGAATTAACTAGGTTGAGTTAAGAATACACCCTTTTTTCCCCTCTCCAATGAATATATGGCCTTAGAAAGTGGCAAATTATGAACAAACACTTGAAACTATAACACAACTTACTTATATTTCATCTTTCAAACCCATTTTTTAATCTTCAAATAGAAATGCATGAAAACAGGAAGAAAGATGTGGTTACTACCTCACTATCAGTTAAGAAGTTAAAAAGCAAAATTATCTGACATCCATTCAGGCTATGTCTAAACATACACCTACTGCGCAGCAAGCTGGGATATAAATCTACAACACTTCAGCGTGTTGTGTACTAGCTCTCCATGTGGACCCCGTTCTTACACCTTAAAAGTTCCCTCGTGATCTCTGACATATGCTGTTTCAAATCTATCTATTCAGCAGTGGTACTTTATGACTGGAAAAATTTGTGAGTGGGCTTGTACAATAGGGTTGCTTGTGATAACGGGGGGGAGGGAGGGGAAGAAGGGGGAGACAGGGCTCAGCAGTTCTGAGTGTCTCTTCTGAATCAAGTCAGATGTTCCTAAAAATCTCATGCTTCAGGGCTTCAGCCAATCACCTGCAGAGGTCAGGAAGGAATTTCCCTCTACTCCACCTCAACATATTCTGTTTTTTGGTCTCCTTCCTCTGAAGCATCGGAGATAGCCAGCTGGAGACAGGATGCTGGATGGGGGAGGCTGGTACTCTGAGGAGGTACTGAGTATTCACTCTCTCAGGTGCTTGGCTGGCTGGTTCTTGTTCATATGCTCACAGTCCAACTGATCACCCATCATATGTGGGGGTCAGGAAGGAATTCTCCCCCAGATCAGACTGGCAGTGCCATAAGGGTTTTTCCACCTTCCTCTAGAGCATATGTATGTGGGTTGCTTGCTAGATTCATCTGGGTATATCTCACTTAATCAAGTCCATGCCACTGCAGGGGCCATGGGCACTGGTGCAACTTGGTCCCTCCCATCCTTTGCCTATGGCACATAACAGTTTAGTCTGAGAGTTGTAATACCTTGGTCTAATTTCAGTTGCTGGGTTATGTTTCTAGCCTGTGATATACAAGAGGTCTGACTAGATGATCTGGTAGTCCCTTCTGGCTTTAAATTCTATGACTATGACACTTGGGCTTGGTCTACACTAGAAAATTAGGTCGGCAAAATGACATTGCTCAGGAGTGTGAAAAATCCAAACCTCTGAACAGCATATTTAAGCCAATCTAAAGCCCCATGTACACAGCAGGGAGGTGGATTACTTACACGGACAGGAGAATTCCTCCCATAAGTGTAGCTAGTGTTTACACTGAAATGCTACAATGAGGCAGCTGTAACATTTTAAGTGTAGATAACCCCACTGATCTATAGTATGCAAGCAACTTTATTTATTATTACTTAAAATAAAGAATGCCATTTTTTTTTTAAAAGAGAGTTTACCTTTTTCAGGCCCAATTCTCTCTCTCATTGTATTACATGCTTTATAAGTTAGAATTGTCTAGAGTGATGCTAAACATAGCAATGCCAGCTTTAACTACTAGAATCAGGGTACTTGCACTGCTATACTAATTGTGATTAGTCCTGCATCCTAGTGTCACTGTACTCCGAGGTAATATAGAAAATACAAACTACAAATAATAGCTATATTTGCAAAACACACCTCGTGTGGACACAGCTATACCAGCAGAACTGCACAATTTTCCTGGTATAAAACTGCGTCTGAGTATATTTAGATTGGAATTTATTCAGCCGAACACTTTATGATCAAATTATAAACACATTTAACAGTGACTGATTTTCATGGAATCACAAATCATTTTCAAATTATAAAGATGTACCTATTTCTCTCAATGGACCATTTGCCATCAAGAATCCATTTTTGTACTTAAATGTTTAGTAGTTACACTCTCATCCTATATAAAGTACCTCCACAATGCACGCCAATTTCAGAAATAATAAGGGTATTTATCCAAAAGCACAGTAATGTGTCTTGTGGAGAAAATAAATAGGGAAATGTTATTTACTCCTGTTATTGACGTCTGAAGTCAATTTGAGTTGTGTAGCTAGATGTCAACAAATTTACATTCAATTTTAATAACTGCAAAATAATATTTGAATGAAGGCAAGATTGTATTATACAAGAAAATATTCTGACAGCAACAAGTAATTAAATAATACTTTTTATTGGTGACCCTAAAGCCCACATTCCATTGCTAGAAAGCCCCATTTTAATTTGTAAACTAATACATTAAAATTTACTCTATAAATCCTACCTTAAAATATTAAAGATTAATGTGACAATCTTAGGACTATACTTCAACCTGTAGGCACAATAGGATGTGGAGATTATTACTATACTGATGTGCTCACTATTGGAGTAACACCTTAACTGACATTTTTTGTGCTTTTGTTTTGTATCAGACATATTCAATTGTTTCATTATAAGACTATTGTTGAAAAAAAGTATTAAATGATCCATGTTTTGCATCATTTACTACTTTCAGAATTATCTTACCTTAGAATCTAATATACTGGAGTAAAGGCTTTAGTTTTATTTCCTTATGAATTCTCTATTCTTTTACTTTAATCTCTTGCTACCTCACTGTATTGCTCTTTACTTTAATCTACTGTGTCAACACAGTAGATTACACTAAAAAAAAGTTTTAAAAATCATATTATAAATCAAAATCTCTGTGATTTCTTTAAATGACAAAAGCTTGCTTTTAAAACACCCCAGCACTGATGAATAAAAGTGAAATTTGACCAGCCTGTTTTCATAGTTAAAGATAAGATCAATGAAAAAGTACATAGACTGAATAAATTATGTAAAGTAATTGAGACATTTCCTCCCATTTTTATCTATCTTTGATGAAAGAGAGACAAGAAAATACGTTTGGTTTTAAAATATTACTTTTAACCTGAGATGTACCTTTAATATTTGTGGCTGATCCCTATAGATAAACACTTGCTTGATAAACAAGAATGTTTTTGTCCAAACACACCATAACTTGGTTTAAGTTTCTCTGTTCTCTTTCCATTTCCTCTATTAATAATGACAATGCAGTGTATACGCCAAGTTCCAACCATGCATCACTGTGCAGACGGCAGGGCACTTTTGCTCACCAGGAATCAGGGGCTCCCTTTCCCTGGGTGCTAGACTAGACACCGTGCTTTGGGCAGAAGTTCACCCTAAGTCAGTGGGTACCGTTGGAGGAGGAAACCCTGCAGCATCTATGCAGCAAACAGGGCCCACACAGCCCTCCCCCGCAGCATCTAATAGCCAGGCACTATGGCAAAGACCACAGCTGTTACAACAGCTTGCCAGTGCTGCAGGGAGGGGAGGGTGTGAGCTGCAGCATCTCAGACAGTCTGCACTTCTGCACTAGAATAGGCGTGTACATACATACATCCTCCCTCCCGGACACAGACACACAGATCCCCTGCTTCTCATACATAGGTATACACACACACACACACAAGAATGACCATACTGGATCAGACCAATAGTCCATCTAGCTCAATAGGCTGTCTTCTCACAGAGCCCAGTGGTTGGTGCTTCAGAGGGAATAAAGGGAACAGGGCAATTACCGGATGATCCAGCCCCTGTTCTAGCAACTGGAGGCACAGCGAGACCCAGAGCATGGGGCTGCGTATTGTGTATATAAATCTCCCCACTGTATTTTCCACGGTATGCATCTGATGAAGTGAGCTGTAGCTCAGGAAAGCTCATGCTCAAATCAATTTGTTAGTCTCTAAGGTGCCACAAGTCCTCCTGGTCTTTACACACACACACGCACACACACACACACACACACGGGGGGGGGGCGGGCACACACCGCTCTCCCTGTGGGTCCCGGCGGGGGCGGAAGCGGCAGGGTAGCAGGGAGAGCGGGGTGGGGCGGCGCAGGGGCCCCAAGGACCCACCTGGCGAGGCGGCGGCGGCGGCTCCGGCCGGGCGCGGACGCTGCCTCTTCCCAGCGACTTGTCCGTGTCCGTGTCCGGGGCGGGGCCAGGGCGAGGGGGGGAGTCCCTCCGTTTCTACGGTAACCGGGCGGGGTCTCGCGCCTGAGCTCGGGGACCCGCCTGCCTGCCCAGCCCGGGCGGCTCCGCAGCGGCCAGCTCGGGCAATACCATCCTGGACTGGCGAGGGGGGAGCCTCAGCCGCCGGAAATGAGGAAGTCCGGTCCACCTTCCCCCTCCCTCTTCCCCGCTGTCAGGGATGTGGAGCTGCTCGGATTCATGATGATTACATTGAGATGTATGACCCTCCCCCCCCCGTAGGGCCAGGGTAAGTGGTACATTCCGGTAGCCTGCCTGTGTATCTGGCGCCACCTGTCGGCGAAGGTGGGGAAGCGCAGCGGCCCCGAGCGCCCCCGCTCCTGCCGCTGCAGGCAAAGCCGGGGTCGCCCCTCGGGACGCTGCTGCGGGGTTGCGCTCCTTCAAGCCGCTCCCAGCGCCGATCTCTCACGCCCGCTCGCTCTGCGGTGGGCAGTGCATCTTGCGGAGCAGGTGCCAAGGCCACCTATGCAGAGGGGCGTTGTTCCTGTAACACAAGCGACGGCAACGCCGCCTGCTGAAATGATCAGCAGTGACATAATCGGCACAATAGAAACAGCGGTCACTGGGGAGTCAGGTTTCAGAAGGGTAGCTGTGTTAGTCTGTGTCAGCGAAAACAAGAGGCATCCTTCTGGCACCTTAGAGATAACAAATGTATCTGGGCCTAAGATTTCGTGGACTAAACGCCACTTCATCAGATGCATGGAATGAAAAATACATAGGCAGGTATATATATTACATCAGGTGAAAAGGTGGGAGTTGCTTTACCGTGTGGGGGGGAGTCAGTGCACTGCTGACGAGGCCAATTCAATCCGGGTGGATGTGGCCTATTCCCAACAGTTGACAAGAAAAGGTGAATATCAACAGAGGGATACTCACACCTTCTTGTCAACTGTTGGGAATGGGCCACATCCACCCTGATTGAATTGGCCTTGTTAGCCCTACAAAAAGTAATAGTCCAATGCCATTTCTATTGGTTTGCTGAAGGGAACATTTCTGAGAACCCAACAATGAAGTGTGAGGAGGAGAGCAAGTCTAGAAGAGGCTCTGCCTCTCTTATGAGATGGGGTATCTGACAGAAAAGTGTAGAACCACTACTCTACAATAAGGCTGGATGCCTACTGGCTTGCCAACAGTGCCTAAAAAGGCCAAGTACAGGCAGCACCTTGCAAGTGGTGAAGCCTAGGAAGGAGCAGCGGGTAGAGTGGCCTTTCTGTCACCTTTGCACCTCCAGAATTCAGGATCCAGTCAGGGACATATCTATCCCATAACAGGTCAGACCAGCCTCCAAGGCTACTCTAACTTAAGCTGTTTGTATTGCAACAGCTCTTTATGGATCCACATTACCTCCTGTTCCAGCATGTCCCCAACCTTTCAACTGCCTACAAGGTCCCTACATGAGAGAGTGCCAGCACAACAATGGCCAGGGAAACCCCTAATGCAGGGAGTATTCCTTGGGCATCAGTTCAGCAGAAGTGCTATAAAGTGTGTGCAGCAGAATCCAGGAGGAGAGGGGACAATGTTTAACAAGCTGTTGCCAAACCAGGTTATATCACAGATTGGTAACTAGTATAAATGGAACTAAAAAGAGTGTTGGAACACCCATAGTTTAGCCTAGCTGGGAGCCTAGGGGTGCAACACTCTTCTACTATAACTAGATCCCATTCACAAGCGCTGGTCATGCCTTGTTAGAATCTCTTTGGACTACAAACATGTCTAATCTGATCATAAGCAGGGCTTGAAAGTCAGTGCATGTGGAGCCCAAATTGATCTCTGCTGGGCAACTTGACAAACAACTCAGAGCACTGGGGTGAGTTAGGTTATGGGTATACCTGTGACATTGTTCTCCTTTCAGTCTTCTCTGAAATTATAAAGGAAAAAGGATGGCTTAGGTCTGATATATATGCTAAGTGACTAGCTGAGTTAGTGCATTAGCCTTTGAACACTAGAGGCTTAGATATAATAATCTTTGCTTAATTCTCAAGCAAAAATAAATGACTCCATTTGTCAACACAACAAAAACACAATGCAACTAGGTAAATCCATTTGACTCAAGAGAAAGACAGGAGTGGACAAGAAATGTTACATGAAAGAATTTTCATTGCATACATCCCATGAATTAAAGGAGACTTAGACTATGCCTATTTCACTGTAACTATTGTATTGAAAGATCTTAATATGACACTTTAATAAGCTCCAAGTTCACTCAGGTTTTGGGAGGGAAAATAGCTGGTGCAAAAGGACACACTTTAGAGACTTGAATTGTGGTAGATATTATTTCAGATACAGCTAACGTTGTATAATAGATGCACTGAACTCCCAAGTAACTCAGTACATCAGCTTTGCCACTTAATTTTGTTTCATTCATATGCACATTTTGTACTTCCCTTCTGTACATTTTTGTAGAAGTTAATCCAAACAATTTGAGATATATCTTACAAAAAACATTGTAAGTCTCAAGCAGTATTTATGATTTAAAAATAAATAATCACATGTAAAATTTATATACACATTGGTATCAAGCCAATTCATGGACACCTGGTTACACTGATAATATGTGATCACTTATATCTTGTAGTGTTAATCTATTAATGTCTAGTTGCATTCTCCAATAATATTTACCTCTCATATAGCAACATTCATGTCCAAAACTTAATTCTTTACAAACATTAACCCACACTGTGGCTTTAAGCCAGGGCCTGTGTTGAGGTGAAGGGGGTGAGAAAAAAACATGCAGCAACTGCATTCCCAGAGAAAATGTGGGCCAGCAGTCCAAGCACACTTTGAAAAGGCACTCTCTCACAACAGCTCAGCTCCACCAGCTGGTGCAAAGGGGAAAGTCTCTGGTCCACAATGCCTTTGGAGATTCTGATGCTGGGGTTGGAAATAGATTAGCATAGTACTTGCAATCCCCAATGTCAACGTGCCTGGCCCCTGAGCAATTTGAAGGGAAAGGATATAAAGAAGCTCCTTGTTCTCTCCCTTCCATACCCACCCTAGGCCACAATCCAGTTCATAATCTAACTTTTTTATGCATATGACACACAAAAAGTCACCACATGTGAACTGTTTTTTCACTAATCAACTGCCCATGGAGCCTATCAATATCAGAGGGTAAAACAGCTAAATATACTGCATTCTGAGCTCCCTCATCTGGAGTTTTAGGAGCATTCAGACCTACCAAGTCAGTCTTCAGTCATCTGGGGCAGTCAGAACTAAGAATTCTGTCAAATTTCTTTTTCTCATTCATCATCCTGGTTTGAGTCTTGGACAATACTACAATTCCTATTTCAGACATACTGTAGGCTCTATGTGGTCAGCCCTCCTTCTCATGTACTCCATTCTTGGTATCTTTCACAAATGTTTTCCATAAGCTTCACTAGCTGCTTCTTAATGATTGTATCACTGTGAAATTTCTGCTGCTGATCTTGGCTGCAACTTGCAAATGCCCAAACACCCATGACATTTGATATGTTTACACCTTTGGTTATAACAGGGAAAATACCATATTTCAATTATTGACAAAATACTGTATAATTTTAGAATAATGGAGAAAGAAAAATGATTGATTTCAAATAACATATCTGTCATTAAAATGAAAGAGTGAAATAGCATTGCAAAAAGTTAAATAGAAGAGTTTCTGGACAATGGTCCTAATTATAAAAAATAAAACCAAATAAGATTCTAAAGAATAAATTTGCAGATGACACCAAATGGAGAGGGTTTGCAATCACTTTGGAGGACAGGATTAGAATTCAAAAAGACCTTGATAAATTGAAGAATTGATCTGAAATCAACAAAATTAAATTCACTAAAGTACAAAACTACATTTTAAAGGAAAAATCAAATGCACAACTACAGAATGGGGAATAACTGGCTAGGCAATACTGCCAAAAAAATTCTGATAGTTATAGTGGATCACAAATTGAATGAGTCAACAAAGTGATGCAGCTGTGAAAAAGGCTAATATAATTCTGGAGAGTATTAATAGGAGTGTCATATCTAAGACACAGTAGGTAAATATTCTGCTCTGTTGAGACTGGTGAGGCCTCAGCTGGAGTACTGTGTCCAGTTTAGGGCACCACACTTTTAAAAAGAGGTGGACAAATTGGAGAGGGTCCAGAGGCGAGCAATAAAAATAATAAAAGCTTTAGAAATCCTGACCTATGAAGAAAGGTTAAAACACCAGGCATGTTTAGTCTTGAGAAAGGAAGACTGAAAGGGAACCTGATATATGCAAGGGAGTTGTAGCTGTGTTGGTCCCAGGATATTAGAGACAAGGTGGGTGAGGTAACATCTTTTATTGGACCAATGTATGTTGGTGAGAGAGACAAGTTTTCAAGCCACACAGAGCTCTTTCTCAGGTCATGATGGATCTGAAGAAGATCTCTGTGGCTCAAACACTCTTACTACCAGAAGTTGGGGGAACCTGATAATAATCTTCAAATATGTTGAAGGCTGTTACAGAGGATGGTAATCAATTGTTCTCTATGTTCACAGAAGGTAGAACAAGAAGTAATCAGCTTAATCTGCAGCAAGGGGGACTTAGGTTAGATATTAGGAAAAACTTTCTAATTATAATGATAGTTAAGTATTGGAACAGGCTTCCAACGAAGGTTGTGAAATCCCCATCACTGGGGGTTTTTAAGAACAGGTTGGACAACCACCTGTCAGAGATGGGCTAGGTATACTAGGTGCTGCCTTATCATGGGGTGACGGGCTAGATGACCTCTCAAGTTCCCTTCTGGCTTTACATTTCTAAGAGTCGATGAAGACTATGGCCCAGAGCTTCAGCTACAGCCAAGGAGTGCACATTTCAAGAGGGAAGTACAAAACTGAACTTTGATCTCTTCTGAACATGAGCCTGACCTGATAATGGTCCAGCCCTCTGGTGAAACTTGGGGCAGCCTACAGGATTCCTGTAAGTTACACCCCCAGTGATCAGCAGGAAGTAGGGACCTTGCTGGCTGAAAAGGAGGAGTTTGGTGTGAGAGCTGCAATACTGGCATGAAACCACTAGAAGACTCCCTATGCTAGCTTTAGCACCAAAATCTGTTGTCAGCAAATTGTAAAACCAGCCACACCAGAGGATCTGGGCCTGTATTTCTAAGCCCTGGTCTACACTAGGACGTTAGGTCGAATTTAGCAGCGTTAAATCGATGTAAACCTGCACCCGTCCACACAATGAAGCCCTTTATTTCGACTTAAAGGGCTCTTAAAATCGATTTCCTTACTCCACTCCTGACAAGTGGATTAGTGCTTAAATCGACGTTGCCGGCTCGAATTTGGGGTACAGTGGACACAATTCGATGGTATTGGCCTCCGGGAGCTATCCCAGAGTGCTCCATTATGACCGCTCTGGACAGCACTCTCAACTCAGATGCACTGGCCAGGTAGACAGGAAAAGAACCGGGAACTTTTGAATCTCATTTCCTGTTTGGCCAGCGTGGCAAGCTGCAGGTGACCATGCAGAGCTCATCAGCAGAGGTGACCACGATGGAGTCCCAGAATCGCAAAAGAGCTCCAGCATGGACCGAACGGAGGTACGGGATCTGATCGCTGTTTGGGGAGAGGAATCCGTGCTATCAGAACTCCGTTCCAGTTTTCGAAATGCCAAAACCTTTGTGAAAATCTCCCAGGGCATGAAGGACAGAGGCCATAACAGGGACCCGAAGCAGTGCCGCGTGAAACTGAAGGAGCTGAGGCAAGCCTACCAGAAAACCAGAGAGGCGAACAGCCACTCTGGGTCAGAGCCCCAAACATGCCGCTTTTATGATGAGCTGCATGCCATTTTAGGGGGTTCAGCCACCACTACCCCAGCCGTGTTGTTTGACTCCTTCAATGGAGATGGAGGCAATACGGAAGCAGGTTTTGGGGACGAAGAAGATGACGATGATGAGGAGGTTGTAGATAGCTCACAGCAAGCAAGCGGAGAAACCGGTTTTCCCGACAGCCAGGAACTGTTTCTCACCCTAGACCTGGAGCCAGTACCCCCCGAACCCACCCAAGGCTGCCTCCTGGACCCAGCAGGCGGAGAAGGGACTTCTGGTGAGTGTACCTTTTAAAATACTATACATGGTTTAAAAGCAAGCATGTGAAAGGATTACTTTGCCCTGGCATTTGTGGTTCTCCTAGATGTAGTCCTAAAGCCTTTGCAAAAGGTTTCTGGGGAGGGCAGCCTTATTGCATCCTTCATGGTAGGACACTTTACCACTCCAGGCCAGTAACACGTACTCGGGAATCATTGTAGAACAAAGCATTGCAGTGTATGTTTGCTGGCATTCAAACAACATCCGTTCTTTATCTCTCTGTGTTATCCTCAGGAGAGTGAGATATAATTCATGGTCACCTGGTTGAAATAGAGTGCTTTTCTTCAGGGGACACTCAGAGGAGCCCATTCCTGCTGGGCTGTTTGCCTGTGGCTAAACAGAAATGTTCCCCGCTGTTAGCCACAGGGAGGGGGGAAGGTTGAGGGGGTAGTCACGCGGTGGGAGGAGGCAAAATGCGACCTTGTAACGAAAGCACATGTGCTATGTATGTAATGTTAACAGCAAGATTTACCCTGAAAGAGTGTAGCCACTGTTTTATAAAATGTGTCTTTTTAAATACCGCTGTCCCTTTTTTTTTCTCCACCAGCTGCATGTGTTTCAATGATCACAGGATCTTCTCTTTCCCAGAGGCTAGTGAAGCTTAGAAAGAAAAAAAAACGCACTCGCGATGAAATGTTCTCCGAGCTCATGCTGTCCTCCCACACTGACAGAGCACAGACGAATGCGTGGAGGCAAATAATGTCAGAGTGCAGGAAAGCACAAAATGACCGGGAGAAGAGGTGGCGGGCTGAAGAGAGTAAGTGGCGGGCTGAAGAGAGTAAGTGGCGGGCTGAAGACAGGGCTGAAGCTCAAATGTGGCGGCAGCGTGATGAGAGGAGGCAGGATTCAATGCTGAGGCTGCTGCAGGACCAAACCAGTATGCTCCAGTGTATGGTTGAGCTGCAGCAAAGGCAGCTGGAGCACAGACTGCCACTGCTGCCCTTTTGTAACCAACCGCCCTCTTCCCCAAGTTCCATAGCCTCCACACTCAGACGCCCAAGAACGCGGTGGGGGGGCCTCCGGCCAACCAGCCACTCCACCACAGAGGATTGCCCAAAAAAAAGAAGGCTGTCATTCAATAAATTTTAAAGTTGTAAACTTTTAAAGTGCTGTGCTTAAAGTGCTGTGTGGCATTTTCCTTCCCTCCTCCACCACCCCTCTTGGACTACCTTGGTAGTCATCCCCCTATTTGTGTGATGAATGAATAAAGAATGCATGAATGTGAAGCAACAATGACTTTATTGCCTCTGCAAGCGGTGATTGAAGGGAGGAGGGGCGGGTGATTAGCTTACAGGGAAGTAGAGTGAACCAAGGGGCAGGGGGTTTCATCAAGGAGAAACAAACAGAACTTTCACACCGTAGCCTGGCCAGTCATGAAACTGGTTTTCAAAGCTTCTCTGATGTGTACCGCGTCCTCCTGTGCTCTTCTAACCGCCCTGGTGTCTGGCTGCGCGTAACCAGCAGCCAGGCGATTTGCCTCAACCTCCCACCCCGCCATAAACGTCTCCCCCTTACTCTCACAGATATTTTGGAGCACACAGCAAGCAGTAATAACAGTGGGAATATTGGTTTCGCTGAGGTCTAAGCGAGTCAGTAAACTGCGCCAGCGCACCTTTAAACGTCCAAATGCACATTCTACCACCATTCTGCACTTGCTCAGCCTGTAGTTGAACAGCTCCTGACTACTGTCCAGGCTGCCTGTGTACGGCTTCATGAGCCATGGCATTAAGGGGTAGGCTGGGTCCCCAAGGATACATATAGGCATTTCAACATCCCCAACAGTTATTTTCTGGTCTGGGAATAAAGTCCCTTCCTGCAGCTTTTGAAACAGACCAGAGTTCCTGAAGATGTGAGCATCATGCACCTTTCCCGGCCATCCCACGTTGATGTTGGTGAAACGTCCCTTGTGATCCACCAGAGCGTGCAGCACTATCGAAAAGTACCCCTTGCGGTTTATGTACTCGGCGGCTTGGTGCTCCGGTGCCAAGATAGGGATATGGGGTCCGTCTATAGCCCCACCACAGTTAGGGAATCCCATTGCAGCAAAGCCATCCACTATGACCTGCACATTTCCCAGGGTCACTACCCTTGATATCAGCAGATCTTTGATTGCGTGGGCTACTTGCATCACAGCAGCCCCCACAGTAGATTTGCCCACTCCAAATTGATTCCCAACTGACCGGTAGCTGTCTGGCGTTGCAAGCTTCCACAGGGCTATCGCCACTCGCTTCTCAACTGTGAGGGCTGCTCTCATCTTGGTATTCATGCGCCTCAGGGCAGGGGAAAGCAAGTCACAAAGTTCCATGAAAGTGCCCTTACGCATGCGAAAGTTTCGCAGCCACTGGGAATCGTCCCAGACCTGCAACACTATGCGGTCCCACCAGTCTGTGCTTGTTTCCCGAGCCCAGAATCGGCGTTCCACAGCATGAACCTGCCCCATTAGCACCATGATGCATGCATTGTCAGGGCCCATGCTTTCAGAGAAATCTGTGTCCATGTCCTGATCACTCACGTGACCGCGCTGACGTTGCCTCCTCGCCCGGTATCGCTTTGCCAGGTTCTGGTGCTGCATATACTGCTGGATAATGCGTGTGGTGTTTAATGTGCTCCTAATTGCCAAAGTGAGCTGAGCGGCCTCCATGCTTGCCTTGGTATGGCGTCCGCACAGAAAAAAGGCGCGGAACGATTGTCTGCCGTTGCTCTGACAGAGGGAGGGGCGACTGACGACACGGCTTTCAGGGTTGGCTTCAGGGAGCTAAAATCAACAAAGTGGGTGTCTTTACATCAAGGAGTATTTCAGGCAGGACTTCACGGAGGGTTCCAATAAGAAATGGTGCACCTAAGTTATCGTTCTTATTGGAACAAGGAGGTTAGCCTGGCCTCTGATTGATACATGGCTAGATTTACCTCGCTGCACCTTCTCTGTGAGTGACTGCAGTGTGACCTAGAGGAATGAGTCCCCTAGACAGGGGAGGAGGCAAATGAGTACAAAACAAATCTGGTCTATTTCTTGTTTTGACCCACTCCATCTATCTTTTACATCTTTGGCTGGCAGCAGACGGTGCAGAAGGACTGCATGCCATCCACATCTCATGGCTGCTCGGCAGAAGATGGTACAATACGACTACTAGCAATCCTCATCTCTTGCCTGCCTGGCAGAAGATGGTACAGTACGACTGCTAGCAGTCCGTATCGCCTGCCCGCTCACCATAAGACGGTTCAATAGGACTGACTGCAGGACTAAAGAGAATGACCTGGTCAAGTCACTCCAAATTTAGTCCCTGCGCCCATGTCTGCCCAGGCGCTCCTGATCGACCTCACAGAGGCGACCAGGAGCACCTCGGACATGACGATGACGGCTACCAGTCGTACTGTACCGTCTGCTGCCACAAGGCAAGGGGTTGCTGCTACTGTGTAGCAATGCCGTACCGCGTCTGCCAGCACCCAGGAGACATAGGGTGACGGTTACCTGAGCGGGCTCCATGCTTGCAGTGGTATGGCGTCTGCACAGGTAACTCAGGAAAAAAGGCGCGAAATGATTGTCTGCCCTTGCTTTCACGGAGGGAGGGAGGGAATGGGGGCCTGACGATATGTACCCAGAACCACCCGCGACAATGTTTTAGCCCCATCAGGCATTGGGATCTCAACCCAGAATTCCAATGGGCAGCGGAGACTGCGGGAACTGTGGGATAGCTACCCACAGTGCAACGCTCCGGAAGTCGACTCTAGCCTCGGTACTGTGGAAGCGCTCCGCCGAGTTAATGCACTTAATGCACTTAGAGCATTTTCTGTGGGGACACACACACTCGAATATATAAAACCGATTTCTAAAAAACCGACTTCTATAAATTCGACCTAATTTCGTAGTGTAGACATACCCTAAGAGTTTGTTAGTTTCAATAGCTTAATTTCTTACAGTGGAAAATGATCCCAATAAAAATGTGAGATTCCCTTATGATCCATAGATCATAATACAAAATAGCAAAATTTCTGAGAAGAGCTGTTTAATGGTTTGTGGAGTTCATGTTACTGGAGGGGATCTTAATTTGTATTTATTTATGCATTTAAAAACATTTATTCAACACAATAAAATTAATTATTCAGTGCTTCAGGGTATATTTTGTCACTGCATGAATTTAACTCCCATTAACCTGAATTGGAGTTATACATGTGCACTGAAAAGAAAACACATTTCTTAACTCACTAATCTGTGTTACTCAGACCAACGTTGTAATAAACATAACATTTTATATTGTTGGCAATCCACTCGTGATGCCTAACAGTTTAATTGCAAAATTAAATACCATGTGTCCTTATTAATACACCATTACCATGTGTCCTTATTAAGTATTTTTACATCAAGCCTTTTTCAGATCAAAAGTTCAGATTCCCCAGTCCCCCATCTACATATTTTTACTTATCCTCTCTGTAAGGCTCTGTCTATAGTACACTTTTTTCTTAGTTTCCTACAGTTGTTGCTACCAGTGCATCTTCATTGGTGTTTCCACCATGATAGCTTATGCCGGCCGCAAACAGGTCTAGACAACACGGTGCTTAAAATGCTGCTGGGTGCTGCACCTTGATTATGCTAGTGCTTCTACTGGTGGAACTGAACCAGTGATAGAAAATGTGAGTAATTTTAGGAAAGTGAGTCTACTGGTGATGAAGCTGTGTATGAGCTTATATTTACAGTAATAAAATCTCCTCAGTTTACAAAATGAGATCGTGAAATACACTGCAGTGATCTAGTACCTCACCTCAGTGTGGAAGAGATTGTCACAATATTATGAGTTGAGTTAACCATGTGGTTTTGTGAGTGGTAATAATTCATTGCAGACCATCTCTCTGCCTGCAAAAAAGTTAGTTTTTAGTGTTACCTCTGCTTGAACGTGAAATGGTGTGGGATCAGCAACACCTTATATGGCAAGAAAAATAAAAACCACAGTAATGAATCAAGCTACCATACTGTACAAATACAGAATTCCAACATGCACATTATATAACGCATCACATCCCAATTCCTGTTTAGAAAAGGAGAATTTATTGACCCTGTTTTTCTCCCCCCATCCCTGCAGGGCTGGAGCTATGGGACAGACTTCACCCCCAGAGGGGCAGCAAGAGCACCTACTCTTGCACACAGGAGCATCCTGAGCACACAGGTGGGGAGAAATATCTGGGTGCAGCTCCCACTCCAGCTGTGCTCTTTAGGCAGGTCCTTGCCCTGGGCAGACAGTGGCTATGGGGGAGGAGCCTGGAATCTTCCCCATCTCTGTGGGGTAATTATCGGGGTTACTCTCTACCTCAACCCTCTAGGGTGCCTCTCGCGTGTCTGATGTACTGCATCTTGAATGCAAGCTTTGTTGGTGCATCAGCAGCTAGCTCTTGTAGGTGCTAGCCCTAGTGGGTCCCAATAACTGCTCAAACACATGGCTAAGGGAAAGGTTTTTACTAGGGCTGGCAGGAAGGGGAAAGGTTGCAAATACCCTAGGTCAGTGGTTCTCAACTTATTTACTGTTGTGGGCTGTATGTGCAGCTCTCTGTGTGTTATGTGGGCTGCATCCACACAATATATATACTGCTTGTATGGCCCTGAGGATGTCACACAGGCTGCAGCAGTGTGGTGATTGGGCCTCAAGTGCTTACACAGCGACAGCTCAAAATGTGCAATAACAGTTCTTGTTTGGGTCCCTGGGGCAGTCCAATTGAGAGTCGGCATTCTTCAGGCTGAGTGCCCGGGTGCCCTCTCCAATCCAGTCTCTGTTCAAACAAATAAGCATTTGTGGGTTTCCCAGCCAGGCTCAGTTAGTGAAGGAGGCATCACCACAGGGAATGAGGGAGCCAGGTGCCTCCACTCAGCCACATCCCATATACCTTCCCTGCTTATGGGGAACAGATTCTTTATTGTTATAGCCAAGGGAGAACTTACCCTCCCTCGCTCCCTGCAGCTTGGGTGAGATGGTACATTCCAGCATCAGGTGAGTGGTAGGCGGGAGCACTGCAGAGCACTGTGGGTGGCTTCCTAAAGCTGGCCTGGGGGAAGGCCTGGGTACCACAGGCTTGTGCCTACGACTCTGTTCCTGCAGTTACGCTCTTAGGTCCCAGCAATGTCCCAAGAGCCGTAGTCTAGCCCAGCTACCCTGTTTCCCACTCCCAGGATTGTATTATGAGCCTCAGGCTATTTAGTGATTTTCCAGAAGCCTCAGCTCCTGGAGTCCTGTGATTAAGTGAAAATTTTAGGTTTTTAAAATAAGTTTCTTGCTTCCCTGCCCCCTAGCCCCGGATGAGCAGAAAAGCTTGAAAATGGGATCTGCATGTATCTTGCAAGCTCAGAAACCAGAAGGCAGATTAAAAGGAACCAAAATTTATGATTAAAAATAAATCTAATGATTTTTTAACTGCTGGGGTTAGTAATAGCATAGCTAGGAGTATAGGGTTACGTAACGGGGTAGGTCACCTCCCAAATGTTCCCACATGGTCAGGTTGGCCAGTAGCCTGCCTCAATTTCCCTCTTCAACAGGGCTCCTTAATAAATTCCACACACCCAGGTCATCTTCTTCTTACCAGATGCGGAGTTTGCCAGGTCAATCTGCAGCAGCCTCATCAGTGAAGTGCAAAGCCCTCAGCGAAGCAAGCTTGAGTCCCCCTTTCCTTCCCCCAGGTGTGCTCGACCCCTGTCCCCGGCAGCTAAGCCTGGGCAGGGAATGTACCACCACTGCCTCCCAGCCAGGCTCTCTCAGACATAAGCGGCTCTGTCCCACTCCTCACCAGGCTGCCAGGGAGAGCAGCTGAATGTGTAGGGGTGGAGACCCAGGGAGAGAAGGACAGAGCCCCTCTCCCTACCAGGCAGGCCAATCTGGGGAGGGACACTTGACCCTGCATACCCTCGCTATGCGTTGCCTTTGAACTGACCCTCTTAGTTCTACCCCCTCAGGCTGGGAATCAGCTGATTAATTATGGCACAAGTAGGGCTGGCCCTAGGGTTGCCAACTGTCTAATCACACAAACCCAAACACCCTTGCCCCGCCCTCTGCCCCACCCCTGCCCTGCCCCTTCTCTGAGGCCTGCTCTGCTCACTGCATCCCCCCTCTCTCCATCACTTGCTCTCCCCCACCCTCACTCACTTTCACCAGGCTGGGACAGGGGATTGGGGTGCAGGAGGGGGTGTAGGGTGCAAGCTCTGGGAGGGAGTTTGGGTGATGGAGAGGGCTCAGGGCTAGGGCAGGGGGTTGCGGTGCGGGAGTGGGTATGGGGAGTGGGCCCCAGGAGGGGGCTCAGGGCTGGGGCAGGAGATTGGGGTACGGGAGGGGGTGAGGGGTGCAGGCTCTGGGAGAGAGTTTGGGTGCAGGAGGGGGCTCTGGGCTGGCGCAAGGGGCTCTGGTGCAGGAGGGGGTGCAGGCTCTGGGAGGGAGTTTGGGTGCAGGAGGGGGCTCAGAGATGGGGCAGGGGATTGAGGTTCAGGAGGGGGTTTGGGATGCTAGCTCCAGGAGGGGGCTCAGGGCTGGGGCAGGGGGTTGCAGTGCAGGAGTGGGTGTGGGGTGTGGGCTCAGGGCTGGGACAGGGGATTGGGGTATGGGAGGGAGTGTGGGATGCAGGCTCTGAGAGGGAGTTTGGGTGCAGGAGGGGGCTCCGGGCTGGGGCAGGGGGCTGGTACAGGAGGGGGTGCAGGCTCTGGCAGGGAGTTTGGGTGAAGGATGGGGCTCAGGGCTGGGGCAGGGTGTTGGGGTGCAGTGTGCAGGAGGAGTTTCGGGGTGCTGGCTCCAGGAGGGGGCTCAGGGCTGGGGAAAGGATTTGGAGTGTAGGAGGGAGAGAGGCATGTGAGCTCTGGCCAGGCGGCGCTTACCTCGGGTGGCTCTCTGTCAGCGGCGCAGCGGGGCTAAGGCAGGCTCCCTGCCAGCCCTAGCTCCGTGCTGCTCCCAGAAGCAGCCAGCACATCCCTGCAGCCCCTTGGGGGAAGGGGACTCCACATGCTGCCCCTGCCTTCAGGCACCGTCCCCACAGCTCCTATTGGCCGCAGTTCCTGGCCAATAGGAGCTGTGGAGTCAGCACTCGGGGTGGGGGCAGCACGCGCAGACCCCCTGTCCTCCCCAGAGGCCGCAGGGACATGCCGGCTGCTTCCAGGAGCAGCATGGAGCTAGGGCAGGCAGGGAGCCTGCTTTAGCCCCGCTGTGCCACCAGACTTTTTTCAGCGTAAAATCTCCCAGTTTGGCTTCAGTAGCCTCTGGGAGATAGAGCCTGATTCCAGGAGACTCCCGGTGAAACTGGGAGGGTTGGCAACCATAGCTGGCTCCCATATCTCCTTAAAAGGGCCAGTCAACCTGTAACAAGCTAGAACACTAATTTTGAACACTCTTCTACTAGCTTGATCCAATCTTCAATAGCCAGTCACCATTTTACAACTCTGTTTTGCTCTAACCACCTTTAAACTGTCCTCAGTTTGAAAACCCATGTCAATATAACCCAAATTTATCTTGGCTTGCCCAACAACCAACTCAGAACACAGGGCTAAGTTAGTTCATGGGTACATACATATGTGTTGCCTCTCAGTTTGTTCAAACTGAATATGATAAAGGATGGTTTGGAAGATAGTCTATAACTCTGTTCAGGCAGAGAGCTGAATGGATGGACCCTTATACCTGCATGGAGCCCCAATGTCTTCAACAGAGCTCCATGCAAGTCCAGGATCTGCCCTCAGGATGCTCCTGGCAGGATCAGGATCTAGGTATCAGTCTGAGTTACCACTGTACTAGCCTTGAACTCTAGCGGTTTAAACCATAATATTGGCTGAATTCAAAAGTAAAAGTAAGTTTGGTGCCATTCTTGTCACTGTTTGTCAACTTCCATTTTGCCCATGTAAACAGGCAAATCTGCTTCATTGAGTATCTCATGAAACTCATTCCTGTCTTGGAACATTACATTGCCTGCATTACAATAAACATACAAGGAATGCTTGCACAATGCATAGTTCACTTTTGCTATTATATGGAAAACTCTTCGCCTTACATTCTGATGAGCACTAAATTCGCATAGTTTCCAGGATGTATATCACAACTTTGCACTTGCTTACTTTATTTTCATCCATGTACACATTCTGAATTTCATACATTTTCTTGTTGTAAAGTGGGGTGGATATTGATACATAACAGTAACTTAAATGATTTTGTAATAAACTGTGTGTAATAATAATTTGTGCATATTAGGGTGCATGCCCTCAACCTTAAGATGAATTTATGGTTTTAAATCAAAAAGTAATCACATATTAGAGTTACATATACATTAATATTAAAACAAGTTAGTGACTTGTACTGTTATTAGTGTTAAATCATAGCAAATATGTTGCCTAATTCTGTCATATAGCAATGCATTTTACAAACATTGGCCCAGATTGTGGCTTTAAAACATGGCCTGTGTTAGGCAGATAAGAGAAAAAGCCACGCAGCAATCATAGTTTTATGGAGAATCTCTACTACCCCATGAAAAGATATAGTACGTGCCCCCTCCACCTACTACACAATGGTTCAGCTCCACTGGCTGTTTTGGTGAAGGGTGTCTAGTGTCAAGCATGAAGTTAGATTAGTACCATGCTTGTAAGCTTCACAGTGATTTGTTACTGGTGGATGGGAAGAGAACTCTTTGTAACTTCACCCTTGAACATCTACGGAGGGACAGAATCTCATTATCACTTGAAGAGAAACACACCCAAAAATTGCTGTTCACCAAGTCTGTACAGCTTTTTCACTAACAAACTGCCCGTGAGGCCCATCAGCCTCAGGGGCTAAAAGCACTAAGTAAACTAGAGTCTCGGCTCCCTCATCTGGACTTTTAGGGGCATTGGGACCTGCCATGTCGGTTCTCATCCATCCAGGGCAACAGGCATTCAGAAGAATTTGATCAGCTTTCCTTTCCTCGTTCAACATCCGAGCTTGAATTCTGGACAAGACTGTGACTCCAATTTTAGACACACCATAAGCAGTATTTGGCCAGCCCTCCTTCTCATGCACTCCGTTCTTGGTATCTTCCACAAACTTCGTCATGAGCTTCACTAGCTCCTCCTCAGTGATTGTGTCACTGTGAAATTTCTGCTGCAGGTCTTGGCTACATCTCTTGAGTGTCCGAACACTTATGAAACTGGATACATTCACCACTCTGCCTATAAGAAGGAAAATACCACAGTGCAATCATCATCAAAATACTGTGAAGTATTAAAGTAAACAAGAATGGAAAGTGACTGATACCACAATAATTTGTCTATTAAAATAGATCAAATATTTATTAAAAAATAAATGGTCAAGTAGCATTGCCAAAAACTAAACAAAAGAATTCTGGACTAACAGCTGATACAAATGCTAAAAAACGAATAAACCAAATGAGAGTCTAAAAGTAATTTATAATGTATATATATTGTTGCTTAAGAATGCTAAAGACAGCCACAGATCCTCAGCTAAGACCAAGGAGCATGCAGTTCAGAAGGTGTGGAAACATGGTCTTTGCTTTTCCCCAATCCTGTACCCGCTGGGTTTCAGCAGGTCCCCAGTGTAATTTAGAGCAACGTACAGGTCTACAGACTCCTCCAACTTACTCCAGCTGCCAGTGCCCCAATAGAGTAGATGCAGTACCTGGGGATTAGCCAGGGACTATCTGTCTAACCACAAGGAGACGACGAAGGGGACATGCCCCAACATTTTAGGCATTACCTTTTGTCCTTTTGTTACTTTAAATGAGAAATGGATGATGGTGCAACTTTCACCAGGTTCCATTTCTTATTTAAAGTACCAGTGTGCCAGATTGAGTGAGACAAGCGCTCCAGAACTTTTTTGGGCTGGGAGGGCCTCTCCACATGATGAGGAATGCTGACCGTGGTTGTTATGCAGCAAGCCAGCTACAGGGCCAGAAGAGGCAAGCACCATCCCTCCACCAGTGCCTGTACCCTGGGGGATGCCCATTTAAGAAAGTGCTGGGGGCAGCCTCCATCTTGGTAGCATAGCTGGAATTATACTGCAAAAGAGGATGGGGCTGGAAATCTCCAGAGCCATCGCAGACTCAGCACAAGGTCTCTGTGGTGCTGTCTTTGCTCTTCTGTGGATCACCCAGGGTGCTCACACAGCTTGACAGATTCACTGGGTTCTGGGATGTTATGTGACCCTGCCTCAGCCAGTTACTGACCAGAATCTTTAAAAAAGCTATTTTCCATCTAAGAGAGCAGTTCAGACTATTTTGGGCCACACGATCCTTTCTCAACCAACTGTATTTCTCAGCCCGAGAGCGTGTAATAAATATAGTGGGCCAGATCTCAGCCGGAATGAATCAGTTAATGGAATGAGGTCACTTTCTAACTGCTGAGGCTTTGGTCCAGTTTTTATTATATTGTTGTAGATGTGCAGCTTCCACATTAGTCACATCCAACAACTTTTATAGCCAAACAGCCCAGGTCAAATGTCCACTTGTAAGTGTTTTTACACTCAAAATATCTCAGAAGTTTTTTTCTTCCCAAATTTGTATGTGGTTCCTTCTTTGTTTCTAAGGGCCTGTCTACACTTAAAATGCTACAGCGGCAAATCTGCACAGCTGCAGCTGCACCATGGGAGCACTTCAGTGTAGACGCTACCTACGCTGATGAGAGGGGTTCTCCTTTCGGTGCAGTTAATCCACCTTCCTGAGAGGTGGTAGCTAGGTCAACGGAAGGATTCTTCCATTGACCTAGTGCTGTCTATACCAGGAGTTAAATCTGTTTAGCTACATCTCTCAGGGGTAGGGTTGCCAACTTTCTACACGGAAAAAACTGAACACCCTTGCCTCGCCCCCCCTCCAAGGCCCCGCCCCCCGCTCACTCTGTCCCCCCTCCCCATTGCTCGCTCTCACCACCCTCACTCCCTCGCTCATTTTCACCAGGTTGGGGCAGGGGGTTGGGGTGTGTGGGGGGGTGAGGGCTCCGACTGTGGGTGCAGGCTCTGGTGTGGGGCCGGGGATGAGGGATTTGGGGTGCAGGAGGGAGCTCCAGGCTGAAGGGTTTGGAATGCAGGAGGGGGCTCTGGGCTGGGGCAGGGGGTTGGGGATTGTGGGGAGTAAGGTCTCAGGCTGGGGATGCGGGCTCTGGGGATGATGGGGCTGCAGGAGGGGGCTCCGGGCTGGGGCTGAGGGGTTCAACGTGTGGGAGGAGGCTATGGGCTGGGGAAGGGGGTTGGGGTGCAGGGGGTGTGAGTGCTCCAGATGGGGATGCGGGCTGTGGGTGGAGCTGGGGATGAGGGATTTGGGGTTGCAGGAGGGGGCTCCAGGCTGGGACTGATGGGTTCGGAGGGTGGGAGGGGGATCAGGGCTGGGGCAGGGGGCTAGGGCACAGGAGTGGGTCAGGGGTGCAGGTGGTGCTTACCTCAAGCAGCTCCCAGAAGCTCTGTGCTCCAGCTCCAAGGGGAGGTTCGGCCAGCAGCTCTGTGCACTGCCCTGTCTGCAGGCGCCGCCCCCACAGCTCCCATTAGCCGCAGTTCCCAGCCAATGGGAGCTGCAGAGCTGGCGCTTGCAGCATACGTAGCCCCTTGCCTGCCGCTATGTGTAGGAGCTGGAGGAGGGACATGCCACTGCTTCTGGGAGCTGTGTGGAGCCAAGGCAGGCAGGGAGCCTGCCTTAGCCCCGCTGTGCCGCTGACTGCACTTTTACCGGCCCGGTCAGTAGTGCTGACTGGAGCTGCCAGCGTCCCTTTTTGACTGGGCTTTCCAGTCGAAAACCAGACACCTGGCAACCCTACTCAGAGTTGTGGATTTTTCATGACCCGAGAGACGTAGCTATACTGCTGTAAAATCCTAGTGTAGACCAGGCCGAAGGCTGTGTCTAGACTAAACCTTTTCTTAAAATTACCCACCCTACTACCAATACAACTTCACCTATGGTAACAACGGTGGGAGTCTCTCACTGGGAGAGTTAATAAAGACTGACCACTGCTGTTTTCACTACTGCGCCAATGGACTTTGGTCAGAGTGTGTATATATGAATGACATGGTAGTTAAATGCTGCCAGGTGACTCTGCCCTGTTTATTCTAGTGCTCTCACATTGGGACCACTGATGGAGCTGAATCAGTTGTAGCAATGGTCGGAAATTGTAGGAAAATAAATCTAGTATACAGATTTGTAGTACTAAATAGTATGAGCAGTATAATAGTAATAGCATAATACTAAATATTGGCTACTTAAAATGTATGGCAAAATACACTGCGGTGGTCTAGTACTTCACCTCATTGAGGAAGAAGTTGTGACAATATTGTGAGTATGTTGAGCTTACCATGTGGTTTTATGAGCGGTAATAACATATTGCAGACATCTCTGGTTCCAAAAAAGTTGGTTTTCAGTGTTCCTCTGCTTGAATGTGAAAGGGTGTGGGATCATCAACTTTTTATAGAGAAAAAACAGCAACAACACAGGAGAGAGTCAAACTGCAAATCTGAACAATTACGTAATTATGTAAAAATTGACAGACAGGAACATGCGTCACACCTGAATCCCTATCTAGAAAAGGAGAATTTATTTGGGCTGGGGTGTGACTGTTCCCCTAGTGCAGTCTGACAGTTTTCTCCTTAAGAGACATGCAGGTAGTAGCCAACAGGAGCTAAGCATTCTCCCCACACTCTCTCCCACCAGGATCAGCACCTCTTCTTTTGTCTGGAAAGGCTAGTTGAGAATTTTGGACTACAACTTTGACTATGATTGGTAGGTTGCATAGAGAGAAAAAATAAATAAACTGGGCTAAAAGAACATTATTAAAGTTGCAAAATCAAGCGCTCCCAAAAGTTAAGAAATGCAAAAATTAAGGTTTCTTGTGTATATGCTGTCGTTAATTATATCACATACTATCTTTTCCCACACCTACGCAGGGAACGTTTTGCGGCATGAGAGGGCAGGGCATGGAGTTCTTTGGACCACTGTAGCCAGCAGCATTTAGAACAGCCTTAAACTCCTGCAAGCCCCAGGCTTGGGGTGATAGAAAGGTGGCATAGAGACACTCTTCCACATCTCAGCTGTCCCAACTGTGAGCTTGATGTAGATGAGTATTCAACCCAAATATTTCAAACAGCACTTACAGTGGAGCAAACTCAGATTCAAAAATTCAGAAGAGTCATCTGACTTATTTAGGGTATGTCTACACTACGGAATAAGGTCGAATTTATAGAAGTCGGTTTTTTAGAAATCGGTTTTATAAATTCGAGTGTGTGTGTCCCCACAGAAAATGCTCTAAGTGCATTAAGTGCATTAACTCGGCGGAGCGCTTCCACAGTACGGAGGCTAGAGTTGACTTCCGGAGCGTTGCACTGTGGGTAGCTATCCCACAGTTCCCGCAGTCTCCGCTGCCCATTGGAATTCTGGGTTGAGATCCCAATGCCTGATGGGGCTAAAACATTGTCGCGGGTGGTTCTGGGTACATATCGTCAGGCCCTCGTTCCCTCCCTCCCTCCGTGAAAGCAAGGGCAGACAATCATTTCGCGCCTTTTTTCCTGAGTTACCTGTGCAGACGCCATACCACTGCAAGCATGGAGCCCGCTCAGGTAACCGTCACCCTATGTCTCCTGGGTGCTGGCAGACGCGGTACGGCATTGCTACACAGTAGCAGCAACCCCTTGCCTTGTGGCAGCAGACGGTACAGTACGACTGGTAGCCGTCATCGTCATGTCCGAGGTGCTCCTGGTCGCCTCTGTGAGGTCGATCAGGAGCGCCTGGGCAGACATGGGCGCAGGGACTAAATTTGGAGTGGCTTGACCAGGTCATTCTCTTTAGTCCTGCAGTCAGTCCTATTGAACCGTCTTATGGTGAGCGGGCAGGCGATATGGACTGCTAGCAGTCGTACTGTACCATCTTCTGCCAGGCAGGCAAGAGATGAGGATTGCTAGCAGTCGTATTGTACCATCTTCTGCCAGGCAGGCAAGAGATGAAGATGGCTAGCAGTCGTACTGTACCATCTTCTGCCGAGCAGCCATGAGATGTGGATGGCATGCAGTCCTTCTGCACCGTCTGCTGCCAGCCAAAGATGTAAAAGATAGATGGAGTGGGTCAGAACAAGAAATAGACCAGATTTGTTTTGTACTCATTTGCCTCCTCCCCTGTCTAGGGGACTCATTCCTCTAGATCACACTGCAGTCACTCACAGAGAAGGTGCAGCGAGGTAAATCTAGCCATGTGTCAATCAGAGGCCAGGCTAACCTCCTTGTTCCAATAAGGACAATAACTTAGGTGCACCATTTCTTATTGGAACCCTCCGTGAAGTCCTGCCTGAAATACTCCTTGATGTACAGGCACCCACTTTGTTGATTTTAGCTCCCTGAAGCCAACCCTGTAAGCCGTGTCGTCAGTCGCCCCTCCCTCCGTCAGAGCAACGGCAGACAATCGTTCCGCGCCTTTTTTCTGTGCGGACGCCATACCAAGGCAAGCATGGAGGCCGCTCAGCTCACTTTGGCAATTAGGAGCACATTAAACACCACACACATTATCCAGCAGTATATGCAGCACCAGAACCTGGCAAAGCGATACCCGGCGAGGAGGCGACGTCAGCGCGGTCACGTGAGTGATCAGGACATGGACACAGATTTCTCTGAAAGCATGGGCCCTGCCAATGCATGCATCATGGTGCTAATGGGGCAGGTTCATACTGTGGAACACCGATTCTGGGCTCAGGAAACAAGCACAGACTGGTGGGACCGCATAGTGTTGCAGGTCTGGGATGATTCCCAGTGGCTGCGAAACTTTCGCATGCGTAAGGGCACTTTCATGGAACTTTGTGACTTGTTTTCCCCTGCCCTGAAGCACATGAATACCAAGATGAGAGCAGCCCTCACAGTTGAGAAGCGAGTGGCGATAGCCCTGTGGAAGCTTGCAACGCCAGACAGCTACCGGTCAGTTGGGAATCAATTTGGAGTGGGCAAATCTACTGTGGGGGCTGCTGTGATGCAAGTAGTCCACGCAATCAAAGATCTGCTGATATCAAGGGTAGTGACCCTGGGAAATGTGCAGGTTATAGTGGATGGCTTTGCTGCAATGGGATTCCCTAACTGTGGTGGGGCTATAGACGGAACCCATATCCCTATCTTGGCACCGGAGCACCAAGCCGCCGAGTACATAAACCGCAAGGGGTACTTTTCGATAGTGCTGCAAGCTCTGGTGGATCACAAGGGACGTTTCACCAACATCAACGTGGGATGGCCGGGAAAGGTGCATGATGCTCGCATCTTCAGGAACTCTGGTCTGTTTCAAAAGCTGCAGGAAGGGACTTTATTCCCAGACCAGAAAATAACTGTTGGGGAATGTTGAAATGCCTATATGTATCCTTGGGGACCCAGCCTACCCCTTAATGCCATGGCTCATGAAGCCGTACACAGGCAGCCTGGACAGTAGTCAGGAGCTGTTCAACTACAGGCTGAGCAAGTGCAGAATGGTGGTAGAATGTGCATTTGGACGTTTAAAGGCGCACTGGTGCAGTTTACTGACTCGCTTAGACCTCAGCGAAACCAATATTCCCACTGTTATTACTTCTTGCTGTGTGCTCCACAATATCTGTGAGAGTAAGGGGGAGACGTTTATGGCGGGGTGGGAGGTTGAGGCAAATCGCCTGGCTGCTGGTTACGCGCAGCCAGACACCAGGGCGGTTAGAAGAGCACAGGAGGGCGCGGTACGCATCAGAGAAGCTTTGAAAACCAGTTTCATGACTGGCCAGGCTACGGTGTGAAAGTTCTGTTTGTTTCTCCTTGATGAAACCCCCCGCCCCTTGGTTCACTCTACTTCCCTGTAAGCTTACCACCCGCCCCTCCTCCCTTCAATCACCGCTTGCAGAGGCAATAAAGTCATTGTTGCTTCACATTCATGAATTCTTTATTCATTCATCACACAAATAGGGGGATGACTACCAAGGTAGCCCAGGAGGGGTGGTGGAGGAGGGAAGGAAAATGCCACACAGCACTTTAAGCACAGCACTTTAAAAGTTTACAACTTTAAAATTTATTGAATGACAGCCTTCTTTTTTTTGGGCAATCCTCTGTGGTGGAGTGGCTGGTTGGCCGGAGGCCCCCCCACCGCGTTCTTGGGCGTCTGGGTGTGGAGGCTATGGAACTTGGGGAGGAGGGCGGTTGGTTACAGAGGGGCAGCAGTGGCAGTCTGTGCTCCAGCTGCCTTTGCTGCAGCTCAACCATACACTGGAGCATACTGGTTTGGTCCTGCAGCAGCCTCAGCATTGAATCCTGCCTCCTCTCATCACGCTGCCGCCACATTTGAGCTTCAGCCCTGTCTTCAGCCCGCCACTTACTCTCTTCAGCCCGCCACCTCTCCTCCCGGTCATTTTGTGCTTTCCTGCACTCTGATATTATTTGCCTCCACGCATTCATCTGTGCTCTGTCAGTGTGGGAGGACAGCATGAGCTCGGAGAACATTTCATCGCGAGTGCGTTTTTTTTCTTTCTTTCTAAGCTTCACTAGCCTCTGGGAAGGAGAAGATCCTGTGATCATTGAAACACATGCAGCTGGTGGAGAAAATAAAAGGGACAGCGGTATTTAAAAAGACACATTTTATAAAACAGTGGCTACAGTCTTTCAGGGTAAACCTTGCTGTTAACATTACATACATAGCACATGTGCTTTCGTTACAAGGTCGCATTTTGCCTCCTCCCACCGCGTGACTACCCCCTCAACCTTCCCCCCTCCCTGTGGCTAACAGCGGGGAACATTTCTGTTTAGCCACAGGCAAACAGCCCAGCAGGAATGGGCTCCTCTGAGTGTCCCCTGAAGAAAAGCACTCTATTTCAACCAGGTGACCATGAATTATATCTCACTCTCCTGAGGATAACACAGAGAGATAAAGAACGGATGTTGTTTGAATGCCAGCAAACATACACTGCAATGCTTTGTTCTACAGTGATTCCCGAGTATGTGTTACTGGCCTGGAGTGATAAAAGTGTCCTACCATGAAGGACGCAATAAGGCTGCCCTCCCCAGAAACCTTTTGCAAAGGCTTTAGGACTACATCTAGGAGAACCGGAAATGCCAGGGCAAAGTAATCCTTTCACATGCTTGCTTTTAAACCATGTATAGTATTTTAAAAGGTACACTCACCAGAGGTCCCTTCTCCGCCTGCTGGGTCCAGGAGGCAGCCTTGGGTGGGTTCGGGGGGTACTGGCTCCAGGTCTAGGGTGAGAAACAGTTCCTGGCTGTCGGGAAAACCGGTTTCTCCACTTGCTTGCTGTGAGCTATCTTCTTCGTCCCCAAAACCTGCTTCCGTATTGCCTCCATCTCCATTGAAGGAGTCAAACAACACGGCTGGGGTAGTGGTGGCTGAACCCCCTAAAATGGCATGCAGCTCATCATAGAAGCGGCATGTTTGGGGCTCTGACCCAGAGCGGCTGTTCGCCTCTCTGGTTTTCTGGTAGGCTTGCCTCAGCTCCTTCAGTTTCACGCGGCACTGCTTCGGGTCCTTGTTATGGCCTCTGTCCTTCATGCCCTGGGAGATTTTCACACAGGTTTTGGCATTTCGAAAACTGGAACGGAGTTCTGATAGCACGGATTCCTCTCCCCAAACAGCGATCAGATCCCATACCTCCCGTTCGGTCCATGCTGGAGCTCTTTTGCGATTCTGGGACTCCATCATGGTCACCTGTGCTGATGAGCTCTGCATGGTCACCTGCAGCTTGCCACGCTGGCCAAACAGGAAATGAGATTCAAAAGTTCGCGGTTCTTTTCCTGTCTACCTGGCCAGTGCATCTGAGTTGAGAGTGCTGTCCAGAGCGGTCATAATGGAGCACTCTGGGATAGCTCCCGGAGGCCAATACCATCGAATTGTGTCCACAGTACCCCAAATTCGAGCCGGCAACGTCGATTTAAGCGCTAATCCACTTGTCAGGGGTGGAGTAAGGAAATCGATTTTAAGAGCCCTTTAAGTCGAAATAAAGGGCTTCATTGTGTGGACGGGTGCAGGTTTACATCGATTTAAGGCTGCTAAATTCGACCTAAAGTCCTAGTGTAGACCAGGGCTTAGAAGAAGGAAGTGAAACTGGTCTTTGGGAGAATGGTGGAGTTTATTTGCCATTTATTTATTCTTCAGTTATAATCAAGTCACCCCCCTGGTGACTCAGCTATCAGTCAAGATAGCATGCTGACCCAGTTACAACAGTTAAAAGTTGTACAGTTAACAGGACCTAGTTGCACTGTAACCAGGCCCCTGTAAAAGGGGCCTTAATCCTGTTGGAGGATGGGAAAGCTGCTTAAATTGATTGCAACCTGCGTGACAGTCAATCAAAGGAGGGATTTGGCCCCAACTCAGTCACAGAACAGTAAACTTTCCAGGGCAGATTCAAATTGCTCAGACATTGGTTGCACAAGAAATTGAAGTTTGAAATGTGATACTTAGTTAATACACCTGGAAGTATTATGTGTGGTGAACAGTATAATTAAGTGTGCAATACAATTTTCATGGTATCACTCTGCTTCTATGTGCTCAGAACTTTCTGGAGAATTCCTCACATCCCAGTCCTCAAAACACCAGCTCACATGCTTAATTTGATGATTGTAATCAATGGGACTATTTATAATAATAAAGTTAAGTATATGTGTGAATGCTTTCAGAATCAGGACTATAGTTTGGAAGTTTTCATGCTTATTTTTACTCCAAAAATGGAAGAAAATTCTCCCCACCTTTTTGGAGATATATAAATGAAGAAAAATATCCCTTTGTCAAAAAAAAACACAAGTAACTCTTGCTAATTTTTGTTACCTCATGTAAGTAAAAAACAACAACCAGAAACTGAATATTTAATTTTCAAAATGTAATATTGCATTGACATAAGTTTATTACTTGCTTTTCTATGTTTTAAATGTTAGTACTGAATTGCATACAATACCTACAAGGCTGTTTTTCTTATTCCCTGACATATTTTGGATCAAGAGGATCTCCAGCTATGTCTTTTAGGGACCATAGCACGGTCTGTTTGTTAGCTCTGTTTTCCAGAGCCATAACAGTGTGCTTCTGTTGGATTTGCACTATCAGCAGAGCTAGTTTCTTCTAAAATGGTCAACTGGATTGAGGCAGTGAACTTCCTCTTTGATATTATTTGTTATTATGATGATTTAACTTTAAAATAATAATGAAGTTTAAATGGAAAATTTAAGGAAATCAAACCAAGTTACCACTCCACTCCTCTACCCAAATTCCACTAATAAAATGTGTGCATAAATTTGGGTACCATAATAGAGCCCTGATCCAGATAATGGCCTCCTGGTGTTAATACAACAATAATTATTAACAATTATAACACCAAGCACAAAGCAATGCACATTACACCACATATTTTGCTACTATCCTAATCTTATGTACACTGAAGCCCTGTCTGCACTAAAATGATAGCTGTGTCAGCGAATCGAGTCACTACACAGTGTAGACATAATCTAATTTTGTCCATGGAACCACGTTCAAACCTTGCTCAGGCCAAAGCAAGGTCTTGTCAATCAGCCAGCATTCTATCTTTGAACCAGAATCCTGTGTTGTTAACCAGCACATTCAGCCCTCTGTATTTCTCCTTCAGGAAGTTGGTGATGTCCAGCTGGTGGAAAAGCGGGCTCAGTCCCTCCTCCTGCAGCTTTGCCACCACAGCTTGATCCCGTCCTGGGTCCCGGGCTGTCAGGTACACATCCCCAGTGAACTGCTTACACAGAGCCCGCACAATAGCAAATCCAATCCCTTTGTTGGCCTCAGTCACCACAGCTACTGGTGTGCTGCTGGACATCCTCCTGGGCTAGTAAATTCCAAAGCAAAACTCACTGGGGACTACTTCCTGCAAAAGGCAAAAATAGGTCTGCATCAATGGACTTGGCACATTAGACCATTATTACCTCTCTGCCAGTATGCTGTATAATTCCACTCACAGGTGCCAGGATCTGAAAGTAACAGAAAACTCTGAAGGTTAGCAAACCTCAGTCACACAGCAATGCCTGCTCTGCACAGCCTGTGCTCCACCTCTGCTCCCATCCCAGCCTGAAACCAGCCCCCTCCTAGCAGCCTGCCATGCATAATACACAGTCCCAGGCACTCCTCCTGGCTTCCTTCTAGCACCCTGTGGGGGAAGGGAATAGGGAGACTCAGCATGCAGTGGGGATATCTATGCCTGTAGTAAGTAATTTAGCTGATAACATAGAGCCTATGGGTATTTGGGGAAGAGGGTTTTTCACTCCAATTTCTATCATCAAGCAAGTAGCCCATCAGGAGGTAATGTGGCACTAGTACTCTCATGGCTGCACCAGTCAGACATGCTTATTGGTGCTGGGCTACTTCACTTGTAGCTGAGGCATTGAGCAGAGCTGAGTTAGAGCAGATCTAGTGCCTGATGTTGCCCCTGCTCTCAGCCTAATGCCCGCTGCTCCAGTTATTGCCCTGTCCCCAGCGACTTGCCTGCAGTTACTCCTGAGGGCATTCTGCACCAAAAAATTAAAAATTCTGCACACAATATTTTAAAATTCAGCAAATTTTATTTGTCAAATAAATGTGGAGGTGCTGGCAGTGGGGAGCACAGGCCACTGGCTGCACAGAGGTGGGCAATCACTGTGCAGCTCCCCCCCTGGAGACACTCAGCGGTGAGGCTGCACCCAACCCTGACACAGCACAAGGACTGGGCATGGCCCAGAAACACCCCAGGGTCCTGCCCCTCTATGCCAGGTGTGGCAGGTATGGGCAGGCAGGCTCAGCAAGACAGGATCCCCCTACTGTTACTCGTACCTTCTTGTCAACTGTTTGAAATGGGCCACCGTGATTGCACTACAAAAGTGATTTTTCCTCCTGTTGATAATAGCTCACTTCCACTTTAATTGAATTGTCTTGTTAGAACTGACTGCCCACTTGGTAAGGCAACTCCCATCTTTTCATGTACAGTACTGTGTATATATATTCTGCATACTGTATTTTCCACTCCATGCATCTGATGAAATGGGTTTTAGCCCATGAAAGCTTTTGCCCAAATAAATTTGTTAGTCTCTAAGGTGCCACAAGGACTCCTCCTTGTTTTTCCTGACACAGACTAACACGGGGACCAGTCTGATACTCTGTGCAAGTTTTGTTGCAAATGTAAAACAGTGCTAGCAACAATGATCTACATGGTCATATTTTAATCATATAATGTCACACCCTGACATCTAGTTTTGAGCTGGGGAAGAAGACATCAGGAACTGACCTTGTGTACATTGACGCACTCACTCTGCCTAGGTGCGCAGCATGATGGAGCCGTTTGCCCACATGACCTCTTTTGGCTGCTGTTGGATCGCCTATCACTTTGTTACTGGGTGCAAGGGTAATAAAGTGTTGTTACCCTTGTTGTGTGAGTAAAGGGCAACAGCACTGTGCTTGACATGCCCTGACTGAGGAGTTCAAAGTCAGCTGAACTGCACTTGCTAAGCAGAGGATAGGGGTGCCAAAGCCCAGTGGAGGAGAGGGAGGGAGGGGAGAGATGTTTCTGTCTGGTCCTTGCATAAGGGTCCTAGACACTATTTGAAACGCACCCCCCCCCATTTAATGACAGAGCTGATTAAGGCTCAATTGAAAGTCTTTTGTTATGGATACTAAAGCTGAAATCACTGATAACCAGGTCTAAGCGTTAGACCTGGTAGGTGACAGTCTCTCTAGAAAATGAGACTGCCCAGCCCGCGGTAGCAGTGAGGCTCCCCCACACTAACTGCTGAAATCCCTGAGAGCTGAAAGAATAGAGTGGTGGGATCTCAGGACATTCCAGAGGTTGCAGGAGAGAGGGCAGTGGTGGAGCGAGTAGCCGTGGAGCATGTGGCGACTGGGCGAGTGGCCAATGGCAGCGCGAGTGCTGGCAGAGTGAGTGGCCAACGTCAGAACAAGTGGTGGAGGAGCAGCATTGCTCAGTGCCTCCCTCCTACCCTCCACAGGTAGGAGGGGAACTCACACAAATGGACCTCTGAACCTTTGCTGACTAAAGACAATTGTGAGTGGGGTGCGGTGAAGGGAGAGGGGAGTGGTGTGTTAAAGCATCTTTGTCAGACTTTCACACTGCAAGGTGAGAGACTGAGGAAAAGGACACTGCCTAGCATACTCTGGGGTGGGTGTTTTGTTCATGGTCATATGTTTTCACATCATGCTTGTGGTGTTTTCCCAAATTTCCTCCCTTGGTATCCTACTGTTAATTGAATTGTCTCACTAGACTGACCTCACACTTGTAAGGCAACTCCCATCTTTTCATGTATTTATACCAGCTCTTGTATTTTCTACTCCATGCATCTGATGAAGTAGGTTCTAGTCCACGAAAGCTTATGCCCAAATAAATTTGTTAGTCTCCAAGGTGCCATAAGGACTTCTCTTTGTTTTTGCTGATACAGACTAACACTGCTACCACTCTGAAAAGTTTTGCATGGTGGCTGAAAAGGACTTCTGGTATGGATCTAGGAAATGTTATTTTAACTGGCCTATGTGTTGTTTTACACCTAAATTTCCTGTGGTGATAAATGGAGAAAAAAATCTATTTTGTACCAGTTTTTTTTACAATTCAATTAAAGTAAAAGCAAAGTTAAAATTACAGAAGGCTTCTTTACAGGTGTAGCAATCTTAAAATGTGGGATTACATCCTGGTGGATTATTCCATAGGTTGTGATCTTACACCCCCTGGTTCGTACTTTGAGCCTAGTATTATGGTGATTCAAATAATTCCAACTATTGGGAATGTGTTGCAAGGTAATAAACTTAAGAAGGCACAGAAGGACAGGAATATGATGCAAATGAAATGAATAATTATGGAGAAAAGAAAAGAAACAAAAAGAAGAAAAACAGTGGAATATAAAATGGCTTGACATAAGTAATTGAACATAGGGGAAGCCTCATTTTTTGGAAGACAGGATTAGGGAGGTAACTGGATCAGCAGACTGAAAATGGAATGTTTTTGCTAAAATAAGCAAATGGGTCAGTAAGCTAAAAAACAGAAAGTCTGAGCTTGCTAATATAAGCAGGGGAACATCCAGGGAACCATTTACTAAGAACAAGATACCAATGGACAAGAGAAATTGGGAGTGTAAAGATGAGGCAAAAAGTAAAGTCAAACATGGATAGCATGTGGACAGAGCATGCTGTACAGAGATTGGTTCCTGCAAAGTAACCAAGCCAATCCCACATATGATGCAATGTATAGTGAATGAAATGTGAAGAGTAAATCTACATTAAGGAAGGAGGTTTGGATGTGTGGTATCCCTTGTACCCACTCCCATTCTTCATCCTGATCTACTCAAATATAGTTTGATTGTGTGCCAGTAAAGAAACCTCAGTAATGAGTTTGGAGTAGAGCGGAGTGTGACATTGCACCCCATAAAGCTTTATGGAAAAATGCTTATGAATGTATATATGTCATAAGTGAAATATGTTTTATGCTACATATATCATGTAACATATCTCTGTAAAGGTTAAGATCTACTGAATCTATTCATCCTAGTTGTATGCATGTATCATTTTTGTATTCAAAGTTATGAATATTGGCTGTGTACTGGTTTGATTTTAAGTAGCCTTAGTAAGGCATTTGGGCAGCTTCTTTAGAAAGGAATTTGCAAGTTAAGTGCCCAATCAAGAAACACTTAACGAACAATGGATCTTGGAAGGCTCCAATCCACATAAGAAGTCAACTTGAGGATGTACAAGGTAGCATGTGAACTATGGCTGCTACCTGTAAGTTCTGAGTCATGCTGGGCATGTGTCTTGCCCATGTGACTCCAAAACTCCATCTTGTAGCTGGGATTCTACAGAGGGGGAGGGAGGGGTGTCCAACCACAAGAGAAAGTCTATTTAAACGCCTGGGAGAGCCCTCCATTTTGTCTTCAGCTGGCTCAAGAGATAGCCTCTCCATCCCCAAAGGATACCTGAAGGAAACTGGAACAAAGGACAGTAACCACAGGGGGTGTGAGTGATTGCTGGACCCAGACTAGAAGGAGACTAGTCTGTAAAAGGAAACTTACTGGAACACCTCTGAGGGTGAGGTTTTATATGTATTCAGTCTTCTTATGTATTAGGCATAGGCTTGCATGTTTTATTTTATTTTGTTTGGTAATTCACTTTGTTCTGTTTGTTACTACTTGGAACCACTTAAATCCTACTTTTTGTATTTAATAAAATCACTTTTTACTTATTAATTAACCCAGAGTATGTATTAATACCTGGGGGACAAACAGCTGTGCATATCTCTCTATCAGTGTTATAGAGGGCGAACAATTTATGAGTTTACCCTGCATAAGCTTTATACAGGGTAAAACAGATTTATTTGGGGTTTGGACCCCGTTGGGAATTGGGCATCTGAGTGTTAGAGACAGGAACACTTCTTAATCTTTCAGTTAAGCTTGCAGTTTGGGGGACGTGGTTCAGACCGGGGTCTGTGTTTGTGGCCGGCAAGCATGTTTGGCACAACCAGGCAGGGTTCTGGAGTCCCAAGCTGGCAGGAGAAGCAGGGGCAGAAGTAGTCTTGACACATCAGTTGGCAGCCCCCAGGGGGTTTCTGTGATCCAACCCGTCATACAGAGTTCCTGGGAACCAAGCTGATGAGGTCTCAGGAACCACCCCAACATACTCCTGAGTGGATAAGAACATAAGAATGGCCACACTGGGTCAGACCAAAGGTCCATCCAGCCCAGTATCCTGTCTACCGACAGTGGCCAATACCAGGTGCCCCAGAGGGAGTGAACCTAACAGGTAATGATCTACTGATCTCTCTCCTGCCATCCATCTCCACCCTCTGACAAACAAAGGCTAGGGACACCATTCCTTACCCACCCTGGCTAATAGCCATTAATGGACTTAACCTCCATGAATTTATCCAGTTCTCTTTTAAACTCTGTTATAGACTGAGCCTTCATAACCTCCTTAGGCAAGGAGTTCCACAGGTTGACTGTGCACTGAATGAAGAAGAACTTCCCTTTATTTGTTTTAAACCTGCTACCCATTAATTTCATTTGGTGGCACCTAGTTCTTATATTATGGGAACAAGTAAATAACTTTTCCTTATTCACTTTCTCCACACCACTCATGATTTTATATTCCTCTAGCATATCTCCCCTTAGTCTCCTCTTTTCCAAGCTGAAAAGTCCTAGCTTCTTTAATCTCTCCTTGTATAGGACCCTTTCCAAACCCCTAATCATTTTAGTTGCCCTTTTATGAACCTTTTCTAATGCCAGTATATCTTTTTTGAGATGAGGGGACCACATCTGTACGCAGTATTCAAGATGTGGGCGTACCATGGATTTACATAATGGCAATAAGATATTCTCCATATTATTCTCTATCCCTTTTTTAATGATTCCTGACATCCCGTTTGCTTTTTTGACTGCTGCTGCACATTGCATGGACGTCTTCAGAGAACTATCCACGATGACTCCAAGATCTTTCTCCTGATTAGTTGTAGCTAAATTAGCCCCCATCATATTGTATGTATAGTTGGAGTTATTTTTTCCAATGTGCATCACTTTACATTTATCCACATTAAATTTCATTTGCCATTTTGTTGCCCATTCACTTAGTTTTGTGAGATCTTTTTGAAGTTCTTCACAATCAGCTTTGGTCTTAACTATCCTGAGCAGTTTAGTATCATCTGCAAACTTTGTCACCTCGCTGTTTACCCCTTTCTCCATATTATTTATGAATAAGTTGACTAGGATTGGTCCTAGGACTGATCCTTGGGGAACACCACTAGTTACCCCTCTCCATTCTGAAAATTTACCATTTATTCCTACCCTTTGTTCCCTATCTTTTAACTAGTTCTCAATCCATGAAAGGATCTTCTCTCTTATCCCATGACAACTTAATTTACGTAAGAGCCTTTGGTGAGGGACCTTGTCAAAGGCTTTCTGGAAATCTAAGTACACTATGTTCACTGGATCCCCCTTGTCCACATGCTTCTTGCCTCCCTCAAAGAACTCTAACAGATTAGTAAGACATGATCTCCCTTTACAGAAACCATGTTGACTTTTGCGCAACAATTTATCTTCTCCTACGTGTCTGACAATTTTATTCTTTACTATTGTTTCAACTAATTTGCCCTGTACTGACATTAGACTTACCGCTCTGCAATTGCCAGGATCACCTCTAGAGCCCTTCTTAAATATTGGTGTTACATTAGCTATCTTCCAGTCATTGGGTACAGTAGCTGATTTAAAGGACAGGTTACAAACCATAGTTAATAGTTCCGCAATTTCACATTTGAGTTCTTTCAGAACTCTTGGGTGAATGCCATCCGGTCCCGGTGACTTGTTACTGTTAAGTTTCTCAATTAATTCCAAAACCTCCTCCAGTGACCCTTCAATCTGTGACAATTCCTCAGGATTTGTCACCTACAAAAGACAGCTCAGGTTTGGGAATCTCCCTAACATCCTCAGCCGTTAAGACTGAAGCAAAGAATTCATTTAGTTTCTCTGCGATGACTTTATCGTCTTTAAGTGCTCCTTTTGTATCTCGATCATCCAGGGGCCCCGCTGGTTGTTTAGCAGGCTCCCTGCTTCTGATGTACTTAAAAAACATTTTGTTATTACCTTCTGAGTTTTTGGCTAGCTGTTCTTCAAACTCCTTTTTGGCTTTTCTTATTACATTTTTACATTTAATTTGGCAGTGTTTATGCTCCTT